>NC_046161.1:47378589-47978589 GCF_011064425.1 Rattus rattus | reverse complement strand
AGCTCCATACACCAATAGGGGGAGTGACTACTGATGATGCTTTATCCACTATGAAAAAGACAGGAGGAGAGCACACCTTCCAAATTATAGGTTAAGAATCTGGTGTTATTGTTTTGCCTTTCCCACTCCCAGACATTCAATGCCCCTGAGAAACCACGCCTCTTTTGCTAAAAAAGCCTCACCAGCTTCCCAGGACAGGTCTACCCGCAGGATAGACCATATCACTCTTCAGACAACTCCCTCTTCACTTTTTTCTCCATCCTCTATCCCAGAGCCCCCCACAGCTTTTACAGATTAGGGGCTGACAGGGAGCTGCCCACAAAGTAGGCAGTGCTCCTACCAAGGAGTCACACTTTTCCCTTCACAGATGAATCTCCCCAGTTTAAAGACCTGTATGCCATGTTCCTGGTCCTAAGATACCTAAGAAGAACCATTTAGTCTATGCTCAGACAGCATTTATGTGGTCAACCTACTCCCCTGGCTAGCCCACTCCTATGTCAAGATTGATGGATAAATGGTAAGTAAGCATCATTCACCTCTATTTATAAAAATTAAAAAAAAAACACTCCAAACAAGAACATGTCCCATTTTTATTAGCCATATACAGTCACACTCACACCTCCCTGGACCCCTGTCTGATGTCAATGCCTTAGCCGATAAGATTGGGGCCTTTACTATATCACCACTCACTGCTAAAGAAGTCCATCAACAAACTCATATCAACCTGAGAGGGCCACAACTTAAATTTCCTCATATCCCACAAAACACTTTATAAATGCATTCTCAAAACTTGTCCTGTGCTCCCCTAATCCATGCCCCTGCTATACAACAATTGAACACCAACCCCAGAGGTCATAAGGCCAGTGTCCTCTGGCAAACTAATATCACTCATATTTAATTGGTTGATAAACAAAAATTGATATGTTCCCACTGATATCTCTTCCCATTTCCCATGGCCTCTGGCACAAACCAATGAAAACTCAAAAACAAGTTAATCACATACTCTCCATTTTCACTATTATGGGGGTTCCTCTTCAAATCAAAACTGATAATGGACTGGCTTTCAAAACTTGCCAATTCCAAATTTTCTGCAAGACTTAGAAAATTGTCTCCCGCACTGGTATCCCTCACAATTCTAGGGGCTACACCCTTATTGAGAAGACATGTCAAACACTTAAAAAATCATTAAACACACACAAGGCTTCCTACCACCAAGCACACAATTAAACCTAGCACTATTTACACTCAGTGTGTTAAATGTGCTACCCAAGACAAACCTCCCGTTGTCTGTTTCTGGAATCAACCAGCACATAGACCACCCATTCTGGGCAGATGGAAGGACCCACTTGATGGGTGTTGGAGGGAGTCCCCTATTAATGAAGGAGATCTGTTTGTGTCTTCTGACAGGACCAACCTCATCCTGTCAGGGCACCAGCCCACGATGTCCAACATGACCCATCCAGTCAAAAAGATGGCATGCCTGTTGATCATGGAGAAGACAGAGAGGAAGTGGCACAGACACCCAAGAACACAGGACCAGATCACTTGGAAGGACATTCATGTCCTCATTGACACATCCTTATGCAGCTGCCCCACACCCCACCCCACGCCTCCTCCTCTGTCATTCTCATGGCTGTTTTTACTCTGCTCAACACCAACGCTTGGGCTAGCTGCACCCCGCCCCCAACGTTATGTTCTGGCAGTTTTATGTCAGGGAAATCTAGCAGGGGAGGAATCAGGTAATTGGGACAGGAAGCTGCTCACTAGCAGGATTTCCAATAAAGCCCATAAAGACTGCAATACACCTGAATGTCACTTCCAATCGTGACGCCTTTGCTTGCTTTCCTTGCTAACAATCAGACCCATCACGCCTTACAGATATTAATACCTATGGGTGATGTCCCTATTGGTCCTGTAAGATAGAAACAAGGATGAGAAAGACATCCCACCCTACAGACATTTACCACTCTATCTCAAGTGCTATCATTAACCTGGATAAACTTTGGAGAACCTTGGGATGAACACTGGGGGTGGGGGTGGGGAGAGATGGGTAAACCTTATGCCCTTCTTGATAGCAAACCCTCTGCTGACCTTCATATCTCATGATAGCTTGACCCTGCAGCTAAGCCAGTGTTGACCTTCATAACACTGTGCTAGGGAAAAAACAAATGGAGAAATAAATAAGATCAACAGCATCCTGGGGTCAATGTGTTCAATATGTTGCTGACTTCCTCCCATTTACCTCACACCCAACAGCCTCCTGTTGTCTCTTTTGTGCCCTGCTTGTAGCACCTGTTCCCTACTTGCATCAGGGCCCACTGGCAATTCTGTGGACCTTCCCCTTTTTAATCAAATTTCTACCCTACTCCTCTGCCTTTCTCCTAAGCTTATACTAATGGACCACCGTGGCCAAACTGTTACCAGCTTGACTTGTGCATTACCCCCTTTCTTCTTTTGGTAGAAGGGAAAGACCACCCCCTGCATAGACATCCCCCTGCCGGAGTATTGTACCCCTACTGTGATTATTCCATAGGTTTATCTCTACAAGGGAGAGGGGCAATACTACTGCTACAAATCAGATGAAGATGAGAGATATTTCACCCTTTGCTCGTAGGACTAGGACTTGCCATCTCCTACCAGGGCCATGTCAGCTGCCATTGTCCAGATGCTCCATCTGGCTCTGGAGACTTTCCAGACGAGCTTGATCAGGTGATGGCATCCACAACTGATAGCCTTGAATCCCTCCACTGACGGATGAACTCTCTTTCCACGGTCATGCTCCGAAACAGGAGACCACTAGACCTAAAGAGTGCTGAACATGGTGGGACTTGTATGGTACTGGGTGAAGAATGTTGCTTTTATGGAAATGAATCAAGTGTTGTTGAGACCAATGTTAAAACCCTCAAAAAAATTGTATAGGCCTGCTCTCGAGATTTCAAGCCATGGAACATTTAGGTTGGTTTAATAACCCCTTGTTTTCTTGGCTTCTATCCCTTAGCCCCCGAACTGTGCTCTGTTTTATTTTGATGCTTGCTCCCTGACTTAGACATTTTTTTTCCAACAACAGATTACCACCATTTCTAGAATTACCACCAACCAGGCCATGCTATCAGACCTTGAACACTCTGCTATAGGTTATAAGGCTCTCAATGCCTATGACGATACCTCTTCATTATAAAATAAAATAGGGGGAGATGTTGGAGGGGCCCACTATCAAGGTCACAGTCTACCATATCTGGATAGCTATCTGATCTTGGCATAAAATGGAGGACTCCCTTTCTCATCGGAGTTTCTTCTTCTCCACATAACCTCAGTTGGAAAGTATCTCTAAGCACAGATGCCTGACCTTATTTGGAAGATGAACCTGCACAAATATTCCTCCCATTGCTGCTCTTTCCTGCCACCCATATGACAATTAGGTGTTGTGTCATGACCAAGCAGCCCTTCCCACTGGTAACCTTAAGAACCTTTATATCCTCACCCCTGGAACAATGAAATGAACTGTCTCTCTGAAGCGGACTCCCAGAAGGTATTTCCTTCATACTCACAGCCATCTGAACCCTGCTTATCACTCCTGCTTTCTTTGCCCTTGTGGGCCGGTGGCCAACAACCCATTAGAAAAAGGGAGATCCACATGAGGTCATTTCTAAGATTAATATTAGAGTTAGTACTAGTGTTAGAGTTAATGTTTGTGCTGGGTTTGTCACTGGATTTAGGGTTTAGTCCTAAATAAGGTTAGAGCCAGGTGTAGGTTAGGGTGAGGCAGATTCAGGGTTTTAATTACAAATAGGGTTGGAGTTAGGATTAAACAGGTTAAACAGGATAGGATTAGACATAGTTTTAAGTTTAAGGTTAGAATTTGATGTAGATACAGTTAGTGTTAGGATACCAACAGTCTTAGATTTATTTTAAAATTAGAGGTATGGTTAGAGGTAGGTGGCACAGCCATGTATCTACTGTAAATGAAAACGTTATTAAGCTCCAACAAAGCTGGGTTGAATGCTGTGATCACTGTCACTCTGTCTCCCTTTTAGGTCTTAGTCTCTGCATGCTGTGTTCTTGGGAACTTTCTGCATTATGATTCATTTTATGTCTTTTCCCAAGAAAACTACCTGAGTCATTTTAGGAAAGTCCTAAACCTACTATCCCTTTGACTTTTGGGGAATAATTTTATCTGGCCCTGTCTGGAAGTCTTCCTTATGCCCTGGGGATTGTGATAAACATAAAGACACTAGGAATTTCTTCATGAGGCCATGACTGCAAGAATCTTCTTGGGGTGCCCACCCCTAAGCAAACTAAAACAGTGTGATTGAGACAGGGTTAGTGAAGAGATAGTTGACAAACGCTGACTGGACTGGAGAATTGGTAACATACAAAAGGCCTCATTTTACAATACACTTAGAGATCTCTGAAACTGTAGTTGAAGGATGGGGTTACTATAAGATATGCCTCTGGAGTGATAGAACTCAGTAAATAAGATAGACTAAAATAACTCTTTTTACTTAATAACTGCCTTAGGGTTTTACTGCTGTGAACAGACACCATGACCAAGGCAAGTCTTATAAAGGACAACATTTAATTGGAGCTGGCTTAGAGGTTCAGTCCATTATCATCAAGGCAGGAGCATGGCAGCGTCCAGGCAGCCGTGGTGCAGGTGTAGCTGAGAGTTCTACATCTTTATTTGAAGGCTGCTAGGAGAAGCTAGGAGTAGGGCCCATAGTGACACACCTACTCCAACAAGGCCACACCTCCTAATTGTCCACTCCCTGGGCCAAGTAGATACAAACCATCACAATAGATGATGAAAAGGTAAGTAAAAGGAGTTAGGTATTAGTATTTGCTAGTCGCAAAAGGAATGGTTCAGATGTTTTCTATTTGTCTGGAGTGCTTTAAAACTGCAAATACTACCAGCCTAAAAGATGTTTGCTTTGGAGGAGATTTTCTTTAGATTCTTGGAATTGGAGTTATGGGACTGATAGTAAAAGTGAAATCTGTCCTCATTGTACTTTCTAATTGTGACTGAACTTATAACCATGGACATGTAATGGGAAATCAAACACACTTCCGGAGATAAAGTGATATTATCTGTACCTCTTGGAAAATCACGAGCCTGTCTTCGTTCTGTGAAATCTGTATAAGTAAAGAAGCAACCTGATTGCTAGTCAATCAGAGCTCCAAGACACCACCAGGCCTGACTCACTCCTCCTTTACTGACTCCTTATCTCCTCTTGGGACTCTGTCCACTGCTGGGGCTGGCCCTCGGCAGTTGGGACTCGTGCTAAGGGCAGTACAAATGTATATTTAATAGTAGTGTGAGAGTTAGAGGTTGGCTTGGGGTTATTATGGTCATGGCAAGGTTTGATGCTAGGGTTGGTTTTATTCCTGAGTCTAGGGTTAGAGTGAGGTTTATCTCTAGGTTTAGAATTGGTGGCAGAGCCAGAGTTAGGATTATGGGTAGGATTAGACTAAAGCTTGGTGTAAAGCTAATATAAGAGCTGCATTTAGTGTTAGCATGAGGGGTTAGGTTAGTTTTTAGGGATCAAAAGTTAAGGTTAGAACTTTGTTTGGGGCCATCTATATATCTGGAACTAGAACTTTATGGTGCCATCTGGGGTTTGATGCAAGTTATGTCTCGGATTAGAGGTAGTGTTGGGTTACTATTAATGTTAGGTCTAAAGTTAGAGCTATATGAGGATTGGAGTTAGGCGTCAGTGTTCAGACTTAAATTACAGTTAGGACTATGTTGAGCGTTAGGTTAGTTGTAGAGCTTTGCTTAGTTTTCTGGTTAAGTTGTACATAGGATTAGAGCTAAGTTCATGGTGTGGCTACTGTTTGTGCTAGGTTTATGGTTGTGATTAGTGCTGGGGTTATGGTAGCTAAGGTTGCTTGTAAGGTTACAGTAAGGTTAGAGCGATGGTTAGGATTGGGGTTAGATCTAAACCTACAAATAGAGCTTTGTGGAGGTTAAATTTAGGCTTGATTTATGGTCATAGCATAGAGTTAGTCTTGGGACTCAGGATAGGGGAAGAGCTTAGGTGAGCATTAGGGCAAGGGGTAACAATAACAGAAGAAATTGGTTTATAGTTATTTTCAGATCTAATTTTGGGTGTATAGGAAAATATAGGGTTAGGGTTTGCTAGAGTCTCACTAGGGTCATGGTTGGGTTTAGTGTTAGGACTAGAGACAGTTTATGTTCATTTCAAATATTAATGTTAGACTTATATTAGGCTTATGGTTAGGTATGAGGCTATTGGGTAATCAGTCCTTCATTTAGGACTAGGTTAGACTATGGCTATGTTTTCTTATTTTGGGGTTATGATTAACTGTAACTCTTGCTTTAAGGTAAGCGTTTGGGCTCAGGTTGTAGTCACAGTTAGCTGTGGGCTTAAGGTAAGGGTAGAGCTATAATTAGGCTTCAGTCTAGATGAAAACTTACAAATAGAGCTATGTGTGGTTACAGTAAGACTTAGAATTATGATTAGTTTCAGAGCTGGGACTAGAAATAGTGCCCAGTGAGCATTAGGTTAGGGCTACAGTCAATGTTAGAAATTGTATTATGGTTAGTTTCAGACATCCTTTTATTGTTTGTGACAGATTTCAGTTTACGTTTTGGGTGTTGACTAGTGTCTGATTGTGATTAATGAAGGATTTGGGTCAAGGTTCGGATTAGACAAGGTTAGGATTAGGATTAGGGTTAGTGTTTGGGCTAGTGACATTGTTTTTTATTTCTAAGATTATTGTTGGAGTTAAAGGTAGGGTTTTGGTTGTGGATATTGTTAAGGAGAGCATTGGTCCTGTTTCTAAGGTTAGTTTTCTAGTTAGGCTTAGGGTTAAAGGGATGACTAGGTTTGTCCTTAGTGATTGTGCTGTCCTGGAGTTACAGACTGCTGTCAGCTGCCATTTAGGAGCTGGCACTGAACCTACATCCTCTGGGAGGGCAGCTAGTGCTTACTCTTAATTCCTGATCCATCTCTTTAGATCCATGAAACTGGATTTTTTCAAAGTCTTTCTATAACATGAGGTTTTTTGACATAAAAGTATTTGAGCCTCTGAAATTGGTTCTTTATGTATTATAAAGTAAGATGCCAGCCACATTTTATTTTCTTCTGCATGCTTATTGAAAGACATTTAATATTTAATATAAGAAACACATGCTGAACTAGGTGTGGTGATCTATGCTTTTAATTGTGGCACTCATGAGGCCACATACCAGGAGATAGGTGAGATCAAAGCCAGTCTGGTCTACCTAGCAAGTTCTAGGTAAGACAGTCTTACATAGACCCTGACTCAAAAAGCAAACAGAATGAACAACAACAAAAATCTTCCCATATTTCTGTCACTGCTTGGAGATGCCCTCAGTCTATCTAGACACCTCTGCCGCCACCACAGTCTTTGACACAGTGTGGTTAGACTATGAAGCGGAACTGCGCAGACTTAATTCTGTAGAAACAGAACTTGACCCGCTCTTGCTAGCCTCTCTTAGCCTGGTCCTCACTGTGGTTCTTCTGAGTTGTGTCAAAAGCCAGCAATGGTTTTTAAATTTTTATTTTGTGTGGCTGGATGTGGAAGCCATGTGTGCACTACCCATTGATTTACTTGCTTATTTAGTGGGCAGATGGGCAGCAAGTATGTCACAGTGAGTGTTGAGAGGTCAGAGGGCAAACTGTCAGTTGGTTCTCTCCTTTAATTATCTGTAACTCCAGCTCCAGTGGATCCAACATGTTCTTCTGGCCTTCAAAGCCTCTCTGTCTCTGTCTCTCTCTCTCTCTCTTTCACACACACACACACACACACACACACACACACACACACAGAGAGAGAGAGAGAGAGAGACAGAGAGACAGAGAGACAGAGAGACAGAGAGAGAGAGACAGAGAGAGAGACATACACACACCCCTCTAAATAAGTAAGTGAGTAAATACATAAATAATCAACAAATAAATAAATGTTGTAGGTATGAGGGGAAAGAATATATGACGATGTACTGGAATGCTTCTTCTGGAATGAAACCTGTGCTTCCAGGTCTGTCTCTCCTCTCAGGCTGTCTGGAAGTCACTGTCACACCTGCTCAGAGAGGACTGGATGAAGTCTGGAACAGGTGGGGTCCACAGTCCATCTCGTCCCTCCAAGATATCAGACACCACTGCCAACCAGGGCGGGATGGGGTGAAGCAAATCTGGGATGGGCAGGATCCTGGTCCAGCTGGGATGGAGTTGAGGCAGTGGAGGTTGGGGGTATAAGGGTGGGGGATGGGAGGGTGGGGAGAATGGGGAGACTGGGGGATGAAGGGTGGGGGATGGGAGGGGGTAGAAGAAGGGGAGTCCTTCTCCAAGGATCTTAGTGTTATGGCCCTTCAGGCAAAGGCCTTCTCTGACAATCTTTAATGAAGCAGCCATATTTCTTTTGGAGGGTGGGTTTGAACACACACACTTTATGTGGGATGAAACAAGGATTGTATAGTTTGGGGGAAGGTGTGAGAATAACCAGGAAGGGGAAAGGTCCTTGGCTGAAGGCTAAGGCTACTGAGATACCTCACTAGCATGGAGATGCATTCCAGGTGCTTGGTGTATGACTACTTGTGACCACGTGATTGGGGGTCTCCTGGTTACTCCTCCAAGCCAGTTCCACTCTTGCTGGTTCCAAGTTCTCAGATTTCCAGAGTTCGAACATGCTCTACCTCGCCAGTCCCACCATTTCCTCTTGTGGCATGGTCCTCGTGCGCCACAGAAACTCACCAATCAGATTGGAGTAAAATCATTTTCCTTCAAGGTCAATGACAATGCCAAATATCAGGCTTATACCGTGCTGCTCAGAGTTTCTCACTGTTGCCTTTGGGGATGGAGAGAAGGGTGACTGTAGAGCAGTCTTGTCTAAAATTCACAGAAAGAATAAAGGATAAAGAAAAACTGAGAATCCAAAGAATCAGCAAAAGGGGCAGGAGGAGGGTGGAGATGGACGAGGGCAACAATAGGGCTTGCTGTGCGCCACGCCATCCCATGTTAAAGGGAGCTTGTGCCATCTAGTGTCCATTGTATGTAATAACTACAAATTGTGTTTCAGATGGCTGGTTCAATGCCTAGCAGGGATAGAAATGAATGCATTACACAGAAATAAATAAGCAAAGTAAAAACCCGAAAGGGTCGATGCATGCAGAGCTGGGAGGGGGAGGAGCTAAGAGACCAAGATGGTGGTAAAAAGTCGAACAGGGAGATTTATTCGTTATGACCACACTGGGAAGAGGGCCAAGAGATCCCGTCAGGCCTCTTTTCCCTCCCCCCAATAGCTCCCAGAAATAATGTAAGGGTTAAAGATAAAATAATATATGATGAATAATAGTGCGTTGTAATAATAACAAACTTAAAATACTTTCGGGAGGCCGATTCCTTTCATGGCTCGCTCAGTGCTCAGGAAGAAGGCTTGGGCCAGGCGCTGAGATACCGTGTCCTGAGGGTAATGGAGGCAGGACAATCAGTAGGGCTTGCTGAGTTCCAAATAAAATTCAATTACATCAGGCTTAAACTGAAAAAGCAAGTAAGTCAAAATGAACTTACGCATAGGGTTTTCTCAAAAAAGCTGTAAAGAGATGAGACCCCCTCCCCCTCCAAACCCCCAACAAAAAGATACAGTTTCACTGGAGGCCAGAGCTATGCATATCTAAGTAGTCCTGTGGACCAGGGCCCTACACACCATGACTCTGCAAGGTCAAGGTGCTATGAACGGATGATGATCCTCCAGCATCTGCCTCTCAGTTTCTGGTACAATAGGCAGATGCCACCATGTCCTAATTTTTCCTATTCAAGCCTGACATAACAGAACTACATGTCACCCAGCTCATTCACCTGCACAGCAGCAAACTCATTTATCTGTATACCAGCAACCTTGTAGTTGACACGCCAGTCAGTTACAGAGACCAATAAAGTAGTTCCAGGGCCTGGGTTATGAGAGAGGGGCATCTTAGGAAAACCTTTCCAGAGTTTGTTGCTCAAGACAGGCCCAGATCAAATACATAAATAAGTAAATAAAAAAGGGAAGAAGACATGGGCTGTAGTTATCACTCTTTCATGGCCACCACAGATGAAATGGTGACAGCCTGCTACTGAGGACATAAGGCACTTTGGTGGCTGGGTGGAGTGATGGATACTTTGCTGGCTACTTTGAAGTGGTGTAAAACATCCTTCCAATTGGCTCTCGTGTCCCTGAAAAGTGGGATCCTAGTGGCTCTCCGTTTATAACTCTTCTTTTTTGGTTATGCCGAGAGTTCTCTTTTGTAGTCTGGGCACATGGAAGAGACAAGGGTCAGAGAGGAAACCACAGCAAATGCATCCCCCACTCTATACACTGCAGCGAGAGCAAGTGCCCCCACCACTCTATACAAGACAGCAAGCGTACAGACTCTCGTCCTAGTCAGAGGAGAAGGGAAGTCAGGTTGCTTTCCGCCAAGATGCATCCTCACCTCAATGCAGAAGGAGCAAGCAGGTAT
This sequence comes from Rattus rattus, assembly GCF_011064425.1. Taxonomy (NCBI): domain Eukaryota; kingdom Metazoa; phylum Chordata; class Mammalia; order Rodentia; family Muridae; genus Rattus; species Rattus rattus. The sequence continues at coordinate 47,968,109 of NC_046161.1, read as the reverse complement.
CCTAGCAACAGATAATAACAACTACTTGTTATAAATAACGACAAATGATGACCCCTGCCCACCACCATGGCATGGGTGGGGCAGGGGACACCCAGAGGTCTGATGAGCGAGTGAGTGGTGGAGAGGTGAGAGAGAAAGAGAAGCAGAGCTGTGTGCACAATGAGGAGAGGCTGCAAAAGTAAGAGTAGTGGGAAACAGCCTGGTGTGAGTAGCCTAGGCTGCCACCGAGGACCGTGTCTGAGTCGGTGGCCCTGCAGCAGCAGGGGTCTATGTTGATGTCCATGGTCCATGTCAGGCCATTTTGTTGTCCGAGGGCTGCACAGAGCTGGCCCTGTCCCTCTGTGGCTGCAGCCCTCAGGAGAGCACCCACACCACACCACACCACACCTCTGCCTGGGCAGCATGAGAGAGCTGGTGATGTGGGCACAGAAGAGCAGGCCAAGGGTGTGAGCAGGCAGCTGGCCCCACCCATTGCAGGGAAAGTACTGGCCCTAGTGACAAGAGCTCCGGAGGGCTGGCAGGCTGACCAACTAACTCAGCTACACCAAGGCACAAATCCAGGTCTTTGAGTTGACCCACCCCAGCATGATCTGCTGGAGAACATGAAGGGGCTGGTCCCACAGACCTAGAGCTGCAGGACCTCCATGACACAGGGCAACAACAGGATATCTCAGAGGAGTCCCGGTGAGGATCCAATATCAATGGCTGTAGCAGAAGCCAGAGGCCTCAAGCCAGACCAATTCTCATTGTGGTGGACATTTACAAGTAAAGCTGTTTGGGCAGAAGGGTAGACTGTGTGATGCACTGCGACACACACCACAGCTTCCACAACAAGACGACTTTCTTTTAATTTTTAAATTTCTTTTGTTTTCTTGGGGGGGGTGTTGCCAGGGCACAGATCAAGGGGCAGGGAGATGAATGGGGTTGGGATGCATGATGTGAAATTAACAAAGAATCGACACAATTCTTAAAGAAATAATGATCATTATACTAACGGCGAATTGAGAATAATCATGAGGTTTGGTCATTCGCTCCTTTTTTATTTTTAATTCTAAGGAGATGGTTATTTTGCCTGCAGTTATGTCTGAGCACCATGTGGGTGCCCGGTGCCTTCACAGGACTTAAGTGGACATCTGGTCCCCTACACCTGGAGATTAAACAACTCATTCACTACTGCAAAATGAGCAGGTCAACAAAGAAACAAAAACACAGACATGGGAGGAGAGCTTTCAAACTCTTCCTATAAAGTCTTTATTAGCCAGTTTTCAGCAACTAAAAACCAAGAAAAGACACAGCAATGAAGAAAAGAAGGAAAGAAGGGAAGGAGGGAGGGAGGGAAGGAGAGGGAGAGAAAGAAAAAGGGAGGGAAGGAAGGACCAAGACAGGGAGTATCCAGATGATCATAGAATAAAAAATGCTCATTTGAAAACCAGATAAAGACATCCATCAAAAAGAGTATCCACCATGACTGAGTAGCTTTATCCCAGAGATGGCTCAGCACACTCAAGTCACTAAATGCAGTGAACCACATACATGGTCCAAAAGCCAAAAACAACCTGATTATCTCCATAAATTCAGGGGGGAAACTACCATGAAACCCCCTATGCCCCAGAGATAGAAGGGCTAGGGGAACCTTAGGGACCTTTTCCCACATAGTAAAAGCTGTAGAAAACCGAGCCCAACATCAGCCCACATGGAGAAAAGCTTGATGCAGTCTCACTGAGATCAGGAGTAAGGCAGAGTCGCTGCTATTCCCATTCCTTTTCAAGACTGAGCACTAGAGGGAGCACTAAGATAGGAGATGGAAAGCGAAGGGACACAAAGAGGAAAGGAGGAAATCTGTAAGAGATCCTCAATGTTCTCTGCCAGAGAACGCCTAGAAATGAAACACCATGGCAGCAAGGTGCTGGGGTATAGAGTCAACTTGCATAAGTCCATAGCCTCGCTGTGCACCAATAAAAACATAGAGAGGAGATGGTGAATACACTCCCTTTTGCAATAACCTGAAAGAAATTTAAATATTTAGGAAAAACCCTAGCCCAGGAGGTGAAAGACCTCTACAAGGAAAACTTGAGAGAGAGAGGCAGAGAGAGAGAGAGAGAGAGAGAGAGAGAGAGAGAGAGAGGCAGAGAGAGAGAGAGAGGCAGAAAGAGGCAGAGAGAGAGAGGCAGAGAGAGAACAGAAAGGCATACCCTGCTCTCTTGGATTGGTAGAATTAATAGCTTGAACATGACAAATCTATCTGAAGCTGTGATCAGATTCAGTGCCATGCCAATCAAAAGCCCCACCGCATTCTTTACAAAATAGAAAAGAAGAAAGAAATTAACCAATGGAACCATAAAAGACCTCAGCCAAAACAGTCCCAATACCATTCCAAACTTCAAATTGTAGTACAGAGCCTTAGTCATTAAAACAATATGTTACTGGCTCAAAAATAGATCTAGAGGCTAGTGGAACTGTATCCAAGGCCCCAACACAAGGATGTATAAGTTACTCCATCTACAACATATACTGAAAAAAAGACCACTTTTTCTACAGCGATGTTGGGGAAACTGGATGCCCACATGTAGAGGAATGAAATTGGACTCCTATCAATCACCAGGCATAAAAACTAATTCTAATTGGAGAGGGGGTCCAGGGAGGGAGAAAGGAGGGGAATGAAATGGGGGGGTGTGTCAGGACCTGGAGGAGATGTGAGAGAGGTACAGAGGGTCAAGAAATCAAACAAAAACATGCAGGGGGGCCATGAGAAACTGGGGATAGCCACTGGAGGGTCCCAGGCACCAGGGAAACATGAGGCCTCCAGGACCTAACCGGGATAACTGTAGCCAAAATGCGCAGAGAGGGGGGAGATAAAACCTGTTGAGACCACCTCCCCTAGACAGGCACGGCCCCTTGGGGCCACCCGCCCATCTCAAAGTTTTTAACCCAGAAATGTTCCTGTCCAAAGGAAGAACAGGACAAAATATGGAACAGAGACTGAAAGAAGGGCCGACCAGGGACTGCCCCACCTGGGGATCCATCATATCTGCAGACACAAAACGTGGCACTGTTGCTGTGGTCAAAAGGCGCTTGCTGACAGGAACCTGGTGTGATGGTTCCTTGGGAGGTCTGACCAGCAAGTGATCAATGCAGATGTGGATGCTTGGAGCCAACCGTCAGACTGAGTGAGGAAGAACATGGTGGGGGAGCTGGTGGAAGGACTGGAGAAGCGAGCGGAGGGGAATTGCAACCCCATTGGAAGAAGAACACAGGCTGGCCCGACCACCCAGTGCTCCCAAAGTCTAGACCACCAACTAAGGAGTGTACTTAGAGGGATCCATGGCTTCAGATACATATGTAGCAGACGATGGCCTTGCCTGACAACAACGGGAGGGGAGGCCCTAGGTCCCGGAGAGGTTCGATGCCCTGCCCCAGGGTTGGGAGATGATGAAGCGGGCAGGAGAGCGTGGTGGGTGGGGAGCACCCTCATACAGGCAAAGGGGAGGGGGAAGGGATAGGAGAAGGGGTGTGCAGGGGTGAGCAAGAAGTGGGATATTGTTTGAGATGTAAAAAAACGGAATGATTCATTTAAAAAACAACAAAACAGGTATGAAAATTGAGACACTCAAATTGAAGGAAACCGGCAATACCCACAGTGTGTAAGCGTGGGAAAAGATCCACCCGCCCAGTGCTCCAGGTCAGGCTTCACAGATGCAGCATCATAAGAAGAAAAAGCTCTGTACAGCTAAGAAGATGATAGAACAAGAGATGATGGTCTCCTTTTTAAAGATAAATTTTCTTATATGCGCATGGTCTGTGTACAGGCTTGCAGTTCCCTCGGAGGCCAGAGGAAGGCACTGGATCCTCTGGAACCGCAGTTATGGGCCATGGTCAGATGCCACTTAGGGTCTGAAAACACTCAGGTCCTCTGGAAGCTACAGCTCTTAACCCCCATCTCTCCAGACACATAAAACCGAATGTTATCAAGAGCACACTACATCCTGAGTTTTCCACATGAAAAACGTTTGGTTTTCTGAAGTTTATTCCTGTATATATTATGAAGTAAGATTCCAATCGCCTTTCCTTTTCTTCTAGATGGTTATATCCACTGTATAATATAAGAAACACTTACTACGCCGGGTACGTTTGCCTTTAACTGCAGCATTCAGGAGGCACATGCCGGGATGTCAGTGAGGCCAAGGCCAGCCTCCTCTACACAGTGAGTTCTGGGCCAGTTATGGTGACCCAAACCCTGCTTCAAAATCAAAATACACTTTCTTGTATTTCTGTCACTGTTTGGAGATGCCTTCAGTCTGTCTAGGCACTTCTGCCAGTCCCACAGTCTTTGGCACAGTGCGGGCTGGTCTGTGAGGTGGAACCGTGCGGATTTAATTCTGTAGAAACAGAACTTGACCCCCTCCTGCTAGCCTCTCTTCTCAGCCTGGCCCTCGCTGTGGTTCTTCTGACTTGTGTCAAAAGCCAACAATGTTTCTCTAAATTGTATTGTATGTGGCGGGGAATGGGGACCATAAGTGTGGTCCTTTTGATTATTTAGTTGGGGGTGGTTGCATGTATGTCACAGAATGGAAAGGTCAAAGGGTCAACTGTGTAAGTTGATTCTTCACTGTAACTTCAGCTCAACTGGATCTAATACGTTCTTCGGGCCTCCAAAGTCTATCTCCGCCTGTCTCATTCTCTTTTTGTCTGTCTGTTTCTGTATCTCTTAACACACACACACACACACACACACACACACACACACACACATTTATTTTCTTAAAAAAATTCAAACATGAATGGGTATGTACACACATGGGCATATGCATGTGTGCATATATATGTGCTTATATAAATGTGTATTCATTTGTACATGTGCATATCTGTATTCGTATGTGACCATGTGCATGATCATATTGCATATCTATTCATATGTCCATGCATATCATAGCTGCATGTGATATTTCATATATACATGTATGCACTTATATGTGCATATATGCATTCATATGTGCATGTGTACATTCTTTTTTTTTTTTTTTTTTTTTTTTTTTTTGGTTTTTTTTCGAGCTGGGGATCGAACCCAGGGCCTTATGCCTTAGGCAAGCGCTCTACCACTGAGCTAAATCCCCAACCGCATGTGTACATTCTTATATATACTTGTAACCATATATTTATTCCTATGTTCATATTTTCATGTGTATATTTCTTTTCATATGCTCATGTGTGTTCTATGTGCACATACATGTGTATATGGGGGTTTGTACTCATTCATGCATGTGAATGTGTTAACATGTGCATGTGTATTCATATGTGCTTTATGCATTCATATATGCATGTGTATGTATGTGCTTATGTGTTCATGTATTTGTAGAGAGGTTTAAGTTTATGTGTGTACATATGTACATGTATGTATTCATATATAAATGCACCTGTGTTTATATATTCAGTGTCTAAGAGTTTTATTGCTGTGAAGAGACACCATGACTACAGCAACTCTTATTTTTAAAAAAAAAATCTTAATTGGGGCTGGCTTACAGTCTCAGAGGTTTAGTCCATTATCACCATGGAGAAAAGAATCCTGGCAGAAATGGTTCTGGAGAAGGAGCTGGAACTTCTACATTTTGATCCACAGGCAGATGAAGGGAACTCCCACACTAGGCCTAGCTTGAGCATATGAGATCTCAAAGCTCACCTCAACAGTGACACCTTTCTTCCAATAAGGCCACACCTACTCCAAACCCACACCTACTCCAACAAGCCCACACTTCCTAATAGTGCCACTCTTTACGGGCTTAAGACACATGAGTCTATGGAAGCCATTCCTATTCAAACCACTACAAGGCGCAAGTGTAATTTCATATGTGCATGCTCGCGTGTGTGCATTTGTATGTTCATATGTGTATGCATATGTGTACACACATATGTACCTGTATAAGCTCATATTCATATGTACATGTGTGCATTTATGTGTGCATGTTTGTGTTCATATATATGTGTGTAGTCATATGTGCTTAACTACGTTTATGTGTACTGTAATTGTATATGTGCATGATCATAGGAACATATGAATGTGCTTGCATTTATACATACTTATGTGTGTGTTCCCATGTGTAGGCTTCTCATCAGACAACCTGAAATTTGGCCTCTTCTGTCATTACTAGATTTGCAGTCTTGACTTCTCTCTGCCTCTGCTCCTCATCTAGATGCAAAATGGAATAATAATTGATTTACCTTTAGGACTCTTATGAGAATGAAATGTATAAATCTCTACAATGTTTTGAATAAGGCCTACCATAAAGTAAGACTATAAATATTAGATGCAATTCTTTGAATGCTTCACTTTGAGGTTTATAAGGCCCTTCCCCCATCTCTGCCGGCTGCATCATGCTCCCTCATAAATAAGCCACCTCAGTCCCTTATAGCCTTACTATGCCTACCACAGCCTAATAAACACTAATGGTACATGATGGCAAGCATTTGGGGACAGTTGACATCCTGGCTTCTCTCTGTGGTGTGTCTACTAAATTTTCTCACCATTGTGCTAACCTGGAACTGGCTTCACTTGGGCAAAGGAAGGAACTGGCCTGATGCGGCTAGTCTGGAGAAGGCATGCTTAGAGGGCTCTACCAGGACAACATGGATATTTTATTACTGCATTTCAATATGGAATAGGATATGATGCAATTGATTGATACTTTTAGAGAACTGGACTTCTATCCTATGTCTTAATTAGCTATACACACCAGAATCACCTAGGGGAGTTTTCACAAGACTCAGGCCTGGGTCCATACCCTAAGGATTCTGATTCAAGGGAACCACGTTGTGTGGTGGCTGCTTATTTGGAAATGATTTATCCAGATACTTCTGAATCAGATCTTTTAGACTGACTTTTTCGTTTCCTTTCTACTCATTTGACAAAAGCCTGCTTCAACCAGAGTAACCCTCCCCACAGTTTTAATGGCACTTTCCACATAACTAGCTATGGACAGTTCCTCTCAAGTTCTTGACTCAACAAAAGAAACTGCTCTGGATTCGTGTGTGAATGTCCCATGTGACTATGAATGACTCCACACGGACCGGGCGACTGGCAGATTTCCTAGTGAATTTCCTGTACTTTGATGAGAACAGCACCACAAGGCTTTCAGTCGTTCTCCTGGACTGACTGACGCCTTTGACTGGAGGCTGACACTGCACAAGGGTGCTGAACACATGGTGGCATGGCTGCTGCAGTGTCTAGTTTTCTCCTGGGTGCCTGTTCACAACTTTTAAATTTTAGGATAGTTATCTACCTTCTTATTGGAGAGACTCGAGTCCCTCAAAATTTTGATTGGGGGATAAAAGTGGAAGAGAGAACAGGAAAATTTTAATTGAATTCTATTCTTTTAAATCATGTTTTTAATCTTTACCTTTTTAAAAATATTTGTCCATCTTTATTAAATTGGGTATTTCTTATTTACATTTCAAATGTTATTCCCTTTCCCGGTTTCCAGGCCAACATCTCCCTAGCCCCTCCCCCTCCTCTTCTATATGGGTGTTCCCCTCCCCATCCTCCCCCCATTACCACCCTCCCCGAAACAATCCTGTTCACTGGGGGTCCAGCCTTGGCAGGATCAAGGGCTTCCCCTTCCACTGGTGCTCTTACTAGGCTATTCATTGCTACCTATGCAGTTGGAGCCCAGGGTCAGTCCATATAGTCTTTGGGTAATGGCTTAGTCCCTGGAAGCTCTGGTTGGTTGGCATTGTTGTTCATATGGGGTCTCAAGCCCCTTCAGCTCTTTTAGTCCTTTCTCTGATTCCTTCAATGGGGTCCCATTCTCAGTTCAGTGGTTTGTTGCTGGCATTCGCCTATGTAGTTGCCGTATTATGGCTGTATCTCTCAGGAGAGATCTACATCTGGCTACTGTCAGCCTGTACCTCTTTGCTTCATCCATCTTATCTAGTTTGGTGGCTGTATATGTATGGGCCACATGTGGGGCAGGCTCTGAATGGCCATTCCTTCAGTCTCTGTTCTAAACTTTGCCTCCCTATCCCCCTCCTAAGGGTATTCTTGTTCCCCTTTTAAAGAAGGAGTGAAGCCTCCACATTTGGTCATCCTTCTTGAGTTTCATGTGTTCTGTGCATCTAAGGTAATTCAAGCATTTGGGCTAATATCCACTTATCAATGAGTGCATACCATGTGTGTTTTTCTGTGATTGGTTACCTCACTCAGGATGATATTTTCCAGTTCCATCCATTTGCCTATGAATTTCACAAAGTCATTGTTTTTGATAGCTGAGTAGTATTCCACTGTGTAGATGTACCACATTTTCTGTATCCATTCCTCTGTTGAAGGGCATCTGGGTTCTTTCCAGCTTCTGGCTATTATAAATAAGGCTGCTATGAACATAGTGGAGCATGTGTCTTTGTTGTATGTTGGAGCATCTTTTGGGTATATGCCCAAGAGAGGTATAGCTGGGTCCTCAGGTAGTGCAATGTCCAATTTTTCTGAGGAACCCCAGACTGATTTCAGAATGGTTGAACCAGTCTGCAATCCTACCAACAATGGAGGAGTGTTCCTCTTTCTCCACATCCTTGCCAGCATCTGCTGTCACCAGAGTTTTTGATCTTAGCCATTCTGACTGGTGTGAGGTGGAATCTCAGGGTTGTTTTGATTTGCATTTCCCTTATGACTAAAGATGTTGAACATTTCTTTAGGTGCTTCTCAGCCATTCCTCAGCTGTGAATTCTTTGTTTAGCTCTGAAACCCATTTTTAATAGGTTATTTTTAATAGGGTTATTTGTCTCTCTGCAATCTAACTTCGTGAGTTCTTTGTATATTTTTGATATAAGTCCTTTACCAGTTGTAGGATTGGTAAGGATATTTTCCCAATCTGTTGATTGCTGTTTTGTCCTAATGACAATGTCCTTTGCCTTACAGAAGCTTTGTAGCTTTATGAGATCCCATTTGTCGATTCTTGATCCTAGAGCATAAGCCATTGGTGTTTTGTTCAGGAAATTTCTTCCAGTGCCCATGTGTTTGAGATTCTTCCCCACTTTTTCTTCTATTAGTTTGAGTGTATCTGGTTTGATGTGGAGGTCCTTGATCCACTTGGACTTAAGCTTTGTACAGGGTGATAAGCATGGATCGATCTGCATTCTTCTACATGCTGATCTCCAGTTGAACCAGCACCATTTGCTGAAAATGCTATCTTTTTTCCATTGGATGGTTTTGGCTCCTTTGTCAAAAATCAAGTGACCATAGGTGTGTGGGTTCATTTCTGGGTCTTCAATTCGATTCCATTGGTCTATCTGTCTGTCTCTGTACCAATACCATACAGTTTTTATCACTATTGCTCTGTAATACTGTTTGAGTTCAGGGATAGTGATTCCCCTGAAAGTCCTTTTATTGTTGAGGATAGTTTTAGCTATCCTGGGTTTTTTGTTATTCCAGATGAATTTGCAAATTGTTCTGTCTAGCTCTATGAAGAATTGGATTGGAACTTTGATGGGGATTGCACTGAATCTGTAGATTGTTTTTAGTAAAATGGCCATTTTTACTATATTAATCCTGTCAATCCATTAGCATGGGAGATCTTTCCATCTTCTGAGATCTTCTTCGATTTCTTTCTTCAGAGACTTCAAGTTCTTATCATACATATTTTTCACTTGCTTGGTTAAAGTCACACCGAGGTATTTTATATTATTTGGGACTATTATGAAGGGTGTCGTTTCCCTAATTTCTTTCTCAGCTTGTTTCTCTTTTGTGTAGAGGAAGGTTACTGATTTATTTGAGTTAATTTTATACCCAGCCACTTTGCTGAAGTTGTTTATCAGCTTTAGTAGTTCTCTGGTGGAACTTTTGGGATCACTTAAATATACAATCATATCATCTGCAAATAGTGATATTTTGACTTCTTCCTTTCCAATCTGTATCCCTTTGATCTCATTTTGTTGTCTGATTGCTCTGGCTAGGACTTTGAGAACTATATTGAATAAGTAGGGAAAGAGTGAGCAACCTTGTCTAGTCCCTGATTTTAGTGGGATTGCTTCAAGTTTCTCTCCATTTAGTTTAATGTTAGTGACTGGTTTGCTATATATGGCTTTTACTATGTTTAGGTATGGGCCTTGAATTCCTGTTCTTTCCAGTATTTTTATCATGAAGGGATGTTGAATTTTGTCAAATGCTTTCTCAGCATCTAATGAAATGATCATGTGGTTTTTGTCTTTCAGTTTGTTTATATAGTGGATTACATTGATGGTTTTCCGTATATTAAACCATCCCTGCATACCTGGGATAAAGCCTACTTGATCATGGTGGATGATTGTTTTGATGTGCTCTTGTATTCAGTTTGCAAGAATTTTAATGAGTATTTTTATGTCAATATTCATAAGGGAAATTGGTCTGAAGTTCTTTCTTTGTTGGGTCTTCGTGTGGTTTAGGTATAAGAGTAATTGTGGCTTCATAGAAGGAATTCGGTAGTGCTCCATCTGTTTCAATTTTGTGGAATAGTTTGGATAGTATTGGTATGAGGTCTTCTATGAAGGTCTGATAGAATTCTGCACTGAATCCATCTGGACCTGGGCTCTTTTTGGTTGGGAGACTTTTAATGACTGCTTCTATTTCTTTAGGAGTTATGGGGTTGTTTAAATGGTTTATCTGATTTAACTTTGGTACCTGGTATCTGTCTAGGAAATTGTCCGTTTTCTCCAGATTTTCAAGTTTTGTGGAATATAGGCTTTTGTAGTAGGATCTGATGATTTTTTGAATTTCCTCTGAATCTGTAGTCATGTCTCCCTTTTCATTTCTGCTTTTGTTAATTTGGACACACTCTCTGTGTCCTCTCGTTAGTCTGGCTAAGGGTTTATCTATCTTGTTGATTTTCTCAAAGAACCAGCTTTTGGTTCTGTTGATTCTTTCTATGGTCTTTTTTGTTTCTACTTGGTTGATTTCAGCTCTGAGTTTGATTATTTCCTGCCTTCTGCTCCTCCTGGGTGTTTTGCTTCTTTTTGTTCTAGAGCTTTTAGGTGTGCTGTCAAGCTGCTGATATATGCTCTCTCCTGTTTCTTTCTGCAGGCACTCAGAGCTATGAGTTTTCTTCTTAGCACAGCTTTCATTGTGTCCCGTAAGTTTGTGTATGTTGTACCTTCATTTTCATTAAATTCTAAGAAGTCTTTAATTTCTTTCTGTATTTCTTCCTTGACCAGGTTTTGATTGAGTAACATTGTTCAACTTCCATATATACAAGGGCGTTCTTTCCTTATTGTTATTGAAGACCAGGTTTAGTCCATGGTGGTCCGATAGCACGCATGGGATTATTTCTATCTTTCTGTATCTGTTGAGGCCTGTTTTGTGACTGATTATATGGTCAATTTTGGAGAAAGTACCATGAGGTGGTGAGAAGAAAGTATATCCTTTTGTTTTAGGATAGAATGTTCAAAAAATATCTGTTAAGTCCACTTGGTTCATAACTTCTTTTAGTCTGCCTGTGTCTCTGTTTAATTTCTGTTTCCATGATCTGTCCATTGATGAGAGTGGGGTGTTGAAATCTCCTACTAATATTGTGTGAGGTGCAATGTGTGCTTTGAGCTTTAGTAAGGTTTCTTTTATGTATGTAGGTGCCCTTGTATTTGGAGCATAGATATTTAGGATTGAGAGTTCATCTTGGTGGATTTTTCCTTTGATCAATATGAAGTATCCTTCCTTAAATTTTTTGATGACTTTTGGTTGAAAATCGATTTTATTCAATATTAGAATGGCTACTCCAGCTTGCTTCTTCAGACCATTTGCTTGGAAAGTTGTTTTCCAGCCTTTCACTCTGAGGTAGTGTCTGTCTTTGTCCTAAGGTGTGTTTCCTGTAGGCAGCAAAATGCTGGGTCCTCATTACATATCCAGTTTGTTAATCTGTGTATTTTTATTGGGGAATTGAGTCCATTGATGTTGAGAGATATTAAGGAATAGTGATTGTTGCTTCCTGTTATCTTCGTGTTTGGATGTGAGATTATGTTTGTGTGCTTCTCTTCTCTGTTTTGTTGCACATGTTTAATTTCTTGCTTTTTCTTGGGTGTAGCTTGCTTCCTTGTGTTGGACTTTACCATTTATTATCCTTTGTAGGGCTGGATTTGTAGAAAGATACTGTGTAAATTTGGTTTTGTCATGGAATATCTTGATTTCTCCATCTATGTTAATTGAGAGTTTTGCTGGATACAGTAACCTGGAATGACATTTGTGTTCTCTTAGGGTCTGTATGACATCTGTCCAGGATCTTCTGGCTTTCATACTCTCTGGTGAGAAGTCTGGTGTGATTCTGATAGGTCTGCCTTTATATGTTACTTGACCTTTTTCCCTTACTGCTTTTAATATTCTTTCTTTGTTTTGTGCATTTGGTGTTTTGACTATTATGTGACTGGAGGAGTTTCTTTTCTGGTCCAATCTATTTGGAGTTCTGTAGGCTTCTTGTATGTTTATGGGCATCTCTTTCTTTAGGTTAGGGAAGTTTTCTTCTACGATTTTGTTGAAGATATTTACTGGTCCTTTGAGTTGGGAGTCTTCACTCTCTTCTATACCTATTATCCTTAGGTTTGATCTTCTCATTGTGTCCTGGATTTCCTGTATGTTTTTGGGTTAGTAGCTTTTTCTGTTTTACATTATCTTTGAGAGTTGTGTTGATGATTTTTTTTTAACTTGAGTATTTCTTATATACATTTCGAGTGTTATTCCCTTTCCCGGTTTCTTCTGCTCCTGAGAGTCTGTCTTGTATTCTGTTGGTGATGCTTGCATCTGTGACTCCTGATCTCTTCCCTAGGTTTTCTATCTCCAGGGTTGTCTCATTTTCTGCTTTCTTTATTGGTTCTGTTTCCATTTTTAACTCCTGGATGATTTTGTTCTTTTCCTTTTCCTGTTTTGTTGTTTTTTCCAGTAGTTCTTTAAGGGATTTTTGTGTTTTCTCTTTAAGGGCTTCTGGTTGTTTACTTGTGTTCTCCTGTATTTCCTTAAGGGAGTTATTTATGACTTTCTTAAAGTCCTCCATCATCATGATAAAATGTAATTTTGAGTCTAGATCTTGCTTTTCTGGTGTGTTTAGATATTCAGTGTTTGCTTTGGTGGGAGAATTGGGCTCCAATGATGCCATGTAGTCTTGGTTTCTGTTGCTTGGGTTCCTGCACTTGCCTCTCGCCATCAGGTTGTCTCTGGTGTTACCTTGTTCTGCTATTTCTGACAGTGCTAGACCGTCCTATAGGCCTGTTTGTCAGGAGTGCTATAGACCTGTTTTCCTGTTTTCTTTCAGCCAGTTATGAGAGCAGAGTATTCTGCTCTCAAGTGTGTAGTTATTCCTGTCCACTGGCTTTCAGCTGTCCCTGTGGGCAGGAACCAGAAGGGCCTGCCCCTACTTCTCCTGGGGGGCCCAGATGGTGCAAGGCATTTTCCTCTAGAGTCAGAAATATGTGCAGAGAGTAGTCTCCTCTGGTTTCCCAGGTGTGTCTGCCCCTCTGAAGGTCTAGCTCTCCCTCCCACGGGATTTGGGTGCAGGGAGCTGTTGTCCAGGTCCCTTCAGATCTGGGAGCTGTCTGGACCGCAGGGGACCTGCCACTTGAGTGCCCCTATCTTCCTGTTCCCACAGGCCCTATTCAGTTTCCTCTTGAGCCAGGGATGTGGGCCAAGGTGGGCAGAGGTGGCAGTCTCTCCTGCCCTGCAGTCTCAGGACTGCCCACCTGTCTGGGCAATGAGCTCTCTCTCCCACAGGGTTTGGGAGCAGGGAGCTGTCTTCTTTACTTTTTAAAGATTTGTTTATGTGTATACATGTGTGTAGGTACCCACAGAGGGCAGACAAAGGTGTCAAATCCTTGGGAACTGAAGCTACAGTCAGTTGCCTGATGTGAATGGAAACTGAGCTTAGATCTTCTAGAGGAACAGTATGTGTTCTTAACCACTGAGCCATCTCTTCAGACATAAATCAAGCCTTTTCAGGTCCATAAAAGAATAGAGGTCCCAGCTGATGGCTTCTAAGTCTCCAAAGCTCTCTGAACCTTCACTGGATATTTTCCTGCCTCTAAACACTGTCAATTGGTCTGGAAATTTAACTCACTGGCAGAGCAGTTACCTAGTATGTACAAGACCCTGGAATCAATCCCAGAACTACAAATAATAATCATGATCACAGATAAAAATAATGTGTTGCTGATTCTGCAATCTGCTGTCCTTTCTATATGTGCTCTAAGGAAGTCATGGCTGAAATGATTTATCAAATTAAAAATGGGAATATATATATCCCTAAACTCCAACTGTTCTGGAACTGAATAGAAATCTTCCCTGGAAACGAGTCTCATTTATAACAGGCACTTGAGAACTGCTTGTTGATTTGAAGTAAGAGAAGTTAACAGTGCTTAGTTCCCAATGCTATACTTTAGAGATGCTTCATAGAAGAAATGCTCTTTCTACAGGAAAAAAAGAAAGGAAAAGGTACTCTCAGCTCAGCTTTTATGTGGGATTGTTAGAGCTCAGAGGTCAGACATTCAAAAATGCATCACTCCAGGCTGTTCAATGTTGTAATTAATGCACTTAAATACGATGCGAAGCCATTGCCTTCTAAAGGAGCCACAGAACTGTGCTGTATGAAGCACAGGACACTGACACTGCCATAGCCGACATGAAGCTAGAGTTCACCTGCTTCTCAGTGAGGTGTTGCCATTGTGTGTAGGAAATGCCTGTCATACGAAAGGTCGTAGACATTCCCTCCAAGAGATTCCCATCAGAAAATTGTCTAATCTGTAGTCCACGGTTTTCTCTTCTGCTTGAAGTTGAGCTGTTTCTGCTTACCCTTTTCTACTAGATTGCGAACCTTTTGAAATAATACTCCACGTGTTCATCTGTGTGTTCTCAGTGCCCAGCAGAACCAAACATGTAGCACCCCAAAATGTGGAATAGCAACACAATGCTGAAGTAATTTTGTTTGTTTCCAGAATTAAGTTAGTAGAAGAAATGTCCTCACATATATAGTAGTGTGTGTGTGTGTGCATGTGTGTGTGTGCATCAGATGTATAAATTATATACATAGGGGGTGTGTGTGTGTGTGTGTGTGTGTGTGTGTGTGTGTGTGTTTAGGGATCCAGCCTAGTATTTATGAGGTAAAGGCAGGCAGAGACCTGTAGGTCTATAGAGAGTTATAGACCAGCCAGTGTTATACAGCAAGATCCTGGCAATGAATTAATTAATTAATTAATTAATTAATGAAGATATGTCATCTGGAATACAGACAATGAAACAAAATGTCTGAAATTTAAATAGTCTCACAGAGCTCTGGAGAGATGAGAGTCTGTCCACTTATCTGCTGTTATTCACTCACCTATTCACTCATCCATGTTCTCTCTCTCTCTCTCTCCCTCTCTCATCCATTTAATACTTATTCAGTGTACACTTACAACCCATAATTCCAAAAATATACATAAATATGTTGCTTTGACCTATTTAAATCAGGCTGGGCTGGAGATCATTCAGTGATTAAAAGCACTTGCTTCTCTCTCAGAGGACCCTGGTTTGCTTCCCAGCACAGAGTGGTGACTCACAACCATTGCTAATTCCAGTTCCAGTAGATAAGGGACCCTTTTCTGGCCTCCTCAGGTGCCTAGCATGTGTACAGCATATATGCATACATGCAGGCAAAATGCCCTTACACATAAACTAAATTAAATCATATATGTATCAATAGCTATGCACACACACACACACACACACACACACACACACACACACACACACATATTCAAGGCCAGCATGATGGCTTAGCAGGTAAGGGCATCTGCTTTAAAGTTTGATCCCTGAAGCAAGGTGTTTTCTGACTTCTACATAGGAGCCATGACCCATGTACTCCCACACACACAATTATCATTACCATCATCATTATCATCACAAAAAAAGTGAGATTTAAAATGTAAAAATAATTATAGGGACAAAAATGTATCTCTCTTCTTAGTATATAAAATATTTTGTAGTCCATATGATGTGGCATTTTAATTAAATTCATGGATATATTTAAAAACCTTTACAAATTTTTGAACAAAAACCAAAACCAAACGTTTCTTTCCAGCTAAACAACTACCGTGGGAGAGAATGTATGCTCCGTATCCTATGTCGTGTCTTTCTGCTGCAAGCTGGTAAGAAAAAATAAATTCAAAGCCCCAATATCTATAACAAATTTGACCTTCAATGTGCCTCACCTGAAAGGAAATTAATTGTCTAGACATTCAAAAGAATCAGAAATCTTCAGTTTCTAAAACTAAAAAGCTCCTGATTCTGGCTAAGTCCTGAGGCTGGCACCTGTGGTCCCCGCTCTGGGAAGGTGGGGGAAGGGGATGGAGAGTTTGAGCCCAGCTTGGACTGCGGAGGAAGACTTCATCTCAAAAGTAAACAAGCTTGGCTCGGCGGCTCACACGGATGCTGCTGAGCCAGGAGAAATGCTTTGAGCTCAGTCTGTGCTGCACAGTGAGTTCCAGGCCAAGATGGACCCCAGAGTGAAGCTTTGTATGAAACAAACAGCAACACCCATAAACCCATAGGCTTTCTTCCCTTTATTGTGGAGTAACGAAGACCCTCAACATTAGGTCACATGATAGGATATTGCATCATCATTACTTTGGCGTCCTGTCTTTGTTCAATATCTGTACAAAATGTTATGAATGTAGAAGTATTAGTCTTACATTTGAAAATATTTAGAAAGAACTCCCACCCCAAAAAATCATAATGTGGTTCAGAATAAACTCTCAGTAAGGGAATGTGTAAATGTTGGCCTCCTTCGGAGATGCTCTGCCAGTAATTTTATGTGGCCAAGCCATCTGTTTAAAATGTAATTTTACACGAGTTTTTTGCTTATACTTTTTCTTTGTTCTGAACTGAGTGTCCACCAGAATTCTTCCAATTAAACTAACTCAATTTTTCACTACATTGTGGGACCATATCCATCTCTCTCCAAAGCCAACAAAGTTTATTGTGACAGAAAACACAAAAAGGAAGGAAAAGACCACAATACTCATGAAGATAGCATGCAGTAACAGAATCGCTGAGGTTATTTGGGTACCCATTCCTGAAAAAAAGACCAGTTATGATATTTTTGCATTATTGATTACTGATTAAAGACTCTTCCATAATTCCTTGTTTTCTCTTCTCCCAAATAGGTAACTACTTTCTTCCCACATATAATATCTGTCTTTTCTCTAGGGTGGAGAGTTCCTCTCCAATGGATTAGAAAGGGGGCATTAAAAAAAAAAAAGAGGGGCATTTTTTTGCCACATTGACCATATCCTGCTTGAGTCTTCTCCTAGTCAGTGTCGGAAGTAAACGGAGAGTCAAGACAATGAGTCCTTCAAGCCTGAGTAACTGAAGATCCAGGACTATCGCCGATGATACTTGTAGATGTTAGTAGTCATGCTGAGTGCCCCTGCCACTTCAGCTTTGCCCAAGAACCTCACTGGTCTATAAAATCCATTTTTTTCTACAAATCATGGTGAATTTCTATTCACGTCTCAACTTCACACAACTAAGCAAACTAACACAAGACCTAAAACATTTTAAGTCCAAGGATTTTCTTTTTACTAAGAAAATCCACCCAAGAGTCCTCTCCCAATTCCTGGTTCTCAGAATCACAACACTTGAAACTCAGGCTAGACTGAGAATAAACAGATGGGCCCCAGCATCCACCCCGCCCACACGTGATCCAGATGAGACATTCCTGTCGCTTCTTGCTCAATCTAATCTTGCTAAAGAAAGAAACCTTTGGGTGGGGGAAATTCTTAGCCAAATAAATTCCTAAAGAGAGTGTTCAATAAATGATGCCATCAAGGAGTATGTCACTATCCCAGAAAGACCTGAGTTCTGTGTTACTAAGGGTGAGTCAGCTCCGAGCCTGCAGCCTCTAATTCTGCTCCTTCCTCTTCAGCTCTCCTGTTGTGACTATGGATACAAGGTCCTCCTCTGTGGATTCTTTATGCATTATTTCTAAAAGATAATTCACATGGTCTCAATCTCTTTGCTGTTGGTCGTGTGTTAATCTTTTGATCAAGTTTGAGTTTTTACGTTTTGCTTTTTTGTTTGTTTCTTTTTCCTGAGATGAGGCCTAACTATGTAGCTCTGTCTGGCCTATGTAGAACAGGCTGGCCACAAATTCATAGAGCTCTGTCTGCTTTGGCCTCCCAGGTGCTAGGTGTGAAGGTGTACATCACCACACTTGGTGGCCCCTTCCCCTTCCCCTTCCCCTTCCCCTTCCCCTTCCCCTTCCTCCTCCTCCTCTTCTTCTTCTTCTTCTTCTTCTTCTTCTTCTTCTTCTTCTTCTTCTTCTTCTTCTTCTTCTTCTTCTTCTTCTTCTTCTTCCTCTTCATCCAAAAACAACTCATAACCCAGAAGAAAAAAAAGTAGATTTGTGGCTAGTGGGAAATTTATAGACCAGGCAAGAGCCAACTTAAGTTGCACGATGTGGAATTTACTCTATATTTAGTAGGAAGACCCATTAAAAAGAACTGTGGTCCAAAGGAGCAGCATTCCTGTAGTTGACAAACTCACTGAGGATCCCCTATCTATTAGTCATCTGCTAAGTTCTTTAATAAAACGATGGATGAGACCTTAGCCTGGAGGTGACCACATCACACACTGTCAAAGTGGTTGGTCATTAGTCATCATGGATGTACAAACAAGCTTCAGAAAAATTGGTTCTCAGGCTCAGACAACAACAGGATCCGAGTGAAATGTTTACATCATCTTCCAGACTGTAGGAGGTATGAAGACCAAATGATATATTTTGGAGAATAACTATTCCCATAAATACAGGGATAGGTGGTAAGAAGTTGTGTGGGGCTCATGGGATCTGGGAATCTAGGCTGACTATGGCCATTTAACAAATACTGTTCCTTAAATTAGATAATGGATACAATAATGTGGAGACTGGATGCTCTGTCTCCCCCAACACACATCTCCTATTCATTACTTGGGATGGCAAGTTCTTTCTACAAATAATTTGACATTAGAACAGTTTTAGCTGATGGAACCAAATGAAAGGAGAGAAAAATAATCAATGGTTTAACAACAGACTAGCAAGGACCCACACATTCTGGTTAGCCTGGGGTTATTATTAATACTTGTATCCATTGTTTCAGAGAGATAAGTCAAGCCTCTGTAGATTCGTTTGATGAGTAACACAAAGTGAAAAACAATGTGACCTTTGTCCTTGATGGTAATCTCTATTTTAGGTATTTATTGCCTGTCTCTGGTTTTGTGGTGGTTGTTGGACTGCTATGTAGACCTGGCTGCCCTCAAATTCAGGAAATCCCACCTGTTTCTGCCTCCCAAGTGCTGCCACCATACTGGCTAACCTGTCCTTTTCAACGGATTGTAAATTCTCTGAGGAGGAAAACCCTGTCTTTCCCTGTTTTGTTTTGTTTTTTTTCTGGGCACATTGTTCAGTGCCTGCACAAAACAGTTGTCTCGGTCGTCTCCCCTTCTTACACAGCAGTAACCAACTCAACTATGAAACAGCAGTGTGCCCGGATGATCTCTGACAGCCAGGCATTAATTTCTACTGGAGCCACGTTTCCAGAGAAGGTAGCATTGATCGGAGAGTGAGAGGTCGTCATAAAGAGGCATGGAGCAGGTAAGATAAACCAGAAAGAACGGAACGCCACGAGCAAAATCAAAGCCTTTTGAAGAACAGTCAATTTCCCTGTGCTGTCCAGAAACTCTTATCTGTGAAGATGTTCTACATAAAACCGAAAATAGGACTGAGAGAAAGGGGGTAGGTGTTCAGGAGTTAGGCCATTCCACTGTGAGGCAGTGTCCCCCCAATAACTGCAGACCGGGATATCTATAACTCATCCCATTACACTGAAACTTCTAATGAGCTGTTGTTTATGAAGCTCTGGATGAAACACAGGTATGAACCTGGGAAGACTGACCCGAGCTCTGTTACACCCAATTAAAGAGCTGGCTCTTTGACAACTTGACCTGACCTGTCCAAGAATCAGGGGAGGAAGGGGATGCCTGGGAGTCAGAACACACAGGAAAGCAAGTGAGGGTTGGGTATCCGGGTTAGGAGGAGGTCGAAATAAAAACAAACTTTGACTTCTGGACAATCCTCCAGGGAGGGCACACCTTGCCCTAGATTCTTCAGGAATCCCACTGACAGGTCTTCACAGCCCGGACTTCTTTAGGGGTGTTCGACTCTGACTCTTGCACAGTTCAACTAGGCCACTGTGGGCAAGTGCGCAGTTTTAACCCTTTCTTCCCACATTCTGGCGCGGGGGGCTTTCGCTCACTCCTCCCCCGCCGCGCCCGCGCCCCGGGGTTCCGCGACTGAGCATGCTCTGTAGCCGCCCGCGTCTTGCTCCCAGGGAAACCTCTGCACGCCCTCCCAGCTGCTCTCCGTCGCCTCCTCTCGCCCGCTGCCCAGGGTGCATCCCGGCTTGCAGGGCTCCACGCGACCCAGATTCCCGCCCCGCCCCCGCCCCTCCCGCGCCCGCAGCCAGTGCGGCAGCCGCGGCCGCCTCTGCCCAGCTCCCGCGCTGGGACCAGCCGGCGATCACGGTCGCTAGTGCGTAGAGCAGAAGCAAAGGCGGAGATGGAGACCACGCTGTCGCGATCCCAGAACTGCTGAGCCCACTGCTGTCCCTGACCCGGTGAGTCGCGACCCCCGAGGAGCCAAGGGTGAATGCCCTTGGAGAAAAGAGAGGTGACGGGTGACCTGTGTAGGGTACAAAAGGAATGGGGACAGTGAGGGGACGTGGATGGAAGTGCGCACAACCTGGGTGCAGGAGCGCCGGAGTCACCCGAGACTAAATCCTCTTTCTCATCCTGAGCGGGGAAATGAACACCCGCGGCGCTGCGGGTCAGCGCTGGAAGCTGTTTGCGTCCCCAGGGGCGCGGGTCGCCTAGCGACTGAACGCCACTGCAGGCGCCTAGGGAGAGATCCCAAGCGGGGGACAAAGGGTGGCCTGGTTGGGGCCAGTGGAGGGTCCCGGCCCCTGGGGAGCCTTCTGTCCGGCTGGCCAGGCCCCAGGGCGGTGCCAGGCGGCAGAGTGGCAGAGCTGTAGACTGGAGGTCTCTGAGCCTCCACCCTGAGCCGGGTCTGCGGGGCTGGGGAGCGCACCTCCTCCCACTCCGGGAAACTCCACTCTTGGAGCATCTCCTGGGCAGGTGCAGTTGAACAGGCAGGCGGAGACCAGCCCTGAGAGCTGTTAGAACAGAACAGTGGAGCGGAGGTGTGCTGTTTTTCCTAGTGCCTTTATTTCCAAGTGTGGGCACCGACTGCTCCCCCTCTCAGTGTTTCTGCTCAACCTCTAAGTGGTGAGTCCGGTAACAGACCTCATGAATATTTCAGAAACGACCTCACAGACTCGCTTGCTTCAGATCAAGTTTAATGAATATGTGTGTAAGCCTTTCTGCCCCGCACAGACAGATGGAAGCCCCGGTCACTGCTCGGAGCTTTCCCAATATCATCTCTTTCCCACCACCGACCGAGAAAAAGACGTCGCAAATCCCCTCCAGCCTGAGACTGGTGTCATAAATTGGGGCTGTCATTTGGAGAGACCGATTTTAGGCAACCATCCAGGCTTTGTTCTGCATCTCAGCAGCCTGTGCATCCTGTGTCAGTCGCTTGACAACCGTCCTTAGCTGCTATTGCCAATATGGTGGAAAGCAGGTAGCATGCCTACACTGGGATAAACGTCATAATTCCTTGTTGTCTTATGACAACACGGAGTAACAACTGTCTTAGTCATTTTCTCCCTGGAAGTTTCCTTTTGAGATCAGTCTGGTTGAAATTTTGCCAAAGGCACAACATTCCTCACCCTCAGGAGATATTTCTTCTTAACCTCTCTTATGGGGGGCGGAGGGGGGGGACCCGAATGTCTTTCTCTGTAAGACATTGCTCTCAAGAACAGTAAAATAATGTTTTATTTCAGGGAACTTTCTGGATTGTGGCAGACCTAAACTTTGAGCTATATAACTCTGCTGTGCCATCACAATTAAACAGTAAAGTGACACATTGCTAGTTGTCAGTACCCTATGATGGTACTCAGCGACAGTCAGCTCCCCTCCCCCTGAGCCCCAGGTGTGTGGGAGACAGATAGGTAATCTTGACCCTTCTATAAGGGTTTTGTTGACCAAAAGCTCAAGCCTTCTTGTGAAGAATGAGAGAGATAATAATAATTCTCTCTTGTAAATCCACACATACGAGGAGGAGGCTGAGGGGCTTCAGTTTACGTGCGTTATGTTTCACATTTAGGGAAGGCTTTTCCCACAAAGACCTACGGCAGTTACATCACGGCCTCCACCTCCGCCTGCCAGGCTGCTTCCCCCAGTCGAGGACAGTGGTGTTGCTGTGTCCAATTAATGAAGAAAAAAACCCTGAAATGAAAATTTGCTCATTTTCTCTAGTGCGTCTTGCTGATTCAACTGAAAAATATATCGATGTTGGCTTTTCGAGAGATTTTGAAGCCAACATCACAGTGTCTGTGCTACTGCGCTAAAAATTGTTGATAGGTGGTGTCGTGAGGGAGTTCTATAGAATTAACAAAATAAGGAAACTATTACATAACAGGTAACATTTCCTCAAGCACGTCACCAAATTGCTCAGAAATAAACCCAGATGGGTTCACAGATGTAAAAATCTGGCTGATTGGGAAGTTTGCAGACCTCAGACACAAACTTCCAGGGGTGTCAAGGAAGCAGACCCTGCACCTTCCAAGGATTGTTTTTTAAAATCATTTTTAGGGTTGTTTGATACAGCAAATTTAGGTTGCTTCACTAAATCTGAATTTCAAATCAGCAGCAGATATGGCTTTAATTTAGATATGTCACTATGGTACTTGGAATTATACTTGTAGAATTATTAGTTGTTTCTCTGAAATTTGGTTTGGATTAGGAAGACTTTTTTTTCTGGAAAGCCTATAATGAAGACATTTATTTCCTCCTCTTTTTGGGTCACTCATGAGTCAAAAAGCCCAAGTGGAACAGAAGTCATATGCCGCTCTGCAGACGATCTGGGGCAAGCTCTCAGCTCCTGGGCTGTTCACAGTAACTAACTCAGACCTGAAAGTGGGAATTCTCTGTTCTGCACAGATCTGCCAGATGCTTCTCGTTAGTTTCTGTCGGAGCTGCCCAGAATCCAAAGAGGAGAAGAAACAGGAGCCAGAGATGGATTTACACCAGCTTATGTAGGAGTTGCTCCGCCAGAAGTGTGAGGGCTCTGTGTGTGTGTGTGTGTGTGTGATGTCAGAGCCTGGGGGAAGACATGGAATTCTGCTAGACATCTCTGCTCAAGGAATGACATCTTCAGCTGTCCAGCAGTGTTGACAGGGATGGCCTCAGCTATGAGAGTGAGTTCTTATCATGGGAGAAAGGTGTGAAGAGAGTGTCGTGGGAGCCCGATGGAGGTACAAGCTACAGGGTTTTACCCATTGGCCTCGGTTAGAAAAACCAAAATGGCCCCCTGATGTCCTGAATACAGTGTTTCACAGCACACCCCTCCCCATCTTTACAGCTCCTATATTGCTTTCTCCCCTCCCCTCTAAGACAGCGTTTTAAATAGTTCTTAATGGGAAAGAAGAAGGAACTGAGATGAGACTCATGTAGGGACCGGCAAATGGCATCTGAGCAAAGGTGTCTCACTGCATTTTTATTAAAAAAAAAAACTTTCTAATTTTTTTTAATATGCGTTAAGTGTTTTGCCTGCATGGATGTCTGTACATGTGTGTCTGTATACCAAATGTGTGCCTGGTACCCTCGGGGGCCAACAGAGGACAACGGCTCTTCTGGAACTGAAATTACAGTTGGTCGTGAGCTGCCATGTGGGTGCTGGGATCTGAACCTGGGTCCTCATGAAGAGTAGCCAGCGCTCTTACCCAGTGAGCCATCTCCGGTTCCTCTCACTGTATATTACAAAGCAGGTGGCCCTCCCTTTGTCTGACATCATTCAGTCCTCTTTCGTTATTTCACTACCATCCTGGTCTCTTCAGATTAAAACAAACAAACAAACAAACAAAAAGGCCACCGTACAGTATTGAAATGCGTTGTTCCTTTACATTTTTACTTTTATATAAATGTAGATATTTAAATGTATCCCGTGAGGTGCCAATCAGTATTCAGTTTCTTTTGGTACAATTTCTTGAAATAAGATAAGCATATGCTTGGGTTTTAGAAAATCTGTTGCTCTGAGTGAGAAAAGACATTAAATTGCTATCATTTTCTGTTTCTGTTGAATTATCTTTGAGGAAGCAGATGCCGGTGATGGGGAGAAAGTATACTCTATAAAAATAGCACCATGTGAAAATGACCATATGCTCGTAGTACCAGAGAGTACCTACTTAGTGTGACGAATGAAATTAATGCCTAAACAATACCACAGCAAACACAACTGTATCTGTAGAGACCCAGAGTACTACTGCTGAGCACCGGATAGGATACCGTGTGGAAGTTGAAGGTTAAACCCAGGCAGTCCGTGCAGAGAAAAGCCAGGCATTTCTTCATGATTCTAACTGGCAAAACTCCAGTGCCCAGGAATAGAATGCCAATTTAGATTACCCTTCCATCAAGAAACCTAGTTATTTAGCAATCTCCATATAGAAGAGGTTCAAATGTGTGGCTAATTTTCACTTTTTTTTAAATGGTTCTGGGAGGACACCTAGGGTTTTATGACAAGCAAACCCTTTAGTACTAAGCTGTATTATATCCCTAAATTGAAAAGAAAAAAAAACCTCTTTATTTTGAGACAAGTTTTACTAACTACTCAGGGTGGCCTTGAACTTTCTCTGTAGTCAAGGAAGGTCCTGAACTTGTGATCCCCCTGCCTCAGTCTTGAATAACTGGGATTAAAAGCACCAGCTCGGATTGTAACACAAATTCTCAAAATCACAAGAATTACACCATACTGAGATATATCATGTAATAGTCTTATCAAGTAAATTACCATCCTATAAGATGAAACAGAAAATGGTCTAATTTAGGAACTTACACCAGTCCTCTTTGCAGAAAGTCAAACATTTTCCTGCCTTAATTTCCTGTCATAATTTTCAGATTATGTGAGAGAGAGAGAGAAAACTGTGACCAAGGAACATACTGAAACTATTCAAGTTTAAGGCAATTAGAGCCTAGGTCATATTTTCAACATTTCCTGTGGGCGCACATAGCTTATTAGAAGAAGATTTACTGCAGTGGTCCCGGGAGACAGCTGGTGTGGGCTATCACCCAGAGAGCCTCAGGTGATACCAGATTCATTCTAAGTCCTTCGTAAACATTCCGTATACAGAATGTTCTTCTGCCCCGTGAGCATGTAACCTTCCAGCCCCCTTGTGTTGACTTCGGGCAAATAGCATCAGATCTTAACACTAGTGTCTTTACTGTAAGTCAGAAGGTATGAAGGTTATAAATAGTGATCCGATGCCACCCCTGATGTCTGTATCTATAAAATGAACTTGAGCCTTCCTGAGGCTTCAGTAGCTGAATAGTTTTGTTCTCAAATAAATTAGAAAGCTTTTGCTAAGTGACTATATTCTATAGGATGTTTTTCATGGCATGGAATAATAACACAGGTTGGATTTTCTTAATTTTTACACGTTAGAGGTGGAGCAGTTTGCTTGTTACCGAACTAGAATGTATTAAGTTCCTGTTAAAAGTCAGTCCCACCTTTAGTCCCAGCATTTGGGAGGCAGAGGCAGGTAGATCTGTATTCTTTCAAGACCAGCCTGGTACACATAACAACTTTTTAGCCAGGCAGGAACCCTATCTCAAAAAGAAAAAAGTCTCAGACAAATCCAAAACCAAAACCAAAAATTAGTCTTTTGTAATGAAGATGGATCAGACAGAAAGGGCAATGCCAAGCCCAGCGATCTGACTTTGAGCACTGGGATCCACGGATTGGAGGGTGAGAACCAAGGCCAGCAGGTTGTCCTCTGATCTCCACAGACACTCTGAAGCATGACTGTGCACACTCAAATATGTGTACACGCCCATACACACACGCACACACACACACACACACACCCATACACACACACACAGGCCCATACATACACACACACACACACACACACACACACACACACACACACACACACACTCCAAACTAAAGAAATGAGTTCTTTTTCAGATCAGTCACAAGTAATCTAATGACACAGGCTCAGGCTTCTTCACATGCTCTGGCGATGATGTTTCTGTTTTAATTATTAGGCTGAACTTATTAATTAAAATGCCTGACATAAGAACTTAGTTAAGCCACTCTCCTCCCTAGTTTTCCTTGTGCAATGAGTTGGTGAAAAAAAAAACTAACTCTCTACAAATATCTGTGTATGTGTGAGGGTGCCCGTGTCCTCAGAAGCCAAAAGAGGACATTGAACCCTCTAGAACCAGACTTACAGACAATTGGCATGGGTCTAGAAACTACAGCCCTCTGAAACAGCAGGGCGTGCCCCCGACCACTGTACCATCTCTCCAGATCCTGCCTTGTGTTTTGAAGGTTTTGTTCACAATGAAACCAATTGTTTATTTACCTCACAGATGTTTTGATTTGGGGCATTAGTCTAACAGATATCAATCATTAAAGACAGAAGCTCTGTTCCCTATGTCTTTCTTTCTTTACACCCATCAGTTGGCACTGTAAATATTTAAAATGTAAATCACTCATTGCAGTGAACACACTTATTGCACACGTATACCCTTCCCCTTTTCTTTCAAAGCAGAGAGGTATTCTACTCAGAATCTGAAAGACAAATTTTCTAAGACTTGTATAGTGTCATAGGCCCTTTATTTTCTTGTTTTCTGAGACAGGATTTCTCTGTTATGGAGCTCTGGCTGGCCTTGAACTCACAAAGATCCTCCTGCCTCTGCTTCCCAAGTGTTGGAATTAAAGGCATGCACTACCATGCTGTACTTTGACACCTAACTTTTAAATGTAATATTTGTATTTATTCTTTGAGACTTTTATATAATTATACAAGGAATTTTAATGATCCACCTTTCCTCCCTCCTCCAACTCCTACCAAACCCTACCAACACATCCTCTCCCAAATTCACATGATTTTATGTCTTGCTTTCTATGTTCCTTTCTTTGTCTCTTTCTTTCTTCCTTCCTTTTTTTCTTTTTTTCTTTTTTAATACTTCACTGAGTCAAGTTAGTGCTATCCATCTGCCTATGGGTCTGGGGCTATGGGCAGTCTATCAGCAGCCATACTCCAAAAGAAAAATGATTCTCTCTCCTCTGGTGGTCATTAACTGCCAGTAGAGCCTTAGCTAAAGATGATGCCTTTTGAGCCCCGCCCACACCCGAGCCCCGCCCACACCCGAGCCCCGCCCATATCCGTATGGAACTTTGACTATCCTGATCTGCTGTAGTCATGAGCTGCTGTGAGCTCAGGAGTGCAGCGATGATGTCATGTCCAGACAGCATTCTATGCCATTCTTCCCATGCTCCAGTGACTGCATTCTTTCTGCTCCCTCTTCCACGGTGTTTCCTGAGTCCTGGGAAGGGAGCAGTTTTTATAGATCTCTGATTAGGCCTAGGCGCCCACAGCCGTTTATTCTCAGCACTTGGACCAATTTTGAGTCTCTGTATTAACTGCTGCCCATTACAGAAAGAAGCTTCTCTGACCAAGGTTGGGAACATCACTGGTCTGTGGCTGTCACACAGATATTTAGAATGCAATTTGACAGCAGGACCACTCCATGATGGGTTCCTCTGTGGCCTGCAGCCCTCTCAGAGACAGACTCACAGGATCTGGCATGCACTGTGCTCCCTTGTGGAGCACGCCCAACATCCGGTTAGAAACAGCCGGCTGCCTCCAGCACAGTCACTCCACTCTTGTGCCAGCAACGTAGCTTGCCTGGCAGGTCAGTTTTGTATCACGCAGGATCTAGTGCTAGGTAAGACTAGTGCCTTTTCTCTTCCAGTGGCTTACATAACACATTCCAGCACTGCAAAAGCTGACCAGCAGGAAAGAAGTTTCCTGATCAGTTCCAGATGGATTTCTCTAAATCCTGCGACCAAAGTGGGACACTTAGCCTGAAGATCCATTGAAATTTTAAAGCTTTAAAAAAATGGGAGCAATTAACTTCGGGTTGTGAAACTTAATCATAGGGTCCCCTAAAATGGTAAGCACTCATTAGAACTGTGTTAATTGAGATGTATATTGCATGTCATAATTTAAAAGCCCTTTATTAAAATGCCTCACATAGAACACCTTCATATCTGTTCCGTGTATAATGTGCACACAGCCCAATGTGTGAGCCCAATAAATACCAATCAAGATTTAACAAGACAGGAGGTTACAGCTTGTTGTCATTCTATACTGTACCAGATATTTTCTTCCACTATTCTTTTAAGTAATACCTCATCTAGAAATGTATACGATAGATTCATAAAAATACATATACATCAAATCCTTAGGGGACAGAGCTTGTCAATGAGTCTCCTGAACAAGAGTGAGATGCAGAATTTAAGTCTGAGATGTGGCTTCATGCTGACCAACCATGTTGACAAAATGTGGAAATGATTTCCTTTAGAACTCCATATTGGCCACAATATTTGTACTTTATCAATGATGCAGATCTACATAGGTCATCATGAACTTCTCAAAGAATAGAGAATTTGGATAATAGTCAGGATCCAACTTGATATTCCTTGGCCCAGAAAAAAAAAATCAAGACTATGATTATGTAATTAAAAGGATGGATAGGAAGTTCATTTAGGATTTAACATCAGTTCCAAGGCCAGAGTGTGGAAGTACCAGTTCAGCTCCTGTTGGACTATGGAAACCGTTTTAGTTCACTGAATATGAACAGAAGAACCTTTGGTTGGGTTTATAAATGATCCATGCTCAAATCAAAGCGTGTCAGAAAGAAAATGTTCAGCATGCTGTAAAGTGACTCACTTGGGACAGCTCTGGAGATGTAAGAAGAAAGAACGATCCCCCTGAGTAGGACTTGGACTCAGATGACCTAAAAATCAAATTGAGTTCCTAGGTGTTTGCACATGAGTCTGCCAATTTCTAATTCAACTTAACAGACTATATGAAACAGATAACTATTGTACCTCTGTCCTTCATTTTAAAATTAATATATAACTTTATTATTTTATACTTAATTATTGCCTAGACAGCTGACAATCATAAGCCAATCAACAATTAAATATGTGCATCTACTCTGTGACTACCACTGGGTTATTTCCAGAATACTCTTTAGTTATGTAACTCATATTTGAAATTGTTCATTCTAAAGGATGGTTATTTTTCACCAGCCATACATTTAGGCATGTGTTGGGGTTGGGAATTTAGCTCAGTGGTAGGTGCAAGGCCCTGGGTTCAGTCCTCAGCTCCAGAAAAAAAAAAGTAAAAACAAAAAGACAAAATAGCAATTAGGCACCTGTCTTAAGTTGTACATCTAATTGAGCGTGACAGTGGGTGTGTAGTCCGGGCATCCCTCCACATCGTTATTTGGCTTTCAGAGACATTCCTTTATCCTACAGAGTGGACATTCGTTACTCTTTTTAAACAGGAGCTTCAAAATCCTATCTTATACTGAGGACTGTATTCACTGCTATACAAACAGAACCATTCGTGCACACACATTCTCTCTCCGTGTCTCTGTTTCTATCTCTGTCTCTGTCTCCCTCCCCACCCCCGTGTGTGTGTGTGTGTGTGTGTGTGTGTGTGTGTGTGTGTGTGCATGCATGTGTGTAGTGTGTGTAGACTTATTATAAAGAATGGGCTGTTTTGAATGTAGCAGCTGAAAATTTCACAAATCTGTTGTCTGCAAACCAGAGACCCGAAGAAGCTGTTGAATTCTACCCAAGGGCAAGAAGACATCACTGCTCAGCCCACCACGTGAGAGGCGAATCTCTCCCAACTCCGTTTTGTTCTTCCACTCAGACCCACAGCATATTGGATAATATCAACCCACACTGGGAAGCGAAATATGCTTTATTGAATACAGGGATTCAAACACTGATGTTACACAGAAACTACATTCACAGCCATACCCAGAAATAAAATAATTGGAATGCCTTGCCCCAATCAAGTTGACACATGAAATTAACCACAATGGGACTCTCCTGTGTTACAAAACAGATCCCACTTTTCACAACGGCTTGGAAGTGCCAAGTGTTTCCTTTTCCACACGCATTTGAACCTTAGACCTGTTTCTGACATCCATTCCTGGAGTTGCAGCCATTAAAGCCCCTCTACCAATGCTAGACAGTGTGGAAGCAGTGCCAGCCTGGTGTCAGCAGTAGAGGTTTCTTAGTAGGCTGCTCCTATGTCATATGTGCTGCTCCTATGTCATATGTGCTGCTCCTATGTCATATGTGCTGCTTCTATGTCATATGTGCTGCTCCTATGTCATATGTGCTGCTCCTATGTCATATGTGCTGCTCCTATGTCATATGTGCTGCTCCTATGTCACGTGTGCTGCTCCTATGTCACGTGTGCTGCTCCTATGTCATATGTGCTGCTCCTATGTCATATGTGCTGCTCCTATGTCATATGTGCTGCTTCTATGTCATATGTTAAGCGTCTTTTTTGCCTACCTGGAAATCTGGGGATTATTTCATGACAAATGAGTTTTCTGCTTAAAAGAGAGAGAGAGAGAGAGAGAGAGAGAGAGAGAGAGAGAGAGAGAGAGGAGTTTGTTTTGTTTGGATTTGGTTTTTTGAGACAGTGGCCCAGACTGGCTCTGACTCTTGTCAATACACCTGCCCTAGCTTCTTGAATGGTAAGGTTGTAAGTAAGGTCTGGCCCACTAGTTCCTGTTTCTGCACTAGTAAAACCCTGTGCGGGGTTAATCCAGTGCTGATGGAGGGGTATGCACCAGCCACTAGGACTCAAGGCATTCTGAGAGGTCCGGTGGAGATGTTTATCAATTCTCTAAGTGTTCGTGAGAGCAGTCAACTTGCTGGGCATAGACTAGTGCTCTGGGGACAGGTAAATAAAAGGTAGGAACCCGGACGGCAAACTGAGGGTGGAGACATGAATCTGAGCACAGCGACTGTAAAGAGTGCTCCAGTTTGGAAGCAGGAGGTTGGCATAAGAAAGGATATTTGTCAGAACAACACACACTGTGTTTCACACTGTGCTTCATCCCTTCCCAGAGGCAACGATTTTCTTTCCTCTTTAAGGTTTACAAGTTTGGAACTTGCTTGAGTGTGCCATGCCTTGATCACCACCACTCTGTTCCCCCAGGTTTCCCCATCCATGTTTCACTGAGCCCAGGATGTCACTGAAATCCACTGTCATAGTCTCAGTAAAGGGCTCGGTAAGGACCTGGGGAGACGGCTCAGTCTGTAAGGTGTTCGCCACACAAATGTGAGGACCTCTGGCTCTCATGGCCACCTGCTCTCGTGTGTACATATCTAGCCACAGACACGCACATGTACACAAAGCTAAAACTAAGGAAATAAACATAGGAAAGGGTTTTATTTATACCAGGGTAAAGCTTCCACATTACTTAAAACATCATAATAGTCAGACTTGGTAATACAGCCTCCAGTCCTTCTCCACTCCAAGCTTCTATTCAAGAAAGAGCATTTTACCTTGAATGTGAAAAACTGTGTCCATGTATTTACTGCCTTTTATTGTGATCCTTATTTAGAACCTTAATTTTCGAAGTGAAAATATTAAGAATGTTTTGTGTCAAGTGTGCTATTATATTTCTAGACTTCCGGGGTCTTGTAAAAGTCAGAGACAGGTTTCATCAACTGCACTAGCCAATCCTTCACTGCCTGAAAGGCTGACAAGCACATGCCGTGGAAGCTGGCCATAAGTAAATTTATGGGCGGCCCTGACTTGTATGGTGAACATGGACTGCCATTGCTATAAATCACAAAATAAACCGCAGATGAGTGATCGCGTCTGCAGAAGGAAAAGGCCTCCCTAGTTGTCACGTTCGTGCGTGTCAGCAGGGCGGTTTTGAAGCTGATTGCTGAGGACAGAGGAAAGAAAGGCTCTGGAACGTGGCCTTAGGGAGATGGTTACATGTGAGCCTTACACCTCTAGAGGGATACGCCAGTGCCATGTGTGAGCAGTCACCGTGCAATCACAAAGACATTCTCCATTCCCCGGGGTGCTAATCTTTCATAGCGCTAGTTTTCCGTCCTTATGTGAATACCTTAAACCCCAAATTGCATTTTATCCACACTCCAAATGTGTGCAGCCTTGGGGTTTTTCTTCTCTTCTTTTCCATTCCAGTCCATTTCGTCCCTCCGTTACCTTACTAATCCCTCCCATTCCCTGTCCTTTCTGTCAAATGTGTTGTCTTGTGTGCATTATATCCTTGTAAAAACCACGAGTCTCTCATATTCCCTTGTAGAGGTTGCTTACTTCTCAGAACGTGAAGCGGGCTGAAAAGACAGACGTTATCTGAATTTCCTAATTTAGATCTATTTACTCACCCAACCTAAATCTGACGCTAGGCCCATTCGTCCTGAAAAGACTGATGGCGCTCTTGTTCGGTTTGTGGCTCTGCCTGCCACAGCAGTTCAGGAGAGTTATTTTTGCCCAGACTCCTCACCCGCAATGTGTCCTTGCTTGGTGTCCATGCAGATGTGTTCCCTGCTGGCACGCTCGTTTTGGAGGGGGGGGGTTTGTTTTCTTTGGAAATGGTCTATAGACAAGTATACATGCAGAGCACAGTAAAGAACTGGTGTGAACCGAGTTCACCTGATCTTTAAAGCACATCAGCTTCAGGCGTTTGGTAGTGCAAGCCTTTGCTAGAGCTGCTCACGTGTTCCCTCCATTTTTGTCTCCTCCACCTAAACATACCGAGGAAGGGGTGGGTCAGGAAGAAACACATCTATTTCTTATTCTTAAAGCAATGTTTATTCGATGTTTACTTTATGTGAGGGTGTTTAACCCGCATTGTTTAATCTATGCGCCACCTGCATGCAGTACCTGAGGAGGCCAGAAGAGGGCGAAGGATCCCCTGAGGCTGGCACTAAGGAAGGTTCTAAACCACAGTGTGAGTCCTGGGAGTCACACCCCGGTCCTCTGGAAGAGCAGCCAGTACACTCTTAACCACTGAGCCGTCTCTCCAGGCCTACTTTGCGTCTGTGTTTAAATCTCTGCCTGCCCGAGGAATGCCCTCTCTATCTTTATTGCATCACATTCTCAAAAGGCCATAAACACACGAAGTCAGACGGTCCTGGAAGCGGGTCTCCGAGTGGCTCCCCCTGGATGCTGCGAGGCTTGGGATCCATGCGAGACCCTCACCTTTGATGGCTTCCTGGCTTTGCACTTTCGTGTAAATTAAATGCTGTTTTTATTCTCTTTCCCACATCTACCTGGAATATTGTCCCGGTGGCTTCTAGAGGCGTCTCCGAAGAGAGCTGAGTACCACTGCCTCTGAATCTCAGCTCTGCCTCTGCCTACCAAAGCCCTTCCTCGGGAGATCCCTTAACCGCTCTCGCTCCATTTCCCCAGCCGCAAGTGGAGACAATCATTATGGTTCACTTCACGGGGTGGCTAGGACAAAGTTTATACAAGCAAAACCCCCAGGTTGTTGCCCAGCTTTTAGCAAGTTGTGGGCAAATATTAATTGTTATTAATTCCACAAAACCTTAAACTAAGATTGAATTCTTAAGATCGGATTCTATACCAGGCGGTGGTAGCCACATGCCCTTGGGAGACAGAGGATCGCATTTTATTATTAAATGTACTCTATATAAGTTTTTAAAATAGTGGCTTGTTTTTTACGTACGTGTAAGCAGCATGAACCGGCAAGCATTTTGGTTGTCAGAGGATACAGTCAGTTAAAATTTGAAGACTGAAGGGAAAGTAGTTTTTTCTTTTGCTTTTCTGCCCCACCCCCCACATAGGGATTAAGATTCTGAAGACAGGAACTCTGCTGCCTCTAGCGGAGTCTCCAACTCCTTCCCTGGGGCGTTCAATGGCTGCATGGAAGAGATGGGTTTACTCTGTGGTACTTCACAAAGAACCCCAGGGAACTTCATGCTCAAAGAAGGAGGCGCAAGTCCCCTGATGTTGGGGGGCCAGGAGCCTTTCAGAAGCTGTGGACCAGTGATCACTGTCCCTTCCCTCCCAGCTGGGAAAAGAGAGAAGAGGTAGATAACAGCACAGCCCCATACTGAAGTGCCAACTCGCCTCTGGGTGTTTGATCAGCAAGCTCGGCCATTTGATCTTTCTCTTTGGATCTGCTCATCTCTGTACGCGGGGAGACAAGTCACTGCAGGGCCCCGCCGAGCTTCGCACGCATGGTTTATAATCGGACTCATTTTTATAGGAAAAATAAGAGCTAGGGCTTTTTTTTTTTTTCTTCCAGGTGGGAAATTCAGAGTTTGTTTTACTAGTGTTATTGTCGATTGAGGCGTTTAACATCCATTTTCCTAAGAAAGGTACAGCATTCATTCTGACAAATACTACAGAGAGAGCACAGCACACGAAGCATCATAGAGTTTGGGAGCCTGGATAGGAAAGAAATACGAAAAAGATCATTTGTGTGGGGGGCGGGGTAAGAAGACGGCTTAGTAGATAAGAGGGCTTGCGGCACACGGTCTGAAGACCTCAGTCTACACCTAATTATACCCATGTAAAAACTGAACATATATGCAGGAACCTGGAACTCCAACACTGGTAAGGGCAAAGATAGGAGGATTTCTGGGGCTTAATGTCCCAGCTGCCCAAAAGAACAAGCTCCAGATTCAGAGAGAGACCTCACTTCCGGGGAATAAGCAAGAGAGTCATAGAACAGAACATTTGACATTCTACTTTGGCCTCTAGGCAAGCACATGAGTCTCTCTCTCTCTCTCTCTCTCTCTCTCTCTCTCTCTCTCTCTCTCTCTCTCTCTCTCACACACACACACACACACACACACACACACACATGCTTTTTTAAGTTTTTGAAATGATATTAAGAATTCAGTATACAACAGAAAATTATGCCGTCCACCCTAGAATAACCTCCTTCTAGACAGAAAGTCACGGAGAAGAGCTAAGTCCACAGAGTGGGTTTCTGTGTTTCCCTTAATTCCCATGAAAGAGGCAGCAACATTGTCTAGCCAGAAAAGTTGGTGAGCTTCTTCTGAATTGAACAGAAAAGGTTGACATCTGCAGTTGCCCAGGAGTGAACTAGCTATAACCAAGCAGGTAATTTCCATGTAATCGTTGGAGTTAACGGGCCAGTGTGTACAGTCACTCCAGATGTCAACTGCAGCCACACGGTGACAATGGTGGAGGGCTAAACTGGCCACAAAGGAGGGCTGAGGCTCTTGGCACCCTCACTGGAAAGCACCTCAAAGAGTATCTCCTAACTATAGCCACTCAAAGCACCATAGATTGCACCCCATCCCTTCTTACTGCCAAGACTGCAGAAACAGCGCCCCCTTTGACATGTAAACAGGCCATATTGTGAACTAAGCTTTTTCTGTATAAATTTAGGCTAACTTACATAATTACTTGCTAATGGGCAATGCGTCGTTCGGTGGCATTTTGCTTACTGTTTAACAACAAGCCATTTTGGCTGCTTCTTGGGAGAGGACAAATAAAGTAGACTTCAGTTGTTACCATTGTTACTGATGCCTCCTGCTGAAGGGCAGGTTATTACAACTGATTATTATTTCTCCCATCACTCTTTTCTACCCAATCAGCGAATCCGGTTGATGCTATCCGATAAACATTCATCGCCCATTTGCTTCTTGCCCGTAACTCCACCACTGAGCCGATCCAGGTCACAAAAGCTGGCCAGAACTTATTTTTCCAGTTTCTTAAGTGACCGTTGCTGAAATGAACTCTTACTTTAGATGAAGATATAATGATAACCACAAAGCAACCGTGCCACAGATGCTTGGGCCCTGGGTGCCCGCCGTGTCCTTTAAGGACGCTAAGCACCTGGATGCTTTGGTCGGTCCAGCCCTTGGAGGGAGCTATAACCACCCTTCCCACTGGACCCTAGCACACTAAGCAGCCTGACTGAACTGCTGGACAGTCAGTTGTAGGTTCAGGCTGTGAACTTTCTCTCTTCTCATACTCACCACTACCCATCTCTACCACATGACGACGTCCCCAGAGAAAGCAAGTCTTCCTCCTAGTTCCAAACTATGTTACACTGTTTGGTGCAGCGGCAGCCATGTTTTTCCTCCATGGGTGAATTTACATCTTGACGTCTGGCCAAGAACCTGTGACGAGATGGGTCAAACTTCCTAGGGGAGAACTTAGTTCTATTTTTCTGGTAATTGACACAAAAGATGTTTGAGATTAAACCAATTTTTGTAGCCATGTGACATTGAACTACTTGAGAAGAAAATGGCCTGCCAAGTCTGACAACGTATTTCTGGCTGTAACTTGTTCTTCACCACCTCTGCTATATGTGAACTCTAACTTAGTCTCGTCCTCATGAGGAAGAATTGTCATGATGAGCACGGTCTGTATATGCGCTTGGTTTAGCAATTCCGTCTGGACTATGACTCTAACTGCATGCTGAGAAAGCCCAGTCTCTAGAGCCCCATCCCTTCTCTTGGCCCTAGAAACCCAGAGTGTCCTAGATTCCCAAGTCCAACTCTGCAGAATTCCGTAGCTCAGTGGATGCCCCAGCCAGTTGCCATCCCCAGACAGAGGCCGGTGTTGGCTCCCCATTTCCCTTCGCCAACCCCACCATCAAAAGCCCTGCCAACTCTACCCACTAAGCATCTCTCAAATTCTTCATGATGTCTCTGTCGTCACTGCCTTTCTATACCGTCACCCCTGCCAGGAGCATCACCGAGATCCTCTAAAGGGCATCACTACCTGTAATTTCACCACAGCACAGCGCGTTCTTTGTACTACAGTCAGTGTGTTTTTAAATTTTACTGTTATTTTATGTGTGTGGGCGTTTTCACAAATGTCTGTGCACCATCTGCATGTCTTACATACACCGAAGCCAGAGGAGGGCATCGGATCCCATAGAACTGGAGCTACAGGTGGTTCTAAGCCACCATGTGGCTGCTGGGAATCAAACCGAGGATCTCTGGAAGAGCAGCCAATGCTCTTAACCATGAGCCATCTCTCCAGCCCCAATAATCAAATTGTGTTACAGACCAACTTGAAAGCTTGCAGTAGTTCTCACGACTCATGGGAGATGCGTCAAACTCTTTAGCAGCAAGCATTTACAAAGCCTTCTGATAGGCCTTCCACACCGTACTGCCTTCTCACTGAGAGCCACCTTCAGGCGTAGGGACATCCTCTCTATTTGCATTGTGCTTTCTTTCGCTTCTAGGGTTTTGTGTGTTCTCTTTAGGGAGGCCCCTATCCCCTGCATGGAGGATGGTAGTCTCTCTTACTTGGTGTCTGGGGACACAGCTCTACTTGTAATTCTGTGCTTAAGTACCTGTCTGCTTTCCTGTTGTGGGTCTGGGAGCTGTGGGACCGGCGAATGGGGAAGTGAGGGAGTGGGGTGTCAGGGTGTGTCCAAACCCCAGAACACCCCTCCCTCAGGCCTGCATGACCCAGCTGAGGTAGCCCTGTAACCTCAACTTTGCCCCCCACGGGAGGTCTCATAACCTGGTAGACAGTTTAATCTCCTCTCCTCTTATAATGTTAGGCCCAGCAGGGTCTGGAATTCCTCCTTATACAGATGAGGCACCTGGCCAGGGCCAGTGATGTACTCTCACCCCAACAGCCCCTACCCACCCACCCCAAAGGTTTAAGTTGCCTTTGTTCCCCCAAATTAAACAAACTATCTCACTGAAGCTGTCTCCGGAGAAGTCTGTTTTTCATAAGACTTACAGCTACCTGAGATATCTCTGTCTCTACACACACACACACACACACACACACACACACACACACACACACACACACACACAGCATCATTGCTCCCACTTCCCCTCTCAGGATCCACCAATCACAACAGTGGGCAGGGAAACAGAGCCTGAATGTCATCCTGCTTCAGCCTGTCACTCGAGATGGTTAGGTCTGAAGAATGCAGCAGCCACACCCCTCTAATTCACCCTGTATCTTTACTGCATAACTCTGGGTGTAAGGCATAACTTCTTTACAACACTTACATTTAGAATGGTATTCATTTACAGAGAGGTTACCAAAGCAACACAGATAGCTCATTTATACATTTATACACCTCCCAGTTTCCAGTACTCATACACTCACCACAGCTAGCAGGCAGGTATTAGGACCTCGTTATTAATCCAAGATCATATTATAAGTCTTTTCAGTTTTGTTTTATTATTATTATGTGTGTGTGCACATGATGTGTGAGTGTAAGTGCAAGTACAAACATGCCACCTGCGTGTGTGTGTGTGTGTGTGTGTGTGTGTGTGTGTGTGTGTGTGTGTGTAGGTCAGAGGTCACCTTTCAGGAGTCTGTGGTCTCCTTCCATCGTGATAATTGGATTCAGGTTTACACACTGAGCACTTCTACCCACTGGCTTATGGCACTCTGAATTGACCCTTTCTAATATTTCCATAGCTGTTGCTTTATTCCCCTTCTCTGCTTTCGGGACCCTGCCTAGGATACCTCACTTAGAGGACCTGTCTCCTTAGGAACACACCCCTTGGCTTCTGTACTTTGCTTGACTGTCCTCAGTTTTGATTACCTTGAGCATTTCGAGACGTCTAGTCCTGTACTCAGTTCATGTGCTCCCTCTGGGGTTTGTCTGGCGTTGCTCTCCAGATTAGACTGGGATGATAGGGCTGAGAGGAAACCACAGGAGCAAGTGTGGTTTCCAGATTGCTATTTGCTGTCAGTGAGCCCTCCTTCTGGTGACATTTGCCGTTAGCACCTGACTAGGGCAGTGCTTGTCACACTTCCCCACGTCACTTACTCCTCTCTTACCTTAACAGTATCCAGGAAGACACTGGTCTAGGCTTCCTTTAAGGGGCAAGAAGTTGTGCACAACTTCCTTAGGACAAAGTGTCAACCTATTTAATCAACACTCTCGTGTGGGGGAGACCTACGTAGCCTTCTCCCTGTGTTTACTGATCCAGTCATCCATTTGCACGGACACAGAACCGTGGATCTGCATGACACAGATATTGCTTTATGTCATTGCCCAGACTGTTCATCTCTGGCCATTGAGGGCTCTTTCCACATTTATTTGTGTTTATTTTAAATACCCCCCTTTTTTTGTCTTAAGCACATCCCTTTCTGGCATGATGTTTCTCAGCATGACCCAATTATAAATTGGCCATTTTTCCAAGACTCCCTGTCTCCTTGCAAAAGGTAGATAAATGAAAAACCATCAGACCTCTGGAAGCATTACATAATTAAATTAAAAATTGGATTCATAATTGGATTCATTTGGAAGCCACAGATATACAAAGAGTGATGTAATGTTCCTACCTCCCAAAATGAACAAGTATTATTTTTAATTTTGCTTCTGACATATTTTAAGAGAACTTACAATGTCAAAAGTCGTTTCTCTCCTCTCCGTCTTGCCAGAAGCAGTCAACCACGGTCTCCATGCATAGATTTTTTTTCAAACATGCAGACTCTACGCTGTAGAGAGTGCTTGTAGACACACATGTGTTAAGGAAGAGACTGACCTTTAATTGAGCTGTGTCCCCTGACTTGTGAGCTGCTCTGGGTGGTGGCTGTGATGCTGCCCTCCACGGGGTGTGCACACTCTCCATTCCACTCACGTCTCCTTTCCCTTGGCCCTTCCTTCAAGAGTATCTTCTCTCTGCAGACTACCAGAAGAGAGCAGATGTGCCAGAAGCCACAGGCTTTGTGAAAGCAAACATTACTGTTTTTTTATTTAAATTAGTTGTTTGACAACTTCATACATGTCTATAATGTCTTCTAATTGTTTCCACCCTCACTCTCTTCCTCCCCTTTCAACTCCTTCCCTCCTTTTTTTTTTTCTTTTCTTTTGTTCAGAGCTGGGGACCGAACCCAGGGCCTTGTGCTTGCTAGGCAAGCGCTCTACCACTGAGCTAAATCCGCAACCCCAACTCCTTCCCTCTTTACAGATCTCTTCTCACAGTCATGCCTGCCTGCTTTATTTTGTGACCCACTGACTTTAACCAGGACTGTCTACTTGGTGGCCGCACCAATGAATAGACAACTAAAGGCAGTGACTTCTCCCCTCCCAGAATCCATCAGTAGCCAATAGTTGAACACGGAGGTGGGGTGGGGCTGTGTTAGCAGGACCAGACTTGTGCAAGTGGAGGATGTAGAACACAACTGCTGGGAGCTATGACTGTAATACCAGGACACATCCAGAAGATGGCGCTTCACAGCCCCTCTCCCTGTCCTCTGCTCTTACAGTCTTTTAACTCGCTCTTCCGTGATTTTTCTATGATCTCTCTTAGGGATATTTTGAACTGCAAGGAACTGTGCAAATGTAAGACCTTACTCCTCTCTTCACTGTGCAAAATTAATATTAATTAATTAATTAATGGCAATTAAGTCTCGAACTCGGCACATTTATTTGTTAGGAGCACCTGGCACTTGAACAACTATTTAAAATCTTCTATTAACATATACTAATTGTGCTGATTCTGAGCTTAACAATAGTATCAGTTCCTTCCGGTTCTTTTTGAATTGTGCTTTTGGAAAGTTAAGGGTCCTGGGATCCTGGGGTACATCTGGAAACCGTGACAGTAGTTTTTATGATTCTTTATTTTATTTCTTTTACACGTGTTGTTCCTTAAAATATTAGGAAAATTACCTCCCAAAGAGAAAAGGCTTATTATTGAAGCTCACAAAACCTTCCCCAGCAAGCAAGTGGAAATGGAAAGTTAACTGTACGGTCATAGAGAGAATGACCGCGGCTCTCATCTCCAGCCTTCGGGTTCCTCTCGTGGGCAGTTCTAGTGATAGTGTTCTGGCATGGAGTGTTTTGTCTTCCCTCAGCAAGACAGGAGGACTTTGTTTGGAAATCCCAATAACTCATCTAATTTTTTCCCTGTAGCCCACACTTCCTTTGCAAAAGCAAATTTGGAAGCAGCTGCTTGAAGACAGTTGGCGTAGCGTCCGGAGAGTCAACGTCGGCACAATGAAGCACTTCCTGAGGTAAGTGACCTCAAGCTCCCTGGGTGACCCCTCTGAGCCGAAACTCCCTTGCCAGTTAGAGAGCTGTTACCCTGTTCCTCAGCTCTGGTCCCAAGACAGGTCTGTTGGCACTGCGTTTTGACTGAGGGTAGCCTGTGTGTGAGGCTCCTCTCCTAACTCTTGTCCACACTTGGATGTCGAGAGAGCACTTGGAGATGGCAGGAGAGCCTGGGCCCAAGGACATGAATGTTCTTCACAACCTTGGAGACGTGTGCCCCTGAAGAGTGGTGTGTAACCACCTGAAATTCCAAGTCTGTGAGTCATCGATTAGGGGATGAATTAATGTAATTTGCGTGAAATCCACTGCTCTGAAATAAAGAATTTTAAATCTCCAAAAAGTTAAGACTCGGCTGGCACACCAAACCACACTAGTTTTTCCCCCTGACCACAACCTGTTTTCAGCTTCTTCCCGCTGCCTGGTGATGTCTCTGTATGATCTACTAACTGCTCCCCGGCAGACCTGCACGGACCTGTGCTAGTGCTCTTTGGATGGTCCTGCTGATTAGAAAATACCAGCCGGACATCTTATAACTAACTTCAAGATGACTGACTGCCATCAACTTTTCTGATAAAATATATATAACCATAATAAAATATGACAAAATAATGTCAGCCTGAGTGTTAGAAAATTGAATACATTTTCTTTAAAAAAAAAAAAGTAGGTTTTTTTTCCACCAAGATAGTGACCTCTGTCTGTCATACACCCTTTATTCTGCTCCGGATACCCTCTAAGCAATGGGCTTGCTTCTTTCAAGAAATTATTTGACTCTCTCAGAGGCAATGTAAGACTTTCCTCTCCCCACTGGTTTTCCATCGTTTATAGGGTGTGAGGGATTCACTGTGCTTTGATGCCATTGTGGTGATTACAGGGTAATTATGCAAAACTATGTGGAGATCACAATTCCAGAGTTTGTCATCTTGAACAGAATATTCACTAACATCTCAGCTATGGGAAAAGATAGCATCTAGAGTATCGCTAAGACGTTTATCTGACCGGATCTGGTTTTGGTTGATATGGTAATTAACCCTCCTGTTTATACAGTCAAGGAAAACTGGTATTTATGACTCTCTCCTGAGTGGAAATGTGTATCCTTTAGCTGTTCATGCTAGCAAGAAGCTCGATGTGACGTCAAGCTTGGCAGCCAGCAGCTTCCTCCATCACAGAGGTTAGGGCGATTGTGAGATTTGTGTCAAGTCTGTGCTGGTGAACTCTTTCTTCTGTCTCAATGCATTTCAGAAAACTTGAGCCAAAGCCAGCCATTCTACGAGAGATTGTAGCATTGGCTTCTCTAGGTTTGCTTAATACATCCAATGGGTGCAATGGTGTGTTTGTAGAGAGCCTAATACTTTATTTTAG
This sequence comes from Rattus rattus, assembly GCF_011064425.1. Lineage (NCBI taxonomy): Eukaryota > Metazoa > Chordata > Mammalia > Rodentia > Muridae > Rattus > Rattus rattus. The sequence continues at coordinate 47,925,775 of NC_046161.1, read as the reverse complement.
AATCAGTTTCCATGTGATGATTGGGAACCGGTAAAATGAAAATCTATCGGTAAAAATTTGTACCCACTAGGACCCACTAGGACATAGTGAAGCACAGTGTCAGTTGTGTGTCCCAACACAAACCTCTCTTTTCCCTTGACACATATATTTATAAAGATTATTTGTCATTGGTTCCTTGTGTGAAACTAAAGATAGACCAGCAGACTGAACATTAAGAAGAAGATGAGGGGGTGGCAGGATGGTGAATAGGGTAAAGACAGTGAGTCCGATGACCTGATTTTAATCCCAGAAACCCTATGGCGGAAGGAGAGAACCAACTCCTGCATGTTGTCTTCCACACGTGTGCTGTGGCAAACAGGTACACACAAACACACGCATGCCCAACAAGCAGGTGTGCACACATGCACGTGCTCACATACAAACACAGACACCAATGAATAAGTGTTAAAAGAAAGAGGGGTCTCCACGGATTATTTATTTTGAAATAACAAAGGGAGCTTCATTGCCCATTCTTAGTTGATTACTGGGTTGTTTTTTTTTTTTTGTTTTTTTTTTGCTTGAGATTTTGTTTTTAATATTTTTTACTATCACATTGTTTCAGTTTGTTTTTTGTATATATATATATATATATATATAATGTGAAAGGGTAGACATCAAGAAATTTACAAACTCTATTATGTTAATTTATTCTCACAAACAGTCCATTCTCATAGCTGTTGGGCAACTTTGGAAATCCTTTCATTTTAAACAAAAAGAAAGACAGACAGACAGAAAGTAAGAAGGAAGGAAGGAGGAAGGGAGGAAGGAAGGAAAGGAAGGAAGGAAGGAGGGAAGGAAGGATGGAGGAGGAAGGAAAGGAAGGAAGGAAGGAGGGAGGGAGGGAGGGAGGGAGGGAGGGAAGGAAGGAGGGAAGGAAGGAGAGAAGGAGAGAAGGAAGGAAGGACGCTATATAAACATGGTCTGGGTGAATCAGGTGTTAGTTCTTGATTCACTGCATTAGGTAAAATGAGGAGCTGACTCCTACTGAGGAGAATTTCAGCAACACTTAAAAGGCCACAAGGAGATTAATCTGTCAACCGAAATGTCCTAATGGACGCCATAAGAAACTAGATTGACTTTGAGAAATCCAGCTTGTAAGAAAGAATGTGTTTTAACTCACATTTTAAACTACATGATGTTGGCACTGGTCTTTTTTTTCCCCTAAACACCTCAATCCAAACCATTTATTTAAAAAAAAAATGTTTATTCAGCTCATGATTCTGGAAGTTAGGAGGTCCAAGGTAGAAGGACTACATCTAAGGAGGACCTTCTTGCTGCCAAAGACCCTGCAGAATCCCAAGGCTTCACAGGGCTCTATGTGGTGAGAGGGGCTTATGACAGAAGCCAAACCAGACTGCATGAGAGCCCTACTCTCAAGACCATAAGTGGATTGATCCACTAACCCATAAATGGACTCATTCCTGAAGGTGGTTCCCCCATGGCCTAGTCATTTCCAAAAGGTGTCAGTGTCCCAACCCCTTAACACTTCACAGTGGAGATCAGTTGGAACCTGAGTTCTGAATGGGCCAATCAAATCACAGCAGTAGCCACCTCTTCAGCTGCCCCCGCCCTCACATATAGTAGTAGTGGAGCCCTTCAGAGCTTAAAGGAAAAAAGAAAATGTTTTACGTGTGTCTCTTTAAATACATCAGACAGAGCAAATAATTGTTACAGGAAGACTCACCCGGCTATGTTTGTAAGTGAACACAGCTGTGGCGTGTTGGCTAACTGTCCACAGGCTCCCAATCTAACATCGGCCACAGCTGCAAAAAAGAAAGCTAAGGATACAGTGAATGGGAAAGACACGTCCATCCGACCTCAAAAGGAGGTCAGCGTGTTTTATACCCAACGTGGAACTAAGGCTTAGGGTATAGGTTTTATAATATACTGTATTTATTTTAATTCAATTGATAGATGCAGTGTTGGGGCTCAAGACTTGTACTCAAGATCTTTGCCCTCATTAGAATTTCATTATTTTGAAATTGGATTTTTCTTTAAAGTCGCCGGAACATTATTTTTGGAAGATTCTGATAAAGGGAATTTTGAAGTGACCCTTCATAAATAGTTACCACTGACTGTTCCAGCCCCAGTATCTCACTTCTCCATTGTGAACCTGCCTGTGTATGTTCATTCCTGAAGCAAGAAAAGAAGGGCAAAAAAATCCGCTAAGCTCAAACCTCCATGAGAGAAACTGAGCAGCACAGCAGACCTGCCATCCCTCCAGGCTTTGAAGTAATAGGGAAGGGGAGGATATTACTGTTCTGATTGGCTAACGAAAGCCTCATCGCTCACAAACACAACCGTATGGGGCTTTGTACGGCATTCACACTTAGCTAACAGTTAGCTACCCTGATTCTTCCAGTCAGCACTCGCTGAGATAACCCCCATATTACAGTGTTTTTTCTTCTTAGAGCAACTGTAGTAGAGGACTGTGTGGGTGTCTTATAGGGGAAGACCAGGGAGCTTGCTTAGCATTTGAACACAGACCTATTTCCGGTAGCTTCTGCGTTTTGTAACCCCCTTACTGTGTGCCGCTGTGAGTCTTTGTGCGTGAGATGCGTGACTGAGAGATGCTCTCTGTTCCCAAGTAACAGAGCAGCTGACGAGGTGGTGCCAAGCTTGGAGGCAGGAGAGAGTGTGGTCTGGGGCAGGTTGCAGGCTTTCTGTGGTGTTCACAGATGTCCTCAGTGCGGTGACGCTGAGGGAACGGGGTGGTTAGAACGCAGTTGTTTGGTGCTGGGGGTCAAACTTTGGACCTTCACATTCTAAGCATGTCGTTGGTCACTGAACAACATCTCCAGAACCTGGACGTGAGTAGTTTAGGATAAGGACTGCAGACGTAAGAGCTGGAAAAGCTACTGTGAGCAGAGTAAGCCCCGCAGCACCAGCGGCCCACTTGGAGAGGTATGGACACTGTTAGAGTGAGCAGAGGGTAAATAGAGGAATCTAGAGATGATCCTGCATGTGCAACTGTAGCATCAAGCAGCCCAGAAGCATGGTAGTGTCTTTACCCCAATTCAAAGCAGGCTCCAAAGAGGATCCTTTGGTCTGCCACCTTATTCCCATTAAGTAAAAACCCAGTCTAAGCCCTTCCCTTAACACACATGCAAAAGCAGAGGCCCAGAGAGGCAAAGTAGCTTGTCTGAAACCACACAGCTCATACCAGCGAATTACAAATGCGTTTCCAGTCTGGTTTCTAGACCATCCTAGCAAATGTTCCTCCCAATACCAACTGACTTCCTGTGCTTTTGAGGGGAAACAGCACAAGGTTGTGTGATTACGCCTGAATTTGCTTAGTATCACTTGAAGTGTTGATAGAGTTTATCAGATAGAGAAGCTGTCTTTAAAAGAAATAAATAAATAAAACAAAACCCAGCGAAGTACGTGAATGGCCCACACACCCAATTCCTCTCACAGAAGTTGGGTAGTTTAATCCATTCTCATAGTTTTCCCTTTTTCAGGACACATACATACGTACATATATATACAAATATGTTTAGATGTGTATATAAAGCATAAATGCACACATCCACAAAACCATAGGTGTACATGAGCACACATATAACTGATTAATCTACATATATCTATGTGCACACATTTCATTTTTTCCACGCATTGAAACAAACAACAACCGTTTTCTCTTCACTCTTGTAAAATCTGTTGACTCGAATCTTTGCCCCAGTTATTCCCTCCGGGTGCTGTCTCTAGGGTGCTGCTGGCTCTGCTGTGCTCCGATTTCCCTCAGCTTGCAGGGGCTGCCTCACTCTTTGCCTATGTGATTGTTTATTAAACCCCTTTCCTACAGAGGCAAGATCAACGACAGCAAGGGGCAACCCCTAGAAGCTGCTCTGGGTTCTAGGTTTTTGTCAATTAAAATTTTCCCTCTTCCTCTGGAAAAAAAAAAATGAGAATGACCTCCCAGGCCTTTTGTCACCTCCCTGTGGGGCAATCAAGATTGGCTTTCCTATTGCCTAGGACACAGGAGACGGCCCTGTGTTAAACAGCACATCTGCTCTTGCAAAATAGTTGAGGTTCCAAAGCCAACCTCTGTCAACCCACAACCACCAGTAACTTCATTTCAGAGGAAGTTCTAGCCTTTGCAGGCAGGCACCCACACATACACACATATACCACCCACATACACACACATGCACACACACAGACACACACAGACATGCATACACACACATATACACATACACAAAATCATATACAAACATACACACAGGCATACACACATACACATACCACACACACACACACACATGTACACACATACATACACACACCTATATGTATACACACACAGAGAGAGACATACATGCACACACATACACACACACAAACATACAAACATGCACACAGGCACACACATACACACACATACCATCCACATACACACATGCACACACACATACACACAGAGAGAGACACACATACACACACACACACACACACACATATAATTAAAAACAGAATCAACCATATCTTTAAATGACTAAGCTTTTCTGTACCAATTCGGAGGGCAGAACCATATATTTTCCTCTAGAATTATTATACTATTTTTCTATATTTTGATTTTAAATTTTTATTTATTTTGTTTATGTATTTGTGTGCACGTGTGTGGTCAAGTGCAAAAGCATGTGTATATGCACGTGTGGGGGCAAAGGTTCCAATGTCAGGTGTTTTCCTCAGTCACTTTCCACCTTATTTTTTGAGACAGGGTCTCTCATCAACCCTGGATCTCACCGACTGAGCTAAGTAGTAGCAGGAGAGGGACCCCGAGAAGGTCCTCCTGTCTTGGCCTCTCCATCACTAGTGTTAGGGGTGCACATTGCCACCCTTGGCTCTTTATGTGAGTGCTAAGGATTGAACTGAGGTCCTCTTGTTTGTGACGAAAGCACTTACAGAGTCACCTCCCCAGACCCTAGTCTAAAAAGTGCTATTATTTGCCAATAAAAGTTTACAGTTAATATGACACTTAAGTATGTTCTAAATGTCAATATACAGTGTTTGCTGGTCCCCTCATACATAGTAAACACACACAAAAAATGACTTTAAAAATGAATCTTGTAAAAGGAATGCTGTTAAATATCAGATTTTTAGTTTGAGTTATAATAGCATTAATAAATTGAATTAACCTTCCACCTTCTTTTCCTTGAATGGAAGAGGATGAGCCATTAATTAATTAATTATTTCATTAATCTCATGATCGCTGCATATTCTCTAAACCCACAGATAAAATCTCCCTGAATGTAAGTAAACACAATGCCCATCGCCATGGCAACGGAATCAGAGACAGCATCAAACCATGGCAGATAGTTACCCACCAGCCCCACCTTTAATTTCTACTTTTCAGAAAGCACTGTGGCTTCTTCAGAGAAAGTGCTCAGAGAGACTGTGAGCCCCACTGTGCCTGGTGACAGGGCCTGGGGTCTCTCCCAGCTCTGTAGGAGAGAGACATTTTTCCAGAGGCTCACGGGGTGTTTTGTTTCTCCAGTGTGTGATGTCCCATCCAGTCCATGTATCAAATCTTCTGACTCCTATCCTTTGAAAGCGTGTGAAGGAAAAGGCCTGCCTCATCCAGTCAAACACCTTTGTCTTGTTAATGCTATTCCAATTGCGGGTCCCCTTGATCAAGAGCCTCCTCCAGAGAACGCCCGCAGAGTCTCAGGTCTTTCGACTGTACTGGTGATGCTGGGGTGCTGCACGGCTCTCTGGGATTAGTGCTCCTTTCCGTTCGGACAACTGTGATTTGAGCCAACCGCTCGTTCTTTCGGGCATTCTAATTTCTCACCCAGAGTCTGCTTCTTGTTCATTACAGGATTTCTTCAAGCAAGAATTGACTTTCATTAGCTCATCCAATGAAACTATTTTTAAGCCTGTTTTCTCTTGTCATTTTGAACGAAGACGTCAGACCCTCATATTGTAAATGATGGAGTAGTTTGCAACACAGGTACTCGCCCCTCATCCTCAGGCAAGGCACCATTCGGCCGTCAGCTCTCCTCTCATGAAGCAACCTAGACAGGAGTTCACTTTTACTCGGTGACAAGGATATGATTCATTTCCAATAACTTACTCTGATTGAGGCTGGAGAGTGAATTTCAGTACTAAATACGGTCATAATTGTTTTATGGAAGAACATTGCCGTGAACTCGGCCAAAAATCCCACTATGCAGTGTGTTAATAAACAACAGTAGCAGAAGCCATTGGAGATGGGGGACATAGAGTAGCTCTTATCACTGAGTCTGAGTCTCCTCGTGCTTCTGCGAGGCGTCCCTCCTCAGGAGCTGTAGCACCTCATTCTGGAACACTATAAGGAAGGCGTGATTAACAATCAGAAGCAAGTGCAAACCTCTACTGCCTGGGCATGGGTGACAGTCAGAGTCTTCACCTTCTAGTCCTGAGAATGCCTGAAAACTTAACAGCAGTGAACGGAGAAAAGCGAATGTCCTTAAAACTAAGTTTCTGTCAGTTGCTGACTCAGGTGGGGAGAAGCCCCTCAGGCCTGTGTCATTGGTGGAACGGGTGAGAGAGAGAGGGACGTCTGTCCCAGACAGAGGGCGGTCTGTCCCAAGACTGTATTTGCAGGGCCCCTTCAAACCCAAGGGCACAGAGCACAATGGGAAAGGGGCAAGAATGATCCCTAAGAGTTCCTCAACCTTGAAAAGAACTAGACAGACCTTGCCTCCCTCTCCCCCCTCTCTCTTCCTCCTCCTCCTCCTCTTCTCTTCCTCCTCCTCTTCCTCCTCCTCAATCAAAAAGGAAAAACATATTTATGTGTCTGTTTCTTAATTTCCTCCTTCTCTGAGTCATATGTCAACACAGTTAACAACCTCACAAAACATTCCACCATTTAAAATTTTTGTTCTTCTTTTAATCAAGTATTTCCCCCACGAACTTCATAGTTTTGATGATTAAATCCATGCATATGGAATTTTGCTGATCTGGTCCTTCCATAGCGTAGAAAGTCGGATATAGTTACTGTCCTCCAGTGCCGATGTAGGGAGGACTTGGACATTCTACTTTCAAACATGCCTTGCCTAGACTAACCTATGCCGTAGACACAAAATAGATTATATCTGCCGAAATATTGATAGATCTGAATGAAGATCTGAATATTTTTTAAGATAGTATTTGGAATGACTAGCTGTTCTTTAAATGAAGTGTCTGTGTACGTTGGCTAACTAGAAAGACAAGGGACGGACCAGAAAGTTGTCTCAGCAGAATTAGAAACATTTGTAGCTCTTGCAGAGGACTGGACTCTGACTCCCAGCACCCACACAGCAACCAACGAACATTCCTAACTCGGGTTTCAGAGGATCCAACTCTCTCTTCTGAACTTTCAGGTACCAGGCACACAAGCCGTACACATACATCTATGCCGGCACACGTATACACATAAAAAAACATGTCTTTAAGACAAACTTCCCTTCTTTCAAAAGAAGAAAAAGAGAAAGATAAGAGGAAAAATTGAAAAATTTACCTTGGATAACAAATAGTGTTACAAAGACAGCAAGCTTGAAGCTTACAATGGAGTAGGTAGCACGTGAGTGCCAAGTCGTCGGGAGTCTGTCACTCATTTTTGCTGGGTGATTTATGCGACTGAGAGACAGGGCTGCTATAATCTTCTGACACATCTTCGGAGTGACGCTGTCATCCTAAGCCCCACCACACAATTCTACTGCATTTCACTACTTTTGACAATGTAAACTCTTTGGGGGTATGAAAAAAGAGAGAAGCAAACAGAATACAATGTCTTTTTCCCCCCTCTTTTTATTCAAAATTCTCAGTTTTCAAAAGCCACGTGGGCTTTTGCTTCTGGAATACAAGGAGATATGGGGGAGAAATGATACCCGGACTCTCTAAGTCACTTTCTGACACCTCGATGACACTTCTAAGTCTCAAGACACACCTGTGTGTGTAGGCCTGATACGGCAGTCACAGGGGTGACGTGCCGGAGCCTAATTTAAGCTATAAAATAGCTGGACCCTTTACTCTGGGTAGAGTGACTATGAAGGAGCTCCGCGTGTGAAAAAGCTCCTCTTGCTGCAATCAATAACTGCAAATGGAAAGATCTACTTAACTCATAATTTTGAAGTCATTGCTGCCCTGTCACTCTGAATCAGTGGTGAGGCAGCAGTTCAGGTCGGAAGTACTCAGGGAGCAAAGCTGTTCGCCTGTGACCACACAGGAAAGGGAGAGGAAAGGGACAGGATCCCACAGTCCCCTTCATTCGCAGGCCCGCAGTGACCCAAAGTCTTCCTGCTAGGTCTCAGCACTTCCCAGTAGTCTCTTCCTAGAGATCAAGACTCTAACACATGGGCCTCTGGAGGACATTCAAGTTCTAAAAGAGAGCACTCCATAAGCAATTTTCAGAGCCTTTGAACTCTCTCGAGATTTGGTACTACAAGAACCCAGAGCTATGGGGTCAAGAGTCCTGATGTTCAGACTTGAAAGGGGCTTTGTTTGGACACTGGTCTGTTTGCTGAGGCCATTTGTGATTGGACAGCTACGGCAGCTCTCCTCCTTTGCATCACAAGAGAAGTAATACGTCCATGGATTTCTATCATTGTTGGCTGGAGACCAGAGAACAAAGACATAACTCAGTATTTTTTCTGGAATAGTCATCCAATAGTTAGAAAACAGCATTCTTTTTCCAAGCGAGTACATCGAGGTTTTATAATCTTTTCACTTGCCTAATCAAAATGTTCTACCAAATTTATTTTTAGGATAACTTTTTTTTTTTTTTTTTGAAACCTGTTTATCCGAATCCTACCAGAGCTTAGAATGTATTTGACTTGAACACTTAAATGTCAGACTTAGGGGTTGGGGATTTAGCTCAGTGGTAGAGCGCTTGCTAGCAAGCGGAAGGCCCTGGGTTCGGGTCCCCAGCTCCGAAAAAAAAAAAAAAAAAAAAAATGTCAGACTTAGGCACATGGTGAGTGTAGCATCCAATTGATCGCACAGTAGCTGGCTGCACACAGAAAAGGCGAATCCTGTTATGACTTTTGGTGATCAGTTCATACACTTTAGGGTTTTATCATTCTTGAGGTTTTTAAATAATATATATAAAAAAGAAAATTTACTTAGTTGATCAAGAAAAATACTGCTGATGATTCCAATAATTAGCAATAAATCACTATTGAAATAGTTTTATTTCATGGAGAAAACTTAGGTCCATTACGTGTGTACTTGTGCTCAAGTTTTTCTGTTTAGTAAACATTGTGAGCATTTCCATGTTGCTAGCTCTCCCAGGGTGTGATTTTCTTGCCAGCAAAAGTATTCCTTCCATTGTTTCTTTTTGTGGAGCAGCTTAGGTACTCTCTCTTTCTTGTTATCCGTGTGTGTGTGTGTGTGTGTGTGTGTGTGTGTGTGTGTGTGTGTGTGTGTGTATTTATAAGGTCTAAAGCCTATGCCTTTGTACACATCAGACTCCTAACTTTTAACACAAGGTTGTTGACCATATTTGGACTTGAACAACTCAAACCGCATGAATATCACCAAATAGTTGGTTGTCTAATCAGTCAACTTGATGGGTCACGTTGTTAAGAATGTTAACCACTGTAGTTGATCTGAATAACCCTAAGCACATTATTTTGGAACTAATGAGAATCAAAGAACACTCAAATTTCAGAAACGACACCAGCGGGAAGTAATAGAAATAATTCCGTCTCCTAGGAACATAATGTGAAGGAATGGGTTGAACATAACACGCTGGGTGACAGGTTGTCACTGTCTCTAAAGCAAGAGTCTCTGTGAGATCTGGGACAATAGCACAAAGAAGCAGGCATTTCCATTTTTAAAAAGAAAATCTACGTTAAAAAAAAAAAAACCTAGCAAATACATGTATGCTTGGAGACAACACGATCCCTGGTTCTCTGAGGTGTCTCTGGAAAGTTTAAACCAGAGAACACTGTTCTCGTGGAGGAAGAGTAAAGGGTCTACCCCGAGAACTGATGGGGATAGGGAAGGTGTAGGGCAGAAGCAAAGGGTGCTGGGACCGGTCAGTAGCCACACAGCCGAAGGAGAACAGCAGAGGGGACACTTAGCGAGACAGGAAAGGGTGGGAGAGAGAAGGAAGGAGAAAGTGCCAGCAGTAGAAGGTGGGCAGAGGGCCTTAAGGAATTGCTGGAGGCAGGGATGGGGCTGGTGTGGGGGATGTTGGGGAAGCGGAAGAGCCATTCATCTAGGCAATGGGAGGCACACCGACCCCATGTCTCAGGCACGGCAGCATTAACACTGAACTCCAAAATACCTTAGACAAAGACGGTAGAAGAATTTCGGGGTTTTACCCTCAGCTCGTTGGCGTCGTGTAACCATAGTAACTGTCACTCTCCGGAGCGGAGTTATGAGCACCTGTGGACACTGAAATCTAACGGCTGGCTTTCTTCCCGGCTTCTTTTCTTGCTGGTGGCGGCTGCTTCTGTTCTCCTCTCCCAGCTTTCTATCGGAAGGGTGCTGTCTTTTGTTCCCCACAGGATGCTGATCCAGGTGTGCCTCTATTTCTACTGTAAATTTTTGTGGCGCTGCATGAAGTTTGTGATGCGTAAGCTCACGGGAAGGTGTGAGCTGCAAAGGATTTGCTACGGCACCAAACCCGGAGCCTCCAGAACCATGAAAATTGGTGAGCACTGAGCAGAAGGGAGGGCAGGATTCCGAGTTGGCGGGACTGGGGTTGCAATGCATACTTCAGTGTTTAAACATTCATGAAGCGTCGTTTCTAATGACATTTTTTGTGTATGTTATTGCCTTAACAGAAACGTCACTGAGAGATTCAAAAAGCAAGGTAAATAAATCATTTTCTTGCTTTTCAGTAACTTTTCACTGAGGGGCTTATATCTATCATAAAACAAAACAAAAAAAAAATGTGGAATAGTGAGGTGGCTCAGTCTGTGAAGGTAGTTTGATGTCCAGGTCCCACGTGAAAGAACGAACTCCTTCAGGTTTGTCCTCTGACTTCTATTCATACTGTGTAGAGTGTGGACCCCACACAGACATATTCGTAATGTATTTTTAAAAAACTTTAAAAACAATAAAAACTAAAATAAAAATTTCAAGAGCAAAAAAGTTATCTCTGACTAAAAGCTAATGAAACAAAGTGGTTAGCTCATTGCTAACATATGTTTTTACATATATGACAGTTTCTAGGCAGACTTGTAAAGTTTAATTTAGAATTGAATTAACTCATTTCATACTCCCTCTCAAATCATAAAATAAGAATGTAATAACAGCATTAGCTATCCAATATTTCCACAGTAATCAAACCACTTAAACTTTACACTTGAGATCAGGGAAGCCACTGTATTAATTATAAAAATAATACACAGGGCTGGAGAGAGGGCTCAGTGATTAGAAGCTCTTCGGAGGACCCACGGTGGATTCCCAGCATTCACAGGGCTCAAAGCCCTCAGTAACTCTCTTCTGACTTTCAAGTGCACTTTACACACATGGCGCACAGACACACACTCAAGCTAAACACCCATACATATAAAATAAAATAAATATTTTCAAAAATGATTACACAGTTGACCATCTACACAAGGAAAAACACTTTGTTTTTTTGCAAGAATTTTGGTAGTTTCATCTCATCTTCTTGGACTTTGGCAATCTTTAAACTGTTGGTTCTCATCCTGTAGGTTGCCCTCCCTTTGGGGTTAAATAACCCTTTCACAGGGGTGACCTAAGACCATCAGAAAACACAGATATTTACATTATGATTCAGAACAGTAGCAACATTGCAGTTATGAAGCAGCAATAAAAATAATTTTATGGTTGGGTTCACCACGACTTGAGGAACTGTGTTAAAGGGGTGCAGCCCGAGGAAGGTTGACAACCACTGCTTTAGACCGTGTCCCCAGAGCCCTCCGTCTATCAGATGGAGAGGGAAGCATGCTGGTGTAATATAAATAGCTTTAAACAGTCAACATTGGTGAGGAATGAAGCAAAGTACAAACCTTCTCTGTGCCTGATGCTTGCCAAATACCATGACCAGGAAAATGGTGCTCTCCCAGCTGTGGAAGCCCGGGAGGCATTGGAATGCAAGCACACCACACCAGCCCGCTTTCAGCGCCCGCTTTCATAGAAGTGTGGTACTTGAAGCCCCCATCCCAAGAGGTATTCTTGAAGCCATTGGTGCTAATGAAAGAAACTGACTGAAAGATGTTTTTCAGCTGTTGCAGACATCAGTGAGTGTTCATCCTGATGCTATCGAAAAGACTATTGATGACATCATGGAATTGAAAAAAATTAACCCTGACATCAATCCACAGTAAGAACTGGACTTGTATTCAAGAAATACAGAACATAGCTACTCCTACCTCTCCTTCACCCTGTCCCCCCCCCCTCTTCCTCCCCCCTCCCTCTCTCCCATTTCTCTTTAAAATAATTATCTGTAGTGTTTTGACTTTCAGATGAACAATAAGTAAAAATGGGAGCTCCTCATGTTCTTAAATGGCAGCGGCTTTAAGCTCCCGGTTTGTGAGCTTATGGCCCTGTTGCCATGAATGGAAAAGGGGATGTGCAAGCTGATATCAAAATATGTGATCAAGGAAGCCTATTGGTCAGCAGGACATTGCTTGATGTCTGTGCTTTACATTAATTGCACGTGTTCAAATCATAATGTGCTTAGGCTGGTTCTGCTCCATCCAGAACATTCCTTCAGTTCCTTCATGAATATTCCATCATGCTGGGCTGGTAATCTTAGAGACAGTTCCTACCTGCTTGTCAAGAAGACAGGCATGTGTGGGAGGCAGAGATGGTTTTTATATGAATATTTTAGAACTTTATAATTTATTCCTCTCATCTTGGGAGTATTAAAATGCATTTGGCAATGTTCCTGACATTTAAATTTAGCTTTATATTTTCCATTGGGTGCAGCAATTTTTTCAGTAAAGTTTCGACCTTAAAGGCATTAGATAGAATAAATTCTAAAGGCAGGTATATTTAGAGACACTTTGAGGTAGGAAACAATCAAACTGTCTTTTAGATCTGTGTGCATGAGGACTTCAGCTGTCACTGCTGAGAAAGACTGTTAATTAACCAAGAGGAAGACAGAGTTAAGGGGGATTTAGAATATGCTAGGCACTGCCCTATGTCTTGTTCTGCCTGGGAGTTCAGTCAGAAAAGCTCCATTTCCTCCTAGTCTCTACAACATCTGTTTGTAGTCTTGTGATTTAGAAAGCTGTACTTTTCTTCATTCGGACATTCAGGTTGACTTAACTACGTAGTAACTAGTTTTAAAACCTTCTGATGGGCTGGAGAGATGACCTTGCAGTTAGGAAGACTTAACTTTCAGAGAACCTGAGTTTGGTTCCCAGGACTCGCACGTGGTCTCACAGCCACTTCTAACTCCAGTTCCAAGGTATATGATACCCTCTTCTAGCTTCTTCAGGCATCTGCATGCACATGGTGCACATAAACTCATCAACACACGCACAGACACTAAATCTCTACTAACTTTTTAAAAACACTTTAGTTAAAATATGATTACATCATGTCCCCTTCCCCTCATCCCTCCCAACCCTCCCATGCCCTGTTCCCTCCGCTCCCTTAAATTCATGGCTTCTTCTTCTTTAATTATTACTGTTCCATATATATATTTACATATATGCATAAATACATAAATTCATTCTGCTGTGCAGTCACAGCAGAATGTGTACCATCATACGGCATCAAAAGCCATACCCCATGAGAAAAAATTGAAGGAATAGGCCTTTTTTCTAGCCCTGGAAATGAGACTCGAAGACTAAATATCATAAACTAAGTCATCCTGGCAGGGGAATGGTGGAGACAAGTCTGGTCTCGCTCTCTTGGGACACCACACACAGATGATTAGGCCACTGCCACCTCCTCTACCACCGCCACTGCTGCCTTTGTTTCTTTTGTTTTGTACAGAAAATTCCTTGTCCTGAATCCCCCGAGGGCCCCTCCCTCTTCCCTTCTCTCCCTTTCTCTTCCTCTAATACAGAGACTTGTGAAGTACATCTGATAGACCCAGCTAAAGGCTCCCTAAGGATCTACTGTCTCCTCTGCTTTCAAATCTCACGTCAAACCACCTTCCCGAAGGCCTCCCTGGGTCTTTGTTTTGGTTTGGTTTTGATTTTGGGGTGCGTTTGTTTGTTTGTTTGTTTGTTTGTTTTCCAAAACAGTTGCACTTGCACTTAAGAAAAAGCTAAAATGAAGGAAAAAGATTTTCACAGTTCAGCAAGAATTGTGCTTCTAGGCAGCCACAATGGGAAGCTGAGACAGGAGGATTGCCATGAATGTGAGGCCAGCCTAGGGCATGGAGTGAGTTCTAGGCTAGCCTGGACTGCAGCATGAGATCCTATCTGGAGAAACTAAACAAAATAAGGAGAAAAATTTCGAAGAAGGGACGGTGAATATATACATGAATATATATTCCTGCATACATACATAGGATATTTACATTGAAAGTTCTATCATACGATAGATAGTTACGAGCATCGAGTAAGCGGATGCCAACAGCCCACGGGTTCAGTGTTTTCCTCACGCTTGGTTCTTCTGTACTTTAGGTTGGGAATCTCTCTCCAGGCTTGCCTTCTGCAAATTGTGGGTTACAGAAACCTCATTGCAGATGTGGAAAAACTGCGCAGAGAACCCTACGATTCCGACAACCCCCAGCATGAAGAGATGCTTCTGAAGGTGAGTCCTTCGCTACTGTCTGCTAATGGCTGCCAAGCACTCAAGCCAGCCACTCATCTGTGCGCTGGGGGCACAAAGATGGATAGGCTGTGGGTGCCACCACAGATGGGCGGGTCCGAGTACTCTTCCTGGTTGGGTGTATAGTTTTCACCAGAAAATTCATATGAGAAATCAACCTTAAAGTCTGTCGGTCGACGTCTATAACCTGGGCAAACATCCGAGGTGATCTGTGTGGGGGAGGGGCATCTCACACTTGGCTCGAGTGTGGATTGTTTCAAATTCGTTGAAAGCTGTGGGAGAAACGAGGAGGCATTTGTCAGAGTGTCATGGGGTTTTTACTTACAACTTTAATACACGTCAAAGATGAGGAGGTTGATTTCTACTTCGGCAATGGCCCTCTGGGGAAATTACCCAAGATCCGTGTGCGGGTTATGTACTCATGTGACTTGGCAAATATTCAAGGAGGTAAAGTTTTATGCATGGTACATTAAAACTGCCGGCGAAGTGATGTGGAGTTGTAAGTACTCCTTGCTTCAAATCTTACGAAAGCTGATACTGCAGCTTCCTCAGACAGCAATAAAACTTTCCACAAAACACCAAATTACGAGGTAATTAAAGTCCAAACAAGACCAGCATTTGGAACTACTAATTAAATTTAAATGTTTTAGACATTAACTTCTAAAAATAGATGCTCTCCTGTCATCCAGTGCTTCTCTGTCTCTTCTTCATATTCAAATGGGCAATGACAAAACACAGGGAGAGGCCTGAGAGGTGGCTTAGCCATCAAGAGAGCTTGGGACTTAACGTTGGGATCCCTGTACCCACAGCAGGTGGCTCCAGCCCAAGAGAACTGATGCCCTCTTCTGACCTCTCCAGGCCCCTACACTCATGTGTGTGTAGTCATACACAGACACGTACAAATACGTAATTTAAAACAAATCTTTTAAAAGAAAAGGAAGCATTTTTTTTATATCTTATTTTAAAAAAATCAACAAATGTAATTTTTAAATGTACTTTGTGTTTTGTGTGAAAGAGTTTGTGTTTCTGGGCGTGCAAGGCCTCAAACTAACGATTCCTTTGTCTCTACTAATTAGTGCTGGGTCTGAAGTGATCATTAAAAACTGAAGAAACTTCATTCTTGGCAGTAGCATTCCTTCCTCATTCTCTCCTCTGTTAATTTTAGCTAGCCTACTAGCTGACTTCTGCCTTCTCCTATTGCCCGTCCTCCTGACCATTTTCTGATGGAGGTTGTCAATCCCAACAAAATGGTGTAATAGCCAGGATCAAGGTGCATGAAAGTGGAATGAATCAGCGTCATTAACAGCTGGTTACATGTGTCTAAAATGCTTCGCAATGGCTGAGATAAACTCAACGTTAACTGATGGCATTTGTGTGCCTGCGGTGTGGCTGGTCTCATTCGTGGGCTGGCTTATAGTAGATGTCCAGAAAGAGACAGACAGACAGACTGATGGGTGAATGCATGATCTACTATAGTTCCTTAGTGTATTAGCCAGGGCTCTATCAAGTAACAGAACTAACAATGAATATATAGATATTAAAAGGGGATTCATTTGAGTGGCTTACCAGCTATGGCTCAAGCAGTCCAACAATGGCTGTCTCCTGGTAGATCGGTAGCTGCTTATTCTACTGAACTGATGTCTCATCGGTTCCAATCTGGAGCTGGAGTCCCAGGGAATTCCTAGAGAGCTGCCAGTTTTCAGGCTATGTTGTCATCCTGAAGGAATTTGATTCATTTGATGGTTCTAGCACCAAAAAGGCTCAAGAACAAGATAGATGAACTTGCCAGTGAGACTGGAAACAAGAAAGCCAAAAACCAAAATCGTCCTTCTTCCATGACTTTATTGTGTGTGTGGGGGGGGGGGTCACCAGAAAATGTGACTCAGATTTAGGGTGGGTCCTCCCGCTTCAAATGATCCATCCAATAAAAATCTCTCACAGCTGTGCCCAGCTGCTTGGGTTTTTCTTAGTTCCAGATGTAGTCAAGTTGACAACCAAGATTAGCCTCACACTTAGCTGTATGTTAAGGTCAGCTAAAGATGGCACGGAACAGGCACCCACATCCTAGTCACTAATTTTGAGTTCATCTCAACTAGTGTAATGGACTTCAGACACATTCGAACAGTCTGTTAACTTTCATCAGTGGTCGGGACTTGAGTACGTGCACGCTATTATTCTGATGTCATGGCTAACGAATCAGGTTGGTGATTATTTCCTTGAGATATGAGAAGCTGACATTTATGTTAGTTCAGGTTCTGACTATCTATCCCATATCTAGTAGATAATAAAAGCCAGGACGTTTACCATTAAGTTCGGCATTTTTTGCTTGGCGTTTGACTGTTTCGAGACAAAGCCCCACCTGTTATTGTGAGTTGGTCCTGAACTCACTATAGAGCCAAGCCTGCCTTTTGTAGTCGTCCTCCTGCCTAAGCTTCCGAAATGCTAAGGTTAGTGAGACACCCTGGCCACTAGATTCTTTCCTTCCATCTTCTAAATACTGACAGAGAGGCTTTTGTGAGACAAACCTGGCCATCTTAATCCCAGACACCGCTGCAGCAGTGGGGAGGCCAGAGCAAGATGACTGGGGCCTGAAACTCAGTTTGGGCTGCATGAAAAATCCTTTCTCAAACAAAACAAAACATCTTCAGATTTCTGTGTACTGTAGGAGAGAGTCCATATTCTCAGAGCTGCCCTTCCTAATGTATCTCTCTGAGCTCCATCTCCTGCATCCCCGTCCATAACATACAGAGCCTTTCACCTCAGCACACCAAGTGCCCGGGAATTTGTTCATCGTTCCTGCAGTTATATTCATTATTCTGAAGGCCTCTATCCTTCCCAAACGCACACGGCAGTGGGATCTTTATCCCGCCCTTCTGGGCATTTGAAGTCCAAGTACAAAAGCTATAAAGTCAGAATATTGAAACAGTTTCTGGATGTTTGCTGTGTTCCGATCACTGCAGTAAATTCTGCACCAAGTTTTCCATGTTCACGCTCATGGTAACTTTGGGCTGACCTACTGTTTTTATCCTCCATTGGAGATGGGGGTGAGGAAAGGAAGGCTGAGCAGTTAGTGACTGTGCAAGCTCACACCGTTAGAAAGGCCCCCAACTACACACTGCTCTTCAGAGGAAGCCATGCCTGGTCCACCCTTGCGCCTGCAGAGCTTGGCCACTGTTGGTGTATAATTGCCCTAGTTCAAGCTTGGTCTTTGAGATGGGCGCTGACAAGCCTGCTTCCTACTTCACTAAATTGTTAGGCCGTGTGGGAGTCTTTCTGTTGTCCCTGGCTGCTATTCTATGACGAAGACAAAAGAAAGCAGTTACAGCAGAGGTGACGCAGCTCCCTTGCCTGAATTAACTATCAGGATCATGTACAGAGTTTGTTCACCCAGTTTAGAGCTCAGCTAACCCCAGGCTGGCCTTTAATTCTCTGTGAAACCAAGGCTGACCTTGAACTCCTGATCCACCTCCCTGCCTCCACCTGCCATGTGCTATGATTTCAGGCGTGTACCACCATGCCTGACATCTCTATACCTTTACATAAGTTGAACTGCTGTGCTGTGACACCAGCATGCATGTTGTATCTTATGACAAAGTAATATTAGCATCGTTTCTATAAAAATCACAACACATGGAAGTGAACTGCAGTGTGTGTGTGTGTGTGTGTGTGTGTGTGTGTGTGTGTGTGTTGCTCATACACAACTGTGGGTACATGTGCACATTATTTGTGGTCACCAATTTGTAGCCGTGGAGGTGAGAGGTCAACCTTGGATGCCACTCCTCAGAAACCACTCACCTTGCTTGTTGAGACAATGTTTCTCATTGACCTGGAACTAGCAAATTCCAGACTGTCACCTCCCTTGTTATATCCCCAGAACTAGAATTAAAGGCATGAGCCATTGCCCCAAGCTTTTGAACAGAATTTAGGGACTTGATCTCAGCCTGGAGAAAAGACCAAGTGCAAAGTGGTTACTGCACAAACACAAGGACCTGCCATTTAAATCTGCAGCTTCTTGCAAAAGCTCCTTGAAGCTCTCTGACCATCTAGTCTAGCTGAACCAGTGAGCTCCAGGGTCACTAAGAGCTCCCGTATCAAAACAATAAAGCAAGATAAAGACCAACTGAGGAAGACAATGCCAACCTCTGGCCTCACTCTGAACAGACGTGTGCAACATGTTTGCACACATGCACACACAATCACACACTGACACACGTAACCACCACATACACACACAAAGAAATAAAATACAATAATTTAAATGTATATAATATTTGTGGGGTTGGAGAGATGACTTAGCAATTAAGAACACTTCCTACTCTTCCATAGGATCCAAACTCGATTCCCAGCACCTACAACAGGAGGCTCAGAGGTGCATTTATGTCTGAGCATTACACACATGTAGAGAACCATGAACATCAATATGGCCGTCCTCCATTGACCTATCTCTATCAGTACGTTGTGTGATAAACCTAGTTTCTACAGAAAACCTGGAAAATAAACTGAATTTATAATGCAGTGAAGAGTATAATGTTCCGAATTTGTATTTTTCCACTGGTAAATATAGTTGATTTTGAATGGAATTATTTCAGGCAACTCTTCGAGATGCTAATGTTTTTCGGGGTTCACTCATGAACGATGCTGATGTTTCTTCATCCAGCTGTATGATATTTTTGCCCTTATGCCTGTCACAGAAAGACCTAAGAAGTAAACCTCAAGCCAGCCCGTTACTGTTTGTGCTGATAGCGTTCATGCTGAGAATACTGGTGTAATGTTAGAGAAGGGTTTCTGTGGAGCTGGACAGCAAGTGACCGAATGTTCCAATCTCCCTTTTCCCTGTAGATTTCATATTTTAGAGGCCCCGCCCCAAAGAGCATTTCTGCGAGCTATTATTTATCTCTTTACCTCATTTAATTAGGAACACAAATATAAAGGTTTAAAACACTGGACTATACATGTACTCATTCCGTTGTCTTCAAAACAACAACCCCACAACAGCATTGTACAGCTCACTCTTGAGATGAGAGTAAAGGCCTATAGCCTCTCGCTCTTAGTGTGAAATAACTTCTTTTGCTTTGTTTTCTTTTAATCATCCAACCCAGACAGGTGTTGGGTCACCTTTGAGAACTGCTATCGTAATACTTGTGCACATATTCACTTTTGAAAATCTCCTTGTCAGAATACAGCTCACAGCATCTGAGCCAATAAGACAGGGCGCTGTGTGTGCACACCCATGAACGGCTCTCTTCTCTTCCGTCTCCAGCTATGGAAGTTCCTGAAGCCCAACACTCCACTGGAGTCTCGGATTTCTAAGCAGTGGTGTGAGATTGGCTTCCAAGGTGATGATCCGAAAACAGATTTTCGAGGAATGGGTCTTCTGGGACTTTACAATTTGCAGTGAGTAAAATAAGGAATAGTCGAGCATTAAAGCAATGGGCTGGTCTGCTGGGGTTGAAATTGCAAAGAGGGGCTATCGCTTCCAAAAGTCCAGTCCCAGGAGATGCCAGAAGAAGATGTGTGTCCTCTGAAGAGAGAATTGGGTTCCTACGATTTTAAAACTTGCCAGCACCTTGCCTCGCCTTGCCTATGTTTCAACAGACTTCATAGAAATATTTAAAGCCACTCTTAGATATGTACTTTTAGATTCTTTTTATTATGAAAAACTTTAAGCCACATGCAAAAACACAGCCCCTTACATTGATGACCTGAATTCAAAAACTGAGACATTAGTTTTAGACCAAAAAAAAAAAAGTTAATGAAAATCCTAGACTGTTCGTCATTTCCCATCTCTCATTTCAATCTTTACCTTCAAAATAAACGATCAATCCTGGGCCCTGAAATGCTTCGGCAGGGACAATTGCAGGCCGCCTTATTCAATGACCTGGGTTTGAGGCTAGAGACCTACATTGTGGGAAGAGAGAACTGATCGTTAAGTTATCCTCTGACCTCCACATGTGCACAGACGCACAAAACAAATAAATAAATCTAAAATGGCTGCCTTGAATTTTCCCTGTGCCCCTTCAGATTTCTATAATAAGTCATATAGGCAAGCATTAGTAATTTTGCTATAGCTTCATTATTGCCCGTGTTAAATACTTAATGAAGCGCTTTGGAGGTTGTGTGAGTTTTTGCGTGTTTTATGAAAGCTCATTGCTAATTCCTCCCCCTCCCCAAGGTGGAAATTTAGTTGCTTATTAACATCCCTAAGTCCTATGAGACGTTTTCTAATCATCAAGAATACAGTGTGACTGCTTTCTAAGAAAGATGCATTTGATCTGGGCACCATGGCTCATACCTGTAATCCTAACTCTTGGGAGACGGGAGATCAAGGGGATCAGGGCTCACCCTTGGCTGTCTAATGGGGTCAATGCCAACCTGAGCTGCAGAGGCACTGTGGAAAGGAAAGAAGACAAGAGGAGAAGACAGAAGGAAAAAAGGAAGGAAGAGAGAGAAAGAAAGTGTGGGTACAGGAAGGATAAGAAAAGGGGAAAGGGAGGGGAGAGGAGAAGAGGAAGTGGAGGGGAAGAGAGAGGAAGAAAGAGGAGGGGAGGGGAACGAGAGGAGAGGGGAGGGAAGGGAAGGGAAGGAGAGAGAAGGGAAGGGAAGGGACCATAGACCCTTTGCCATGTTGCTTCTCTCCTTTTGCCCCTGGGGGTCTTCATTCCATTCAATCACCTGACCCCTTATCTATAACGCTCAGTTATATACGTGGCTCCCTGGGTAGTAATGAAGTTCATAATTAAGTTTTCAAGTCTGTTGGCTCCAGAAGAGTGAGAGTCTCGTGCCAGTGTCTACCTGTGAGTGCCAAGTGCCCCTCACCCACCACGTGAGGGTGGCTGTCTGACAGTCACGGTGTTCCTTCCCTCTGCCCGCAGATATTTCGCAGAACGGGATGCCACGGTAGCTCAGCAAGTTCTGAGTGACTCTGTCCATCCAAAATGCAGGTAATTGTTCAAAATAAAAGATGGGTTGGGTTTTTGGATTAGGAAATATCATTTCTCACGTGGATCTGAAGAGAATATCAGCAGAGCCAGCTCACGGGAAGCCAAACTTAAAGTGCTCTCTCTAGCCCTTCTGACAGGTGCTAAACAAAAAGGTTAGTTCTTCAGATGTGCATTTCAGGATTTAGAATGTGGAGTGGTGTCCTTCAAGTAAGTGTCTGTCAAGAGCGTCTAGGACAATTCAAAGGTGAGCATGGAGGCACAAACACGCAGGAAAGAAGTCAGAGACAAGAGAGAGCTGTGGGCATAGAGGGAAATGGAAGTCAGGAGGTCTAAGACCAACAGAGAGAGTGATTTACAAAGGCTCTTTTCTTTCAAAGTTCAGAACTGTATTTGCATTTCATTTACTTGATTTTTTTTTCCTTTGAAGGGATATCACTAAGGAGGAAATAAGGTATTTTTCTTTGTTTTTGTGTTTTGTTTTTATTCTATTTTAGAATGAGTAGGTTAAGAATTTCTAAAAATAAGCAGATTTATGGAAAACACTTAAAGGCAAACATTACCAACTTTTAATGTGATATAGTCTATAATTTGTGGGCTGCATTTTTATGAGCTAAAAGCCAAACTGATCTAATCTAATGAAGGGGTCAAGAAGCCAGAACTATAACTGGTTTGAAGGACATTTAATCCTTTCTTTTAAAAAGATGAACATCCCTCACACATGACCTAATCCCCTCAAGAGACATTTTACTTGGACATTTTTTTTTTGCACAGTGAAAAATTGATCTTTGATTAGTAATTGTTTGAGACACAGTCTCAAAAAAAATTATGTAGCTATGAATGGCTTGGTGTTCACTATGTAGACCAGGCTGGCCTCAAACTCACAGATCCACCTGGCTCTGTCTCCTGAGTGCTCGATTCAGAGTGTTCACCACTCCTGGCTTGACTGATGTATTTCTAACTTGATCATTCTGAGGAGTAGCTCTTCTCATAGGAGTTCCTTCGATTTTGCCAAGTTCCATGAGGTTTTATTTTGTCCTCCGCCTGATAACGCTTAATTATTTCTAGCTAAACAAACGTAAAGTTTTATTATAGCGGTCTGAAGATTCAGGAGTCGGTTGACTTGGGTTTATTTCACTGATGTTACTATGATTTTCCTCCTGGCTCCATTTGGCTAAGGCTCACTAAAAATTACATTACTTTCCCAAACTTGTGTTTATAGCCTTTTATAAGATTAAAATTTATTTTCTGTACTTTTATTTATTTTATGAAAAACGTTAACATCAGCTAGCTGCTTCTTGATAGATTACATGATCAAACTCAAGCTATTATGGCTTTTAAACCATATCTTCCAGATTGCATAGCTCTACATCATGAGCCTCTGAACTCCCTGTAATTAAAGTTGACTGGGAGTCTGTGTGTCTTTCCAAGTGGTGTTTCTGGATCAGAACCAGAAGCCATGGATGGTCTGTGATCTGCTTAAAAAATTTTTTTTGAAAACCATTGAAGGGAGATTAATTTCATCAGTGAGCCATCCTCCAGCAAGGGGAGGTTAGGCAGAGGCTTCACAATTGTGGCTCCTCGTGGCTGAAGAAACTGTGGACAACTCTTAAAACTGTATGGGTGCTGGGTAGGAACCTAGTTTATCCCTCAAGCTACAATCCAGTCAAAGAGAAAAAGGCTTTTGTATTAGTTCCTTCAAACTGGTGATGGTCACCAAATGTGAATCAGAAGGGTTTGGAAATGCTAACATATTTCTTCTATAACTGCCGGAAAGAGATATGTTTTGAGGTCTATGGAACCCTACACATTTCAGATTTTCAAGAATGAGACAAAAATATATGTACTAAGAATAGTTCCAAGACGCTCTTCAGCAAGCATGATACATTGTTGCCTTTGGGACTATTCATAGAGTCCTAAAGGAACTTGGTGGATAAAGGTAGATACAATTTAAAGAAGAGAATTATGCCTGTTGATTTTTGTTTGTTTATCTGGGAAATACCTTATCGGTAGTCAAATAAGTGGAAGCTACTTGGCCTTGTCTTACATTTCAAATGCAGACAAGATTTCATTTAAGGAATGTAGAGACAAGATTTATAGATGCACTATGGACTTTCAAAACTTTGTTGAAGAGGAAATGGATACTTACCAGTTTTTAAATTTCACACGTAATTTAATTCATGACTCTTTTTTTGAGAAATAAAACGTTCCTGGTGCCTCTTTAGTTTGTTGGTTAGGAACCATACTTTTAGAATAGGAATATTTTAACACGAATTCCAGCAGTGATTCGGCATTGTACCCAGTCATTCAGAGTAGAAACTCATATGTTATGTAGCAGAGGACGGCCTTGTTGGGTACCAATGGGAGGAGAAACCCTTTGTCCTGCCGAGGCTTGACCCTCCCCCAACCCAGTGTAGGGGAATGTCAGGGCCAGGAGGCAGGAAGGTGTGGGTGGATGGGTAGGGGAACACCCTCATAGAAGAAGGGGTGGGGGATAGGATAGGGGGTTTATGGATGGGAAACTGGAAGAAGGGAATAACATTTGAAATGTAAATAAAAAATCTAATAAAAAATGCAACCACACTAAAAAAAAGAAAAAGAAAACACATGCATTTAAATATCCTATTCTCTCTGTGTGTGTCTCTCTGTCTCTCTGTCTCTGTCTCTCTCTGTCTCTCTCTGTCTCTCTTTCTCTCTCTCTCTCTCTCTCTCTCTCTCTCTCTCTCTCTCTCTCTCTCTCTCTCTGTCTCCCCCCTTCTGTGTTGTGTTATTACATGAGTGTTTGCAGTGTGCCATTTGCCGTTTGCTCTAGAAAATTCTTTTTTCCTGCTTGGATGGATTAAAAAATTGCATGTAACTCCGATGCTAAAGTCTGTTTGTTTTTGAGGCAAGGTCTTACTATGTAGCCCAGACCAACCTTCAAAATTCAAAATCTTCTTATGTTATGTTACATTGACATTAAAACTGTCAACTCTATGTGTATGTACACTAGCTAAAACTGGTCAGTTTGAATGTATCAACTCTAAAAGCAACAATGTGAATGGAGGTGGATGGGATTACAGGTGTGTGATGCAAAGCTTATACTGTTGCTCTTAGCAGTGATATATTCAGACTTCGTGTGACAATAGGGTTACATATATATCCCTATGTGCAGTTAACAGTTTAGTATAAGCGGTCAAGGGGAGCAAGAATAAATTAAGCATATTAAGTGTTAATTTGTTTGTTCGTTCTTTCTTTCAGCAAATTCAGCAAAACAGAATGGGAAAAGAAAAAGATGGATAAAGCAATTGGGTAAGTGTGGGGTTGTACATGCAAACCTTTAGCCCTGGCCCAGAGACAGCAAAACTGGGTTTGCTTCCCAGCACCTAAATGGTAATTCATACTGTCTGTAACTCCAGTTCCAGGAGATCTTATGCCTTTTTCTTGCCTCCATGGGAAAAGGCACTCATGTGGCATGCAGATTTATATATAAACAACACTAATACTCATAAAAATAATAAAGCAAATTGTGAAAATTATCTTAAATTTTTACTTTAGGTACCTAACAACATGGCTTAGCAGGAAAGGTACTTGCCACTGAGCCTGATAATCTCAGTTTGATCCCTGGAACCTATATGTAGAAGGAAAGGATGTTCAAATCGTCTCCTGACCTACACACACACACACACACACACACACACACACATATACATATACACACATGTAGCACATAAGATCACATGCTCACACAAACGAATAAACAAACAAATTAACCAATGTTATTAATGACCTATTTCATTAGAATCATTTTTATGCTGGACATTTTTATGCTAAACAGAGAGAATTTAAGTTTTCTCTTCCCTTCCTGTAGAAGAATCTTTCTCATTAAAAATTTAAATTTAGAAAAAAAGAGGCATATTGACCAGAGCTCGGCCTTGCATATCTATAGTAACCAGCAGAGCTCTTCATTCTAGCCATTTCTCCACTCACACGTGTGCACCCACACTAAATCTCGGTGTGTTCTATGCATGTATCTTGCTTTAAAGTCTCTAAGGATACAAGTTTAGCTAGCTATAAAATTACCATAATTTAGTTAGCACTAAAATTTTCCATAATTTCTTTAGGAATCTTTTTAGCATATCTGAGCAATTTCTGTGTCTCACCATGATAAATAATGCTGTAATAGATAGTTTTATATCTAAGGCTTTGTCAACTTTGGACACTGACCTACCACGTGTTTGGGAATGGAATTGCCAAGTCAAGTTTCAAGCATGGAAACTCTCGATTCTTTAGCACATGCTACTGAAACTTTGCGATAGAGTTAAAAGACAAGGCTTGAAATGCTAGAGATGACTGGGCAGCTTGCTGCTCTGATGACTTCATAGGAATTTAGAACTCAGGTTATCCGTTTTCGAAGTGCTTCAACCCCATGTTGCAACGCTTTTGGATTTTGTGGACCCTACCTGCAGGTACTCCTTTGCAATCGTGGGCATCAATATCACCGAACTGGCATATAATCTGCTCGTGAGCGGCGCTCTGAAAACACATTTCTACAACATCGCTCCTGAAGCTCCAACACTGTCTCACTTCCAGCAAACGTTCTGTGAGTGTCTATTGTTTAATTATCAGTATGGGTTTCTATAGAGCCTTCCAGACAAGGGTCAAAGGTGAGAGGTCAACTGTGAAGGAGCTACCTTAGGCCCTTTGAGGAAGTATCTTTGCTTTTAACTTTTTTGTTTCTTTATTTTCTCATTGAAACACCTATGCTTATACTTCTCGGCATCGTGGATGTTTCTTTTTCCAGCTTTTACATGAGATACAAGGTGTCAACTTCGGGTCTGCCTTTTGTCTGTCTCCCTCTGATCTAACATGGCTTAACACTGAGGAATGCAACTCTAAAGACAGCCTGAGTTGACTACCAGGTCAGATGTTTTGACAGAAAGGAAATTCACAAGATTAGAAAGCAATGTTGAAAGACTTGCCTAGAATGTAGATAAAAAAGAATTTTTATGAAAAGTTTTTTTTAAAAAAAAGGGAAGGTGGAAAAAAATCAGGCCAGCAAGATGGCTTTGTGGGTGAAGACACTTGCTAAGCCTAAAGATCATCTGGGTTTGATCCCCAAGACCCACAAGATAGAAGGTGAGAACCAACTCTTACCAGTTGTCTTCCACATATGCACTGTCGTGCATACAGGCACAAGCATGCCCGTGCATACACACATTAAATTAATTAATTGATTAATTAATATGATAAAGCTTCAGGCCTGAAGGATGGGTTTTCTTATTTTAAGGTCTAAACACCAACATAACAGATTAAAATCTACCAAACCCAGGTCTATGTCACTGTGCGACATTATGACATTGTAAAGAGATCATCCTGAAATTTTCTAAAACTGTCACTCAAAAGCTTTAGAGCTGAGATTATACCAGACCTCTCATGATCGGCATTTTATTCTACAATACCATGAGTGGTGACTACAAAAACTTAAGACGATTTACAATTTAAAATTTTATCCCCAGTCTCACTTATCAATTGAGTATTGAGTGTCAAAATAGGACAGACTTTTTTTTTTAAATAAATGCAGGTCTTCAGTATTTTTACTTCCCCATAACTTGACCAGGAAACTCCTGAAAAATATAACATTTCCCCCCAAAATAAAAAGAGTTATTCTGGGAAGAATAAATGAACCTAGACAACAGAAGATCTTTCCAGAAGGAAAGTGAAGGGACCCTTCAGATGAAGGAAAGGGCCCCAAGGAAGGTCCAACATGACAGACTGAGAACAGGTATGGGTTTTGACAAAGCTCTGGAATTGAGAGAGCATTCACCGTGTTCTGACACATCTCCGATGCGTTTGGCATCCTTGGAGAAAGGGGTTTGTGATGAAATGAATTGGGAAACTAAGTAAATGAACGAAGCAGGCAGTTAGTACTTGGTTAAGAAAACAGTGGGAAATGAGTATGGCTGGATCCGTGCACAGGAGTTAAAAACCTTATGTTCTGTAAATAGGAGTTTCAAAGGCAGCCCCCAAATGGGATGCAGCTTACCTGGAGCTGGCAAAAGAGTCAGCTGACACCACAATATAACAAGGGTCAGGAGAGGAGAAGTTACTGTCTTTTACAGGGCTTTGTTTTCCCATCAAGACATAGTACACTATCGAACACTGAACAGTGCAAATATAACTGATAAGAATGAAAAGGGTATTTAAAGAAAGATTTACTCCATAGCTTGTCAGTAGAAAAGTTAAGTCCCTCACGTGACATTTCGTAGCCCCTGTTTTGACCACCGGGTGAATATATTCACTCCTGGAACTATTCTAACTCCAAAAGATATTACTGGGATTTCCCTGCAGATCAAGGTGTGCACTGAAGAGCTGTGGCCTCTAAACCAGTAAGAAGTACAACACAGTGGGAAGTAAAGATACCATGTTAGAACACTGCGAAGGTATATTGCTACCATCGCCCGCCCAGTCTGAGAGGAGAGAGAGCTCCCTACAGCAGTGCCGCTTTCCGTGAACACCAAAGGGTGAGGGGCAGAAAGTAAAGTGGTGGAAGCTGAGTGGTCCAGCCAGAGATATGTCAAGGACACAGGCTGTAAGGCAGGAGAGAACAGCGGATCCAAGCAGTCGAGAGGGGAGTATTGATTAGATATGATACATGAAATGGGAGAGAAGAATTCAAAATGGACCCTACAGGACTTTGAGGCACATTAGAGAACATAAACAGAACCGCTAACAGACAAGAGCTCGCACACTCTGTCTCCTTAGCCTTGTTTAAGTTCCCCTATACTAGACTTCCCATCTTTCTTAGAGAAATCGTGCGAGCTCTTGTAAGGGAAAATACAATGGGTTTAATTTAAGGCAAACCGAAGGCAAGTTCCTCTGGGGAAATCTATTCAGAGATACAAAAGGAATGGACATTTCTATGAGATGCCATAGAGCCCTGGTGGGTTAGACCCAATCTGCCTACAGACTTTTAATTCATCTGCTTGGAGTTAAAAATCAGAAGCACACAGCAACCAACATCTCCCAGGGGGAAAACTAGCATTTAAGGGTAGAAGTAGATGTTTTGTTCATTTGATGATATATGATGTTGAGAATTGGTATCTAGAAGAGAATGTTTAGTAACTATACAGTGGGTAGATGGATGGATGGATGGATGGACAGATGGACATATAAGATTCTACAATAAATGATCCTTTTTTCAGGGGAGAAGAGGGTGTAGCCGATATGGAAATGTTTTACCCAATTGATAGGTTATTTCGAAAGGGTCCTAGCCCAGATAAGAAATCACACAGCAGAATCTTATTTCTCAGGATACTCTTCAGGTTGCAGAAGGAGCAGCAGTCCCTAACAGATGGGGTTACATGGACAGAGAGAGTGGGCATGGTTAGAAGAGGCACACCGTGCCCTGGATTCATTGTCCCTCCGTTGGGCACGGTCACGTCTGCACATCGCCGCTGTAATACGCTCAGTTACCTGCGTCCTCGCACGTGCCTTTGCTTTCTACTCGCGGGAAGGATGCGGCGAGGCAAAGCCAAGACACATCTAAGCAGCAATAAATAGGCAGCAGGCTTCAGATGGCGAGGCAAATTAGTATTCAAAACAAGTGTTTCATCTAGAGGAAAGGAAATAAGATTGTAATGGCTCTGTCGTCCCGACTTTACGTCTTAGCGAACGCTCGCTGCCAAGGCGCTGTGCTGTAAAGACGACGTCCAGTCTAAAGCTCCGGTGAGCACAGAGCCCACCTGCAGTGGGGCAAGGCCAGGGGGAGCCCAGAAGAGGGAGGGGGTTGTCTTTTCTCTGACCTTCAGGAGAAGGAACTATTACGCAGAAATGAGCACCGGAGGAACAGAAGGCACCGGGAGAGGCAGCCCGTGCCGACGATGCCACGACAGCCTGTTTCAGCCCTGGCACCAGCTGCTCACGGTGCGACTGTGCACTGTTCAAGCCTCCCGAGTGAACCCCGTGCCCGCATCTGTAAGACAGAGATAGAAAATCTTCCTGGACACCTCACAGCACTGGCATGAATGAAATCGATAACCAGAAGCAGTAGATTGGCTCCGTTCTCTCCCTCCCCTCTCCACACTACTTTGTTAGCTTTCTCAGATAACCAATCATTGTCAGAAATCGAATACCCATCTCTTTCTCTCCAAAAGACAGAGAATTAGGAAACATGAGAACTCTACCTTTCTCTTCATCCTCAGTGCCTAATAGTGTATCAGTTACGTGCATAATTGGTAGATGGGTCGATCAGACAACTGGCCAAGTGAATCTTTGAATGCTGTGTAATAATCCATACATGACAGAGTAATATGCACTTTGGGAACCAGGTCACCGTTCCTGTATCTTATTACTGCAATGGTGTTATATAGTCTCTCTTCATTTCCTAGTAATATGGGGAGAGTCTCGGCGAATCTGTCTCCAGGATTTATAGTTCTCATTTGTACTTATAGAGAAAGTACATAGTGTCAGACTGTGAAGCACCATCACTCCCGGAGATGGTCTTCTGTAGTTGTGCACAAGAGAAAAATGGGGGAAAGCACCGTGTTTGAGTTCTTCTAGAACTACGTGATGTATTTCATCCCCTGAAGAGCAAGATGGGTGTCTGCACAGTGTAGAAAAGTGGGCATCCTTATGTGTACCACAGAAAAACAAATCATTCGGTAAAAGGAGGTAGAGGTGCTGCGTGTTCTGATTTGACGGTCCACATCCCACTCGTGCATCAAATCATCACATTGTACCATGGGGATGGAGTCAGAAATCAGATTCGTAAGCTGGTTTTCACACTATTTGTTTTTGTCACTGTCAACAGGAGTATGCTCATGAGACGGATGGTTTCAACTTTTAACATTAGAGCTCTGACTCTCACCCACAGCCAAACACTAGGCAGACAGAACGTGAGGAACCTGGTGGAAGAGGGGGAGGAAGGATTATCAGTTCCAGAGAGAACAAGAACACCGAGAGCTATGCCTGCAGAATCAACAGCAGGCTCCCAGGGGCTCTCAGAGACTACACCAGGGAGCCTGTAGAGGGCAGCACTAGGTCCTCTGCATATGTGTTATGGTTGTAGTTTGGTGTTATCTGTGGGACTCCTAACAGTGGGAGTGGGGGCTATCTCAGGCTCTTTTGACAGCATTTGGGACCATTTACCTCCTGCAGGGTTGCCTCATGACCAGCCTTGATATTGAGGACATGTGCCTGCTTTGCTGTGTTTGCATGGTATCCCAGTGAGGCCTACTTTCTCTAAAGGGAAACAGAGGAGAAGTGGGTATGAGAGAAAGGGGGGCTGGGGGGAGGGACTAGGAGAAGAAGAGGGAGGGGAAACTGTGATCAGTTGTAATATATGAGAAAAGAATAAATAAATAAGAAAAAAAGCAATCTGGCACTCCTAGCAGGAATAGCTCAAGTACGTTTATGCGAGCTCAAAGACCCACTGGGGAAAGTTACCTCTGCATTTTATATATTAAGAAGAGAAGAAATTGTGAGTTCTCACTCACTTCTTTTATAACCTTGTCAGTTGAAACATTCCTAGAAAAACGTCTGGGATTGGAGTGGTTTATAAAGATGGAGACTTTCGGACCTAAAGTTTTTAAACTTCAGTGATATGTGATAAATTCTTGCACGTTTAACAAATTACTCCAGGTTATTCCTGAGATATTTTGGGACCTTTGCCACGCGGTGAAATGGATGGAGGATTGCATTCTTTGGGGTGGGTAAGATGCAGGGATCGGAAAACGTAGTGCTGAAACAAATAGGACAAAGAGGGTCCATCTCCATCGCTCACTCACTGCGCATGCGCTATGATGTCAGACCCTGAAAAGGAGATGAGCAAGCGCACTGGGCACGCTACAAGTGTCAGAGAAGGGCTAGCTTTGTTCCGTGAAGTATAGGCCAACAGCTTTCTGCTCAAGAACCTTCTAAGAATCTCGGGATGAAGCAGGGGAATTACAAATTAAAGTCTAGCTGGGACTGCATACCAAGGCCTTTTTAAAAAATACAAAACGCAAAAAATTCCCTCATCTGTGTAACTGTCAATGTTGTTCCTGGAGATGCCCAAGCCTGGAAGCAGCCTTGGGCCACATCATACGAGTGGAAACGGATGGGTAAGATGCAAGACGGTGGGTTTGATTTCGCCGTTTTCCTGGTAGTCAGCCTCCGTGTAGCCTCAAGGCCAGCTGGGTAAGGGAGAAAATACCTCCATCAGAAACGTTAATAAGGGCTGGATAGATGGCTCAGTGGTTAAGAGCACTGACTGCTCTTCCAAAGGTCCTGAGTTCAATTCCCAGCAACCACATGGTGGCTCACAACCATCTGTAATGGGGATCTGATGCCCTCTCCTGGTGTGTCTGCAGCTATAGTGTACTTATATAATATATATAATAAATAAATAAATATTAAAAAAGAAATGTTAATAAGCAGTATTTTCCATTGACCTGAGAGGAGGGGAATGGGGCTGGAGATGTAGTTGGCCTGGTCGAGTGTTTTAGCACACACAAGGCTCTAGGTCCAAGCCCCAGTACTCCATAAACCAGGCGGGATAATGTGCTGGGGAGGTGCAGACAGGAGGATCAGGCAAGCGTTCAAGGTCTTCTGCACCTTAGGGAGTTCAAGGTCAGACTGATCTGCAAGAGACCTTGTCAAAAGAAAAAAGAGAAGAAATAGGACAGAATAGACAATCCAAAATAAATATAAAATAATTGCTCCCTCAACCATCTGTCCTGCACCTTAGTGACTGAGTTCTTAAAAATATGCAAATATTCTTAAACAAGCAATGGGGAGGGATGAGAGGGGTGAGCGGGTGAGAACGGGTCACCATCGAGATGTGCACTGGGGAAGGACACCTCAAATATTGTGCAGTGAGATAGGAGTCAATGATGTCTTAAACCTGTTTATAGGATTATGTTAAAAGTGTTTGCATACATTGTCAGTTGCACGGGGAAAGCTGTTGGTTTTCCTTTGGTATTCAGTTGAGGGTGTTTGTTCTGTGTTCTCTTCCTACGCCCCCCGCCCTGTTCCTTCCCCTGCTCCTTCCTCCTGGTTTCATTTTATATGTGAAAGTAAAAGAATGGAGATCCAACCAGCATCCTCCCCAGGGTTCTGGTTCTATTTCTTTGCACCTTCCAAATTTAAAACAAAGAACAACTTCATAGCATTCACTTCTTCTTTCTTTTTTTTTTAAAACTGGGATTGCTTTCTTATTTATGTTATTATTTTCTATTTACTATATATTTATTATTTTAGAAGGAGGTCTGCAGTTGCATCTGGGTTCCCTAAATACAAATACGTGATATTGCCTCTTAAAGGAAGTATTCACATGTTAGTGTTTTAGATGTGTGTGAAAGCATGCAATGGGGCAGAAAGAAAGGGGAGAGAGAAACAATAAACAGATTCAAATACGTGACCTTTACTCCCCAGAAGTGTCCGTCCCAGAGTGTTCATAGATAAGAGCTTTGGAAGACAAGAATTTGGGACCACATAAGGAGTCTGCAGCTCAGACCTGATTTACAATTCTTACCGTCTCGTAATAGGTGGTTCAATGCACCTGTCTGATGTGTCTGAGTAATTTAATACTTTAGTTAAATTGAATGCCGAGAGGAAAAAAGGCAGAGTGGAGTAATTCTGAAAGGCTGGACTATTGCATTAGCTTAGTTGGAATGAGAAGGACGAAGGAGTCACTGTCACCCTTTTAGAGTTGGTTTTTGGGATTTAGGGAGATGGCTTACTGGATAGATCACTTGCTCTGCAAACACAAGGGCCAGTGTTCAGAGACCCCGAGCCCTTATAAATCCCAAGTGGGCATCGTAGTCCATCTGCAGTCCCAGTGCTCAGAAGACATAGAGTGTGGAATCCCCAGAATAAGGTAGCTAGCTAGACTGACTGAAGTGGCAAGTCTGGGTTCCAGTGAGAGGCTAGGCCTTGATGTATAAGATGGAGAGAAGACACCCATTATCCCCTGACCTCCACAAACACGCACACACACATGCTCACACCCACGTACCTGAAAACACACATACACAGATAACTGTAATTCTAAACATTTGGAAATATTCTTTTGAAATATTTGAAAATAACCCAGCCAAGCACATGGGGGTGGGGGGGTGGATCTCTGTGAGTTGAGGCCAGCCTGATCTACAGAGCAAGTTCCATGCCAGCCAGAGACCTTGCTGAGAGAGAGAGAGAGAGAGAGAGAGAGAGAGAGAGAGAGAGAGAGAGAGAGAGAGAGAATGAACAATGAGCTAGAGAGATGCTAGGTGGTTAAGAGCTCTGACTGCCCTTCCAGAGGATCCAATTTCGATTCCCAGCAACCACACAGCAGCTCACAGCTGTAACTTCAGGTCCAGGGGATGCAATGCCCTCTTCTGGCCTCCAGGAGACACCACACCGTGTTGTGGTGCACAAACATACATAAAAGGCAGATACTTATCAACATTTAAATTTTTTTCTTTAAGGAAATATGATTCATATTTAGGAGGTGACCAAATTGTTTTGTTCTCCTGCTTTGTGGGGTAAAAATGTTCTCTGATACTAGCTGCAAAGGGAGAAAATTACCGGCAGCGTGGTAGCTTCCACTCCACTGGTCTCACTATAATTTGGAGTTTTCTGTGGCCTCCGTGAAGACTGCTGTGCTGGCCTAACTCACCCGCTGTGGCTTGGAACGGGGCTAAGGGCGGTTACCTTGCAGACTTACCACTGTCTTTTTCCCTAACAGGCTATTTGATGCACGAGTTTCACAAGTTTTGGATTGAAGAGGACCCCATGGACATAATGGAATTTAACCGCGTGCGGGAGAAATTCCGCAAGAGGATCATAAAACAGCTGCAGAACCCAGACATGGCGCTGTGCCCACATTTCGCTGCCTCTGAAGGTTTAATCAACATGTAGTGCCCACACTGGTTTCAATGGATACCCCTGAACACTGCCTCATTGTCATCTTAGGTCTCTGCTTAGGTGACGGCTCACGCACCTAATGCACATAAGTGATTATATATATATATATATATATATATATATATATATATATATATATATGCATGCCTTTTGGTACAGTATTTTCATCTCTTGGTCATTATTCCAAGATCCCCCCAAATATCACCATTCTGGAGTGTCCGCCCTCCAGCGACTGCTCACATTGTGGCATCCTGCAGTGTTGACATCTGTCCTTGGCACCCAGGTTTGAAGAAAGTTTTCTATTTTTTTAGATTTTTTTTCTCTCCCCCCCTCATCATTCAAATATTAAAAACATGTGATAATTCCCTAGCTGTAATTTGTACGTAAGAGAGTTAGCTGAATCTTGTTCCGTGTTCATATTTATTAAAAAAAAAAATGTTTCACGAAGACTGCTGCTAGCCTCTCAAGACGGGCTTGTGCTTGGACCTCACCTGGGTAACATGTAAGACTTGAAAGTCATACAGACGCGTGAGAAGCCAAACTCTTCCTCCACATAGAACAGCTGCGCTTCGCCAGGAGGTAACAAGGCCAGACGACGTCAGCTTCAAACCGGAAGCATCCTCCAGTGACATCCTGCAGAACTGGTAGCCTAACCTAACCACAGTCGCAACTGGGTCATAGCCATCAGGATAGGAAACTATCGTGTCCCCATCACTACATGGCTTGGATGTCAAAATATGTATACGATGCTTGGAGCCCCAGAAAAGAAGCCATTATCTTTCCGAGGCTGCGAAAGGTTTCTCACTACCTGACTCTTGCTGAACCCATACTTAGTTCTTAGCACTCCCCAGATCTCAGTATCCTTGCTTAGGGATTGAGTGCTGACTGCTTTGTTTCTATCTTGGGGGTGGGGAGGCAATATTTTAAAATTGTTTGCAAGAAAAATGTGCTACAACGCAGGAACCTAAGGGATGATATCATGCACTATTTCTTGAAATTAGCGTCCTTATATCAGCGGAAGAAGTTGCTGGGAAGGAGAAAAACAAAATCATCCTCAAACAACTGAGAATCATCTTCTTTCAAATGTGATTTAGTTTGGAATTATGACTGTAGTCTGTTGAATAGTGTTTACCATGGTGTTTCATACCTGTGGTATTTTATACTTTGGGACGATCGATTTTAGTATTATTAGATGTTTGTGTAATCACTTGCTTATTTAAATAAATTTTGAGTACTGCCTAACTGTCAGGATATGAATAAATTGCATATCATTCTACAGTAATGGAGAGTGGGTTTCATTCTGATGCCTTTGTGCTCTGTAGGTCTTAAGAGATGCAAATGTATGAGTGGGTAGAATGTCAAAGACAAGCAACTGTGTATAAATCACTGCCTCTCAGAGCAGCCAGGTGTAATTCAGAATGTGATACGGCTGAGAGATTTCCTTAATCTTAAGGTCCGGTGATGTTGCGTGAAATATTAAAAATGCACCCATGCTAGCCCCAGCTATGCTCTAGTAATGCGGTTTCCCAGCTCCCAAGGTCCCCATGGTCTCCATGTGGTGGCCACCCAACTCTCCGTTCTCTTGTTGTGGATCCTGTTCACATCCCCAGTCATCTGCCCCCCTGTAGTTAGCTGTCACAAATCCCCAAAACTGGTAAAATCAAAACTCTAGAGGCTTGTAACTTATCAGTCAGATTTACATCAGTAAATTCTCAACCCACAAAACGCCCACACAATGAACTCAGAGCCGATTGATACTGATACAAGCTGCCCACCTGGATGGGACAAATTGCCCTGTATTATGCCATCCTTTCTATGATATACAGAGCTACCTGTGGCTATTTAGAGCCACGCAGATCTGGGTCATCCTTCTCTTCCTCCGTTTGCTTTCCTTCTCCCTGTGTGTTCCTATCTCTTTAAAGCTCTCAGCCCGAGAGGACTGGAAGAGCTTGAAGGGGCTCGAGACCCCTTTTGAACAACAATGCCAACCAACCAGAGCTTCCAGGAACTAAGCCACTACCCAAAGACTAGACATGGACTGACCCTGGGCTCCAACCTCATAGGTAGCAATGAATAGCCTAGTAAGAGCACCAGTGGAAGGGGAAGCCCTTGGTGTTGTTGTAAAAATATAAACATAAAAAAGTATTATTGTCTTTTACCCCGCTAGGTCCGCGCCGTGGTGTCCCAAGATATCTGCTAGGTATCTTGGCGGAAACACAGCCCAGCCGCACACTTTCTTACACTCAAACCCTCACATAAAAGAACACACAACACAATAATCTTTGACCCAATTGGTAAGATATAATTGCCCACTTAAACATACAAAACCCGGTACTATCCATCCCTTGAGAACATTAATAACAACCTGTAAATACACATAACAGAATCTTAACATCACCTGCCATGGCTTCTCCCATCTCCTCCGCCCTGTCTCCTCCTCTCTCCCCTAGTCTCCTCCCCTTCCTTCTCCTCCAATGACAGGCCTCTATCCTGTACCTGCCTCACCTGTGACATCATCCTACACCTTGGTCCTGCCAAGGCTGAACCCCCAGTGAACGGGATTGTTGGGGGAGGGCGGTAATGGGGGGAGGATGGGGAGGGGGAGCGCATATAGAAGGGGAGGGGGAAGGGTTAGGGGGATGCTGGCCCAGAAACTGGGAAGGGGCATAAATACTCAAGTTAATAAAGATAATATATATATAAAGCTCTCAGCCCACCTTCTCTATCCACTGCCCAATCATAGGCGCTTGCCTTGTCTTGTGCCTGCCCTCACCCGCATGTAGACAGCAAGCCACATGATGATGCTTTAATGAATAAGCTATTTTTAAACTATTTTTTAAAGTCGACAGCATCTCATTACGTAGCTTGCCTGACCTGCGACTCACTGTGTAGACTAGGCTGTCCTGGAATTCAGATAGTCACCTGTCTCCACTGCCAGAGCCCTATGATTAAGGCATACATCACCACGCCTTACCGTCTCACTTTTTCCTCATTACTTTCTATAAAATCTGACTTGATTATTGCAAGGCAACTGCCATTTAAAACCCCTCAGCTGCCTGTCACAGGTTGCTTGGTGGGATTTCCCCATTCTAGGACTGGGCTGTCCTTTCTCTTTCTGTCCTGGAGTCAGATGGTAGCCTCTCTACTTTCTCTCCTTCAGCCTGTGCCCTCTGTTAGACAATGCAGAAGAGAAAGTCGGCCAACACTTAATGCGTCCC
Organism: Rattus rattus; assembly: GCF_011064425.1. Taxonomy (NCBI): domain Eukaryota; kingdom Metazoa; phylum Chordata; class Mammalia; order Rodentia; family Muridae; genus Rattus; species Rattus rattus. Next base: position 47,888,031 of record NC_046161.1, on the reverse strand, counting down.
AGGAATAATGTCTCTAGAAGAAGGAAAAGCTATGAGCCAAGTAGATGCTCGTCTTGAGCACCACAGTACTTGGACCTGCAGGTGCAGTACTGCACCTGCAGATGGCGCCACATGCTGGGCAGACTTTGCCAACTACATCTGTGCACTGCCTCTTCCTGTTTAAGGCACAACTCCACCAGCAGTGCACCTTGATGGCTTGTGCTACTTAGCTTAAGTCGTTCTGCTCTGGTAGAGATCGGGGATGTTACAAAACTAAGACGTTCCCTCCCAGTTCCTTGGCCGCGTTCCAATAGTATCTAAATATGGCTGCACGATTTGGGGATGAGCAGTCTCTGCCAGCTCCCTCAATGTGTTATTAGCTTTCTCGTTCACACCTCACCGTAGGAGATGCATTCCACCCAGTAACCCAGAGCAAGGTGAGAAAAAGAAAAGGTTTCAAAAGCGGCAGAGGCATGTGATGTATGCTATGTGCGGATGGATGTGTTTCCCTAGGGTATTTTTAGCTTGCTCATGTTTATTCCACTGAACAAGCCTTGACCGCATAAAATGTAAATTGTGTAGCATACTTCCTTCAAGGTTTCCAAAACACTACGTGATATATGATTTTAAAACATTCTAGTTTGCACTACGGGGGGAGGGGGGTGAAAAATACTCCTTGAAGTATCGTTTCTGAAACTTGAGTCTTGGGCTGGATTTTTTTTAATTCTCACAGTTCTTGTTATCGTGCTGTAGAGAAAAGCATTTGCCTGGCAATCCATCATCTTGTCTATATTTGAAAAGAAGCTTAGATAGGCGTCATTCCAAAGACAGGGCAGGGGTGGTTTGACAATATATATCCTCCAAGTCAGTCAGACAGACAGACAGACACAGAGAGACAGACAGAAACAGAGAGACAGAGAGACAGAGAGAGAGCAGGGAGGGGAGCAGAGAGAGAGAGGAAGGTGGGAAGGGTGCTGTTGACGTCTTTGGTATGACAGACTAGACTGGGGCAGTTGAACAGAGATATTACATGGCCAAAGTAGACCAAAAGACAAATATAAATAACTTCCCTACTTATAGCTCAATGGTGCATCTCTTTGCTTCCTCACTCGAGCAGAAGTGCATCATGGGATCCTGCGTGCCCATCAGAAATATGGGTTTTTGTCTTAGTTGAGAATTTCAACTCCAGTGATGGGGAAATTAAACCTGAAAATCAAAGTACATGGGCACAAGTTCTACTGATCTGCAAGCATAGGAGGCCAGGTTCGGACTGAATAGGTGTGAAGATGGGACCAGAGTTAGTTGGGTGTGGATGGAAGAAATAGAGGGTTCTGGAGAAAACGGGGGAAAGGCTTAGAAAATGGCAAGCAGAAAGCCTTAGCCCACTGGGTCCAGAGCCACACAGAAGGGCCACCCGAGACACGAGGTGCATACTCCGTCCAAGCACTGCCTCCGGCTCTCCTGGAAGCATTATGGGGCAGTGCTCTAATTCAGAGACGGGGCACAAAAGCAGAACCGAGTGCAACATTAAGCCCTGGAAAGAAAGTTCCAGCATGGATTCCATTTCTAATGCTAGCATTTGGTGAACTCCAGTGCCGTGAATCAGGACCCTGCTAGCCCTGACCTTGCATGGCTGTAGCTCTTAGTCAGCATTTAAAGTCAGGTAGCTTTTGTTCGCTTCCTTGCTTGATCTTCTTTCCTTCCTTTTTAAAATTACTAACTTTACTCATTTTATTTTATATGTAGTTGCCTGCATGTATGTGCACCACATGCATGCTTGGTGCCTGCAGATGTTAGGAAGGGTATCAGATAGGGGGCTCACACCCATAATTCCGATACTGAGGAGGTTGAGGGAGGAGAATCACAAGTTCCAGGCCAGCCTAGGCTACAGAGTAATACCCTATCTCAAAATCCAAAATTAGGAAGAGAAGAGGGAGAGGAGGATGGGAAGAGGAGAAGGTGGATGAAGATGAAGAAGGCTAAACCTTCAACTTCAAGGCTCTAAGCCAAGACTTCTAACTGGTACACCCATCCACTTAAAGTTCTACCCCACTGCCCTGGGGTTCTGGTGCATTGTAAACATGCACAGATTCTCATGCCTTGCTAAGTGATAACATGTTAATATTTCTCAATCAGATCCCTGCAAAGTAAATTCACCCCTACAAATACTGTTTTGTTTTCTCTGTATTCACCATTGGAAAATTCCCTACTTTGATATACAAACAGTTGTGACAGCATTCTGAGCGCTTTCTCCTGACCCCTGCCTCCCTGGGGAAGGAAGCTGCCTTCTTTCTTCCTGATTTCTGGTGGGAAGTCTCAGCAAGACAGGCTTGCAGAGTGTGGGCCGGGTCGTGCTCAGGTCAGATGCTACAGGGCATGTCCACGGAAAAAGAAACATGTACGCCCATCAACATGTGGACCCTCCATTCATAATACATTCCCCCTGCCCCTCTGAACACAGCCTCCAGAATGCTGCTGCTTACAGACACACTAGTGAGTGCTATGTCGTCCGTGTGTATCCCTGGAAAGCTTCCCAGAGACCCAACAGACATGGTAAGGAAAGAAGTCAGAGAAAGGTCAAATCTATTTTTGTGTCTAAATACCTCAGATTGTCTTATGCTCTTGGGGATAACCGTAGATGAAAATTCACCACAGTTTAGGAAGTATAGCAAAAATAAAAGAAACTAAGATTAAATTCAGGGAAAAAAAAAACACAGCCAGAGAGATGGCTGAGCGGGTAAGAGCCTAGTTCCACAGTGTAAGGATGCGAGTTTGAATACCCAGGACCCACATGAAAAACCATATGCTTGCTTGTAACCCAGCATCAGTGGATGGAGACAGGCAGACCCCAAGAATCACTGGCCAGCTCCAGATTCAGCAAGAAATCCTGTCTCAAAGCAGTGACACGGAAGAAGACTTCTGGCGTCCTGTCCTGGGTTCTGCGTGTTTGCACACAAGCACATATACCTGCACACTCACTCATGTGAGTATACATTACACACACATACACACACACACACACACACACACACAAACACACACACACACGCATGCACATGCACACACACATGCACGCACACACAGACATGTACACACACACATGCACACACACACACACACTCACTCGCACACACATACAAACTTAAAAGAAAAAAGGTTAAACCCTCTTTACCCTCTAAGTCAATGTGCCCCTTGATGGTTTACACCTACAGTACATACAAAGACTCAAATGAACCACTTTGATTCAGGACATTTCTACAGCCAGAAGCTCAAACCGAGGAGAGCATGAGACTTGAATTCAGGTGTAGAGAGCCCCAGCCCCTTGCTGTTCTTTCTTTTAGAACAAATGTGAAAATGACTGTGAGAGCTGTAGTGAACCAGGCAGGCTGAACCTGGCTGACCGCTGGCAGGAGTCAACCCTGCACGCCTAGAGAACATGGTGTCTGTAGGATGCTGTTCTGGGGAATGCAAGAAATCTCATGGCTTGGAAGGAAGTGAATGGAGATGTAGCTGTTAGGACAGAGAGAAATCATCATTAGTGGCCCCTGGTTTGCCCAAGTCTCCCAAATAGAAGTTATTGAGAAACCTTTTCATATCATACCACACTTACATTTCTTAATAGTGTGTCTTGTTGAGTGTACAACAATAGAGAAGTGGGGTCATTGTCTCAAGCTGACAAAAAGTTACTCAAGTCTTTATCTGCAGAGTATAGCAGAAAATCCTGGCAGCCAGTAGGTCTATTTTCCAGGATCTGTACTGCTAGCCTTCTTCAGGGCCATCACTCAACCTGTCTGACTTTATTTTTATACCCACAACAAATTAATAATGACCATCCCTCCTGAGAGCACTATAGAAAACATGAGGACTAAGTAAGTTATTATTGATTAAAGCACTTTGAGAGTTCAAAGTAATAAATACGTGCTTAATCAAGGTCTGGTTTGTATATGTGTGGGGTTTGGCTAGAAGCTATCACTGAGAAAATCTATGAGATTTGTCCTTACAGCCAACGTCGCTGTTAATTCACTTCAGCAAATATTTATTGAGAAATTATTTCTGTGCCAGACATCAGGCCAAGTCTGGGGATCAAACAGGAAACAAAATAGTGGCTTTGCTCTCAGGTGCATCAGAGTGTAAAACTTCTGAATCTGGCGTGTGGACTCCAAGCATGAGTGCTGAGAGAAATGAACAGCCTGGGGTCCTCCTCAGTGAGACCACTGCATTGAATCCCTCTCTGGGTGGTTTGCTTACATGCGAAGCTGAGAAGATCTGCTTTCAGGCTATTGATCTGGTGTCTCTCCATTGAAATCTGACAAGGTTTGGCCTCCATTGTGAATGACCTGGAAAACAAGCAACTCTTCCCTTTGTTTGCCCTCTGCTCGCCAGTACAACTTGACACTATGCCTCCCTCAGCAGCGTTGCTGTTTCCTCAGACTCAGAAGATCCTCTCCTGGGAGTGAGGGGGGAGCTTCGTACAACTTAGCCAGTAAAGGAGACTCCCACTGCTGAAGAAGTCATGACACTCACAAAGCCTCTCTCCACAGCTACAGAAGCAGAAACAATTACTGAGTAGTGGGGACCCTGGAAGATGAGCTGCCTACATGTTGTACATGGAGCCCCAGTGACGCAGCTTTCCCGGGCTTGTCGCCTGTTCTAGGTGCCTTTTTGATGCTGCAGATATCACTGAGTTGCCCATGTTCCTGTAGGTCACCCTCTACCTCTGTTTCTGTAAGCCACTCCAATGAACTCAATGGTTCCCTAAGTTAGATTTTGGTGGGATCACATACAGGGTCTGTGTCAGAACACTTTGTTCACATTGCACAGAAAGAGTCCCAAGACAACCACTGTCATGAAAAGATTGCTGTTCTGTCGTCCCTTGTCTATGTCACATGTGGGCATGGCGAGGGAAGAGGCCATCACCAGAACAAGTACTCGCTCTCTGTTGACCCCTAACCACAGCTTACTTTTATCTTAAAGGTAATAAGAGAGAGTTTATTCTGGCGCCATTTTGAATACCATGGCCTGGGGACATAGATTGGGGTTACTGAAAATTCCGTGTTTCAGAGTGGAAGAAGTTTCATGAAGCTTTTATGGTTTTACAGAACAAAGAAAGTTATAACTCGAGGTAAGTTTAAAATATGTCAGTGAGTACGTTAGAGAGACAGGTATACAGAGGTGGAGGAAGCTTTCTACAGGACCAGGACACAATCTGATGGCTTAGCTTTTAGATTTGAGGCAGTTAGTGATCTGCTAAATCAATAGATTCCAACGGATTTTTAAGTAATCACAAGTTCCAACTCAGAGGTGAATAAGGAAGGAATGGCTGTTCCGGTTGTGAGCCTAGCCTTTAACAGCTGAGCCATCTCTCCAGCCCGGAATGGTTGTTCCGAAGGGAGCTAGCCCAAGCTGACTAGCCTTTGGACCTGCAACATTCCAGTCTCTCCACATTCTAACTAGCCAATCGGTCTTGGGAAACAGCTTTTTTTTTTTCACAAGTTTCTGCTTGCACTTCCCACTGATGTGTTTCCCACGAATCTTCCAACTGTCGCCAAAGCTGGTGTTGCAGGTGCAAACTCCCACTACTGGGTCTTCGTTAAGTTTCCTTCTCTCAGGGTGTCTGACAGGGTAGCCAGCCTCCTAGCTCCTGATAAAATAACAAATGGACTTTACAGGTGAACCAATGTAATAAAACCGTCCGGGGATACCTTGGCAACTGTTTTCATGTGCTTGGGCTGTGGTTCACAATACCATAGACAAGGTGGTCTAATCACTCTCACGGACTTGGGAGCCAGAAGCCCCAAATCAACATGTCAGCCAGTCATGTCTCGGTGATGGCCATCTTCTAGTTTGTAACCATGTGGCCTCCTAGCGTATTCTCCTGGAGGGAGACAACCGATCTTTTATTACAAGGACACCAAGGCCATTGGATTAGGGCCCCGCCCTAATGACCATATTTAACCTTAATTATTTCCAGATACAGTTACCTTTGATATCAGGGCTTCAGTGTATGAATGGGGATGGGACATACAAGTTAACTCTTTGTGGAAGTTATTTGAAGTCTGAGTCTTGTACTTCCTGAAGTGGATCCAGGACCTTGAAGTCACCAATTCTACCAAAACAATGAACTCTGCTTCTAATTCTACTGACCCTGTCTTATAAGAACACCAAAATAAGATAGAATAAATATTTTAAATCAAAAGACTAGCAATAATCTGAGTCTTTCCTTTCATGGTCTATAATATAATGTATGTAAATTCAATTTAAAATACTATCCATTTACAAGAAAGCTATTTAAATGTTCTTATCAAAATGTAGGTTTGGGTTACATCTACCCTTACTGTAAGTCTCATAGCTAATTTCTCGGCTTTGGGTCTTTTTTGTTTATACTTACATTCTTGGCTTTTTAACTGTGTAATGAATTAACATGAATGACTGTACAAATGTGAGAGGCTCTCTCTTCTTAATTATTCCTATTTATCCAAATGCATGGATGACCTAAATAATATTTTTCTAAAACATTCCTGATTTTCTGTGGGTTTATTTTTATCTGTTAACACTTTAAAATCACGTTACTTTTTTTTTTTTTTAAATCCCAGGTCTCTAGAGAAGTTTTACAAAACTTCTAAGGATCTTGTCACATAACACTCAACTTTCATGGGTGATATGAATATATCATATCTAACCTACACACTGGTCCTGCCACACGATGTCATATGTAACTATAGGGCAGTCAGGAAACTGTCACTGATACAATCCATCACCTCACCAACTTTTCCACAGACAATATTTAGAATAATTCCACCACCATAAAGATTCTCTGTGTTAATAGCATTATGTAAAATGCAATTGCTTTTAATGGGTAGTGTGGATAAAAGTAATTAATTGGGAGTATGTTTTGTGCCCCCCCCCTTTTATAACCACACCCACTTCCACCCCTACCTCCAGTCCCTAAGCCCTGGCAGCCCCTAATCTGTTCTCCTCATCTACTGTTTGATCATCTCAAGAGTCAAAAATGGTGTTACACAGTATGTATGAGGGGGGGTTGTGTGTTCGTTATTTTAAATTATGAGTATGTGTGTATGTGTGTGTGTTATTTCCTTCCATGAAATATATGGTAGCCATAATCCGAAGAAAATTATAGTTTCGTTTAAATAATAAAATGATACTCTCTAAGAGAGCAGGCATAGCCTTCGGAGTCTAAATTTACGCCTGTTCTTTGGCAAGGAAGAAACTGTCTTCAGCAATCAGGCTCAGGAGTGGGAGCCAAGCCTAAGGAGATCCCAGTAAAAGTCTTGGCAGACAGGAGCCCTGGGCGGGTGCTCACCCGGATCTGCCTTTGCCCAGCCATTTTCGTTAGCTCCAGCTTCTCAACATGGCTCACAGAGAGCACTGGGTTTGCCTTGTTAGGTTTTGTTATTACTGTTATTTTTTCAGTAATAATCTCAGGCAGCGAAGTGAAAATTCCGGAAAGTTCGTCCTCTGCCAGCACCTCATAAAGTGTCAGGATAATGATGCCATGAATATGTATGACTTGTGATTGTCACTGCTTCCTGGAATGACAATATGAGCTCAAGTGACTATATTATTCATTCCCCTCTCGCTGCTCAATCCCGCACATTCTGCTTTAGTTCAACCCTGAACATCAAGCCGAGGTCCTCTCAGTGCTGAGCTCCACACACCCTAGAGCAGACTCGTTTGTGTCGCTATTGTGTAGGTGGGATATCCATCCAGGGGCAGTCCCCTGCTCCCGTGCCACAGAGATATGGGAAGCTAGTTATTGTTTCATCTACTTCTCAGTAAATCTTCACAAAGTCGTACCACGTACCAGGCATGGTGCCAGCTTACCTAGGTGAGTACAATGTATTTCTTGTCCTCAAGGCAAGTTGGAAGGTAGACGCATGAACATGCCTAGCTGTGACCGAACCGTGGATGGTGTTGGGGAAGCCAATCTTGAGGACGTGCACAATACCACAGAAGTGAGGAACAATGATCAGAGCAGAGTGTCACAAGCCATTCAAAGTCACCAGAGAAAAGGAGAGGAAGGGAGACAAGATAGCGATGGCCTACGGTGCATTGTGAGAGAGCTGGTAAACGCGAATGTTTGGGAGATTAATACTGCAGTGCGGTCCAGGTCTACAGAGGCCCAAACTGGAAATGTGGAGCTGGCTGTGTAGAAAAACAGATTCAGAAAATATGCCTGAGATTAAAAGGGAAGGAAATGGTGCGTGGTTGTTTTACTTTTCCATCCCCATGACAAAGCACCAGAACCAAGGCAACCTACACAAGAAAGAATTTAATTTGGGAACTCATGGTTACAGACAGTGAGCGTCCATGACCATCATGGCGGGAAGCATGGGGGCAGGCAGGCAGGCATGGCTCTAGCAATAGCTGAGAGCTTACATCTTGATCCACAAGCTGGATGGAGAGCAACAAAGAGAAAAAACAAAACTGGGAATGGCACAAGGCCTTTGTGATCTCAAAATCTATCCCCAGTGATACATCTCCAACAAGGCCACGCCTCCTAATCCTTCCCAAACAGTTCCCTAACTGGGGCCTACGCCTTCAAATACATGAGCTTTGGGGGATCATTCTCATTCAAACTGCAACAGTGATTACAGGAAGGGGGTGTCTATTTGGAAGGTACTTGGGTATGAGCAGGAGTGAGAACCATTAAGAGATATTTTATGGATTGTTTTAGGAAATTTTCATCTGTTTAAATATGGCACCTTTCCATCCAGGCTCTGCTTGTTCCTCTTCAAATATCCAAGTCTTCTTGAGATTGCTTAATAAATTCAAGTCACTTTTTTCATGTGGCTCTCCAAGTTCTTAGATCAGTGCCTGTGGATCTGGTTTTAGTTATTCTAACCTCCCTTGCTCCTTCTGTAAGTAGGCTCTTTCCATCTTGTTTTCCCTATCATTTGTATCAGTTAGAATCCTTTTATTGCAAAGGAAATAAAAAAAAAAACCCAGCTTGCATTGGTTTGACAAATAATGCACACATTTGAGCATTGATTGAAGGTGTCGATCTAAGCATTTGATATGCACTAACCTCGGATTCCTTCAAACAAATAAATGATGTATCGTCTCATGTGGCTTAAAAAAAATTATCCATATGTCTGCTTCATATAAGTAAATCTAGAGGCTCAAAGAAACGTCAGCTAGATTCAGTCAGTTCCCATACCTTGACTCCACAGAAACCAATAGTTTCTACTCTGCGTACTGTGAGATTTGTGACCCAGCAAGGCAAGGGGGAGCCTACCTCAAAGATTAAAGGGTCTTATGAGCCCAATTTGAGACATGCCCACCCTAAACACTCATCACTGCTAGGAGAACATGATACTTTGACTAGCTAAACATCATTTTGAGATTTTTTTTTTCCAAACTACACAGGGAAAATTATGCACCACTAAAGAAATCGGGGTTCCTATGCAGCAAGTGGAACCGTGGTCACCAGACAAAGACTGGAAAGGTCAAGTGGGTTCAGACACCAGGTACCTCAGGATAGTAGGAGCTTCACCTACTCTAGACCTGGGCTCCTGTCCTGGAGCATGTGACCATGACCTTCTAAGGAAGATTGTGACCTCTAGTCACAGAGCACAGTCCATCTCAGTGAGGTATCTAGATGGGCCGAACCAGAGGATTTAGCCAATAAATTCCTGCTTTGCTGCCCATACATTCCTTCCTGAGAAAGGTATTTATAATCTCTGGTCCAGCCAGAGTAAGTGGTATGCACCAATTTTCCACAACTAACAGTGAGTAAACAGTATGGCCTAGCAAGTACTACCTCATCAAGGACTGCTGTGGGGGAAGCCTTCGTTGTACAGAATGTACGGAGCCCTGCTGTCTAAGGCCTCTCCTAGCTTCCAGACACACTCGCCCCCTGAGCTAAGCCTTAAGTTCACCCTTTCCCCAGCCCTACCCCCTTCCCCTGCCTGCGATGGCCCCTTGGCCTGATCTGACTTGACATGGTTGCCAGCAGAGACTGGATGTCTGGGAGTTAGGGAACGCAAGCTCCAGTCTCAGCCTGTGTCGTTTCTCACCAGGGCTGCGATCCCCACCTTAGGCTGTGTTGTTCTCCCACTCCTAAGAGGTGCCCAGCACCCAGCGCCTGATGGCAGCATAAGGTGAAGGGCAGCCCAGTGCTCCTGTCTCGACTGACCAGCGGAGTTCCCACACCCCAACATGAACCCACAGGTTTCTTTGCAAGAAATTGTAAAAATGGAAAGAAAGGGGCAAATGCCAAGAAAAAGTTACTTTTCACCTTATTGTTGGGTTAAAAACCACACACACACACACACACACACACACACACACACATACACACGTGTGCCATTAACAACCAACCAGCTTAGATAGTTTTAACTTATTTTAATGTGCCTATTGTATTGTACCTGCAGTTGGTCGCCAGAGCCTGGGTCCTAGCAGTCCTTACTAGGCTCAGCCATTAGCAGGTAATAGTGAAAAGTAGAGAAGGAAGACTTACTCAGTGTGGTCACATTAAGAAGAGGAAACAAAGTTTGGAGCAGAGACTGAAGGAAAGGCCATTCAGAGCCTGTCCCATCTGGGGGCCCAGCCCATATACATACAGCCACCACACCTAGACAATATTGCTGAAGCCAAGAAGTGCATGCTGACAGGAGCCTGATATAGCTGTCTCCTGAGAGGCTCTGCAGGAGCATGTCAAACACAGAGGCGAATGCTCGCAGCAAACCATTGAACTGAGAATGGGGTCCCCATTACAGGAGTTAGAGAAAGGTTGAAGGAGCTGAAGGGACTTGCAACTCCATAAGAACAACAATACCAACCAACCAGAGCTCCCAGGGACTAAATCACTATCCAAAGACCCATGGCTCCAGCTGCATATGTAGCAGAGGACGGCCTTGTTGGGCACCAATGGGAGGAGAAGCCCTTGGTCCTGCCAAGGCTCGACCCCCAGGTGTAGGGGAATGTCAGGGTGGGGAGGTGGGAAGGGGGGTGGTTGGGGAGGGGGAACACCCTTATAGAATAAGGTGGAGGGGGATAGGAAAGGGGACTTATGGACGGGAAACAGTGAAAGGGAATAACATTTGAAATATAAATAAAAAATATGCAATAAAAAAAAAGAGGAACAAATAAGGAGGTTCGGTCATTCTTCCCCCAAGACTGTCTTTGGAGTTCTGACTTGAACTTTGGGTTTAAATAGAGGACAATAAGTAAAAAGTTCTGGTCAAGATGTAGCCCCTCTCCCTCTGTCTCCTCCTCCTCCCCCTCCGCCTGCAAGCAATCACTGAGCCACCATTGTCTCAGCTCCAGGTCTGCAAGGTAGCCAGACAATCTGAGAACTGTGGGGAGACAAGCAGACCCTCAGGCTGGCCACAGCCTTCATTCAGCCTTTCCCTTCTCCCAGGATGAGATTCCTGGGGGGGGGGAGTCTACTTTCTCAGGGTCAGTTATCTCACAGTCTGAAAGGCAAAGGGAGGGGCACAAATGTCTCTCCTTAAAATATCTTCATTCCTACCAGATACTCAAGCGATTAGACCGTTCCCAAATTTCACACTTTCCTTTAATACAATCTCTGTGCCCTTCCCACTGATTCTGGCCCTGCCCGGTGCCTTACTGTTGACCGATAGACAAGATCTACTTGACACAGGCAAAGGCTTGAAGATGTCATGAATACCCTGCTGTTCTTCTGCTTGAACTTGGCCACCGCCAGAAGAGCAAGCTTGATCTGGAAGACTAAAGATCATGCGGGGAAAGCCAAGTTGTGCACGCCAAAGCTCTCCCAGATCAACCAGCCCCCAGATGGTCTGTGAGCTAAGCACAGATGCTTGAGTAGGCCTTGCCAAGCTCAGCCCAGCCTGGCACAGAGCAGCAGAGTACCCAGCCATGGACTCATGGAAAGTTCTGACACCTGCAACCAGGTTTTTGAGTTTGGAAGGTATCAATCAGTATCTGAGGAAGACCAATAAAACAATCACCAAAGGTAACTCTAGCTAAGATACTCACAGTTTGTTTTGTTGGTTGGAAGCAGAGCCAAGAACGAACATGTGGGTGCTGTTGAACTAGATTGCTGCCACAGGAACAGTGACAGCCTAAGGCTTTCAAGTGTTAAAAGTCAAAAGAAAGGAAGACAGTGGCTGGCAAATCAAAGCAATTGATCGTCAAGTTTCCTAACACACATGTATTAAAATACTGTTAGGGAGTGCACTGTGTCTGGGTAAAGATAAAGGGAACAGAGCAAAGGAGGTTAACAACTAGGACGAGATGAAGCGTAGAGTTGGTGCTGGGGCTGAACGGTATAGCCCTAGCATGTGTGAGGCCCTAAGTTTGATCTCCAGCACCACTATATATACCAGGTGTGCTCGAGTATATAATACTGTATGCATAGTTTGTGTTTGTATACACACAGGAAGCATAAGTATCCTTCTGATATGATCAAGTGTATATTACAGCCATCCTCCTGTATGATCAAGGGTGTGCTGATCATATAGCTGATCATATGTGGTATGCAAGTGCTAAATGAGTTAGGAGCAAAGATGCAGATATGGCAGGCAGAAAAAAATGGAGAGACATCAAACTGGCTTGCTACCTAGAAAGAATATAACATCGTAGACATTTGGGAGTTTGCGTGGTTTGCCAAAAATCTGAACAATGGTATAAACTCTCTCTTAAAATCTTGAAGAAAAATCAGTTCATTGGCTATGCAGTGGAATGAATAGGCAGATTTTAATCGGTCAGTGGAGTTTTACTTCTACTTGGCTTGGACTTGGTCAGAAGTATTGGGGTCTTGGTTTCCTCTTCTTATGAAGTGAAGACATTAGTTAATTCTGATATTTCCTCTGCTTCTGACATTCTCTAACTCCTTCTGTGAAAGAGAAGCCTTCCTTAAAGCAGAAACATAGCTGTTGGGGAATCCCATCTGCCTTTATTTGGGTCAGAGAATCCACTCCTCAGCAGGGAACTATCAGAGGAGAAGAAAAAGCAGAGAAGTATCATTTCCAAGCTAAGGACCAGTGCCTTCCATGCATCAGGGCTTCAGCTGCATGGGGAAAAGAATGATCTCTGGGCTTTTAACTTTTTTCCAGAAATATTTCAAATCTTTCAAGAACAATGAGGTTGAAGACAACTTTTTTATACTGTGAGGAAAGAAGTTATCATAGATTTTCTTTCCCTCAAAACACAGAGCCTTGGGGTTTAAATAAATACTTGTTTGATGACATAGAAATGATACCTCTATATCAATGGTCATCTCTCTCTTACTATACATATCAGACAAAGACATCCACAAGCTCCTAACGTCCACCACTATCCAAAGAGAGCGCTCATCTTCTGATGGGGAAGTAACATTCCTTCCACTGTGTGTCCAGGAAACCAGCTCCCTGATCTTCCTTCCCCATCCAAAACACATATATCACTAAGGTTGCCCAACAGGACATTCTCCAAACATTTTAAATTTGAGGTATTCTTTCTAGGTACTTCGAGCTAACTTTTTTCTTCCCCTAGTGCGATGCCTGTGGGTTTCCATGAATCCTACGTTTCTAAAGCCTAGTGCTTCCATCTCAAATCTCTGTGGGGATGCCGACTGGCATCAGTAAGAAGCCATCTTGCTTTTAAGTTATGGTTGGCAGAGGAAGGTCGGGACTGACGGACGCCCTGGCAGAACCAGTGTCATGGATAAGTCAGGTAGGGATGCTCTTACCTCCCCTGACTGCTGCTTCCTCTGCACCATGCACCCTTTCCACTCTTCATCACAACTCACTATGTATGATGCTATTTTTTAAGGCAGGGTCTAATGTAGCCCAGGCTATCCTGGATCTTCCTGTCTCTTTCTCCCAGGTACTGGAAGTACAGCTATGCCCCACCACTCCCAGTTCATATTTTTCACTCCTTAAAATGGTACCAGCCTAAATCATATCTCATTGGCTCAATGTAGCTGTGGGAAAGTTTGGAGATATATTTAGTTTGTATATTAAATATGAATCTTAGTTTGAGATTTCTGCTTTTAGCTTTCTTTTTTTTCCTGAGGACACATCAAAACTGGACTGAGATTGAAAACTTCATTTAATCAAACAATAAACTTTAATAAAGAGAGAGACAAAAAAGAAGGCGGTGGGGGGGTTGCATTGTGTGCTCAGGTGTATGTGTGTATGCGTACATGGACATGCGCATGTGCCAGAGAAAGTGATAAAGTTTTAGGGTCACTCTAAAGTAAAGGGGTTTAGATTAATAGTTCTGCCTTATCTGCTCAAGCATGATGTCACAAATTAAGTACTTAGCATGCTTTGCCTTTCTGTGTAAAGAGTAAGTAAAGTTATGACTATTCAATGAATAATGGTGTCTGAGTGTGGTTTGAATAGCAGTGGCCCCATAGGCTCGTATATTTGAATGTTTGGTATTATGGAGTAGCACTACTTGAGAGGGATTAAGGGGCGTGGCTTTGTTGGAGTAGGAGTGGCCTTGTTGGAGGAAGTGTGTCACCGAGGGTGGGCTTTGGGGTTTTCAAAGCCCAAGCCAGTCTCTTGTCTTTCTCTTCCTGCTGCCTGAAGATCCAGATGTACAGTTCCTTGTCTCTCTCTTCTATCCAGATGTGAAACTCTCAACTACTTCTCCAGTGCCATGGCTGCCTGCATGCTGCCATGTGCCCCGCCATGATGGTAATGGACTACCACTGGAATCATAAGCTAATCCCAATTAAGTACTTTTTTTTTTATAAAGTTGCTGTGGTCATGGGGTCTCTTCACAGCAAGATAACACTGACTAAGACTCTGAGAATAAGTGCTTAAGAAATTCAATAGTGTATTGAATGAGACTTATGACCATCGTTTGGTAAATATAATACTATTGCCTTTATGTACCAATCACCTATGCCTATTACAATAACTTTTGGAATAGGCACAAATGTACCCATTTTATATTTAAGTTAACTGAGGCTCAAAGAAGTTAAAGGCTTAAGTCTTACATCTAGTAACAGAGCAGGGTCAAATTCATGTCACTATCTGGCTGACTGTCTCAACTTAAGTTTATTTCCTTCAGTAAACCTTGATATCCCAAGTCTTGGTTGGGGGAGCCCTCTGCTCTGTTAGCTTTATCCAAGACCTGTCCCACCCAGCAATCTTACCAAACTTTAACTGTGCCTCTGGACTTCAAAGTGAGGACTCTTCTCTCGCCCAGATCTCAGAACGGAGTCCTCATTGCATCTCGTGAGAGATGAATGACAAAGACAATAAAAAGGACATAGGAGGTGAATCACAGCCACCATTACCTCTGGCTGACCTAGAACCAGACTTGAGTATCTTGTATTCAGATCACACAGAACAATGGAACCCCCGCAGTTAGTGGGCAGCCGATCTAGGGAGTCAAATATCAAGGCCGCTGAGCCCAAAACACTGTCTGCACTTTCAGCCATGTAATCGACCTTCTAAGAAATTGGCATCTCAAGTATCACCTGAATGAATGGGGAGCTATATAAAGAAATACGTATTTAGTAATGCTTAAAGCTGAAGACAATCTAAATAGGCCCAAACTACAGAAGAATGATAAATGATGGTCTTCTGTATTATTGATAATAATAATATTCCTAGCAAAACATAACGAGAGCTTTCACTACAGCATATGCCGTGTGAGACATAGCAATGACCCTAACGGCCCTCACAGCTACACGAGGGAGGACTACCACCATCTCCTGTTTACACAGGAAGAAGCTGAGGCACAGGGCCTGCCTGGGTTTCCATTCCTGAGAAGAGACAGGGTGAAGAGTTAAATGTTTAGTGAGAGAGGGGATTGTACTGGAAAAAGCAGTTACGTTCTTGTGTTCAGTCTTCAACATCTGGAGTTTCTTTTTGTTTTGTTTTGTTTTTTGTTTGTTTGGTTGGTTGGTTGGTTTTGTTTTGCTTTTGTTTCCTTTTCCCCCTCTTTGCTAGAAAGATGGAGGCTTTGTCTCACTTTGTTTCTCCATCTCTGTGGTGGGATTTTCTGTCGCTGTGACGAATGTCTGTGATGATCTGAGAGGAAAGATTTATTTACTCTCCCAGTTTCGGATGTCTCGGCCCACAGTTGAATGGTCCCATTGCCCGCCTCTGTGGCAGCTCAGAAGATCATGGCAGGATGCTGTGTGAAACGTTCCTAAGGAGACAAGACAGAAAAGTCTATTTCACCCCGGATAGGGAACAAAAAGCAGACAACAGTAAGAATGGGAGAGGGGTTGCTCACAGCACATAGGAGAAACAGGTGCTTACAGTAACACGGGAGAGGGGGTGCTTACATGAGCACAGAAGGTATTGCTTACTGGAGGAGCAACCACTCAAAGGCAAACAAAGCCCTGAAAAGTCCACCACAGCATGGGGGATCTACAGATGCTACCTTTGAGCCAACTGCCCACCTTGCAGGCAGTGGGTAAGTCTGAGCATTTCCCTGGGCAATTGTGAGTCAGAACCTCCTCCCTCAACAACTGTTTGTTCATTCTATAACCTCGTGGAGGGGCCTTGGGAACCCCCAGGGTGGTGTGTTTCAACTCAGGGAAAAATTGCCACTGCTATGTAAGGTGACCGACATAAGAGCTCATGACAAGGGAGGCTGCTGACCTCACAGTGGTCAGGAAACAGAGAAGGCACTGGATATGCCCACCCCACAAATTCCAATGACCCAACTTGCTTCCCTTAGGCCTCATCTCCCTAAAACTACACCATTTCCCAACAGCACAGAAGGCTGATGAGGAAGACCTCAACTCAATAGCTTTTGGGGGGACACTCCCGATCCAAACCATCACATTCCGAAAACACAGCCCCCTTCTGACAACTTTCTCTAGGAATGCACTCCATTCCACTGTGAAATTTGACCTATCGAAGGTGGAGCTCATTGTGTCATTTACTCTTGGTCAAAGCCTTCCTTGATTCCCCACAAGCTGTGCTTATTTTAGATAAAATAATACTTTGAAGACACAGCTTATGGACAGGAAACCAGGAAAGGGAATACCATTTGAAATGTAAGTAAATAAATATATCTAATAAAAAATTTTTTAAAAAGAATTGAATAAAGAAATCTTAACAGTACATATGACAGAATGTGAGTTCAAGGAATAAACTTGTACAAAATAAGCAAGGACACTTAAAAAAATGATATTTACTGTAAAGCAGTTCTGTACTCTACATATAATGTTACCATTTACTAAAGGTGAAAGCAAATTGAAAAAAGAAAAAAAAGACAGCTTAGTTTTTGCAACACCACAAACCCAAGTCTTCCCAGGTGGATGGAAACAACATAGAAATGACATTTAAACATCTACATTAGATGCATGTGATTAAACTCACATCTTTAAATGGTCGTGCAGAGGGGCTCAGTGGCAGTGGAGAATAGAGGATGAGGCCATGACCACACTTGGTGTCTTAGTCATTGTTGTACTGCTGTGAAGAGACACCATAACCAAAGCAACTCCTATAAAAGAGAGCACTCAATTGGGGGGCTTACTTACAGTTTTAGAAGGTCAGTCCAGTATCATCATGATGGGAATCAGGATGGTGACAGACAGACAGACAGACAGACAGACAGACACGGAGCTGCATAAATAGTTGAGAGTTTTACATATTGATTCACAAGCAATGAACAGACAGAGAGAAAGAGGGAGGGGCGTGAGAAAGGAAGAGGGAGGGGGGCTCTGGTGGAAATTTGTGAAACTTCAAAACCGATCCCAGGCAATATACTTCCTCCAACAAGGATGTGCCTCCTGATCTTCCTAATCCTTCTCAAACAGTTCCACTTCTTAATGACTAATCATTCAAATACATGAGCCTATGGAGACTGCTCTCACTCAAACCACCATATTTCACTCCCTGCCCTTCATAAGTTTATAGCCATATCATAATGCAAAATCCCTATAGTTTCTCACAGTTCAACACTTTTTTTTGTTTTGTTTTGTTTTTGTTTGTTTTTCGGAGCTGAGGACCGAATCCAGGGCCTTGCGCTTGCTAGGCAAGCGTTCTACCACTGAGCTAAATCCCCAACCCCCTCAACACTGTTTAAAAGCTCAAAGTCTCCTCTAAGACTCAAGGCAGCCTCTTCATCATAACCTCTGCAACATCAAGGATACACACAGAGACACGCACATTTGCCCATACTTAAATCCCATAAAAACTCCAAACCAGGAGCCACAGCATAAGTATAAGTGAAAGACCTGTAAGAAAAAAATGTCCATTGAAAGCATTACAAAACAAACAAACAAAACTCCAAAAATAGCTTTGAGTTCATTCTGTGAGAGTCAACCACCACTGGGCATGGAGCCTGCCCTTGTGTGGTTTATATGCCGAGTGAGGCTCTATAGGAGAAGACTGAGTTTTTCCTTTTTGAACAATTATCAACTGGAGATAGCTTCTGGGTGAAGGATGGTTTGTCCACCTGTGCAGACCTGTGCATGCAGTCTCTATGAGTCCATATGTGCACCATCCCTGTTGTGTCTAGAAGGCATGTTCCCTTGGAGTCCTCCATTCTCTCTGGCTCTTATAATCTGCCTGCTTTCTTTTCTACCCTGAGCCCTGAGAGGGGGGATTTGATGGACACATCCTGCTTAGGACTGAGTGTCCAAGGTCTCTCACTTCCTATACATTACCTATCTGTGGGTCTCTGTATCTACTACAGGAGGAAGCTTCTCTGATGACAGCTAAGAAAGAAGTTGATTTATGAGTATTGCATAGTAAACCTTCCTCCTACAAGGCCACACTTCCTCCAACAAGGCCACACCTCCTAATCCTTCTCAAGCAGTTCCACTCCCTGGTGACTGAGCATTCGAGCATAAGAGCCTGTAGGGATCATTCTCATCCAAACACCTGGCTAATTAGATGGGATAAATTATCGTAGCTTCTGCTCAAACCCCCATTCACAGACTGTTACAGCAGCTTCCCCAAATGAACTTTACCTTTAAACTTTCCTC
Organism: Rattus rattus; assembly: GCF_011064425.1. Taxonomy (NCBI): domain Eukaryota; kingdom Metazoa; phylum Chordata; class Mammalia; order Rodentia; family Muridae; genus Rattus; species Rattus rattus. The sequence continues at coordinate 47,869,157 of NC_046161.1, read as the reverse complement.
CTTCCAAATCTTTTATGATGCCACTAACAGAGAAAGATCTTTCTAAAACCCAAACCTATGTCATGATTTCAAGTGTTCCTGATTCTTACGGGATAAAGTCCAAACCTGGCGTTCAGACCGTGATAACCCTGTGGTTTCTGACCTCAGTCGAATAGTTTCCATGCTACTGTGTCTCCACTTCTTTCCACTCTCTACTCCACCCTTGCAACTTGGCTTTGTACCTCTTCCTGTCAAGGGGGGAGATCTATTTCCCTACCCTTTGAATTCAAGCTGTAGGTAGGGCTCCTTTGGCCAATAAGAAAAGGTAAAAACATCTCAGTCTGGCAAACATTTGCCAGGAAACTTCCCATGCTCAAGAATAACTGCTGACACAGACAGTTCTTACCTGAAACTGTGGAGGCAGAACTGAGGCCAGAAAATGATCCCCTGAGCTCCAACCCTGATAGACTTTCCCTTCCCCACTTTATGCCCTACAAAACCAGAAGCCCCCAGTGCCACCACAGTCTGTTTCCTCAAGGAGACTGTAGCCCCTTCCATTATAAAAGAACAATTCTTCTTCCAGAGATGCCTGTCTTCTGTCTTTTATTTCTATGTTGCCTCTGTCAAATCCATTATAACAAAAAAATATATGCCAGAAATGACTGAGTACCAAGTCCAAACCAAGTTTTCAAGAGGCCATGTCCACATTCACTCACATCTACAGAACACGTGCACATAAACAAGCCCAGGGCACCCAATTAGATGTTAAGAACCACACAGCCCCATCACCTCTATCCACCCAGCCAATTCCAACCAATCACTACACATCCTAGGCAAGCCAGCTTCCGGTCTAACCCCTCCCTCTAGGCCTTCACAGATTTATAATCAAGCCTGACTAAAATCAGCCAAGTCTGGCCCTATCCATCAGAAAACTCGAGCTATTTTATACATCCCACACAATAATAAATGCTTATTGGTGGGGGCTGCAGAGATGGCTCAGCGGTTAAGAGCACTGACTGCTCTTCCAGAGGTCCTGAGTTCAATTCCCAGCAACCACATGGTAGCTCACAACCATCTGTAATGAGATCTGATGCCCTCTTCTGGTGTGCATGAAGACAGCTTCAGGGTACTCATATATATTAAATAAACCCTTTTAAAAAAATAATTAAATGCCTATTGATAATCCTCTCCATTTGCGATGGTTTGTTATGTAATAATTGCTCTCTGAAACATCAGTGTATCTTCCCTACTTCCTTTTATTCAACTCAAGCTGCTTAATAGCTCCTGAGACTCACTGTCATATTTCAGCGCCTTGGCCTGCTGTACCCTCTACTGAGGAGGCTTGTTTCTCTTCCTTATCTTCAGTTTCTCTTCATCATTCAAGATCCATCAACATGATCACTCATTCATCAGTTATATATTGAGATGTCAGAATTGAATATGGTGTCCCCAGATAACTAGTGAAGGAAAGGCAACCAGTTAATGTTACTCTCCTCTTTCTCTCTCTAAGCACTGATTGTTTTCTCCCCCAACCCCAAGCATTTTGAGATCATCTTCCTATGTAGTCTTGGCTGGCCTGGAACTCACTATGTAAATCAGGCCAGCTTTAAACTCATGAAGATCCACCTGCCTCTGCTTCCTGACTACAGAGTTTAAAGACATGTATCACTATGCCTGGCTTATATTGATTTTCTTATTTCTCCCTGAGCACTATAGTTCCTCAACTAAAACGTGTCTCAGCATGACTAAAGAATAGTAATAGTCTTAATTTATGAAGAGCAGATGAGATTATAAGGGCCAAGGACTAAACTTGGTGCCTTTTTAAAAAGCCGGATCATGTCAGGACTAGTCATGCCATAGGGCTCCTGTGTTATACCAGGGCGCCCTCTGCTGTGTGTGTCTGTCCATACTATTGGAGAATGAGTTTCCAGAATGGCTCATTCTAAGCAGCTTCCTTAGGCGTGGGTGTTCTGGGCCTCTCCCCTAATGCCAGGGTCAGCTCTGTTCACAGCTGTCAGTAATGTGTATTTGTTTGTTGGTAGCAAGTAAAGCTGCTGTTTAGTGAGGAATGATAGAGAGCTGTCCCAGCTGTGATGGATTAAGGTGTCAGAGACACAACTAGCCAGTCTCTCACCACACACACACTCTCATACACACTGACACACATTCACTCTCATAAACACTCTTGCACACTCACACACACTCTCTCTCTTTCTCTCTCTCTGTCTCTCTGTGTCTCTCTCTGTCTATCTCTGTCTCTCTGTCTTTGTCTCTCTGTCTCTCTCTCTGTCTCTTTTCCTCTCTCTCTTTCTCTCTCTCTCTCTCTCTCTCTCTCTCTCTCTCACACACACACACACACACACACACACACACACACAGTGGCAAGGCTTCTCCTTCTGGATCTAGCTTTTTAGTTGTCAGACTCTCCCATGGAGTTGTACAAAGTGACCTTGAGATGGCCTGCAGTACCCAGAGCATGGAGCTGACAAGTGGGGAGAAAGTAGTCAAAGGTTCTTCTATCAGGGAAGGACAGGTCTAGACCCAGAGTTCACATGATCAGGACCAATCAGACAAAGTCCAAGAATGCTAGTCCCCAAAGTCACTATGCTGACTTTGACAAGGTCATATTGACCCTATTTGTAATTTGAATCAACAAAATGTTCTGGTTTCGGCTTTGTGTCTTGCTTATATCATAACTAATCCCTTCAGAAAGAAAGAAGATAGCTAGATGCATTATGACATGAAAAAAATAGAACACCTGTCATGTTTGAAAGACAGGAAGTAACTACTCACAAAGGAGTTTAGCTCAGGAATCTGAGTGCAGTGTGTCAGTTGACGGAATAAAAATACTCGCAGATTACCGCATACAATTTTTCATAAGACAGAATGTATGCCATGGTCACTAATCATATCACTGTTAAATATTAAAATAGCAAGAATGAAATATTGGCCTCTTAACAAATCACTTAGAGTTGCTGTGATGGGCAGCCTTCGTCATGAGCCTGACTAGGTTTGAAATCACTAGAAGACACATCTCTGGGCACCACAGAGCTTTAACTGAGGCAAGCTCACTGTTAGAATGAGTAACACTATCCCATGGGCCAGGCTTCCAAACCACATAAAAAGAAGAAAGCAATTGGTTTCGCAATCACTCGTCCCTCTCTGCTTCCTGGCTGTGGTCAAAATGTGAGCAACTACCTCATGTCCTGAAGACAGAATGGAAGCCCATTCTCCCACTACAGCTTTTTGTCATAAAGGGCTGTGTTTTTCAAGCTATGAGCCAGAATAAATCTGCCATTATACTGTGGCTCATGCAAGCAATGGAAAAAATAACAAGTATGGCACTGGGAACCGTCACTGCTCAACCTGATCGCTGCCCACAGGCCTTTGGAACCAGTTTGTGTGAAGAAGACAGGAGAGCTTTCAGACGTGGATGAGAGCAATGGAGAACATTGTGAGCAGAGCTTAATTGCCCATTCTGCTGAGAGCTGGGAAGACCAGACTGTTGACAAAGTCAGACATCAGAGGCCCAGCTCGTGAGGCTCCAGAGGGAAATTAGACTGAGGTCATTCGTTTTATCCATTTTATCTCCTGGCAAAAAAATCTGACTACATTATAACTACATCGTAAGCCACTTTAATGAGGCTGGATTGTAATTTCTCTGGCGGACGAAATTTCAAGATAGACAGCATTCAAGCTACGGCCTGGTTACTGTTCATTGCGTTTACTTGGATCGCATGAAGGGGGAGGAGGTGGAAAGTGTTCAATGGGCAAGGGAAGAAGAGAAACAGGTCTAAAGACCTGAGTGAGAAAAAGTAGATACACTGTTTAAAAGCCTTAGTATCAATAAGGAGAAACCTTGTGTTCTCTACTGAGGCAAGGGGAAAAGCTGCCCTGTGGGCAAAACTTAGCCTATTAAAGGCCATAATCTGTGAAAACACAAACTATTTGGGAAGAAGAGGGTCTGAACTGAGAATGCAGCCACAGGGATTCTCTCCTAAAAAAGTAACCACCTAGGGAAGTGTTCTCCCTAGCAACAGCAAAGATGCCACACAAGCCACCAAATCTGTGACAGATGGTGGGTATCCCAGGGCCAGACTATATTACAAACTGGCAGCAGACCTTGGCGACAGCATCCGCACAGTGCTGGTTTTGCCTGCATGCAAAATGGAAGAGTTGGGGGTTCATAGAGACCTGGGCCAACGTTCCAGAAAGCTTCTCAAGCCTGCAATGTAAGAGTCCTTGCAAGAAGGGCCTGAGAAGCCCTGGTATGAAACCCTGAAGGTTACCGTGGAGACCTGCTGGATGCTGGAGTTGTCTTAGTCGGGGTCACTGTTGCTATGATGAAACGCCATGACCACAGCAACCTGGGAAGGAAAGCGTTTATTTGGCTCACTGTTCGTCACTGAAGGAAGTCAGGACGGGAACTCAAGCAGGACAGGGACCTGCAGGCAGGAGCTGACACAGAGACCATGAAGGAATGCTGCTTCCTGGCTTGCTGCTCATGGCTTGTTCAGCCTGCTTTCTTATAGAACCCAGGACCCCCCGCCCAGGGATGGAACCACTCACAATGGGCTGGGCCCTTCCCTATCAATCACTAATTGAGGAAACACCCTACAGGTTTCCCTATAGCCAGATCTAATGGAAGCATTTTCTCAGTTGGGGCTGCCTCCTCTCTGATGACTCTAGCTTCTACCAAGGAGACACAAGACAAGCCAGTAGCAATGTCCACTGAGACTTGAGATAGGTCATGTGTATGGTAGTGTTGTGCCAGAAAGTGTCCGTGAACCCCAAAAGATCACCAAGGAGCCGATTCCAGTGCAATCACTCTAGGGTCTCTTTATTCAAGCTCGAGCTTGGACCACACCACCATCTCTAATGCAGTAGAACATGAGGGTACAGCCCTGAGCCTAGCTTCAGGCAAGCATTTATAGAGGCAAGAAAGGGGGTATCTAGCCTGGCACACATCTGACTGGGGGGTGGGGGAATATGGCCTTTAACATAACTGACTGGAGCTGGGAGCCAAGTCCTAAATCTCACTTCTGCTTTCCTCCTGATTGGTGGTTGTTAGGAAGTGAAGTGTCAGGGGCAAGTTTGTAACCTGGAGGTGCAGATTTCTTGGGGAGTAGCCTGGAAACTGGTGCTAGACACCGGCTTGTTAGCTAACTCGAGTTCAACCTTAGGTCAGGTTCTCTAAGATGGAGTCTGAATCCAAAATCTAGTCTCTCGCTCCCCCTTTCTCTGGTGACTAGAAGGCCCAACCATGAGGCTTGAAGCTATTATCATATTTTAGAGGGGCTCAAGGTTGTCATCACTTAGTCCTTGTGGTGTCCCTGGGGTTTGGGTAGGGGCTCCAACTGTGGGAGATGGGAGAATCCTGAAGCTGAGTTTCCTCAGGCTGGTCGTGGTCGTCTTCAGCTGAAAACAGTCGATCCGGGCTGTGATCCTGTCAACCTTTAGGACAGTGGATGTGGTCAAGATGATAACACAGGGACCTTTTTAATGAGGCTCTAATGACCCCTAGTCCGAGGGGTATCTGTTTAATGAAGAACACAAAATTTAGGCCAAACATGTTTCTGAGCCCATTGGACACTTTCAAGATCGCCCAGTAATTGGCGATCCTGGAACTCAGGTATGACCTCTGCCTGTACGTAGTCCCAGCTAGTAAAGGGAGTTTCATACCCAGTAGAGAGCGAAGGGAAGGAGAGTTATTTATTCACTCATCACCAGTCTCTTAGATCAGTTTAGTCAAGGTCTCTTTTAGGGTCCTATTTATCTTTTCTACCTGCCCTGAACTCTGGGGTCTACATGTACAATAAAGTTTCCAATATTGGCTAGTCCCTGACCTGCCTGGGACATAAAGCTGTCCACTGCCTGACCCTATCATCTGGGGAAACCCACACCTTGGCAGTATGTCCTCTGAGGGCTTCTTTGTCACCATGGATGTAGTTTTATGCTTAGTGGGGAAAGCTTCAGTCTAACCTGGAAAGACATCAGTAAATGTTTATATCTAAATTGTTCTGGTTTTTACCTCTGTGAAGTCTGTCTCTCAGTAGACACTAGGCCTTGTGTCCCACTGGCAGGCTTTACAGCTCTTACCAATCTCAGCTATCTTTGCGTTTATTTAGCGTTGGCATCTCTAATCCTGATATTATGATGTCATATCAAGTCCTGCATTCTCCGGATGCATCTGTGGGAAGAGCAGTGGATCTTCTGAAGTATGTGCGGTCCCATTTCTTCTGGCACGAGGAGTTTGTGATCTGCTGTTCTCCACCACCCCTCATAACACTGGGACGTGGGCAAATTTCTAGACCAGATTATGTCGTCTTTTGAATACTTAGAGTGGTCAGGGAGCTTAAGATCCCCTGAATCCAGTGTGTCAGGCTGCTTCATCTGTCTTATTGTTGCCCTCTGAAACTGGGTCCTTCTCTCTCTGGTGTCCCAAACAATGGACGATGGCCACCTTCTTAGGCCCCCATAGAGTCCTCAGTCAGGAGATGACTTCTTTCCTTCTGCCATCAGAAGGCCTCTCTATATGTAAATACCGCGCCATGGACATGAGCAGTAGCAAAGGCATACCAGCTATCTGTGTCTCTTGTCTTCTCTCAGCTCTAATCCCTTGGTTAGAGCTACCATTGACGTTCTTGTTGGGAGTGGCCCTGCCCAAATGATCTCAGTGTTTGAGACCACCGCTGCCCCAGCATCCTCTGTCCATTCTGAATGAAGCTGTTCCTATTGGTGCACCATGTTACCTCTGCATCCATCTGTATCCTGAAGATCTGGTCTGGTCCCACGGATGTGGGCCAAAATGTCCGAGGAGTCATCGAGGTCTGGTTTAGGCAGCAGGGAAGCTGGACTTAGGGCAGTTGGCACCTAAAAGGTTATTCTAGGGGGATTTAAGAGGAGAGACTGGTAATGAGTTATTTTGGCATTGGCAATGGTCAGGCTTTGACCCAGTGACACTTGGTCAGCATCCTTAACCAGAAGGGCCATGGCTGTGATAATGCACAAACAGGAGGGCCAGCTTCTGACAACTGGATCTAATTTTTTTGACAGGTAGGCCAGTGGCTGGTGCCAGGGCCCAGGGTCCGAGTCAATACCCCTTTTGCTATCTCAGATCTATCATCCACAAAGACATGGAAGGGCTGAGTCACTTCTGGTAACCCCAAAGCTAGTGTAGAAATTCCTTTCTGGCCTTGGAGAACCACCTCTGACCCTCTCTTAGTATGTGTCTCCCAGATTTAGGAGGTCATCTGTGGTTGTCAGAGTAGGGTCTTCTTAGTGGAGGCTCTATAGTCTAAATTTCCCAGGGCCTCCAAGAGGTCCTCGGTCCCCTCTAGGCTTTTGTTTAGTTTCTGCTGCCACCAGGAGGTCATTTGCCGACTGTAAGAGTCAGGTTAGGAGGCTGGGTTCTGTATTCACTTGGGTCTTCGTGGAGGGCCTCATTGAAGATGGTAGGTGGCAGAAGGGTCCATATCAGCTAATCCCACGCTCTGGAGCAGGCCATTCAAGGCACCCAGGAGGAACAGCACCCAAGAGGATACAGAGATTAAGAACTGTTGGGTGGGTAATGTGAGGGTTGCCCTGCCCACTCCCAAGTCCACTGTTTTAGGATAGTCCGTGAGAATTGTTTAATTCCTGTTGGAATTAAATCCTTGGACCCAAGATTTCTTTGAAGAGACGTTAGCAAGGCTTCAGGCTTTAGCAAGACAGAACATTGAGCTCTACTAAATATAAGGAAACTGGTGACTTTCCCCTTTATTTTTCATATTGTTTCTTCCCAAGATGGACTGTTCTCAATCTTTAGGCCCCTTCTCCCCCCCCCCTTCTCTGGAAGCCAGGAATCACTTTCCTGGCCTCTGTGTGAAGTGAACCTGCAGGAGCTGTTAGCGATCATCGAGAGTGGGCTGGTGGGTGAAGAGGACCGCCTCAGAGACTCACTAAATCTCGAGGGTTGTCTGAAAGGGGGAGATCCTGAGCTCTCCAGTTAAAAGGATCACTGGTGGCAAAGAGCCAATAGTAATGAGGTCGGTGTCTTTGGTGGTTGACTGGCCCAGCTGCATGCAAGGGCAATGCAGACAGACTCAGACCCAGGAGGTATTGCGTCCCTGCAGCAGGTCCCCCTCCCCTGCCTACAGGGCTTTGCCTGTGGCCGAGGCACCTGCAGAGGCTGCTGCTCCACCTGAGGGGTTGAATAAGGTGGGGGTGGAAAAATAACATAGCCAAGGCAAAAACTGCTGCCTGCTGCCTGGGGAGAAAAAGTTTAAGACAAGAGGGTGGGTCCTCTTGAGGTCTCACCAGACTACCACATGAGGTATTTGGTCCAGGTGGCCAAGTTTGAGGTTGAGAAGGCCTTTCTTGATCCCCTGGACCAACCCCAGGTCACAGGATCCCCCCCAGGGGTCAGCCAGTATTGCCAGTAGGGCCATTCTGGCCTGCAAAGTGTGTTTAGCTTATCTTTCCTAATAATGACAGACAGATTCTGTCCCCTAGTTTTAACATTTTTAAACAACTTTAGTGGCGTTAAAGATACCTGTCCCACCTGTCCCACATTAACCGTCCATCAAAAAATTGCTCCATAACAAGAAACACAGACAACAAACACAAAACACAAGAAAAATGCAGCCATTGCTCTCTGTCAGACAGGAACGAGAAATAACCAGAGGGTGGCGCTCACACTCAAGAAAATAATTGGTCCTCTCTGTCAGGAAACAAAGGAAAGTAACCAGATCTGTGGGCCCCCAAGGCTATCTGAGGCCACGCCCACCCCAATTGAGAAACTAAGTTCTCCCAATCAGAGCCTGGAATGTCTTTTAGGCCCTGTGTGGTTGTGACTTTGCCTAGAGTTTGCCTAATCATTTTGACCACGAAATACAGATTTTTTTTTTTTTTTAGGCCTCTTCTCAGGATGTACAGACATGGCGCCACTCAGAGTTTATAAGCAGACAAAGACACAGACAGTACAGACAGGAATTTCTTATCGCCTGGTATCGAAGCCCTCCAGGTCGGTGGTCCTGGAAGTCTTGGAGTTCCCAGCCAATCCACGAAAATATTGTGCCAAAAAATGTCCGTGAACCCCCAAAGATCACCAAGGAGCCGATTCCAATGCAATCGCTCTAGAGTCTCTATTCAATCTCGAGCTTGGACCACACCACCATCTCTAATACAGTAGAATGGGAGGGTACAGCCCTGAGCCTAGTTTCAGGCAAGCATTGGTAGAGGCAAGAAGGGGATATCTAGCCTGGCAAACATCTATTTGGGGGTGGGGGTGGGGAGGCGGGCTCCATTATGACCTTTAACATAACTGACTGGTGCTGGGAGCCAAATCTTAAATTTTACTTCTGCTTTCCTCATGATTAGTGGTTGTTAGGAAGTGAAATGTCAGGGGCAGGTTTGTAACCTGGAGGTGCAGATTTGTTGGGGGATAACCTGGAAACTGGTGCTAGACACCGGCTTGTTAGTTAATTCAGGTTCAACCTTAGGTCAGGTTCTCTAAAGATGGAGTCCGAATTCCGACGCAATCACAGTAGGCTCTTCATTCAAGCTCGAGCTTGGGCCACGTCGTTGTCAGTGATGCAGCAAGACAGGAAGGTGAACGCCCTGGCCCTGTTTCAAGCAAACCAGGGGGTACCCAGCTTGGCACACATCTGATTGGGGGGCTATTATGGTACTTGTTGCCCTTTAAAATAATTGGCTGGTGCTGGGAGCCGAACCCTAAACTTTCAAAAGTAAATATCTTTAGATACAACTGTAACTTCTGCTTTCTTCCTGATTGGTGGTTGTAAGGGAGTGACCTGGAGACCAGTGGTAGGTACAGGCCTGGTGTTTAACTCCAGTTCAACCTTAGGTCGGGTTCTCTAATATGGAGCTTGAACCCAAGATGGAGTTGGTCCGGTCTCTCAGTCACATTCCTCCCTTTCAGAATGAGAGGGTTGTTTTTTGTTTGGTTGGTTGTTGGTTGGTTGGGGGGGGTGGGTTTGGGGTTTTTGTTTTTGTTTTTGTTGTTTTGTTTTGTTTTTGTTTTTTGTTTTTTGTTTGGTTTTTTTTTTTTGGCCGTTGTATACTGGAAGAATACAGCTGGTGTTTGATTTTACTAACACACAGTTTGTCTTTAGTCTCAGAAAAGACTTTGGACTTTTGAGGGGTGCTGGGAGGAACTGTCAGAGACTACTTGGAGATAACGTGCCTTGGATTATGAAAATGACTGTGAGATGGGCAGGAAAAGCTGAAGATAAAAGGTCCTGGATTTAAAGGTTTGGGTAAGTTGGGTGTGGTGATAGTGAACACCTTTAGTCCCACGCTCAGGGGGCAGAGGCAAGAGAATTTCTGTGCATTCAGGGCTAGCCTGGCCTACATATCCAATTCCAGGCCATCCAGGGCTACCTAGTATCCCTGTCTCAAAAATAAATATGTAAGGGGGCTGGAGAGATGGCTAAGCACTGACTGCTCTTCCAGAGGTCCTGAGTTCAACTCCCAGCAACCACATGGTGGCTCACAGTCATCTGTAACGGGATGCAGTGCTGTCTTCTGGTGTGTCTGAAGACAGCAGCAGTGTGCCCACATACATCAAATAAATTAAACTTTTAAAGATAAAATAAAAATAAATAAATATGTAAATTGAATGTTTGTGAGTCAGGTTGAACTTGTGATGGTGAATTTTCATCCTGCCCTTGACTGGTGAGAATCACCTAAAAAACACATCAAGGGGCACGGGGATGGTAACAGTGTTTCAGAGAGGTGTCCCTAGGGAGCTTCAGGTCTGGGATCCCGGGCTGAATAAAGAGGAGAAAGTGTGCCAAGCACCAGCTTCACCTCTCTCTGCTTCCTGACTGCAGACAAAATGTGACCAGTCACACCACCCTGACTCCTCCCTCCCGGGCTGGAGCCACTCCCATTACCACGCCTTCCTTCCATGATGAACTATACCTTCACATTGTGAGCCAAAAGAAATCTTTCTTTTATTGAGTATTTTGTTACAAGAAAAGTAACCTTTTGCTTAAAAAGAATGCATTGTTTCCTTATTAGCAGCTGCCACTGTACACTGTTGTGAGAAGGGAAACCTGTGTGAAGGTAACTTGATTTTTGTTAAGATTTTATGGGTTTTGTTTGAGTTTTTACTTTAAAGCATATTCCGTGCTAGTGAGGCGGCTCAGCAGGTAAAGGTCTTTGCCGCTGAGCTAGATGACCTGAGTTTAATCCTCAGGGCCCACATGGTATAAAAAACAAAGCCCACTCCTATAAGTTGTCCTCTGAAAGCCATGTATAGCACATGTACATACACGCATATGGACATAAGTCAATATATAAATACATTTTTAATGTTTTATTTATTATATATACAGAGTTCTGCCTGCATGTATGCCTGCAGGCCAGAAGAGGGCATAAATTATGGCCTCAGATGGTTGTGAGCCCCATGTGGTTACTGGGAGTTGAACTCAGGACCTTTGGAAGAGCAGGCAGTGCTCTTAACCTCTGAGCTATCTCTCCAGTTCCATAAATACAATTTAAAATGTCAAAATCATATTCAAAGAACATTCCTCTGCAAAACAAACAAACAAAAAAAACCACAGGTGTTTATTAGATGCTGGCATTGTGCATGGCTTTTTTGATAATATAATTGATGGAATTTCAAAGCAACAATAGTAAGTTAGGCCCTCTGATTATGCTGTTCTTCTGGGAGTTTCTGTGTGCTTTGCTGGGCTACGAAGCACCTGCCATCTCTTGAAATCTTCATCTAATGAGAGATTTTACATACTTCAATGTTGACTTCAGAGAATTCTGACCTTAACTAAAACGAGTAAACTTGTCCCAACTTAATTCTTCCTCAGAACTCATAGAGCAACTGTTAGACTAGTGAGCTTCCTGTGTTTGTACTTTTCTATCCACATGTCCTAACGTAGACCATAGGGCAGCCCACACCCTGGCACTGCACATCAGGTATGGATGGTAAAGCTAAGGACAAACCCTCGTCTTCTGCCTTTAGTTCATTCTCAACCTCTTGGCTCTGCCTTGCACTAACTCACAGACCTGTGGTAGCAGTGTCTAGTGACCTGCAGGCATCTAAACTCAGAGAGCAATTCTTGGCAAAAGATCTGGCATGGCAAAGGCTTTGAAAACCAAACCAATCTAGACCACTGCCCATGTCCCAGACTAGCCTGTTGGTGAAACACACCGTGTGTACCAAAGTAGCACTGTTGAAATGCTACACCAAAAGGTGAGCCTGGTGGCAAAGGACTATAATCCCAAATACCTGAAGTATGAGGGTCATGAGTTCAAGACCAACCTAAGTAAGCAAACCTTTGTTTCAAATTAAAAGAGAAAACAGGGGAGTTTGTTCTGTTTGGGTTGTTTGTGGATTTTGGGGGTTTTGTTTTTTGTTTTTGTTTTTGTTTTTGGGTTTTGGTTTTGGTTTTTTTGGGGGGGGGGTATTTTTGTACTGTGGATGTTGTTTTTTCCCTGGTAATGCATTTGCCTATATGTTAGGCCCTGGAATGAGCCCACAGCACCATGAAAAAGAAATTAGAAATAAAGTAATAGCCTGTCTGTGGCTGGAGAGCTGGCTCAGCGTTTAGAGGGCTCGCTGCTCAATCATGAGAACTGGAATTTGAAACCCAGCATCCATGGCAGGTGGCTCATAAACACCTGCCATGCCAGCTTCAAGGTCCAAATCTCTCTTTTGGCTTCCATGGGCACCTGCGCATGCACACACACGCACACACACACACACACACACACACACACACACATGCACATGCACAAGTAAAATCAAATAATATAAAAATCTTTTTAATGGGCCGTCTTTGGATCTGAAGAACAGACGGCAGATCAGGATTTGTATCTGAGAATGTGGGCTCTCGTAACTAGGAGTCTTATAACACAGTCTTCAAAATGTCCAGGAAATAACTAAAATTGTCTTAACAGATAAAGAATTGGGCAAGTTATAGCAACTCTCGGTAGGAGAGACAGTTACCAGGCAGCCACCCACAGGTGGCCCAATATCAACACTGTAAGACAAGAGCTTTAAGGCGGCTCTTCTGACATGTCCTGTGAAGAGAAGGGAACACACTAAGGAGATGGGCAAAAGTGGCTGGGTAGACGGAAAGCGAATGAACACAGAAATGAATATATTATTAATGTCAAACTTGTCCTAAGCATTTTAAAAATAATAGAGGTCATTAATTTTGTAATAGCAAAAAATTATAAACTAGAAATACCTCTAAAATATATGAGGTATTTTAAATAAAACATAAATTTTTATTGAAATGCTCCCCTTTTTGAGGTTTGGGGGGTTATTATATTTTATACGCAGGGGTGTTTTGCCTGCATATAGATGTGTATATCACATGCGCACGGTGACCACAGAGGTCATGGGACACCCCTGGAACAGTTGTGAGTTGCCATGTGGGTAAGCGATGGGAATTGAACCAGATCCTCTGGGCGAGCAAAGATCCTCTTAGCCACTGCACCAGCCCCGCCCACCCGGCTGCGTTTTGAGACAAGTTCTTCCCGTGTAGTCCTTTCTGGGCTAGAGCTCTTTGTGTAAAGCCGTCTGGTTTCAAACACGGAGATCTGAGAACTTCTGCCTCCCAAGTTTTGAGCTTAAAGGCATGCACCACCATGCTTAGTCTGAAGAGCTTGGTTTTTAAAAAGAACAGATTAGAAAATCTGAAGAAAATACCCTGTTTATGGAGGGGAGGGGTACCTGATGTCTTGATAATTTCAGTCTTCTTTTTTAAAAGATATTAACTATACAGTTCATCCAGGAAGGTGAGTGTGCAGACTCCTTAGGGGGTGGTGCATGGGACAGGGCCAGCCGTGCTTGCTGGAGATTCCTCTCTTAGCAGCAGCTCTACTTTGACTCTCCTCTAGTCAGAAAAGGAGGAACAGGGTTGTGCCTGTTTACGTTGTTTAATAAGAATGTATTGGCATTTATTTTTATTTTTAAAGTACATATATTTTAAAATGAATAAATAAAAGAAACAGGAAAATAGTTTTTAAAACGGTAACGTTGTAGTAAAAAGACAAGAACCGGCGGGTGCTGGTGGCAGAAGTACATTGTTTTAATCCCAAATCTCCGGAGGCAGAGACAGGTGGATCTCTGTGCATTCAAGGCCAGCCTGGTCTACAGAGCAAGTTCCAGGACTGCCAGGGCTGTCTCAAAACAAAACAAAATAAAACAAAACAAAACAACAACAACAAAAAGACTAAAACACCAATTTTTTTTCTTTTCTCACCTAGCCCAACACACACACACACACACACACACACACACACACACACACACACACACACACACACACACACACATATCGGTGTGCACAGCTCTGGAGCTCCACTCTAGCCACCACACCTAAACTAAGCATTGTTTTGCAACAGAATCTGCTGCTCTGGGTTCTTTCCGTCTATTTCGTGTATCTGCTGCTTCTCCTTTCAGCCTCACTTTCTGAGGTAGGTACATCCGTACCATCATCTCCATCCTCAGAAGAGAAAAACTGACTGGGAGCTTTAATTTACTTACTCTGGGTCGGTCGCTACGTGGCTAAGTCCGGATTAAAACTCAAGTCAACACTGCCAAAGCCTGTGCTTTTTCTGGTCCACCTCGGCCTCTCTTCTGAGGAAGAAGCTATGGAAAGAATCCCTCTGGCTCGTCTCGGGGAATGGGATACTGTGTCAGTAGGAGGATTTTCTAGCCAGAGTGTTTGTGCCTGTGATGATTCATATTTAGATCATGTTCCTTGAGAGTAGGGGAAGATATTTGTAAGCAGCTGGTTTTAACATCTGAGAGTTGTAAGTAAGATTCCAAAAGGAACCTGCCAACCAGATGGTAGGAATCGGAGAGGTCATGGCAACTGCCTGTTTTCCACACAGCTAAAATGGCAACCCTTGATGAAATTTCCTTCCCACTGACCAGCCAGGCCCAGCAGCGCGTGCCTCTTATTCCTATACTTGGAAGGCTGAGTGAGGTAGGAGTATCATGAGTTCATGGCCAGCCTGGGCTTTAGGTTAGGTCCTGCCTTTAAAAAGAATAAATAAATCTGAGAAATTCAGAATACTTATGATTCCAGTACCAACAATCCCCACACTGGTACTTTTCTGTATCATGTGTGTGGAAGGCAGCCTGTGTGGGTGTGTATGTGTTTAAATATGTTCATGGACTCGCCCTGTATGAATGTGTAGGTCAGAGGTTGATGTTGGGTGACTTCCTCATTCTTTAATAATGCGACTTCCCACATTATTTCTTGAGACAGGGTCTCCCTCTGAACCTGAGCTCACAATTTCAGCTAGATCGGCTGGCCAGTGAACTGTGGGGATCTTGCCTCTTCTCACAACCCTACACACACACACACACACACACACACACACACACACACACACACACACACACACACACACACACTTCTCCAATCTCAGCTTATGAACGGGCTGATGCACAGTGCCATATCTGGCTTTTGCGTGACTGCTGGGGATTCAAACTCAGGTCCTCAAAACTGTGCGGTCAGCACTTGACCCACCACCCATCCGTGTTCTCATCAACAGATTTCTAAGACACGGCCTATGACATTTCTTTGTTCTGTTACAATAAAAATCTTCCTGAAATGGGCTGAGGAAGTCAATCAGCAATAAAGAGCACCTCTTGCTTTTGCAGACAGAGTTCAATTCCCATCACCCATATGTAGCTTACGACTGTCTGTAACTCCAATCCCAGGATATTCAATGCCCTCTTCTGGCCCCAGTGGGCACCAGGTATGCAAACGTACACATACATACATGAAGGCAAAACACTCATACACATAAAATGATATAAATAAATTTAAAAAGTAAATAAATAAATACAAAAGCTTCATGAACCTGGTATTTGGGATAACCTGAATCCATGTTCCCAGTCTATGGTAATTCTTACCTGGCTCCAAAATAAACTACCTGACCTCATTCACCCTTGAGATTAGTACTGTGTTCACATGTCTGCATGTCCTACCCCATAAAAACAGGAAGCCATATTCCACACTTCTCTTTTTCTTTCATCTTTTATCACGAACCCCAATCACATAGATGGATCACCAACTCCCCGATCTGAAACATTTTGTAGTTGTATAACATTAGAACAAAAACTCGTCAAACTTTACTAAGTTTTTGTTGCCAGAAGAGCTAAGGATTATTTTATTAAACATGGTTAGGAGTTATTTTACTTAGGAAATTGACTTAAAACTTCAGGGAAGCCAAGTTTAACAACATATGCTGAGAATCCCAGAACCAAGAAGGCAGACGAAGTAGGGGGATTGCCATGAGTTCGAAGCCAGCCTGGACTACATAGCAGGTCAACCAGAGCCGCCTCACGGTGAGACCTTGGCTTGAAATGAGCACACAAACAGCTTCATGCCTGGAGCTGGGCCCAGCAGTTTAGAGCAATAATTGCTCTCACAGGAGAACCTGGGTTCAGTTCCCAGCACACACATCAGGCAGCTCTCAACCTCCTGAAACTCCAGCTCTAGGAGACCTGACACCCTTCTCTCCAGCCTCTGTGGTCACCCAAACACATATGCACACACATACATAAAGTATTAATAAAATAAATGTTTTTTTTTTATTTTTCAAAACCAGAACATTCAAGCCAAACAAAGTGTTCCTGCTATCCCCTCCCCCGCTGTCCTTCCCCTGTCCCCCCAAGAAAATTCTAATTAATTTTCCTTGTCCCAAAACATGTAAGATATGATGATATAATTATTTATAGTTAAAACTATAATAACATAGAATAACTCATAATTGTTTAAGATTATTTAATCTTTTAGCTACACATTGGGAGTGCAGGCCTTTAATCCCAGCATTCAGGAGGCAGAGGCCAGCAGGCGTCTGAGTTTGAGGCCAGCCTGGTCTACAGAGCTAGTTCAGGACAATTCGAAGCTACGCAGAGAAACCCTGTGTGTATGAATGCAGTGGTTTGTGTATATGAGTGCAGTGCCTCCTAAGGCCACAAGAGGGCCTCAGATCCCCTAGAGCTGGAGCTGGGGTTACAGGCAGTGTGAGCGTCCCAGGGTGGATGATGGGAACCCAGTTCTGGTCCTCTGCAAGAGCAGTGGGGGTTCCGAGTGGCTGAGCCATCACTCCAAGCTTAGAACAACTTGTATTTCAGGACCAAGATTTTTATTTATTTTTTTTTTTTGATTCATAGCCAGATGGAAAAAAGCTCTTAGCAATTTTTTTCAAGTCATCATAACTTGTATTCTAAAGAACATTTGCTAATTTTGAATTGCAAATGAAAAATGAGCCTATCAAAATGTTTGTCCAGCTGCCAGGTACCGCACACCACTCTCCCTGAAGAGCTAGTCCCGAGGTCTCATCCCCAGATGTGAGCGGCCACATGGCTTGAGTAAATAGGTCTGAAGACTTTGGCTTGTTTTAGTCTTACCAATTCCCTGCCGATATGAGGGGTATCTTTTTACTCTGAAGGACAAATTTACCCGTTAAATACAGCGTCCTCTGTATCAGCGAGGTGACACCAGAACAAGCATCTCTGGGACACTAAAAATATGAGCAAAGATGAGAAAGGTCGGGCACAAAGTGTATATGCTCCACGCCACACCAAGATGCGCGATGGCTCTGAGGATAAGCATCAATCACATTAAAAATGAAAGACGCGATCTTTTATAATGCCATTCAACATGAACTGGTCCGAAATTGTCCTTAAAGTCGGCGGCATATGGCCTAATGTGTAATATATCTAAGATGGGCAGTCTCTCACGCCACAAAGGACTCTCTCAGTCGCAAGTCAGGATTTATGGGAACCCCCACGTGACCAAATCAACTCTTCAAGTCCAGCCTCACGCCTTTTCTGTTGCTCTGCGTTCTGAATGTGGCACCTGTCATACAGATCTGCTGGGATAGGGAGGAAGAAATGGCTTCCAGGAAAGGTCTCTCATTGTCTTAGCTCTTAGCTCTTCCATTGACTAAAAATCACCCTACTCTCCTCCATGGTTGTTGTTGTTGTTGTTATTGTTATTATTATTTGCTTGCTTGCTTATCTTGTTATTGTTTTTGTGGTTTGCTTGCTTGCTTGTTTGACTGGTTGATTGAATATATATATGAGCTCATGTATAGAGCTAGAAATAGCCTTGACCTTCTGACCCTCTTGCCTTGACCTCCTGTGTTTAGGGATTGCAGGAGTATACAACTACACTTAGTTTATGGTATATTGGGGATCTAACCCTGGGTTTCATGCGTGGAAGGCAAACACTCTATCAACTGAGCTACACTCCCAAGCCCCACAGAGAAATCCTAAAATGGACTGTAAGACACTGGAAGTCCTTTCCGTTCTGAATGGATAGACGGCTCAAAGGGAATAAAGCGAAGGTGAGACCAGCTTTCACAGTGATGTTTCTCATGACCACCTCTCAGAGAGTCTCTCAGAGTTTGACATTATGAAGACAAATTGGCCGGGGTCTAGTCAGATATGTGGTGATAAAATTGATATATATCTATATATATATATATATAGATATAGATATATAGATATATAGATATATAGATATATAGATATCATCACCATTGACCAGAGAAATAGTCAGAATTTTTTTGTTTTGTTTTGGTTTTTGGTTTTTGGTTTTTGGTTTTTTATCTCCAGGCTTCTCAAGGCTATGTCAGAAAAATGTAAAGTGGAGGGGTGGGGTTGACAACTGACAGTCAGACCTGAGTCACAGGACTGGCTGGAGCTTGTGGGCGCTGCCCTAGACCACGGTGCAGACTCCATGCGTGCTGCAGAGGAAACCCACCTTTGTCTCACACTGTGTGAAAAGAGCCCAGCTCTGAATTTTAAGACCCTGAGCTCTAACCTTGGCAGAGATGCCCATCAGTGGGGAGGTGGAACCTGAAGAGACCGACTTCAGTAGCTAAATGGGTCCCCCAGTGGGGGACTGGGGACACCAACCCACCTTCAATATTTTTGACCCAGAGTTGCTCCTGTCTCAAAGAAATGCAGGGACAAAAATGGAGCAGAGACTGAAGGAATGGCAGACCAGTGACCGGCCTGATTTGGAATTCATCTCATGGGAGGGTGCCAAACCTGACACTATTACCGGTGCTATGTTGTGCTTGCAGACAGGAGCCTAGTATGGCTGCCCTCTGAGAGGCTCTACCAGCAGCTGACAGAGACGCATGCAGACACTTACACACAACCATTGGACTGAGGTCAGGGAACCCTGTGGAAGACTTAGGGGAAGGATTGAAGGATCTGAAGGGAGTAGACCGACCCCTGGGAGCTCCTAGAGACTAAGCCACCAACCAAAGAGCATACACAGGCTGCTCCAAGGCCCCAGGCACATATGTAGCAGAGGGTGGTCTTGCCTGGCTTCAGTGGGAGAGGATGTGCTTAATCCTGTATGCCCAAGGGAAGGAGGATGCCCAGGGCACAGGGGGAAGGGAGGAATGAAGAACTCTTGGAGGGAGGACCAGGATGGGGGGGGCAACATATGGGATGTAAATAAATAAAAAAAATTTTTTTTTAAACCTGAGCTCTAAAGAGAAGGCTGTTCTGTGCTGTTTCTCCTTGGGTCTAGTCTAGCTGTCGGGTCAAAGGTTGGGGGTCAGGATCCTCCCGTGGATCCCAGGAGTGGTGACCAGGATTTCACACCACAGCATGAGTGTTCCTTCCTCAAACATTTAAAACAGTGAAATGAAAAGAGAAATAAAATGCAGAGGTGGGTCAAGGGAGGAATTGATGCTTGGTGTCTCTAAAGCTCTTAAAATCTGAATGACAATTCCTTTGTGCTCTCTGAAGTCAAAACACGCTCTTTCATGACATATCCTTAGGTTAAAGCTATTACACTTGGCCAGGCAGTTCCCGGTTGCTGCCGTGCCCACTGCTGTCTTTGCAGTGTTCTAAATAAACCTGTTCTCTTTAAAAAAAATAAAACAAACAAAACCCCAAAACAAAAGCCGTTTTTAGTGTGTGCAGAGGGCATTTGCACAGCTGAATGCGTGAGCACCTCCATGAGCAGGCAAGTGGAAGCCAGAGTCAACTGTCACATGTTTTCTTGGTTTCTCTCCACCTTAGATTTTGAAACAGAGTCGCTCACTAAACCAGGGGCTCACCAGTTCAGCTGTAGACTGGCAGACCATCGAGCCTCTGCGACTGGCCTATCCCTGCCTCATGCCCCACTCCCAGGTTATAACTGGGGCTAAGGGTGCCTATAAGCCTATAAGCCTATATGCCTATAAGCCTATATGCCTATATGCCTATAAGCCTATATGCCTGCCTATAAGCTTATATGCCTGCCCATAAGCCTATAAGCCTATATGCCTATAAGCCTATATGCCTATAAGCTTATATGCCCTGCTTAACTTTTCCATGTGTGCTGGGGACCAGAACTCGGGTCCTCATATCCACTGAGCCATCTCTCCAGCCCACATTTTATTAATTCTATCTGTAGACACAGTCGAAATCTTCTGGCACAATGGGTCTGGAGTGTACCCATTGGGATTTTTAGAGTCTTGTCAACAAAGATGTGTACAAAGATGAGTGGATAGTAACAAAAGAAATAATTTATTAAGTGGCAAATGCCCTTTCCAAGGGTGAAAGTGAGGCTGGAGGAAGGTCAAAGGCTGTGTGCCACCAAGCCAGGGGACCTGTGACTCTCTGCACAGCACTGTCCTTTGCCCACATTTGCCCTGGTTTTCCCTCACACTGGCTCTGCCGTGTATCTGTGGTCCTGGCTTCAGTAGGGATCTATTCTTTTTCTCTGTCTAGTTTCTTCCCTGTGTTGGTTGTAAGGACTCTCTCCCTGCCCTACTTTCCTTCCACGGCACACGGTGAGCCTCTGTGGGACTCCCTGTGAGGCAAGGTCGAGGATAGGAAGAGAGGTGGGAAAGACAAGAATGTGAATGTGTAGTTCGAGGGGACTGGATTAAACATGCAAGTCCTAAGGGCTGTGGTACCAGGATGCTGTGGATAATGGTCCTCAAACCTTAGCGAGTAGAAGGGTCACTGGGTAAGCTGTCTGGTGATGGATGTGGCACCCAGACCCCAGTCTTAGAGAGTCCCTCCTGTCAGTCTGGGCTGTGTGCAGTAGTCTGCAACTGAGCAAGCTGTCCAGAAGCTGCCGTTCTAACAGCCCTTGTATCTGTGAGAACTGCTACATTCTCCTGAGCAAAGGAAACTGCAAGCCACCTCTTTCTGCTGTTTAAAGAAACTGTCAGCTCCTGCGAGGTGTTTCGTTATCTTCCTTCCTAAAGCAGCACTGAGGCAGGCACAGCAGTACCACCTCCTGTTCTGTGGCTTTCCCTGGGAGATGAGAGCAGTGTCCAATCACCACAGACCGGAGAAACCCCACTAAATCCAGCCTGGTGGAGCACTGAGTTTGTCAGGGTTACTTCCAGGACCCTGGCTGTCTCAGAGCAGGCCTAAGGACTTGAGAGTTAGACAGCCTCCCTGGTAGGCAGACAGGAAGAGGGGCCATGACCGTAATCTAGACACTGGACTTCCAAGATGACTGGCTCCTTCCTCACCCTCCTGACCTACACCAAAAGCCAGGCAGCTTAAAACAAAGACCATGTGGGCTTTTTCTCCAGCCCCTAGGCCCCTGCTGATGGATTGGCTCAACTTCAAGGCTGAGTTATTACACAATAGTTGTGGACCAAGCAGCCATCCTGTGTCTCAATCTTACCAACGTAAATTAGGAGAGGAAAATTGTTCAGAGACTTGAACACCAATCCTGGAGGAGAGACTGGAGTTTTGACTCTCCACCCCCAACCTCCCCTGCTTGTGGAGGGTCTTTTCCTCTGTGTGCCTACTGTGTGTGCGAGGGTCTTTTTCTCTGTGTGCCTACTGTGTGTGGGAGGGTCCTTTTCCTCTGTGTGCCTATTGTGTGTGTGTGTTTCCTAGCTCTCAACAAAGGCCTTTCTTCAAGTGCTGATTCTGTCTGTTCCTGTGTGTTGTGTTCAAGGTTTCTCCCTGACTACCAGTCAAAATTAAGATGTTTCCTGCCTTTTAATTCTTTAATTGGCAGAGAAAATGAAGCCTGTCAAGACCCCTAGATGGTAACAGTTACATCACTGTGTTAGTCAGGGTTCGTATTCCTGCACAAAACATCATGACCAAGAAGCGAGCTGGGGAGGAAAGGGTTTATTCAGCTTACACTTCCACATTGCTGTTCATCACCAAAAGAAGTCAGGACTGGAATTCACACAGGGCAGGAACTTGGAGGCAGGAACTGGTGCACAGGCCATGGAGGGATGCTGCTTACTGGCTTGCTTCCCCTGGCTTGCTCAGCTTGCTTTCTTCTAGAACCCAAGATCACCAGCCCAGGGATGGCACCACCCACAATGGGCTGCGTCCTCCCCTCTTGATTACTAATTGAGAAAATGCCTTACAGTTGGATCTCATAGAGGCATTTTTCAAGGGAGACTCCTTTATCTGTGATAACTCCAGCTTGTGTCAAATTGACACACACACACACACACACACACACACACACACACACACACACACACAAAACCAGCCAGTACAGTCACCAAAAAGCCATGTCACTGGACTCCTTCCCCTACCCTAGCCAACCTTCCACAGCCTATAAAATATAGCACCCCCATCCCAAGACCACATATGTAACTGATGTGCACATAGGGGTGGGATTTCAGACATGAGTCTGGCAACATCCACTCCCTTCAAGGTAGGAGTGTTAACAGCTTCCTTACTGTACATACAGCTGCTATTGGACTGTTTTTGTTTCATTGTGATGACTACAGGGCTGTGGTCTTCCTGTGTTATCACCTAAGGCTTTCCCTCCCCAGCACTGGGATTACAAGCATGCATGATCATCTTAGCTTTTTGTGTGGCTTCTGGGTGTTGAGGTTAGGTCTCCATGTTAGCAGCACAAGCCCTTTGCCCACTAGGCTCTCTTTCCAGCTCCCTCCCCTTCTGTTTTTATAGCTAAGGAAAAGAAGGCTTACAGAAATCAGAGTTTGTCTGGGGGCTACCTGTTATTTAGCCAAATGCAGCCTGTGAATGCAGAGACACTGCCTTTTCCAAGACCATTATTTTTAATGATCTAATGAGTAGGAGGTGAGAATTACCACCTGACAAACCCCTGTAAGTGCGCCTACCAGCGAATGCTGGAGGTGAGGCTGTCGTCTAACACAGACACTGGAAATGGCTGGTCAACCATCAGCAGTCTTTTTTTTTTTTTTTTTTTTTTTTTTTTTTTTTTGGTTTTTTTTTCGGAGCTGGGGACCAAACCCAGGGCCTTGCGCTTGCTAGGCAAGCGCTCTACCACTGAGCTAAATCCCCAACCCCAGCAGTCTTTCTTACCTATCATCTCCTACCCAGTTGAAAGAAAAGGTGCTTCTAGGCTCTGCTTCTTGCGAAACAGAAAATCACATAAGTTACACATGCTAGATGGCTGAGCTGTACAACAAGTAAGGTATTCGCCTAGGTTTATACTAACTCTGGAAGTTTCTCAAACAGCTTATGGGTAGAGTAGCCTGTCTAGGTGATTGACAGGACCATTTGGGCTAACCCTTGAGGAAAGAGTACATTGGGATGTCTCATCCTCCTCGTAGGTGGTGATCTTATGACATTTGGGCAGTTTGGAATGTCATGTCTGCACCCAGCACTAGAGATCAAACTGAGATCCATTCTTTTAACCAGTTAGATCCTGGTTTTACAAGCCATTGGTTTTGAGGGAGGGGTCCATCCTCAACAACTTCTAAACCTGCTAATTTCTCACTACCTGATATCCATGATTAGAAAGAGGTGTGGCTACCTTCTCTCAGAACTGGATAGAACTAGATTTATTTTTCTGTTCCATCTCTTAGGGCTAAGTACATGCCTTTTCTGAGCACCCATCTTCTCAATTTTAAGATAAAAACAAAAAAAAAATAACCTAATGTTTTATTAACTCTAGGCGCCCAGTATTACATACCTGTGTAATTCTGAGACTCAAGTAAGAATATCTCTTGAATCCAGAGACCAGCCTAAACAACATAGTGTCTCAAAAAGTAAATAAAATAAACACCTCTAACTATAAAACAAGCTGGATATAGTAATCTTAGCATTTGGGAAGCTGAGGCAGGGGATTGTGTGTTTGAAGCCAACCTGGGCTCTATAGTGACAATCTGTTTTTTTCAAAAAAGATTTTTTTAAGATATAAAATTCAAATAGAAAAGAACGGATTTTTTTACACAATAAATTGATTAAATGAAGTAAAATCCAAGAGCGTTCCTAACACACAGCAGACATCCACTGACTAGATACATAAAGTTCAACCCCAACTACACATGACTTGAATAATGGAAATTTCTCCTGTTGGTAGACGAACTTGAAAATATGCTCAACACTTTGGGCTTTGATGAGTAATTCATAAACATTGTCAACTTGTTCAGGGTGGTGATAGTGATAGATCAAAAGAAGCAAGCATCATAAATATTTCACGAAGGAGCTAACGGCCTTTGAAAAGGTCGTTTCAACTGTATAAAGTTTCTTTGGGTTTTTCTTTTTTTTTTTAAGTTTAGTTTGCTCATTCATATAGTAGAACTTTTAGAAGTAGACCAATTTTTTTTCTCATGCCTTTAAAAAAAATAGAGCGAGGGGTGGGGGGTGAGCACAAGTCACATATTTAGTCACAGAAATGCTATTTATCTGTTCCAAAGCCTTACTATCTGGCCGGGCAGTCATAATGTCTTCAACAAACACTTAGCCAATGATGATGACAGACGGACCACTAGAAACTAAAATTAAGCACTGAAGGGTGTCTGCACTAAGAAGAAGCCCACATGGGAGAGGCACAAACAAACCAACACACTGATAAGTGCTTTGAGACCCAGAGTGAAGGGAATTATCTGGGGACAGTTTCCAAGAGACAATAACACTTAATGGCATTCTTTGCAAGTGAGCAGGAGTGAGCCAGGAAAAAAAGTGGGACATCCGGACAGTCTGAGAGCTCTGCAAGGTCGTGGAGAGAGAAGACAGAGGGCATGCTTGAAATTACAAATAGCAAGAAGTAGTTAGAAATGAGAGCTGAAGAGAGGCAGATAGGGCAGGCCAGCAAAAGATAGACTGTAGGTGGCCATATTGGCTAAGAAAGGCCTTCTGTACAGGATGATGATGGTGGTGGTGGTAGTGGTGGTGGTGGTAGTAATTCTGAAACAATCAAAAATAATCAAATACCTAGAACTGTGGTTAATATCAGAAGAAAGCAGATCAGAAGTAGCTGGGGTTTTGTCACTGACTACTTTATGGCGTGCCCTGGGCATTCAGGACAGGATCCCAGGTAATGATAGACACACCTACTTGCTGAAGAAAGCTTTGGGGGAAGACCCTTCAACAGAGTGGGCTATACACTCCAGAGGTGGCCAAGATATAAAGATGAGTGAGGGGAAAGTAGGACTGAGTTCACCTGCCCACCTTTGCCCCTTGCTGATGTGTGTATTTACTCTGATGCTGCTACTGCTGTTGTCTCCCTTTGCTGAGACTGGAGCCCAGTACCAGCTCTATCAGACTTCTAACACAGAAGAAATATTCTTCAGGAACCCTCTAGGCCCTCAACACCAAATTGGGACTACCACAGCCCCCCGGTTGGGTTCTCTACCTCTCCGTGCACAGAAAGTCATTGTTGGACAACCCAGTCATGTAAGCCAACCTAGTATGTGCCTTTTTTGATATTCATTCTATCAGCTCTGCTCCTTTAGAGAACCTTGAGCAATTTCAGTAGATAAAAATGAGATGTTTCGAAGATGCACAGTTTGGTGCAAGATTAGAAAATAACAGAAGCGAAATCTAACGAACACTACAAGCTGTCTCATGGTTATTTAGCATGATAATGTGAGCAACTCGGCTGTGATACTGAGGTCTCGGCATCCTGGGACTTGGGAGAACGTTACACCAGAGAGAACTGCTCAGTGGGTGAGGTGGTGAGTGTGGATCATTGGTCTGGCTTCTGTCAGTAAATATGGCCAGGCAGTTCCAAGGCCAGAGTCTAAGCTCAGTGTAAAATAAGCATGACTCTAACAACTGTGGGTGGTGAGGGATCCCTTCCTGTAGGTGAGGGATCCCAAGGGCCATCCTACTTGGTGGTAAAAGAGATGTGGTCATAATCTGAGTTTGGCCTTCATATAGTGTAACTGCTTCCAGCCACACTGCATAGTGAGGTAGGCACTCTTCCTTTCCACTCTGCACATCTTTTCAGTTTCCAGAATCTGCTGTGCTCTCTGCTCTTCACCATTCCTTTTGCCCAGACTATCCTCCACACTGTTCTTCTCCTGCCAAAACACTCATTACAGCGTTCTAACTGCGCACTAATATACCCAGCTTCCTCCCCTAAGTCATGAGCTCCAAGAGGATGGGACTTACTTGTTTCACTGATGTTCTTTCCAGTGGTTAGTGAAACGTTCAACACATAGCAGTTTCAGAATAAGTATTTGAATAAGTGAATGAATCAATGAATGGATGGGTGAGTCAAAAAGAAACAAGTCAGAATGGGCTGAGACCTACGGGCTGAACTTTAGTCAGCATCTGGAAATCAGTTCTCTCTGTTCTATAGCAGATCAACCATCATGTTTGGGATAGCCAAGCCTGTTTTGAGGGCCTGGGACCAACACTGGGGGACAACAAAAGGTTCTGTGGTGATTCAGAGTGCCTGAAAGATCAAGAAAAGTCACACATAAAAACAGACCTTGAAGTGAAGTTGTAATTTAGCTCTAAAGATGAAGACTTCCATGTGGAAGGTACTAGATGTCATTTCTAGCTCCTCACTGGGCTTGTTAGTGGCTGTCCTTATCCCCAGGAAGGTGATCCATGATGTGTCCTGAGACTCTAGTCCTGTTCATTTAGCAATCTTCCTATGTGTTAGGGAGGGAAATGGGGTGAGGATCGATAAGTAAAGAGAAATCATGTAGAGGTTTGCAATGTCACCTTTATCTAATTACGCCAGTACTTCAGGAGCATCAGTCTGGCTGCTGCTATTAAATATGGCCAGGCATTTCAAGGCCAGAGTCTAAGCTTGAAACATCATCAGTGGTTTGAAGATCTACAATAAAGCTGTCACTGGCAAAGATTAAGGAGATATGGTTGTCTTCATCTTAGATGTGTAGCTTAACCACTGACTTCTGGTTAGTGAGGTCTCCAAGCTTAGGTCCCATGGCTGCTCATGGTGTGATACCTGCACAGAACCTCAGAGCTAACATGCAATGGCTTCACCAAGTGGTCCCTGTTGTGAGTGTGGCACTGGGACCCAGGCTTCAGGTCCAATGTCTGCAGGGTATGCGTGTCTCTCCACGTGCCCATTCCTCTCCTGCTCATCGCACACATATCTTCTCAAACATGCACAAACATCAGTAGATCCTCAGAGGGGTTCTTCAGGTAAAGGACATCCTGCTAATCATCTGCCGAGGACCCTCTAGACCTCTGAGGTGTGTACCACACAATGAATTATTAAAGACACACATCCACCCAGTTGACCTATCTCCAAAATTAGAGCTAAGGCATCGGGGGCCATGTTTTGTCAGGAATCTCTCAAAATGCAGTTTCTCAAAAATATATCAGTTCTCAGTGCCTCTGCACATTAGAATTGTCTGGAGATCTCATTCCAAGAAACAACACCCACATGCCAGTCTGAGCAGGAATGGTTGGCTCTGAACTCTCAACCCTTGCTACATCCTGAGGTCATCTGGAGGATGCTGTGCTGTTCTTCTCATGTTGTGTCTATTGTTTTAATGCTTAGGCTCTGCCACTGAGATTTCCATTTAATTAGTCTGGAAAGAATGCATCGTCAATAGCTTGAAAAAAATCTTCCCCCGCTTTATTGATTTTATTTGAATGCAGACTGGGCTGAGAGGCAGGGTGCTGTGCAGTATGGCCATGACAGATCAGATTCTTAGCAAGAAATACCTTTGTGGAGGGCGTTGTGAAAGAGGAGGTTTAAAATCTCCCTTTCCTGTGTCTACAACAAAACTGGCAGAGATAACAGATGTGGTCTGTCTAGTATGGGGTGTACTAGCAACACACCATGCTTGTTTTGTGATGCAGATGTGCATTTTCTACTTTTCCCTTCTTGAAATTGTCCTTGAATCTAGCTCTATTTGCATTAGGACAATGACTAAACTGGAATATGCTATTCATAGGGGCATGATTCATGCTCCAGTTTTACTTAGGGATTAACTATTCTAAATATGTACATGCAGACAGACATGGCAGTGTGAGTAGAAATCTGTTTCTTGTTCTGTTTTTGGTGTGTGAGTGAATGGGCATATATGTATGGGTGTGAATGTGCTTTGTACGTGTGTCAATGTTTGTACGTTTGTGTGCCTGTTTGGGGAGGTATACTTGTATATATAGGTGTATGCATACACATCTGTGCACATATATGTGAAGGTCAGAGAATAACATCAAGTGCCATTCCTTGCCTGCATCCAATCTTTTTTTAAAGAGGGGGTCTCTCATGGCACGAAGCTTTGCCAAGTAGGCTAGGCTGGGCAGCCAGTAAGTTTCCAGGACCTGTCTTCCTGTATCTGCCTCCCATCTCACCATCACTGAAATTACCACTCTGCTGGGTTTTCACATGGCTTTGAGGATCCAAACTCAGATCTTTGAACTGACAAGGTAAGGACTTTACTGACTGAATCTATTGACCTCCTGAGCCCATTTCTTGTGAAAGCTATGGATAAAGACGTTTTCAGAGGAATTCTGTACTTCTAGTGGACACTCTGGGCTGACCCATCACTTCTGCAGGATGGAGCTATTCTCCCTCTGGCCACAGAATTCTTGAAGGAGAGGTTTGAGAAGCAATGGAATAATTTAAGATGTGACACTCTGACTTGTCTTTCAGATCCTAGGCAGCTGGAGCATGTTGGCTAATCTCAAAAGCTAGAAATAATGTGCTATTTGTCACTTTGGTCCCAGCCAAGGGTCACATTGAAGCTAAAATAAATTCTAAACGCTGTTTTTATGAGTGGCTTAATTTTATTCACATGGAACTCAAGGGACTGGCAAAGACATCCTCCTACATTTCTTCTGAAGGGTTGGATGGGTCTGATGGCAGACAGCAAGTTGGGGGATGTGTGTAGACATAAACCAGTGGCTTGTTGTTACTCGGCATCATAAAAATCCAGTTTAATTTTAACCTGGTGGCTTGAATAGTACATTTGCTAGGGAACAAACCTAAGGCTCACTGGCTGGCAAGCTTTGGACAGCCTACAAGAGCAGCATCTTTATAAAAACCCTCCAAGGACCTAGTGCAGCGGTGTGACAGGCATTGTGAGTGTGAATCAGAGGTGCTGGAGGAGCCAAGAGCAGCATCCCACGTCAACAGAGCAATGGAAGCTCAGGGCACACAGCAGTCACTCCCGGGAGTGTGGCATGGCCCCTCAGTATTGGTAGGACCTCACGAGGAGCCACATAAGGAGCACAGTGATCAGGACAACTGTGAAGTTGATAAACAGCTCCTGGGTAGACCGCTCCATCTTCAGAAGGTCTGGGTGAGAACTCCAGGAGGACTTCTGCGTGCACACCAAGGACACTGGCTTGTCTTCACGTCCTAACAGAGAGAGACAGCATGAGAGATGGGTGAATGTTCCTGGAAGATGTTAAGTCTCTCTTCAAAGGAAATAGAAGTCATGGAAGAGGAGAGCTTTTGTGCTGACTTCCTAACCCTTCCCTCCAAACTTATCATTGAAACCTTGATCCCCAATATCTGAGAATGTGACTGGGTTTGGAGATAGGATCGTTCAAGAGGTCAGTAAGCTAATATGAGGTCACTGATATAAATAGCTTCAGCATCAACTTGTTATAAATCTGGGGTCACCTGGGAAGAAGGACCTTGTGATGGTTTGAATAGGTATGGCCCCCATAGTCTCATGTGTTTAAATATTTGGCCCATAGGGAATGACACTATTAGGAAGTATAGCTTTGTTATAAAAGGTTTGGCCTTGTTGGAAGGAGTGTGTCACTGTGGGGGTGGGATTTGAGGTCTCCTATGCTCAAACTATACCTGGTGTAATACTGTCTCTCCTTGCTGCCTGTATATCAAGATGTAGAACTCTCAGCTCCCTCTCCAGCACCACTTCTGCCTGCACACTGCCAGGTTTCCCACCATGATGATAATGCGATAAACCTCTGAGACTGTAAGCCAGACTCCGTGAAATGTTTTCTTTTATGAGAGTTTCTGTTGGTCATGGTGTCTCTTCACAACAATAAAACCTGAAGACAGCCTCGACTGAGTAAGTCCTTCCACACTGGGAGGCCGACAACTGCCTAGAACTCTAGTTCTGGCAGGATCTGGCACCTTTGACCTCCTTGGGTGCCTACATTCATGGACACATACCCCAACACAAACACATACATATAATTTAAAATAATAAAAATAAATATTAAATAATAAAAATAAACCTTAAAAACCCAGAAACATTGAACAAGCCAGGGAAGTAAGTTAGTAACCAGCGTTCATGGTCTCTATTTCAGTTTCTGCCTCTGGGTTTCTACCTTGAATTACTGCCATGACTTTTCTCCATGAAGAACTATACTGTAAACTAAAAGTAAATCCTTTCACCTTAAGTTGCTTTGTGTCCATGTTTTACCGCAGAAAGAAGCAAACTAGATAAGTTACTATAGCAAGCCCTGATTCTGTATGACTGGTGTTTTAAGAAGGTCAGAACACAGACATTATAGAGAGAAGACATTGTGGAAACACAGAAACTATGGCCATTGTTGGGCCAAAGAGAATGTTATAAAGGAAACAGCCTTGCTGATGCCCTGGTCTCCAACATCTGAGCTCAGATTTTATTTGAAGTTGAGCTGACACTCCTTGCTGGGGCTGCAGCCTGCTGGCAGCTTACCTTGAAAATCTTGGACTTGCCAACCTCCACAATGTCATGAACCAATTCTCGAACACACACACACACACACACACACAGAGAGAGAGAGAGAGAGAGAGAGAGAGAGAGAGAGAGAGAGAGAGAGAGAGAGCTGTTTCTCTGGAGAGTATGGATGAACACAAGCAGCCTAGTTTTTCTTCCTGCTGTCATCCTAAGACCAATATTTTTTTACCCTGTGTTAATTACATTGTTTCGGGTAAAAAATAAAATGTTGCATCTTTCTCTCTTCATCTTCTGCAGGTTTAAATACACATGTTAACTTGGCAGCTTGCAATATCTGCAAGCAGAGACACCAAAGCAGAAGCAAACCTTCAAGTTTAGCATTGCCCTTTCTTTGGATCACATTTAGGAGCAGGATAACATCATCTTTCGGATTTAAAGCTGCCTTAGGTCTTCATCCAACCCTGGTGAAAGCATAAAGAAGCTCCAACAGCTGCACGGCTTTGTACAAGCCTATCCTGGCACAAAACCTGCAGAGGTCAACCAGAAGTCCCTCGCACAACCGGTATTCAGTCCAAAGAACAAGTGTTAACCTCATGAGCATTTCTGTTTCAACAAGGGCTTGTGCCAGCTATTTTTAGTCAAGCTCAGGATGTGCCTAGATTGTAAACATTTTAGACAGCAGAGAAGGCATCTTCACTGTGCATACGGATCGTACATGCAGGAAAGTGTCCTCCAAGAGGGCAGGTGATGCTGTCAATCAGGTTACTCATTTTTGGTAAAGTGGTAAACTGATGCTTGGTTTATATAATCAAATTAAAATTTAAATCTTCTGTATCTTAAATGATTTAAGCAGATACTACTACTGTAGGACAAGACTATAGCACAGAAGAAAAATTCAGCTGGAAAGAATACTGGTTTGCAAAAGGTCAAAGTTCAAGGACCACAGCTTTGTAGCAACTTTTGGCCTGACTGAATTAACTGTACCTGTTGTATTTGTTGCGTCATCAATGGACCAAATTATTAATTGCATAGATACCAGCGGAATAATCAGCTTTTATTACATAATTTCGAGTATAATAAGCAGGTCTGTTCCACATTATAAAATCTCATTTTAAGATATAGCCAACGAAGATTGATTTATGGCTCCTTTCCCTTTCAATCTTGATTTTTATTGTGTTTATTTATGTATGCAGCTGGTGCAGGAGACACTTGTGTGTCACAGTACACATGCAGAGATCAGAGAACAAGTTTCAGGAGTTAGTTCTCTCTTTCCACCCTGGGGGATTGGAGATTGAACTCGGGTTATCAAGCTTGTCAGCCATGCCTTTTCTGTCATGCAATCTTGCCAGCCCCTCCCCCTTTTAATTCTTATCTCTCTTTCGGCCCTTAGCATGATGGACATTGTCAATTACTTGTGAAAACTTTAACAGACAGTTGTCTGGGAGAGACAGTAAGCGGAAGAAAATCAATGGGTAGCAGAAGGGAAGAGAATGCTCGTGAGCGTTCAGAGGAGAGGGGGAGGCTGTTAGATGAAGTGCTTACAGCAAAGGAATCCTGAACATGGACCCCCAAGGCCACATATCGGAAAGCTCTGGCCACCAGCAGTAGAATGGGTAATCATGGCATTCACATTCATTTGAATGTTGTGGAGTAAAGAAAATATATGATCTACTCTAGCTATACAGGGCAAGATGGAAGGATCTCACACCATACCTGTGGGATGAAAGGAGGATTTACAAGAGGAGCTGAGAATGTGACTCCATTTACACAGGCGCAGGCACCAGGAGCTTAATCGTGTTGCTTAGGAACACAAACACGGTGGTAAAAGTTCAAAACAAGGAAGGACAGACAAGCTCCACACTTGGAGACAGAAGGCAGAAGGGAAATGATTTGGAATGGACTTCTGGGGTGCCGCCAACGATCTGTTTCTTGGTAAATGGTAGTGAGGCTGGTGTTTCTTATAATTTGTGTTTCAGCTGCTTGAATCTTTTCTACTCTTCACATTTTTCATCCCCTCTGACTACAGACTGAGCACCACACTTCTCTTTCCTCTGGCTTAACCTCTGCTATTTCTTTTACTTTGATGGAAACCTTAAATATTTGTTTATATATATATATATTTTTAAATGAACAGAACTCCAGTCTGATGAATTCCCAATGGGTGCAATTCTATCAAAGTCTATGGCAATGCAGTCTGGAATCTTACTTTTACACACGTCCACACCCTTTGAGAGGAATGAGCAGAATTAGGCAGTCATTCGATCACCCATATTCTATGTCTCTGCTATGAGCCCACACATGCGCTCTGGCTTCCTATTTTGCCTTCTCTGTGAGTTAAAATGGCCGTCCTGTGCATGGGCCAAAGTCTTACAAACTAGCACCAAATTGTACAAGGAATTTGACATTGCTTTTTTTTTCTGGGGTGTAGGGAAAATATAAAATTAGAAAAAGAGAAAATGTATATCAAAGAAAAGCAGGAATCAATATTCGGTTCGCAGCTCAAAAAATGCACTCTGTGGTGATTACCTGTTCCCCTAGGAAATATAAGCATCAGTTAACATTTTTATTTGAAAATTGCACACGGTGAGAGACAGAGACAGAGAGACAGAGACAGGAAGAGATTGCTAAGTACAAAGATTTGCTGTTACCTGAAGAGGAGCAAAGACACACCCAGGCTGCCGTGGACCTCAATCTCTCCAACTCCAGCTGTCTCCCCGGCTGTCTGAGCTCCTGGACTCTGGGCAGGGCCTAATGTAGTCTGAGGGAGGTGACAATCACTGTGATGTCACTGGAGAGACATCTCAAAGGGACAAGCTCCAACGGTTCCAGCCTATTTGTATTCAGGGGGACATGGAACTATGGAAGCCAAGGCTCTGCTCCTTGGGCTTCCAATTTAAATTAACAACACGGGGGTGTGAAGACTCTTGTTCCCAGCCTACTTTGGGTGCAGTGACGTGGGATTGAAATCCATCTTTTCCCACTTTATAAATGTCCCAATTGTATGTTCAGAACACCAGAAAGCAAGAGCGATAGACCAGTTTTAACAAATAAGCTGTCTTCACCACTGGACACAGGAAGCCATAAAAATGTAATTTCACGTCATCACCGAGTCATTAGCTGTTTGAAATGTAGAGAATTCTCTGCCTTGTTCCCACATTCCCACACCGAGCTCCAGAATCCCTTAAGTCTCCTTCGAGGCTGACTTTTATCCTAGCGATAGAAGTTATCCCCCTTCCCAACCCCATCATCTGCTGCACATAACTTTCCACCGAAGCAATGCACAGTGAGGTTACATGTTCAGCCGATCTCTCCTGAAACAGCCATGGGAGCCATGGCTTGTATCCGTGTCAGTTAAACTAGCACAGCAGTGAAACAGACAGCAAAACCCAGGCCTTTGGCTAAATGGGGGTTAGAAGTAGACCTGGTCAAAACTAGTGGGAATGTGAGTTCTAGATTAGATAGAAATATCTAGAATATATCATTTTTATTTCCTTTGTGTTGTAGTTTGTGTTTATATGACTATTTTACCTGAAGGTAAGTGTGTGTGTGTGTGAACCCACATGTGTACAGTGGCCTGGGAGGCTGGAGGGGGCATCGTCCAGTTCCAAACAATTGTGAGCCCCCGTGTGGGTACCAGGATTCAAATCCTAGACCAATGGGGAAACACCAAGTGCTCTTAACCACTGAGCATCCTCACCAGCCCGTAGAGTTAAAGAAATGAAGTGACATCATTTTCAACAGCGAACACTGGCGCAAATCAGACAAGGATGAGTTTGTAACAAATCGGGTTAGAGGAAGTAAGTGAAGCCTTTAACATGTTTAAATGGATTTGAAAGCCATCAACTGAGGAATTTAAATATGACTCCCGTAACTGTGCTCCTCAGTAAATCTCATCTTTAAGAATAATATGTTAAATCTCCCCTAATAGTCTCCACTTAGGGTTAATAAAAATAAGTCATTCCCAGAAGGCAGGGGTGAACACAATTCTCTGCGTGTTTGTATCCATGGTCAAGCCTTTCTCGCCATCCCTACCTCCCCAGAGGCGCCAATAAAAGAAGGATTTTCCATTGCATTGCTTTATTTCAACATGAGCCCATCGAAGGGTAGTCTAATTACAACATTCTGTCACCACTTGTCTTGTAAAACGATAGCTTGCTGAAGTGACAGAGAATATTAATTATAGCACAATCGAACATTGACTGTCATCTGTTGCCATCTGGCAAAGTCCGTAACTGTAGTCAGATTTCTGTCTTTTACCTCCCTCCGAGCTCTTGCCAGCTTGTTTCAAATGCTTGGGAATGTTTTCCTAGTCACCAAGCCACAGCTGTCCTTTTTCTATCTATTCGAAATTAGTATAAGTCCACTTAAAAAGCAATTCTTTCAGTGCAACATATTTAAAAACATAAATGTGCAAGAAATGTTGATTCCCACTAACATGGGCCGGAGAGTGCAGACAGGTGCTTGCTGCCAAGCCTGACGACCCAAGTTCAACCCCAGGATCTACATGGTAGAAGGACAGAACTGACTCTCACGTGCCCATACACACATTCACACGTATGGATTTTAAAAGCAAATAAATAAATGTAAAGTAATTTTTAAGAAAAATTAACATGAATGTCACTCTAAAAACCTATCAAGTCAATGTGATAATCCTTCTTTCGTGACACCTCCCCTTTCCTTTTTATGACTTACTGACATTCCTTACCTATCAGCATCTTCGTCGGGTGCTGCTCTGCCTGTCAGTAGTAGGACATAAGTAAACCTGTTTGACATTACTTCTCTGCCTCCTAATCTACAGTTTTGTCAAGGTTCAGAAATAGCATGAAAGAAGCATTCACCTAGATGGTGGCATTGAAGCTGAGGTTAGTACTTGTCTGCCTCACTACCATTACCATGGGCGTGTTTTGAAATAAAATATATCCCTTGGGATTCAACATCGAGCTGTTGTGCCTGGTTAGCTGTTAACTGGTTTTGTTTACTTCCCACTTCTATCCAGACTTCTGCAAGATGAAGAAATACATCAGCCCTGCAATCCTACGGGACCATTGGTCAATGGGGAGACGCACCAAGGCATTGATCGATAGGGAGATACTATGAGAACAGTGTTCGATAGGGAGATGCTATGAGACCATTGGTCGATGAGGAGATGCTACAAGACCTTGGGGAGTGGCAATGAGTTCCTCGCACATTGTCATGGTGAGCACCTCCAGCATGTGCCCCTCACACCTTTGCCTTTTCCTCTCCAGCTGCCCTTGAAGCTGCTCAGAAAGAAAAGCAGCCATCCTATACGACTCCCTCCCCCTAAGGAATGAGGACAAGCCCAGAGAAAACGGAAACCCACTCCTCAAAGACTCCTCCAAGGCTCTGTTGCCACAATCATCTGATAAGAACTACTCTTTGGGCACAGGGATTCCCAAGCAAGGGTCATGAAGATGATCTAATGAGCACTTCCATAGTCTAGGCAGAACTGTTAATTCAAACACACTGACTAAGCATCCTAGGGGAAGCCACCATCATAAGGGATTGTGCGGTGAAGTAGAAAACACGGGGTGAAGAAAGTCACAAAACCCTGTGTCCATATCCTGAATGTCCTGCTTACTAAGTAACATTAGTAAAATTACCCTGGAGTTCAGGAAGATGCCTCCGTGTATAAGGGTGCCTGCTGACAAACCCAATGACCTATTGAATCCGTGGGGCCCACAGGATGGTAAAAAAAGAACCTGCTCACTAGTTGTCTTCTGACCTCCACGTGCATGCCACAGTGCTTGTATAAATAAACAAGTAAATAAGTAAGTGTAATGAAAAAATTGATAATTCTCTTCTAAAATGTCCGTGCATCTAGAATTCACTTGATAAGTTGGATAAAATCTCCTGTTTTGTTCCCTGCACCATGAAGACTTAATGCTGTGCCACTGTGTATGAAGCTAGCACAGAGCTGCCGGTCTGTAATTTAAGGGGTGGGTATTAATAATTGAGTGACAAGTAACTCCTCTCTTGAAGCATTACAACACTTCTCCTTTCCCTATGGCCAGCAGAGAACAGGGAGTATCGTTTAGTGTATGTGAGGTTAACATGTACTGCCAACTGGCCTGTATTTGAAATCATCTAGGAAATAGATCACTGGGAATGTCTGAACGTGTGTTCTCAGAAAGGCTTGACTAAGGAGGGAAGACACAGTTCCTATCAGGGCAGAACAGAGAAAGTGCACAAGAATGCTCAGCCAGTACCAAGTGAACACCACTGCATACAAAAAAATATTCTAAGAACAAATAACAGCACAGAATAAGGCCGATGTCATGGAGAAAAGATAGTTAGGAAAGGACTACTTACAATAACCAAATTACAGAACCCTAAAGTGTTCATTAACAGACAAATGGATAAAGAAGATATGATACCTTGCACAATGGAAGACTATACAGCTTTAAAAAGACCTAGAGAACCCTATCGTTTGTGACAACTGGAGAACATTGTGCTAAATGAAGTAAGCTGAGCAGAGAAAAACAAGAATGTGTGTGGAACCCCAGCCAAGTCCCCACAAATGGACTCATAAAGTAGGGTAGAATAGTGATCACAGAGGCTTCAGAGTGTGGGAGATAATGTAGAAGGAACAGACAGAACATGTGTGGTCTACTGTGAGTGTCTCAGATCTAACTATATAGCATCATACATCATCATACAGCATCATACAACATCATACAACAGCATACAGCAGCGTACAGCAGTGTACAGCATCATACATCATCATACAGCAGCGTACAGCAGTGTACAGCATCATACATCATCATACATCATCATACGACAACATACAGCATCACACAGCAACATACATCATCATACAGTAGCTTACAGCATCATATGGCAATATACATTACCATACAGAGGCCTACAGTATCACACAGCTTCATACAGAAGCACTCAGCATCATACAGCATCATACATCATCATACAGCAGCTTACAGTATCATAAGGCATCATATATCATCATACAGCAACATACAGCAGCATACAGCATCACACAGCATCATACAGCAGCTTACAGCATCATATGGCAACATACAGCATTATGGCTATGGTAAGGATATGATTACAAAACCACTGCAAGTGTGTGTTAGGGTCTTCTTGAGAAACAGAACCAATTATATACAGATATAGGTACATAAATCCCATAAACATTAGGTAGATAGGTAGGAAGGTAGATAGACAGACAGACAGACAGACAGGCAGGCAGACAGATACAAAGAGATGGATTGGCTTGTGCTAACTGCCTAGAAGCTCCCTAAGGACTCAGTGATAAGTTCACGTCGGAAGGCTGAAGAAGCTGGAGTCTGCTGACCACAGGTGAGAGCACTGATGCCCACACTCATTCAGGAAGAATTGAGACTGCAGTGTTCACTGGTTTGCTTGTCCCCAGCTTTTTTTTTTCAACCAGGCTGCCAACCCACAAGTCTGTACCACTCACCTTTAGAATGTATCTTTCCCACCCCTGCCACTAATCCACATGGATCCTCTTTGACATGCCCTCTACAGACACACCCATAGGTGTATTTCCCCAATCCTAGCATCCCTCAACCCAGTCAAAGCAGCAATCAAGACCAACAGTCACAAAGAATAAGTTTCAATTGTTCTTACTACAAAAGGGCACTTTTTGGAGTTGGGTATAGTGAAACACATCTTTAGCCACAGCCCTTGGCAGATCTCTGAGTTCAAGGCCAGCCCTGAAGGTTCTGGAACCAGAGGCTTCATTCTAGGAGATGAGGCCTTGCATAAGAGTTGGGAGCAAGAACCATAAAACTATGCATGAGTCCTCTTGATCATAACTTAAGTTGGTGGCTTAACATCATTTGACTTAGAACCAATTAAGTTCCTTTTCTCTAGAGCAAGTATAGTTTTGCTCTATAATAAATTATGCAAACAAATGGCTTTCTCTTAGTGCATGGGGTAAAAAGCAGCCAAAATATATTTACTACTAAGCTGAGACCATCTGCCCTCCAAACTCTCCTTACTTCAGATTGCTTTGTTATTTTTCTGATGGAAAACAAGAATGCATCAGGGCTTCGGTGTGCTGTGATTGGTCAGTTCCTGGAGGCTCTAGCCAGACACATCTACTGGAAACATCCCTTCTTTATGGAATTTGATCCACGAAAACTTACGGACCCCCTTCTGAAAATCTGTCGGACAGAATAAACAATGAACCACGGGGATCAGACAAAACTGCTCGTTGTTTCTGTGGAAGAGTCCTTTTGGCTTTCACCTTCAGTTTAAGCAGAGAGAGCACTCATGCCAAGCCAGGAAGATCTCTGCTCTCTAAAGGTAAGAAGAAATCAAAAAGCCCTCTCGCAAAGTTGCAGAAGAAAGTTTTCTGGATACAAGCTACAGGCCACATTTCCTTTTGGCTTGGGGATAGACCATCTCTGAGAGCAACAGAACACATGCTCAACAGGCCAGAGAGTAACTTAACCCGTGTGTGTGTGTGTGTGTGTGTGTGTGTGTGTGTGTGTGTGTGTGTGTGTACATACACGCATACTCAGGAGTGCCCATGACTGTACCCTCTCATTTTCCTTATGAGTAAACTGAGCCCCAGAAAATGCCAAAAACCTGCCCCAGGGCTCTGAGACATGAGGGAAGGATAAAGGACTGGAACTGGGCCCAAGGCTAGGGCTGAGTTCTTAACCTACATTTTTACAGTAAGAGCAAACACAGAGTGGTTACCAGCTACTAAAGAATTTGGGAAGTTTATCCTAGGAAGTTGGGTCAGACATATTCTAGCTTGCATTTATTTCACTGATTCTTGCTTCTGTTTTCATTGTCAAGGAGAACCCACCACTCACCAATAAACAGACACAGACACAGACACAGACACAGACACACACACACACACACACACACACACACACACACACACACAGAAGCCACTAATTATGGGAGTCCATTGTTTGCACTGACAAACTTCAAATCAGCTAACAGTGTCTTCTTCTTCTTTTCCTAGTGTGTTTCTCACTTGCTGGATGATACAGTGTTCCGAAGGCGTTTGGACTCATTCTTCAGCTCTGCCTCTCCCATCACAGACTAATGTGCACATCAGCCCACCCCCGTGCCCGTCTGTGGACAAATACATGTGTTAAGCACATGCCTACACAGTGTCCTTCCTCAGGTTTCTCCTGTGCTGGGTCCCAGAGCTTAGGAACAGTGGAGTTATCTGAGGTACCGTTACTTTTGGACGTACTGGGGAGGTGGGGGTAGGAACCCATTGCTGTACTCTATGTGGCAGATTAGCCAGGTTCTATAGATGGCCACCAATGGCTATGAGGCAGTTTACAATCGGAGTTGGTTCCCATGACCCTAGAGAACAAATGATATCTCACAAGGTGCCACCTACAAGCTGAAGATGTGGAGAACTAGGAAAACCGGAGATGTGGTTTGGTCTGAGTCTGAAGGCCTGAGAACCAAAGAAGCCGATGGCATAAGTCCTAGAGTCAAAAGGCCTGAGAATTAGAACATCCAGAGTCAGGAGAAGACAAGTATCACTTTTTCACCCTCCCGTTCTACTCAGGCTCCCCTCCCACTGTGGTCTACACAATGGCCATGTACCCTGAAGAGGGCAGTCTTCTTACCCAGTTCACCTACCCAAAGATAGCTCTCTGCAAGAGGTCCTATCACAGATGCGTCCACAAGCCCTCTAGCCTGGCATATAGCCATCCTAGGTACTAAAAGACACAACTTTGCCCTTGCCTGGGTCCATCCAGACATGCATGCAGTCATAAGGAAGTGCAGCAGGGTATACACCAAGGTAATAGAATCCCTTTCCTTCTCTCAGGAAGAGCTCTCTTTACAGGGGTGTCTTCACTACCAAGGATTCTCAGCTTCCATGGGGGTTATTCTGTTAGTACCTGAGACCTCACACCAGACTCAAGCTGAGAGCCCATCACATCGGCATTCCTGCACAAACCGTGAAGCCCATCGTGTGTTCTGCCAGCTAACTTTTATCCAGGTCCAGATAGAAACCTGTTTTGTTTTTTTTTTTTTTCATCTGTTTTCCAGATGAAAAGCATCCTGTTTCTTTCTTTTATTTTAAGATTTATTTATGTATGTGAGTACACTGTCCATGTCTTCAGACACACCAGTAAAGAGCATCAGATCAGATCAGAAATGGTTATGAACCACCATGAGGTTGCTGGGAATTGAACTCAGGTCCTCTGGAAGAGCAATCAGTGCTCTTAACCACTGAGCCATCTCTCCAGCCCCAAGCATCCTGTTTCTTGTTTGGTTTCTCGTAGCTTTCAGATTAGGTTCAAGATCCTTCGGAGACAAGATCCTCTATACTAACCTACTTCTAGCTTCATGGCCCTCCTCTCTGGTATCATAAACTTGTCCTTTCTCAGACTTCATTTTCACTTTTGATTCCACTCTGTTTGGTGAGAACAACTTCCTGTTTGTTCAGCAGCCCCCATGCTGGCTTGATGATTAACAATAAAACTTGATTTCAGGTGTCACACTCCTGACCACTGGAGCCAGGAGGGACAGTCCTCTGTGCTCTATGCAGCTCTGAACACCACTGAGGTAACCATAGAACTAGCCCCAATATTTCTGATATCACCCCTTCCTATACAGGGACTGTGTCTCTTACCCCTGCATGTAGTCATGCAGTACTCAGTGTGTGGTAAATGGCCCATAAGTTTGCTACATAAATACATATATGAAAATAATTCATTAGCAATTATTCAACTCTAGGGAGTTTAGTTCTTGTATAAAATATTACAAGCTGCATATGGTGATTCATGCCTGAAATCCCAGCACTCAGAAGGTGGAGGCAGGGGGATCAGGATTTGAAAAACAGCCTCAACTACATAGTGAGTTTAAGGGCAGTTTGGAATATATGAGACCCTATTGCAAAAAAGAAAAAAAGAAAAAAGCAAGGGTCAGGGGTTGAAATAAAGGATAAAATGATGGTGATATTTACAAGACTATAGTAACTTGGATGACTCAGGATCTCTTGATCTAAGAATAGTACATTCTAGGCATCCCACCGCTCACCAGCTCTGACAGCTGTTTGTGAGGTTGGCACATAATGTGCATGGCTCTCTCTGCTCCCAAAGCCGAGCAGCAAGACGTGTCCATTGTCTTTGTTTGAAAACGAACACATTATAAACAGTTGTTAAAAATATAATCAAAATATTCCTAGCACACACAATTAGCAATGTAGCATTCCATGGCTCTGTCTTTCCTCAAATGAAAGCTAAAATATTCAAGATAAAGCTGGAGTCTATGCTTCTTCCCACCTCACTACATATGAGCTCAGTGAATAATCCAAGTTCCAGTAATTAACCCCTTGACGCCTGCCATCCAGGCCAGGGCAGCCTAATACATGGGCTTTCCTCTTTCTTCTCTGAAAGAGTTATAAAAGAAATTTTATCTATGTTTTATGTTTTGTTTTGTACAATTGGACCGGTAAACTATAAAGGTCTTCAGGCAGTATGCCAGAGGAGTTTTTATTTTATCGTGCTATTTTATATGCATAAGTGCTTTGCCTGCATGTCTGAGTGTGCACCACATATGTGCCTGGTGCTTGTGGAGTTCAGAAGGGGGTGCTGGGTCCCCTGGAGGTGGAGTTAGAGATGGTTGTGAGCCACCATGTGGGTGCCCTTAACCACTGAGCCTCTTAACTCACTGCAGCCCCAGAAGAACTTTTAAAGATTTATTTATTTATTTATTTATTTACCCACTTACTTAGTGTGTGTGTGTGTGTGTGTGTGTGTGTGTGTGTGTGTGTGTGTGTGTGTGTGGGCGCGCGCGCCCATAGGGTTTCGGAAGAGGGTGTTGATGCTCTGGAACTGGAGGGCTGCCGTGTGAATGCTGGGAACAGAACCCTGGTCCTCTATAAGTATATCAACTGCTCTTAATTATGGAGCGATCTCCTTAGCCTTGCAATTTAATAGTTTTGAATAGATTTACGTTGAGTAAACTTTTGTAGCACCCATAAATATTTAGTGAACCGTAGTAAATATATTGTGTTCATCGTTAGGCTGAGATGGGCATCAATAAAGAA
The DNA here is from genome assembly GCF_011064425.1 of Rattus rattus. Classification (NCBI taxonomy): domain Eukaryota; kingdom Metazoa; phylum Chordata; class Mammalia; order Rodentia; family Muridae; genus Rattus; species Rattus rattus. Next base: position 47,826,343 of record NC_046161.1, on the reverse strand, counting down.
TCAGTCCTTGGGGGTTGGGGATTTAGCTCAGTGGTAGAGCGTTTGCCTAGCAAGCAAGGCCCTGGGTTCAGTCCCCAGCTTAAAAAAAAAAAAAAAAAAAAAAAAGAATCACAGGCCTTGGAAACATCTTGACCCCAAGATGTGAAACGTCTCCTACTAAAATCTCGTCAACAATATGACATCACGAAACTCTATCTGAACTTCTCAAAGATCTAGGCTAGGCTTGACACAACCTGATTATGGTCAAATCCAAAATGGATCATTCAGCAGGAACACAGATAAATATCCTCCTGATAGTAAAAATTTCAGGGCAGCAGGTTGCTAATTTTCTACGTGATAGGGTTTCTAAGACTTATCATCAGAAAGTCCCAGCGGTTTTAGAAGCCTTTAGCAACCCCTGTCCTCATTTAGAATTTAGTAGGCAGTCAGCATGGAATATTCTAATGCAAGCAATAGATAAGAACATATTTCATATTTCTATTCACTCAGCTTCTTCCATAAATCATTTTCCTTCTTTAAATGCTTAGTTTTTTTTTTTGTACTAAGGAGGATTTACTCATAGGAGTGCAACTGTATGAACCCAGGGTCAGGCATATTAAAGTGGATAAATGTGCCCACATCCATTCACTCACTTCAAGCTTGGCAATTTCCTCTCACGGACCTCTGAGTCTGTTGACCCTTTGTGAATCTTGGCTCTGTATGTCCACCTACTGTGTATACTCTGTTCTTTACAGAAACTCTTTCTTTTATGCTATGCATAACTACGTAGACTATTTACCCACAGAATCGCGCACTGAAACAGTGCTCTGTGTGGTCAACGCCAGGGATCTCAAGAGTACTTTGGTGTGTACTCTATTTTTATTTGTGCACCCGCTCTCCAGATTAACCCCCATCACGTGACCCCTACCGCAATAAACTGTTCTGATGAAATTTCAGTACCTAAGCTTAGACAAATTACAGCTGTAGTAAGTCTCTGGGCCTGCAGCTGTGTTCACTTGGAGTCTGCGGGCGAGTCCTGAGGAATCACAGAACCCTGGAGAGACACCAGGGTGGTGGGTGATAGGAAATTGGCCTGCAAATTTCATAATGTCATTTTTCCTAACAGCTGAGTAATAGTCCACTGTGTAAATGTCCCTCATCTTCTTTATCCATTCTCCAGTTGAGGGCCGTCTCAGTTGTTCCCCATTTCTGCCGATTATGAATAAAGCCTCAGTGAACGTGGTTGAACAAGGGTTCTTGTTTTAGGATGGAGCGGGTTTTGTTGTTGTTTTTGGTTGATTTGGGGGTTTTGTTGGGGGCGGGTATGTGTCCATGAGTGGTATAGGTGAGTCTTGAGGTAAATCGATTCCCAGTTTTCTAAGGAGCTGCCATATTGACATCTGTAGTAGTTCTATGAGTTTGCATTTCCATCGGCCATGGAAAAGTGCTCCCCTTGCTCCGCATTCTCACCGGCATGAGCTGTCATTTGTGCTGCTGATCTTAACCACTGTGACAGGTATAAGATGAAAACTCAAATTAGTTTTTATTTGCATTTCCCTGACAGCTAAGGATGGTGAGCATTTATTTAAGTGCTTCTCAGCCATCTCAGTTTCCTCTAATGAGAATCCTCTGTGTAGGTCTGCACCCCGTGTTTCTGAGTGGATCGTTTGCCTTGTTGATATCCAGTTTCTTGAGCTTTTTATATATTTAGAATGTTAGCTCTCTATCAGATGTGGAGTTGGTGAAACTTTTTCCCCATTCTGTAGACTGCCATTTTGTCCTATTGACAGTGTCCTTTGCCTTACAGATCTTTTCAGTTTCACTAGGTCTCATTTATTAATTGTAGATCTTAGTGCTCTGTTTAGGAAATTGTCTCCAATGCCAAGGAGCTCAAGGCTGTTCCCTGCTTTCTCTTCTAGCAGATTCCGTGTCTGGTTTTATGTGGAAGTCTTTGATCCACTTGGACTTGAGTTTTGTGGAGGGTGATAAATATGGATCTAATTGTACTCTACATGAAGATATCAATAAATATGGACCTAATTGTACTCTACATGCAGATATCCAGTTAAACCAGCACTATTTCTTCTTTTTTTTTTCTTTTTTGGAGCTGGGGACCGAACCCAGGGCCTTGTGCTTGCTAGGCAAGCGCTCTACCACTGAGCTAAATCCCCAACCCCACTATTTCTTAAAGATGCTTTCTTTGTTCCATTGTGCATTTCTGCCTTCTTTGTCAAAAATCAGATGTCTATAGGTGTGTGGATTTATGGGGGTTTATACCTGGGTCTCCAATTCAATTCCATTGATCAACTTCTCTATTTGTATGCCAGTACCATGTGGTTCTCATTACTATCACTCTGCAGTGTAGCTCGAAATCAGGAATGGTGATACATCCAGAATTGCTTTTATTCTTCAGGATTGTTTTATCTCTCCTGGATTTTTTTTTTTTTTTTTATTTCCTTTTTTTTTTTTTTTTTTTGCTTTTCCATATGAGTTGAGTATTTCCTTTCAAGGTCTGTAAAGAATTTTGTTGGAATTTTGATAGGGGTTTTGTTGAATCTATAGACTTCTTTTAGGAGGGTAGCCATTCTTACTCTGTTAATTCTACCAATCCACAAGCATGGGGGAACTTCTGGATTGCATGGTCTATTTCCCTATGATCTTATTTGACTTGCCCCTTCTCTTTAGTATTACCCATAAAATGTTCGTTAGTGCTGTTTAATTGCACTTTTCTGTTTCATTAGCATACATTAATTATACATGGCAATAGGTCTCAGTATGACATGGAGCACCAAGGGCAAGGGACCAGAGCTGTGACCTTGCTGTCTAGCCATTTAACTTGGCTTTGTTGCTTCCAATATAAAGTGGAGGTTGGGCAAGATAATCTCTAAAGTCACCTACAGAGCTACAGATTCGTGAAAACTTAAGACAGGAAGAATTCCATAAAGTTAAAAATAAAGATAATAGATTCATTTTCCTTTTAACCTAAATTATGTAGTTTTATCACTAAATTTATTCTTTACATATATCATCATGAATAAGTGAACCATCCTCTCTCCCTGCTCAACCTGTCTACATGAACAGTTCTTTTTAAGTTAAGATTTATGTATTTTTAAATTTGAATTATGTGTGTTGGTGTATGTGTACAGTTAACTAGGGCGTGGGGGGGGGGTAACAGAAATGTCTGGTCCCAATGGAGCTGGAGTTAGAAGCAATTGTGAGCCGTCCAACAGGAACGCTGGGAGCTCAGCCCAGGTCGTCTGTAAGAACAACTTGTGCTCTCAACTGCTGAGCCACCTCTCCAGATTCCACATGGATGCTTCTTATTCACTCAGATATTTTTCTCTAATGGAACTTAATTTTTTCATTTCTCTGAATATAGGATATTACGCTATCAGAAAAAAAATAGACTAGCAAGATGGGCCTGTGGTTATGTTGCAAACCTGAGTTCCATCTCTGAAAACCCGAGTGGTGGAAGAAGACAGTAGACCCCAGGCAGCTGTCCTCTGACTGCCCCATGGATGCTGTGGCACAGCTGCCCCCACCACACACACACAGCATACACACTAAATGAATAATAAGTAAATTTTAAAAACTAAGTAATTTTAAAACTCATAAATGTATACAAATCAAGGAGACAAGTAACAAAATATTAATATATGTATTACTTTTGTAATTGGAAGTTCATGCTATGTTCAGGCCTGCACAGGTCTGCACCAGGTCCTCTGTATATATATATATACAGCTTCAGTTTTAGTGCTTTTATGGGTTCCTTGGTGTGTGAACAAGTTGGTCTCTGATTCTTATGCCTTCTTTTGAACTCTTTTCCTTCTGTTGGTTCGTCTTGTCTGACTTAAGTGATAGTTTCTGTTTTATCTTTCTATGTTTTATTTTTTAAATGGATGGATGGATGGATGGATGGATGGATGGATGGATGGATGGATGAATACCTAGCCACTAGGGTAAAGGTTAACAACTGAACTCTCATTTATACCTAATGGGAGAGGGGGTTGGGGATTTAGCTCAGTGGTAGAGCGCTTGCCTAGCAAGCGCAAGGCCCTGGGTTCGGTCCCCAGCTCCGAAAAAAAAAAGAAAAAAGAAAAAAAAATACCTACTGGGAAAGGGAAAATCAATTTTCTCCAGTAGAGTAATCCTGGATATGTTGACCACTCCAAGACAGGCCTCATGTTCAGGAGTAGTTGACCAACATATAATAGACTCGTGTGTGTGTGTGTGTGTGTGTGTGTGTGTGTGTGTGTGTGTGTGTGTGTATTATTTGGTTACAGTTTGGTGGGGGTTAGGGGGTCAAGGTTTGATTTTGTTTCTTGGTTTGAGAAATTATTGGGTTTTGTTTTGTTTTGTTTTTTTCTTTTAGAAAAAGATAAAGTTGGGTGGGTAGGGAAGGGAGAGGATCTGGAGGGACTTGTTAGAAGAGAGAAACCCACTTGGTTAAAAAGCCTGTATGGAAATAGCTTCCACTGTAATCACAGTCTGCTGCACACAAATTACCCATGGAAATGTATTCTGCTAGTTATTCTGTTAAAAATATGACAGCCTGGCCCTGGGTCCGTCTCTGAAAACCATGTCAAATATTCATGAAAGGAAGCGCTGGCTTCTGTCAGCAAGGAGCTCTTGTCTGTAATGAGTCAAGGCACAAGTGTCTTTGAAAAAAGCTTTTCTCTCTAATATCTTTCAGTAATTAGTAGAATTGAGAGTTTTTTTTCATCCTTTGAAGAGGGGTGCTAGATCTTCATTCCTGTCTGCTATTTTTTGTAACACTTTTTTTTCAGGGTTCTGACTTTTAAAGGTTCATAAGATCAGTAGGGTGTGTGTGTGTGTGTGTGTGTGTGTGTGTGTGTGTGTGTGTGTGTTTGTATTCCCATTGAGTGACCCATTTTGGTGGGGAAGTACAATAAATTGAATGACACATAATAAAGTTTTAGTAAGTTCATAAAAGGAAATGAGTGGATTGTTTATGAAAGAGGGAATTAGTTTGAATTTATGTTTTGGGAAGACATCTTATAAGAGGAAACACTGCACATGCCAAAGCCAAACCAAGTGACTCAGTAGCATCTATCTGCCTCTTATTCACTCAAAAGTTAGAGGCTAGCCTTGGCTACATGAGACTTTGACTCAAAAAATAAGTAAATAAAAACAGATCATGTCACAAAAATGATTATTTAAGAAACAAGAAATGGATTAGTCAAATAAGGTGATCACTAGAAGAGAGATCATAGTGAGGGCATGCTACTGTTGTTTATTATAGAGATATTAATGCCCCAAAAATATTGTATCTACAATATAAAGATCGAAACCAGTTTTTTTAAGAGTCTCCATGTAGCTCAGGCTAGCTTCAAACTCCAAATGCAGCCAAGGATGACCTGAGTTATTGATCCTCCTGGACCTCCCAAGTGCAAGGATTATAAGTATGCCCCACACCTAGAGACTTGAAGTGCCAGGGTTGGGGGATACAGGAGGACCCCAAACCGCTCAGAGGAGAAGGGTAGGGGGATGGGGGAAGGATTGTGGCGGGGAGTTACTGGGGAGAGGGTAGTGAGCTGGATGTGAAGTGAATAAGTAAGAAAAAAAATTAATGGAGTAGCCATTCTAATATCGAATAAAATCGACTTTCAACCAAAAGTTATCAAAAAAAAAAAAAAAGATAAGGAAGGACACTTCAGACAAAGGGAAAATCTACCAAGATGAACTCTCAATTCTGAACATCTATGTTCCAAATGCAAGGGCACCTACATTCATGAAAGAAACTTTACTAAAGCTCAAAGCATGAAAGGCAGCCTGGGACGGGACCCTTCTGGTCTCCATCTGCGACCAGAACTGGGGCTGTCCCACAGCCCTTGGACACAAAGCCTTCCCCTTGGAGAGCTGTTCTGCCAGGAGCCCTCTCCCTCCTAAGCCCAAAGCCCACTGGTAAGACCCCACTTTCTCTCCAATGACCATCCAAGGAGAGACATGCCAGGAGTGCATGGGGCCAGGGAACCGCAGGGTAGCCTAGGACAGGAGCCTTCTGGTTTCCATCTGTGACCAGAGCTGGGGCTGTCTCACACCTCTCAGATGCAAAACCTGCCCTGAGAGAGCTAGTCCCCCAGGAGCCCTCTCACTCCTAAGATCACAGGCTTACAGGCCCAAAGGAGGGACAAGCTCCAGTCAGAGACAGCAAGACCAACTAACATCAGAAAAAACCAGATGGCAAGAGGCAAGCACGAGAACCTAAACAACAGAACCCAAGACTGCTTGGTGTCATCAGAGCCCAGTTCTCCCGCCACAGCAAATACTGGATATCCCAGCACACCTGAAAAGTGTGTGGATTTAAGGGTTTGGATTTAAAATCACATCTCATGATGTTGATAGAGGACTTTAAGGACAGAAATAACTTCCTTAAATAAATACAGGAGAATATAAACAAGTAGAAGCCCTTAAAGAGCAAGTACAAAAATCCCTTAAAAACTTACAGGAAAACACTACAAAGCAGGTGAAGGAATTGAACAAAACCATTCAGGATCTAAAAATGGAAATAGAAACAATAAATAAATCACAAAAGGAGATAACCCTGGAAATAGAAAATCTAGGAAAGAGATCAGGATTCATAAATGCAAGCATCACCAACAGAATACAGGAGATTGAAGAGAGAATCTCAGGGGCAGAAGATATCTAAGAAAACATTTACACAATACTCAAAGAAAATTCGAAAAGCAAAAAGCCCTAATCCATAACATCCAGGAAATCCAGGATACAGTGAGAAGACCAAACCTAAGAATAATAGGTATAGAAGAGAACAAAAATTCCCAACATAAAGAGACAGTAAATATCTTCAAAAAAATTATAGAAGAAAACTTCCCTAACCTAAAGAAAGAGGTGCCCATGAACATTTAGAAGCCTACAGAACTCCAAATAGACTGGGCCAGAAAAGAAAGCAATCTTCCTTCAACAAACCAAAAAGAAGATAGGCACAGAAACATAATTCCACTTCTAATAACAAAAATAACAAGAAACAATCACTACTTTTTAATATCTCTTAACATCAAAGGACTCAATTCCTCTATAAAAAAAGACAGACTAACATACTAGATATGTAAACAGGATCCAGCATTTTGCTGCATACAGTGACAAAGACATACACTACCTGAGAATAAAAGGGTGGGGGAAATGGTCCAAGCAAACGGTTCCAAGAAACAAGCTGGAGAAGCCATTCTAATAACAAATGAAATAGACTTTCAACCAAAAGTCATCAAAAAGATAGGGAAGGACACTTCATACTCATCAAAGGAAAACTCTACAAAGATGAACTCTCTCGATTCTGAACATCTATGCTCCAAATGCAAGGGCACCCACATTCATAAAAGAAACCTTACTAAAGTTCAAAGCAAGCATTGCACCTCACACAATAATGGTAGGAGACTTCAACACCCCACTCTCATCAATGGGCAGATCATGAAAACAGAAATTAAACAGAGACACAGTGAAACTAAGAGAAGTTATGAACCAAATGGATTTAACAGATATCTATAGAATATTTCATCCTAAAACAAAAGAATATACCTTCTTCTCAGCACCTCATGGTACCTTCTCAAAAATTGACCATATAATTGTTCACAAAACAGACCTCAATAGATACAAGGAGATTGAAATAATCCCATGCATCCTATCAGATCACCATAGACTAAGACTGGTCTTCAATAGCAACAAAGACAGGAAAAAGCCAACACACACATGCGTGGAAGCTGAACAATGCTGTACTCAATGACAACTTGCTCAAGGGAGAGATAAAGAAAGAAATTAAAGACTTTTTAGAATTTAATGAAAATGTAGGCACAACACTTAGTTGTGAACCCAACTAAGTTGAACCCAAACTTATGGGACACAATGAAAGCAGTGCTAAAAGAGAAACTCATAGCTCTGAGTGCCTCCAAAAAGAAACAGGAAAGAGCATACACTAGCAGCTTGACAGCACACCTGAAAGCTCTAGAACAAAAAGCAAATTCACCCAGGAGGAGTAGATGGCAGGAAATAATGAATCTCAGAGATGAAATCAGCCAAGTAGAAACAAAAAGAACTATGCAAAGAATCAACAAGACCAGGAGCTGGTTCTTTGAGAAAATCAACAAGATAGATAAACCCCTAGCCAGACTAACGAGAGGACACAGAGTGTGTGTCCAAATTAACAAAATCAGAAATGAAAAGGGAGACATAACAACAGAAACTGAGGAAATTCAAAAAATTATCAGAACCTACTACAAAAGCCTATATTCAACAAAACTGGAAAATCTGGATGAAATGGACAATTTTCTAGACAGATACCAGGTACCAAAGTTAAATCAGGTTCAGATAAACCATCTAAATAGTCCCATAATCCCCCAAAGAAATAGAAGCAGTCATTAGAAGTCTCCCAACTAAAAAAGCCCAGGACCATTTACTGCAGAATTCTATCAGACCTTCAGAGAAGACCTAATACCAACATTCTTCAAACTATTCCACAAAATGGAAACTGAAGGAACACTACCCAATTTGTTCTTTGAAGCCACAATTACTCTTATACCTAAACTACACAAAGACCCTACAAAGAAAGAAAACTTCAGACCAATTTTCCTCATGAATATCAATAAAAAACTACTCAATAAAATTCTCACAAACCGAATCCAAGAACACTTCAAAATGATCATCCACCATGATCAAGTAGGCTTCATCCCAGGGATGCAGGGATGGTTCAATATATGGAAATCCATCAATGTAATCCACTATATAAACAAACTCAAGGAAAAAACCCACATGATCATTTCATTAGGTGCTGAGAAAGCATTTGACAAAATTCAACACCCCTTCATGATAAAAGTCCTGAAAAGATCAGGAATTCAAGCCCCATACCTAAGCATACTGAAAGCAATATACAGCAAACCAGTAGCTAACATGAAACTAAATGGAGAGAAACTTGAAGCAATCCCACTAAAATCAGGGAGTAGACAAAGCTCCCCACTCTCTCCCTACCTATTCAATATAGTACTCAAAGTCCTAGTCAGAGTAACCAGACAACAAAAGGAGGTCAAATGGATACAAATTGGAAAGGAAGAGTCAAAAATATCACTATTTGCAGATGGTATGATAGTATACTTAAGTGACCCCAAAAATTCCACCAGAGAACTCCTAAACCTGATAACTTCAGCAAAATGGCTGGATATAAAATTAACTGAAACAAATCAGTAGCCTTCCTCTACGCAGAGGAAAAACAGGGTGAGAAAGAAATTAGGGAAATAACACCCTTCACAATAGTCACAAATAATATAACATACCTTGGTGTTACTCTAATCAAGTAAGTGAAAGATCTTTATGACAAGAACTTCAAGTCTCTGAAGAAAGAAATAAAAAAAGATCTCAGAAGATGGAAAGGTCTCCAATGCTCATGGATTGGCAGGTTTAATATAGTAAAAGGCAATCTTGTTGAAAGCAACCTACAGATTCAGTGCAATCCCCATCAAGATTCCAACTCAATTCTTCATAGAATAATTTGCAGATTACTTTGGAAAAGCAAAAAACCTAGGATAGCACAAACTATTCTTAACAATAAAAGAACTTCTGGGGGAATCACCATCCCCAACCTCAAGCTGTATTACAGAGCTATCGTGATAAAAATTGCATGGTATTGGTACAGAGACAGGCAGGTAGATAAATGGAATAGAATTGAAGACCCAGAAATGAACCCACACACCTGTGGTCACTTGATCTTTGACAAAGAAGCTAAAACCATCCAGTGGAAAAAAGACAGCATTTTCAACAAATGGTGCTGGTTCAACTGGTGGTCAGCATGTAGAAGAATGCAAATTGATCCATTCTTATCTCCTTGTGCAAAGCTCAAGTCCAAGTGGATCAAGGACTTCCACATAAAACCAATGCACTGAAACTAATAGAAGTGAAAGTGGGGAAGAGCCTGGAACACATGGGCACTGGGGAAATTTTCCTGAACAGAACACCAATGGCTTATGCCCTAAGATCAAGATTCGACAAATGGAATCTCATAAAACTGCAAAGCTTCTGTAGGGCAAAGGACACTGTGGTTAGGACAAAACGGCAACCAACAGATTGGGGATAGGTCTTTACCAATCCTACATCTGATAGAGGGCTAATATCTAATATATACAAAGAACTCAAAAAGTTAGACTCCAGAGAATCAAATAATCCTATTAAAAATGGGGTACAGAGTTAAACAAAGAATTCTCAACTGAGGAATACCAAATGGCTGAGAAGCACCTAAAGAAATGTTCAACATCCTTAATCATCAGGGAAAAGCAAATCAAAACAACCCTGAGATTCCACCTCACACCAGTCAGAATGGCTAAGATCAAAAACACATAGTGCCATTCCTCCATTGTTGGTAGGGTTGCAAACTGGTACAACCACTCTGGAAATCAGTCTGGAGGTCCCTCAGAAAATTGGACATTGAACTACCTGAGGACCCACCTATACCTCTCCTGGGCATATACCCAAAAGATGCTCCAACATACAACAAAGACACATACTCCACTATGTTCATAGCAGCCTTATTCATAACCAGAAGCTGAAAAGAATCCAGAAGTCCTTCAACAACGGAACATATACAGAAAATGGTACATCTACACAATGTTGTACTACTCAGCTATCAAAAACAATGACTTCATGGAATTCTTAGGCAAATGGATGGAACTAGAAAATATCATCCTGAGTTAGGTAACCCAATCACAAAAGCACACACATGGTATGCACTCACTTATAAGTGGATATTAGTCCAAAAGCTTGCAATACCTAAGAAAAAATTCACAGAACATATGAAGCCCAAGAAGAAGGAAGATCAAAATGTGAATGCTTCATTCCTTCTTGGAAGGGACAGCAAAATATTCACGGGAGGAAATATAGGAACAAAAAGCAGAGCAGGGACTGAAGAAAAGGTCATCCAGAGACTGCCCCACCTGGGGATCCACCCCATATGCAGCCACCAAACCCAGTCACTACTGTTGATGCCAAGAAGTGCTTGCTGACAGGAGCCAGATATGGGTGTCTCCTGAGAGGCTCTGATAGAGCCTTACTAGTACAGATGAGGATGGTTCCAGCTAACCATTGGACTAAACAAGGGTACCCCAATGGAGGAGTTATATAAAAGACCAAAGGAGCTGAAGGGGTTTGCAACACCATAGGAACAACAACAATTTCAACCAACCAGACCCCACCAGAGCTCCCAGGAACAAAACCACCAACCAATGAGTACACATGGAGAGACCCATGTCTCCAACCACATATGTAGCAGAGGATGTCAATGTCCAGCATCAATAGGAGAAAATGCCCTTGGTCCTCTAAAGGCTCGTTTTCCCAATGTAGGGGAATGCCAGGGCATTGAGGTGGGAGTGGGTGGGTGGGAATGGGAGCACCCTCATAGAAGCAGGGGGAGGGGGAGGGGGGAAGGGAGAGGTAAGAAAGGGGATAACATGTGAAATGTAAATATATAAAATATCCAAGAAAAATACAATTTTAAAAAAATTTAATTTTTTTAAAAAAAGTATGCACCTTTGGAACACATGGGCACTGGAAAAAATTTCCTGAACAAAACACCCATGGCTTATGCTCTAAGATCAAGAATCGACAAATGGGATCTCATAAAACTGCAAAGCTTCTGTAAGGCAAAGGACACTGTGGTTAGGACAAAACGGCAACCAACAGATTGGGAAAAGATCTTTACCAATCCTACAACAGATAGAGGGCTTATATCCAAAATATACAAAGAACTGAAGAAGTTAGACAGCAGGGAGACAAATAACCCTATTAAAAAATGGGGTTCAGAGCTAAACAGAGAATTCACAGCTGAGGAATGCGAATGGCTGAGAAACACCTAAAGAAATGTTCAACATCGTTAGTCATAAGGAAATGCAAATCAAAACAACCCTGAGATTTCACCTCACACCAGTGAGAATGGCTAAGATCAAAAACTCAGGTGACAGCAAATGCTGGCGAGGATGTGGAGAAAGGGGAACACTCCTCCATTGTTGGTGGGGTTGCAGACTGCTACAACCATTCTGGAAATCAGTCTGGAGGTTCCTCAGAAAATTGGACATTGAACTGCCTGAGGATCCAGCTATACTCTCCTGGGCATATACCCAAAAGATGCCCCAACATATAAAAGACACGTGCTCCACTATGTTCATCATGAGCCTTATTTATAATAGCCAGAAGCTGGAAAGAACCCAGATGCCCTTCAACAGAGGAATGGATACAGAAAATGTGGTACATCTACACAATGGAATATTACTCAGCTATCAAAAACAATGACTTTGTGAAATTGTAGGCAAATGGTTGGAACTGGAAACTATCATCCTGAGTGAGCTAACCCAATCACAGAAAGACATACATGGTATGTACTCATTGATAAGTGGCTATTAGCCCAAATGCTTGAATTACCCTAGATGCCTAGAACAAATGAAACTCAAGACGGATGATCAAAATGTGAATGCAGATCGCTCCTGAGAGACACAGCCAGAATACAGCAAATACAGAGGCGTATGCCAGCAGGAAAGCACTGAACTGAGAACAGGACCCTGTTGAAGGAATCAGAGAAAGAACTGGAAGAGCTTGAAGGAGCTCGAGACCCCATATGTACAGCAATGCCAACCAACCAGAGCTTCCAGGGACTAAGCCACTACCCAAAGACTATACATGGACTGACCCTGGACTCTGACCTGGAGGTTGCAATGAATATCCTAGTAAGAGCACCAGTGGAAGGGAAGCCCTGGGTCCCTGCTAAGACTGAACCCCTAGTGAACTAGACTGTTGGGGAGAGGGCGGCAATGGGGGGAGGGTTGGAGAGGAACACCCATAAGGAAGGGGAGGGGGGAGGGGGATGTTTGCCCGGAAACTGGGAAAGGGAATAACACTCAAAATGTATATAAGAAATACTCAAGTTAATAAAAAAAAAAAAAAAAAAAAAAAAAAAGTATGCACCACTATGCTCAGAAAAAACCCCAAAAACAACAAATAAATATTTAAGTAGAAAAACATAAGCCTGCCCCTCCTCCTCCTCCTCTTCCTCCTCCCTCTCCTCTCCTCCTCCTTCTCCCTCTCTTCTCTCCTCCTCCTCTTCCTCCTCCCTCTCCTCTCCTCCTCCTTCTCCCTCTCTTCTCTCCTTCTCCTCCCCTCCCTCTCCTCTCCTCCTCCTTCTCCCTCTCTTTCTCCTTCTCCTCCTCCTCCTCCCCCTCCTCTCCTCCTCCTTCTCCCCTCTCTCCCTCTCCTCCCTCCCCTCCCCCTCCCCTCCCTCCCCCTCCTCTCGACTCTCACTCAGAATATAAAACACATACCAGTCCTGCATTCAGTCAGCTTAATTGTAATCCCCGTCTCTGAGCCGGGGAAATAAGCAGAACCTAAGTGCACGTACACAGTCCGTTCTCTTCCCTAGACTGCCTACAAGTCAGTCACAAATTCACCGCAAGGAGGGGTTCTCGTGTCGCGATAAAGCAGCCTCTTTACTAATTTATCTCCCACCTTCTTGTAGCCCCGTGTTTCTTTCTACCGTCTTCCCGATAGACGCGCTGAGAAATGCCGCGTGTGTTGCTTTACAAGGCTTCCTTCGACTCACATTCCATTTTTATTTTCTCTTACTTTGATATTTCCCTTGGCAGGTGCCAGCATTCCTCTGACCCACACAAGGTTGTGCAGCCAAAGACTGTCTTCCCTCAAACTGAGGGCTGAGACAGATGGTGAGGTTCAGCCCCCACCCTGGACCCGTGGATTACATTTCCACAGAGATCCCCACAACAGCTGTGTTCCTTTGATCAAAACACTGAGAAGCACAAGTCCTCACGTCTTCCCCAGGATAGACACAGCCAGGACCCTGGGTCAAGTGCAGGCACGTCAGCTTCTCCACAGGGCTTCCTGTGCAACAAATGCAGGGTTCTCAGAAGAACTACTGAAACATACCCCGTAGGGTAGCAGAGGTCAGTGTGGGAGAAGGGAAGGGAGCGTCTCCAGGAGGAGAGTACACACAGAGTATAACATAGTGCTCACAGCCATACAAGGGAATAGTAGGACCCAATAAATACATACTGACTGAATATGCAACTTCTCTGATGTGTTCTTGTCCTTCGGTGCTCTCCCGCTCACCCATGCTCTCCCGCTCACCCATGCTCTCCCGCTCACCCATGCTCTCCCGCTCACCCATGCTCTCTCATCCTCCCTCCCTTCCTCCTTTCTTTTTCTATTAAAGATTTATTTTTGTGTGTGTGTGTGTGTGTGAGAGAGAGAGAGAGAGAGAGAGAGAGAGAGAGAGAGAGAGAGAGAGAGAGAGAGAGGTGTTCTGGTCCTATTATTCTACAACTATGAGCACCAAACCACACAAGTTAGGAGCCCCTGCTTTCCTTTGATCTGTCATCTTGCAGAGCACTCTCACCCTGTCCAACTGGAGTTCAGCAGCCCTGGAAGAGCAACCTCATTTGATTTTTAACAGATCCGGACACTGACGTTCTGATGGAATTAGCAGCTGACAGAGCAGGAGCCAGGCCCTCTGGTGACTCCCAGTGCCCAACCTGTCACACCCTAGCTACCAGAAGTCACATCAGCAGGAGCAGAGCCAGCAGGAGATGACTCCTCTTCCAAAACTCCTTCCAGAAAGTGAGAGCACTCTGACACCTGATAGGGCCTGACCACCGCTCTCCCCACAGCCCAGCTACAAGAACATTTGTGCTGAGGGAGTCATTTGCCAGAAGCCCCGGGGGACGCTGGGATGATGATAGTTTGCTTAGCCTTCATTTGATACTGGGCTATAGGTCAGCCTTGTAACAAATGTTTAGAAAGAAATGTTAGTTTGAGCTGTCTAAACGTGTAAACTGTTTCTAGACTTTCAGTGTAAAAGTAGACATCTATAAACAGAGCTAAAAGTCAAGCCGTAAGCTGGGCTTGATGACAAGGGCTTGCAATTCCAGTACCTTACATGGCTTGAGGCAAGTGGACTTCAAGTTGAAGATGCTTCAGCTTTGACTGAGGTCAAGGCCAGCGCAGGCAGTTTAGGGAGATCTTGTCATGAAATAAAACAGTTTTTTTTTTTTTTGGTTCTTTTTTTCGGAGCTGGGGACCGAACCCAGGGCCTTGTGCTTCCTAAGCAAGCGCTCTACCACTGAGCTAAATCCCCAATCCCGAAATAAAACAGTTTTAAAAGGGATGGAGAGGTAGCTCTGTGGTAGAGCTTGCTTAGGATGCATAGGGCAGATTCAAACTGTTAAAGATATATAATACTCAGACTGGGAAAAATAGTAATGTGGCATGAGGTGTGTGTGTGTGTGTGTGTGTGTGTGTGTGTGTGTGTGTGTGTGTGTGTGTGTGTTTCCAGTGTTCAAGGAATAGAAAGTCAAAAAGAAGATTAAAAACTCAGTCCAAAAAAATAAAATAAACAGACAACAGATATAAGCAGGCAACTCACAAAACAATCAACTATAATTGTCAAAGACACATGAAGATGATCATTGTTAGTTGATATTCACAATAAAACAATGAGACAACCTTTACCTTACCAGATTTATAGGCGTTTACAAGTCTAACAGTTGAAGTATTGATGGGCACACAAAGACCTTCGCTTCGGGAGGGAATCAATCAGACAGTTTCTAGCACAGCTAAAAGTGCCCAATGTTCTGGCAAGGATTCCACCCCCTCATATGTAAACGCACATAAAGGAACTCACACATGTGTAAACGGAGTATACCAGGAGAGTCACTAATGGACTACTTTTCACCAAAACGAAAAGCACAAAGGCCAAAATGCCATTTCTATAAGTTAAAAAATAGGTATATCCCAGTGTGGTGGCACATATCTGTAATCATAACACCCAAGAGGAAGAGACAAGAGGAATACTGTGAGTTAATAGTCAGCCAGGGGTACATAGCAAAAGAACTACATGACATTAGTACTCATATGAAACAAACAGGAAAAGAACGGTCTAATATACATTCATGATAGTGGTCACCATGAGGAAAGAAATGGAAGAAGCATAGGGACTTCAAATTTGTAAGGTTCTTTTTCCTTAACCCCCCCCCAAATAAATATATGAAGGGTTGTTTGTTTGTTTGTTTGTTTGTTTTTAAAACAAAATCCCAATTGTTTGATTTTACCAAATGAAGACTTGGAAGCCAGATGCTGGGGTGAAACTGGACTAGCTCAGAGAGGCAGAGAAAGCACCCAGCTGACCTTCCACCTCAATGAATGTCCCAGAAGGAAAAAAACACTAGCTCTCCTTCTCCACGCTGTCTTAAAAGAAAAAAACCGGGGTTGGGGATTTAGCTCAGTGGTAGAGCGCTTGCCTAGCAAGCGCAAGGCCCTGGGTTCGGTCCCCAGCTCCGAGAAAAAGAAAAAGAAAAAAAAAAGAAGAAAAGAAAAGAAAAAGAAAAAACCTTTCAAACAGAATGTCCCGCCTTTCTACTTCCTGACTTCCTCACACTCTCTATGTTTTCGCCCCCATGTTCACTCCTTGTCAACTGGCTCCTTGCTCTGCCTCTTGAACTATGGTTGACTTTATTTAATCCTGTTTACAGAAAGCTCTTTGGATTAAAGGTGTGTGCTAGGACTGAGCCACACCACAACAATAGACAAGATTTTCCAGGATATAGTCTCGTGGTTCATAGTATGATGATCAGATCTCCCGCAAGGTGGATTAAATGGTCTAAAATAAAAAACAAAACAAAACAAAACAAAAACAAATAAATGGGTAAATAAATAAATGTTGAGATGGCGAATGCATTGATGAATGAAAAACGATAGCCCCTCTGGCTGGAATAATAGGGTGTTCAGACAAAGGCTATTCAATCATATTCAGACGACAAATGGAGTCTTGCTAAGTGTTAGATAGAAGACTGGACAGGATTACTACTTAACATACTCCTTCTATAAATAGCATTTGATGAGTCAAAGGAACACTGTTCCCCTGGACACCTTTGTTTTGACCACAGTGTCAGAGCTCAGTATTTGAGAGAAATGGAGTGAGCCCATTGGAACACGGCCCTCTTTAGAAGCATGCGCACTATAAACACTGTCGTTCCACCCTGAGGGGGAGGGTTAGAGTATCGTAGCAGGCATAAGTATTCTGTGAACCTCTGTGGTTTAAGGTCACTAGTAGTGGCTTCCCACTTCAAATCCTGTGAGGGTGGGACATTCACCACCTGATAATGAAAAACTATTCTTTTTCTAACCTCCTCCCATGTGAGCAGACCGTGAGCTTCCTAGGATCAGGTCTCAGAAGGAGGCAGGATGTCCCGGGCACCACATTTCAGCTAGAGCCTGGAGGCCTGGGTTTTACAAATTGTTGAATTCACTTCAACAAAGTACTTACATGCCTGGGAAGGCTGTCCAAGGGCTTCTCGGCGAGCTGTGCAACTTTTAATGATCCATTTATGTAACCTCTGCCTGCCGGGTGTAAAACAAGCCTGGGCCCTGTGGATTTGCAGAGATGTGTTAATGAGGCTTTGTTTTGCTTTGTTCTAATTTAGTTGAGAAGTTATGTTAAGCAGCATCTTAATTCTTAGCACATTGCCATGATCAGGCCACACACATCTCTCTCATTATGATCTCCTCTTTCCTCCCTTTCCCCCAAAGTCACCCTATATAACGTATTTCCTAACATTACTTATAGCTTTAGAAATTCATGGTGTCGTGTTTGCACCTTTGGTATAATTTTGATCCGTTCCTTACATCTATCCAGTCGACGCCGCTTGTAAGGCGCCCATCCTGCATGAAGAACGCCTTGTTCAGGCTTCCATTACCCTCTTCGTGAACCGAGTGTTAATTGCCAGCCCTCTCATGCAATTGTTACTGCTGTTGTTGACAGGAAATTAGTTTCTGTATTATTTTTACGTTTGCTCTCACTGGCTGAGGAAAGAGTAGTGTATGTTCTTGGGAGCTGACCCTGAGTTCAGACGTCTCGCCAAACATTTTCATCCCTCCTAATTGGTAAGCACGCTGAAAAAGGCTGGTGTTACGTCTTTACATCTATTTTGTTTAATACCATATATGCCTTCTGCTCTAGCCAAGACCTACATGATTCTGGAAGCAACAGACAACAGAGGTATTCACTACCTGAAATACTGTTAGGACTCCAAACATCCATCTTTGAGGACCATTGGTTACATTTTGAAAAATGTGTGGGGGTGGGGTTTGTACATGCCATTGTACATGTGTGGAGGTCAGAGGACAGCTTACAGAAATCAATTTTCTCCTACTAAGTGGGTCCTTGGTATCAAACTCAAGCTGTTAGCCCTGGCAGCAGATGCTTTTACCCACCAAACCACCTCATAAGCCCCATGAGGGACCATTCGAATAGACCATGATGGAGCCACACAATGGGGGTAATATACAGCTACAAAAAGAAATCGTAAAGGTCTCCATTTTATTTTGCTGAGAAATACTCCTAGGACATACTGTTGAATTTTTTAAAAAAGGTTAAATCATACATTTTCTTTTTCTTTCTGTTTGTTTTGTGAGACAGAGTCCCCACTCTGTAGCCCTAGCTGGCCTGGAACTCACTATGTAACAACAGCAGTAACAATTGCATGAGAGGGCTGGTAATTGACACATGGTTCACGAAGAGTGGAATGGAAGCCTGAACAAGGTGTTCGTGCAGGATGGACACCTTACAAGTGGCGTCGACTGGATAGATGTAAGGAACGGATCAAAATTACTAAATTTCTTTTTGTTTTTAATATAGAAAATAGTGCCGGGAGGATCCCAGCACTCATGTGTTAAGTCTAGAGGGGGACCAGGAGCTGTGGTTTCTTACAATTAGCTGGTAAACCTGAGAATTGCAAGGAGAACAGACAAAATCCATGATTGACCAATTAAAGCAAGGTGTATTTCAGGGTCCAGTATGGACTGGCCAGCCAGAACAATTCAGTGAGGGGCCGACAGAATCAAGCTGAATCAGCCAGCTTGGAGATGAATTTTGAACCAGAGCAGCTGAGTTGTACCAGACAGCTCTAGAGTAACAGTTCTAGAGTTCAGAACTAGAAGAGATGCACTTACTCACCAGCAAGCCTCCAAGAGGACAATTACATCAAGTGAAACTGTGGGGTTTGACCAAGATGCAAGACCAGTTAGCAGGACCAGGTTTGCCTCTGGCTTTCTCCCTTGTATACTGCACTACACAAACACAAGTTTTGCACATGGGTTGTGAGGCACCTGTAGCCCAGTCTGAGAGAATATAGCACCTTTAAAAAAACACAAATTTATTTTAGAAAAACATGCTCTTCCTCCAGTTACTAAAATTTCAGGGCCTTCTTTGTCCTTGTGTGGCAATAAAGGGTTGGGGTGAAAGCCTTCAATAAAAAATGAGTAATCTAACCTGGGGAAGGTTTGGGCTTTTCCCAGCTGCCTCTGGGAACCCAGTGGTGCTGTGTGGAGTATACCCTCCCAGGAGACTTTCCAGAGGACACTGGAATCCCAGATGGGACTGGAAGCACGACCTACAGAGAGCCTGAGCCACAGGGAGCCAAATCTTCCAGACGTTTCTGCTGGCGGGGAGCAGGAACCGGCAAGAATCAGACCCAATTGTCTGAGTGGAGAGGCATGAAAAATGTCAGCTCATCTCCTCTGTGTCTGACGTGATATTGGGGAAAGAGGGTGAAGGAGATGCCAAGCAGCTTCCTCCTTCCTAGGAGCACAAATTCAGTCTCACAACCGGATACGGAAGCAGACAAGAATCCGATCTTAACAAATCTTTCCATCTTGGCAGGGAATGGTTCAGCCCCCAATTTGAGGAAACCGGGAGCCACTGGAGAAATGCAGCCCTAATAACACACATGTTCTTTCGCCGGTTATTAAATATCAGGAAGGCAATGACAGGATTCAGCTGAACAAAGTCCCTGGAGGCTTTCGGTTATTTTCCAAAATTTTTGTCTCAATGCTGCCACCAAGTGTTCAGTGCCCTCACTTCTCAGACCTCAGCTTAACCTTTGAAGGGGAAGCTGTTTAACCCTAGAAGAGAAAGATCAAACTTCTCTGCCTTGGGGAAAAAAGCATCTGTGACGTATTTTGAGTGGGGAAATAAAAAAAGTAAGTTACAAAGCAGTATGTACTTTTGAATCCGTACACATAGATTGTGTGTGTGTGCCAACTTTTTCATATGTGTGCATGCATAAAACAAAAACAAAACATCTGACACAGCTGAGAATATGGTTCAGAAGTAGAGCACTCAAAAAGTATATTATGAACCTCCAGGGCCTCATACCAAAAGTAGATGGATGGATGGGTGGGTGGATAGACAGATAGAGATCAAGAAACAGTTATCAGTGATCATTATCTCCAGTTGTGGGATTTAGGGATATTTTATTACTTCCTAGCTTCATCTTCCAACTTGCAAGATTGTATTGGCCACGGATAGTGTATTCATCATCTAATGGAAAACACTACCCTAACCCCAGTGTCTTAAAACAGCCTAATCTCATTCACCCACAGTTTGGGCAATCGCACGTCAGAAATCATGCTCACTGGACTTCCATGGCCTCTCTCTGTTCAAAACCAACCAGAGCCAGCTGAACCCTTTCCACTGGAGTTTTACCTATTTTTACCTAGTTTTAAAGAATTGCACCTCCTGGCATCGGGTTGTTTCCTGTTTAGAAGTGCTGTTCAGAGTACAGGGTTCTCCTCCCACAAGGGAAGATCCACATTTCCTGCTTCGTTTTGGTGTGAACTCCCAGTCCTTGGAGGATCGGACGCTGTATGCTGTGCACCCTCAGACCAGGTAACAATCCATTTTGTTTAGCTTCTCTTCCATGGTTTACAACTGCAGAAAGCCTCAGAGGAAGTAGTGCTGGGCAGTAGAGGGTAAAGGCTGAAAGGCTGCCTGGGGCAGAGGGTATGAAAAGAATGAAGGTTCAAACAGATGGAGTCTATAGCGTTAGGGAAAACCCCCGAGGCCTGGGGTACAGCCAGTGGAATAGCACTGATCTAGTGTGTGAGTCCCCCTCAGTGGGAAAAGCCACTGGACAACCCTGTAACCAATACCTGGGGAAAGACACAATCTGCTTCCTCATCCAGGGAAAACTGCTCTGCCCCTTCCCAAGGACTGTTTTGAGCCTGACTCTGATTTCTATTCCCATCGAACTGTGTGTAAATGAATTAGGGATTCTTTCACGCAGCAGACTGAGATTTATTTATAATCTATACGAATCAGAAATGAATTCCATTTTGTGACTGAATAACATTCCATTTGTGAATTTGTCTTATTTATCCATTTCCCCGTTGATGGACTCTTCAGTCGCTTCTTGCTTGGCGCTGTTATGGTTAAACAATTCTTGTTACTAAAAGGCCACCGTGGTACTGACAACCACCATCATTTGTACAGGCCCAAGGAAATTGTGTCCCACCTTTAGCTCAGCATTAGGTAATGGCTGTCTGCAGTCTGATGCTTATGAGAAAATCTTGGTTTGGTTTGACTTTGCAGTGGTAGAAACAAAGAACTTTGTTCTGTCACTGATCTACATCCTCGGCTCCGCGAACAGAGTCTGGCCTATCAGAATGCGAGGAAGTGGAGGAATACACTGGAGGGGAGCAGCTGTGTGCCGTGTCCTGTCTCTGTGCCCTCGGTAAGTGTTATGCACGTGATAGGGGGTTCATTTCCCTGTTCCAGGAATGTGCGGTGACACAGGGAGAGGGAGAGTTTGGGGGCCTGGTTTTAGGATGGGAATTGTAATCAAACTAGAGGTAAGAAATAAGCTACTTCTGAGGAGACAAAGTGTAAATGGAGTATGAATAAGCCACTGAAGAGGAGTCTTCGACACTGAGGAAATGAATACGAAGGTCAGATTTGGGAAATTTATCTCATGCGCATGAATTCTTCAGGTAGATAGACTGCGCATGCTTGTGTGCGTGAGCGCTTGCGCATGTGCGTGCATGTGCACATGCGCGTTCATGCGTGTGCGTGCGCATGCGCGTGTGTGGTGTCCTGGGAACCAAGACCAGGGCTTTGTGTATGCTAGGTGAGTGTTGTGCCCCTGGGCTTCATCCGCAGGAGATTCCGTAAGTATGGAAAGAATTGGGTGGGGAAAACCTATCCATCAGTTTCAAAGCCCTTACTACAGTCTGGACAATGGCTAGGAGGCAGAAACTGATCATGCTGAAAGACAGAACACATAAACTAACACGAAAACAAGACAATAGGACAGAATGTCTCTCAAAATGGAGGTAAATACACACACACACACACACACACACACACACACACACACACACACATTACTGCAAAAACCCTGATACTTCCACCGAGCCAAAAATTGAAATTAAACTCTTGGCAGGAAATGTTATTGCTATGGCAATAAAGCACAAATAATTATTCATTTTTACTGGAGAAGAGACTCCTGGCATCATGCTTTTAAAGAGAAACTACTATATTTTTCAAATTTGATAGGTTTTTGTTCTTAAGTGTGAGTTTGCCTGATAATGTAGTAAAATGACCTTGCAGCTAAGAAATTTGTAGCATTTTCCTTTTCCTGTAAAGAAGGCACCAGACAGATGCCCTACATAAACTGAAAACACATCCCCTTTGGAATAAGTTAGCTTAAAGTCATTAAACGTGGTCTCCGCACCAGATCGTGATGTCGTTATGGACACACTTCCACCCCCTGGAAATATCTCTCCTGAAAAATGTATGTTGTCTTTATAACACTCAATATGGTTGCATTCCTGTGGCAGGCTGGAGAGCTTGGCACGGAGGGGAGTGGGGATTGTTCTCTGTTTGAGAATTGAGTGTTTTATAATTGACTGAGCTGCTAAAAGCAGGATCCCTGGGCAGCAAATGGCGTTAGTAACTCTGGGCCGTGGACCCTCAAATCATTCCTTGCTGTCAGAGTCCAGCTGACACCTTCAAAAAATAGTCTAAATTATGCACAAATTAAAAGATTAAACTGCACAACTTAAAAAGATGGTGTACAACTATAATCCCAGGATTCCAAAGGAGGAAGTAGGAAGATCAGGGACAGCCTGGGCTACATAAAAAGACCCCAGGGCTTAGGGAGGTTCACTAAATATTAGGCTCTACAAAATACTCAGGCAAACTTCAGTAGGGTTAGATCGTTCGCTCTCTGGCAAAAGACCGGAGGAAATCTGAGCAGATGTGTAGCTGTGCAGTCTCAGCCCAGAAAGTAATGGCAGCATCCTCCGTGGAAAGCTTTTCCATGGTGATACGGCATCCTGGGGAGTGACTTGCCAAGCCGTTGATAAAGAAGTTTGACAAAAAGCCCTCTGGATTTTGCAAAGGTTCCAGGGAAGATGGGTGCCCCTATGGAGAACTCTTTACTCATAAAGACCATGAGTTCCGGATAATTCATTAGTAAAATAAATGCAGTAGAAACATGCCCCTGATTTAAGGAGTGGTTTATATTTAATACTCTTGGCTTCCTTTATTTTTGGATCTTCTTCTCTGCTGTTGACACCGAAACGACTGGTTATCTCAAGATAACAAGGGAGGTGACAAGACTGTGAGCCTTGAAATAACCGAGGTGTGTGGAAGGGATGCGATGCCAAATCAGGAGCCTGAGCTGCCACGCACAGAGCGCAGCAGCTCCAGAGAGTTCCAGAAGAGCAGCGCCTCCCAGCGCTCAGCATTTACTTTTCCCTCGCTTGCCAGGGAATTGACTGGGACAAATCGTCTCTTACCCCTGACTCACCAGCAGGGGGCGGAGTCGGGATTGTGCAGCCTCTAGACTGGGCCAGAAAACCAGAAGAGGTCTCTAGTGGAAGCCTGAATTCAGTCTTTATTTTAAATCTTTCCGTGAGAAAGTCACGGGATTTAATACAGGAGCACATATGTGATGACGTCTGGTATTTTCAATAGCCACTAAGGTTTATGAGAAGCAGCCGGAATCCAACGCTCAGAGCTCTGTGCATACGTATGTTCATGTATGCTTATGTGAGGCGAATGCACAGGCACATGTGTGCATAAACTAGAGGTGGATGTCCAGCGTCTTCCTCCATTGCTGTCCACTTTGTTTACTGAAGCAGGGACTCTCACTGAGCCTGGAGCTGACACACTGGCTGGCTAGCCAGCCTGGTCTTGATGATCCCATCTCCACCTCTCTGCTTCCCTGAGTTACAAGTGGGCCATCCTTCTCACCCAGCTTTTACTCGGTTGCTGGGATCCAAACTCCCACCTTACGGCTTGAAGACCTTTACCACCCCGAGCTGCCTCCCAGGTCTCAGAGTCAGAGCCAAATCAGGAGCCTGATTGTTTGTCAGATTCCTAGGAATTAAGATTACCCTTTAGCAGGTTCAGGTCCTGCCAAGCCTAGCACTCTCGAGGGATATGTGGACACCATTTAACTAAGAAGATGCAGCAAATTTGGCTCTCGAGTTCAGATTCCCTTCTTTCTAATGAGGCACCTGTGTATCTAGATGAGGACATTTGGAGGGTTGTTTGTTTGTTTGTTTGTTTTTGTTTGCTCGATTGTTTGGAGAAACAAACTATGTGGCTCAGACTCCCAAGTGTGAGACAGGGCTTCACCGTGTAACCCTGGCTGTACTGGAACTTACGGTATAGACCAGACTGGCCTCGAACTCCGAGATCTGTCTGCCTCTGCCTCCTGAATACCGGGACTAAGGGCCTGTGGCACCACTGGCCAACTAACGATTATACAGGTTGGGTACTGAGGAGAGGAGGCCTGAGCTTGGTAGAACTGTTTTACTTCTTTAAGCCTTACGGTGGGAGTATACACAGAAATGCCTCTTACTCCTCCCCCACCACATCAAAGCACATAGTGGGACTTACATTCTGTACCCCTATTAAACAGACAGCACATTTGGTTTCCTTTGGTCGGCGAAAGGTAAAAAGTGGAACTTGTCCATCCTGGGTGGTATGTAAGAACCAGGGTGGAGTTCTCATGCTTCCTTATCTTACCCCATGGCAACTGCACTGGCCTGTGTTCCAGAGAGGGAATAACTTGAAGAAGGCTCACGATGGGATGACAGTGGGGCCAAAAATTAAGCCAGTGATATTTTAAAATAATAAGGTATTTGGAATTGTTTGTTAGGATAGTGGAGCCTAATCCAGATGACTGTTATAACCCCAGCTTTCTCATTTGTCAACGGGGATATAATAACGTAAAATCCTTAAGAAATTGTAAAGCTTAAAAGATTTAGTACACACTTTAAAAGATTTAGTACACTGCCAGACACATGGGACTTCAGCGGCAATGAAAACTGTGAGAGGGCTGGGTCTGTTACCCAGATGAAGGAGTGCTTGCCTTGTACTCACGGAACGCAGGGTGAGATTCCCAGCACCCCATAAAACCAGGTACGGTTGCCCACAGTGGCTCATCATAGCATTTGGGAAGTGGAGGCAATATCAAGGTAATTCTCAGGAACACAGCAAGTTCAAGGTCAGCCTGAGATGCGTGAGACTCCATATTTTTAAACACTGGGGTTGCAGGGGGAGATCTCAGCCCATTCAACTTTTTTTTTTTAATTTCTAAGACAAGGACTATGCTGTCAACTTGATAGAATCTAGAATTGTCTGGGAGCCTCTGGGCTTGATTGCATTAATTGAGAGGGGAAATCCACCCACTGTGGGCGGTACCATTCCCCTGGCTAGGACCTTGGACTATAGAAATGGAGAAAGGAGCCGAGGAGCAGCAAGCATTCATCCCTGTCTGCTTTCTGATTGTTTGTGATGTGGCAGCTGCTTCATGCTCCCACCACCTTGCCTTCTCTGCCATGATGGACTGTACCCACGAGCCATGAGAATAAGCTCTTTCTCTCGTAAATGGCTTTCCTCATGATACTGTATCACAGCAACAGGAAAAGAAACAAAGACAAATTCTTACCATTCATCCATCCCAGGCTGGCGCCTCACTCACATACCTGTGCCTCAGCCTCCCAGAACCGGGCGGGGTTCCATGTGTGCAGGACCACACTCAGCTTTCATTAGGTTTCAATGAAAGAACAAATCTCCTACCCATCAAGCTGCCTGTAAAATGTTTTACCTCTGCTTAGATTCACAGATTCTCACATCCAAATACTGTCATCTCACCAGCATATGTCAACACTGGCGGTTATAATTTCTCTTTTATTTATCATTTCTCAAAAGCATAAATTTTACTCTAATAATAAGAAATAAAGGGCTGGAGAGACGGCTCAGCGGTTAAGAGCACTGACTGCTCTTCCAGAGGTCCTGAGTTCAATTCCCAGCAACCACATGGTGGCTCAGAACCCTCTGTAATGGGATCTGATGCCTTCTTCTGGTGTGTCTGAAGAGAGCGGCAGTGTACTCACATACATAAAATAAATAAATCTTAAAAAAAAGAAAGAAAGAAAGAAATAGAACCTACTAAACTAGGATTTGCTTTTTTCACACTAGAATAGCAAGTGTCTCTTTACTGAATAGCTTCTAAAATTCGTTACTCTGCCCTGTTTTAGCTGATCCTGAGACTGAACCGTCTTTGGAGAGATCAATGTATGCGTAAGGTGCTGTCATCAGACGATGTCCTGAATAATGAATCACCTTTCGGTTCCCTAAGTCACAGAATGATTGTTGTGTAGCCAAATAAAAGCTAGCCTTTCACAAGTTGAGGACCCGACAAAACAGAGGAAAAGCCAAGAGAGACAACAAACAGAGTGTTTATGTTGAGCCTTTTGTTGTTGTTGTTGTTTTGAGGAGTGTTTTTCTCTTGGGGAGGGGCTTGAAGCCTTAATTTGCTGCTATGTAAGTATTAAAGAGCTTGTTCCTAGTTTCCTCACCATTTGATATAGCCCAAGGCATGCCTTTGTCCATCCTGGTTGTTACAGCTGATGTTATCCAGGACTGGGTGGTTTAAAACAACAGAAGTTGATTTCTCACAGTTGCCAAGACTAAGGATTGGGTGTCCGATGAGAGCCTGTTTCCTGGTGTTTAAATGGCCAGTTTCTCACTATTTCTCACCAGGCATAAGGAGGAAGGCAACTCTCCAGAGCCCTCTATAAAGGCACCAGTCCCATCCAGAACTCTGCCCTCACACCTCCCAAGACCCTAACTACCTTCAAACATCGTTGCAGCAGGGATTGGGTTTCAAACATTCCAGCTGCTGTAGACACCATCTCTGCCCACAGATCTTCTAATTATAATTAAGAGGATAACAGATGCACTTGAATTGCTGATTAGGTGAATTAACAATGCAGAGCAGAAGGTAGACCCCAATTCAGCATTTTCACAGAATGCCCATTTTTCCTAAACTGTAATAAATGCATCAAACTTTGAAAGCCCAGTCTAGAATAGTGCCCTGCTTAACTGCTCCAGGTTCAAGCCTCAGTGCTGGGAAGAGTTTAAATATGTGTGTGTGAGATGATGCCACCGGTGAGGCAGGTACAAGATAGAATGAGGCCTGTCATTGGACGAGAAGGAAGGATGGGCGGGAGAGAAGTTTGAAGGAAGAGGATACAGGAATGGAAGAGAAGGAGGGAGAGAGTAGCCAGGGACAATATGGCAGCTGACGTTAAGATTCCACGCTGTACCTTTACAGGTTGTTATGAATGTTCTTAAGGGATGGATGTGTTCAGGGCTTTGTATGTGTAGGTGGGCAATTTTATCTTATCAATTGGATCAAAGGTTATTGTGTTGTGTGTTCTTTCATGTGTAGATTTAAGTGTAAGGGAGTGTGGGGCGGCTGGGCTGGGCCGCCACAGAGTTGGGACGTGTGTTTCTGGCATGGAAACCTGCCTTGGGAACTAGATAGGTAGAGGGATTGCTGCCAGGCTCAGGGAGAGGCCTTTGGCAGTGTCATATGGGATGGAGCAGAGTGGGTGAGACGCTTTGCTGACTGAGAATTAAGATATCTACTAGATATCTTGGGGCACCGCAGTGCCAGATCTAGAGCAGGATAAAAGACTTTTATATTTTATATTTTTACAACAACGTGTGTGTGTGTATGTGTGTGTGTGTGTGTGTGTGTGTGTGTGTGTGTGTGTGTGTGTGTGTGTGTAAAACAGTATACACATGTGATGGCTATTCCTGGTTGTCAACTTGACTATATCTGGAAGGAACTACAATTCAGAAATGGGGGGCCACACTTGTGACCCGGATCTTGAGGCTGGAAGACACAGCTTTTGATTCAGATCTTGATGTGGGATGACTCACACTTTTGATCCAGATTGGCACACGCCTTTAATCCAGATCTTAGGCTCACCTTTAGCTGAGCCGTACCTGCTTCTGGAGGCCCTACCTAAGGACAATGGAACGTGGGTTTGGTTTGTCCTTCTTTGGCTGCTTGCACTCACTTTGCCAGCACATCTGTTGGAGCCTACAGATCTCCAGGATTCCAGATTATACAGAAGACCCGCTGAGCCACCCAGATTATACAGAAGATCCGCTGAGCCACCCAGACTATACAGAAGACCCGCTGAGCCACCCAGGCTATACAGAAGACCCGCTGAGCCGCCCAGACTATACAGAAGACCCGCTGAGCCGCCCAGATTAGATTATACAGAAGACCCGCTGAGCCACCCAGATTATACAGAAGACCCGCTGAGCCACCCAGATTATACAGAAGACCCGCGCCACCCAGATTAGATTATACAGAAGACCCGCCGCCCAGACTATACAGAAGACCCGCTGAGCCGCCCAGATTAGATTATACAGAAGACCCGCTGAGCCACCCAGATTATACAGAAGACCCGCTGAAGCCCAGACTCATGGGACTGAGCAACTACTACATTCGCCTGTGAGTCGTTGCGATAAACTCCATTCGTGTATGTTCATTCCATACGCTCTGTGACTGTGGAGAGCCCTGACTAATATAGACGCACAGATACACATACTTACACATGTGTGTATGTATACCCAAAGGTATGTGGAGTAGCCATGGAAAAGTGCAGTCTCCGAGCAAACAAAATGAATACCCGAAGGTCAGAGAAGGTGGAACTTCACAAGGGAACTGTGCACACCAGCCTTACACATCCGTAAGCCGTGTCTTGTATGACTAAGTGAAGAGCATTTGAAAACATCCAGATGTGTGTGGATGGCCAGTTAGACCCAGATGTGTGTGGATGGCCAGCTAGAGGCAATCAACGTTCAAACAGCCTTTTATTTATCTCCGTCCTCACCATCCTTTTAACCGATATTCCCATCCCCATAATTATCTATGCTTTGAATTAAGGTTGTTACAAGACAGCATTGTTTTAACCAAGGAATAAATTACATGGTTAAGATCGTCACACTGGGGGACAAAACCTTGTGGTATTAAATCACACAGGTCAAGATAGGGAGGGACGGGCGATATTTTACTGTTCTGATGGGGCTCCATCCTCTGATGTGCCGTTTATATACATGGTCAGACTTCTGAAAACACTTTCTATGTGACTTCTGAAGCGCTGTGTGCTCAGCATTACCTAATTTCCTCATAAACCTCTTGCTTTTTAATCAGCTAAGTGGCTCTCTGCTGAATTTTCCCTTTTATTGATATATTGTGAGGGTTGAGGCTATGCCCAGAAACTAAGTGATTCCGCGTGGATGAAATGGCACATCACCATAATTATGATAGAAAACAGAGTCGTGCCTGGGCATACAGAAGACCTTGAGGAGACAAATGTTTACATTAAAGCTTCCTTAAATGGCAGGCTCTGCTACTGCAGAGAAAAGGATGCTCTCAAGCCAGGCTTTTCCACAGAAATCTTCCCAGCAGCTCTCACAGGGTGACTGGCTCAGTGTCTCCTCAGGACCAGGCCTTCTTTCTCCCCTGTTGCTTACTGACTGGGGCCTTGATGCTGGCTACAGGTTAAAACTGGATTCCATTTGCCCCTTATCCATCCGTCTCCGTATGAGTGAAATGTGTCTCAATTCTTCCACGACCCCACCCCACAACGGTTACCTGGGGACAATCCTTTCTGAGTGAAGTCCTGATAATATGCCCTTTAAAACAAACACTAGCCGGTTAAGGTAGTGCATATCCTGGTTCCCAGCACATGGGGAGGCACACGTGGATCTCTGTGAGCTAATGGCCAGCCATCACTACATAGGGTGACCCTGTCTAAAACGAAGCCAAAATCCATCAGACTAGTGAGATGGCTCAGTGGGTAAAGTGAAAGCATTACCCGGGTTGGATTTGGAACTCCCACATAAAAGTTGGGCTTGGTCACAATTATCTGTAACCTCAGGTCTGGGAGGCAGGGACAGGCACATCAGTCCTGGGGCTGACTGACCAGCAAATCTAAATGAAACAGTGTTCCAAGGGGAGAGGGAGGGAGGGAGGGAGGGAGGGAGGGAGGGAGAGAGAGAGAGAGAGAGAGAGAGAGAGAGAGAGAGAGAGAGAGAGAGAGAGAGAGAGAGACTGTTTCAAAAACTAAGGTGGAAAGCAATACAACCTAATATCAACCTCTGGGGTCTACTCACATGGAGGCACATAGGCAAACAGGTCTGCACACAAATGCTTACACACCTTTACACACACCCCTGTCTCTCTCTTCTCTCTCCCACCCCCCATTTTAAAATTCCCTTAACAAACAATATGGAAGCAATAAAAAATGAGATTGCTAGCACAAGTAGTCCTGGGGCCACCCCCTAGAAATACCACTGATTAAATATATATATCAGTTGGCTGTCAGATACCGTGGTATCGGGGAGAAATGTTATCTGCCCATCCAAACACAGCAATAACAATTGCATCAGCCCTTCTCTAAATTGTTGCCACATCCAGTTACATAGTGTATCCACACGGGGGAGCCAACGAGCAATTCCTTCATTATTGTTCATTAGGCGTTGGGGTTTGAATGGGTTTTGAGAGGTTCTAGAACCTTCGGAATTGTGGCCTACCTGGCACTGATGCAGGTAAAAAGCAAAAACCCAAACTGAAAGGGCAGTTTAAATGGCTCATGGAGAATGAGAGACTATTTCATTCGGAAACATTTTATACTCAGCATGTTCATTCAAAAATACAAACTGTTGATTGCTGCAAAGGACACGTGTGCACACTCGGACCCAACGTAGCCCCCAAGCAGGTTGGTCATGTCTGCCTTGCCTCATCTGATTCTGAAAAGCTGCATGGGAAGGAAAACGTGAATGCACCAAGCTGTGTAATATCTCCAGGGGGAAGCAGAATGGTGCTGCACAGCTGTAACCCTGGCACTCAGGAGTCTGAGGCAGGAGGATCAGAAGTTCAAAACCAGCCTGGGTCATACAGTAGGGCAGTCTCACAAAAAAACAGGAGCTGAGGAGATGGCTCAGTGGGTAAGGCGCTTGCCACACAAGTGTGAGGAGTGAGTTCTAATCCCCAGAATCTATGTAAAGCCAGGCAATGAATGAAGGAGATTCCATAATCCCAGCATTAACTGAGGGGAGACTGAGGGTGTTCCAGAAGCTTGTGGGTCAGCTAGCCTGAAGCTACCCTTCAGGGGACAGCAAAGAGACTCTGCCTCAAACAAGGGAGAAGGTAAGAAATGATACTGTCTGCTGTCCTCAGATCTCCATTGAAGATCTGAGGCGTGTGCATGCCCACACCCACACATACGTGAATGCATGCATGCATACATACATACATACATACATACATACATACATACATCACACGCATGCAGGCATGCACACACACATGCGCTTGCTCAAAGACAAAAACAGGAATCAAACACGCGGATAGAGC
Organism: Rattus rattus; assembly: GCF_011064425.1. Taxonomy (NCBI): domain Eukaryota; kingdom Metazoa; phylum Chordata; class Mammalia; order Rodentia; family Muridae; genus Rattus; species Rattus rattus. The sequence goes on along the minus strand of NC_046161.1, from coordinate 47,794,775 downwards.
TCCGCAGAGGAGCGGGGTTAATCTCAAACAAATATACATCGTGTGACTCTATTTCCAATAGTTTAAAGTCTTTTAATAATATGAACACTTACCCCAAATTTCTTTATTATACCTATACAAAAACCATTTACATAGAGTTTTCTAAAGGTGGCATCCTGGTGGCTGACATTATGCTGAAGCTGCATGTTCACGCCGTGCTGCGGAAGTGTCAGAAACCCGCGAGCATCGTAAACTGGTGTAAAGAGGGAAGACACTCTCCTCACAGGATTCCAGAAGCCCAGCACCGACCTACTTTAGTGTTTCTGGTTTGGAACCACTGCTCACTGCTCCTTTCTTCGATGGGAAATGATTAGCATTTTGTTTCCATTTTAATGATAATGCTTTTTTTTTCCCAACCAGAGACAGCAACCAACTTCTCAAGCTCTTGTCCTGCTAGGAGAACTTGCAGCAGGTAAATTCTCTAAGCTGTGGCTTAGCGAGGTAAGGACAATGGGGATGACTATTCCCGGGCACGGGGGACATTTTTAAAAGGGTAACAGGAGTGTATTTGCTTGGGAGAACTTTCAGGGTGTAGTGTGGGGCTGAATGTGGGATGCCCAGTGTAACAGGCGTTGAGAGCGGTTTGTTCTGGAACTCAGAACGCAGGAGCAAACGTGGCTAGGGAGGAGAAAGAGGATAGACAGAAGGGACTTGTTATAAGACATCAAGGAACACAACTGGGAGAGGATTCCTGTACTCAATAGCTGCTTTCAAAGTAGTCACAGTTTATCTTGGGAGTTCTCGAGTGCTGCCACGCCCATTTTCCCCACCACCTGCCACCAAGGAAGCAGCCAGTGGGTGTCTAAATTCCATAAGGCTCATGGATAGTGACTGCCCCCGCAGAACAAAAATGTGAGGCTTCCAACAGAGGAATCTTATTGCACAACCATCCCAGACTGTCCCAACTCCTAACTACCTAAACAGCCCTGAAGCAGGTCCCCCATCCCTCCTTCTCTTCTTATATGTGTCTCTGAGACCCCAGCAAGGGGCCTTGCACTGGTCTCTCTGACGGTGACAAGAACTAGCACTGAACACACAGAAACACTGCCCTCGGGCTCTCTGCTCTGCTTTGGTATTTCTAGTTTGGAATCATGGTCAGCGTTCCTTTCTGCGATCTAACCATGGATGTAATCCATTACAGTGGGCTTTCCCTCTGAGGCTGATGTCCCCTCAGATAGGCCCTTGGCAGTGGCAGGCTCTACTCTCTCCCGGTGGCACGCTCGCTGGAGTCTGTGGCTTGTCCAGCTACAAGACTGCAGAGTGGGTCTCTGAGAGACCACTCTCCTCAAGCTTCAGTCCCAGATTGTCGATCCCGATGCTGGTGACGGGGGGTACGCTGCTTTCTGCTGGCTCCGCTGTGCGTGTTGGGGTGGAACAGTACAAGATGAAGCCTACCATGATGACTGTGAATGACAGGATGTAGAGTCCTGAGAACTGTGAAGAGGAAATGGGCAGTTAGTCACACTCCCTCACAAGCAAGGTGCTGTGGCCTGTTGTCAGCTGAGATCTACCTTCACAGTCTCTTTCTGGGAGTCATCAATGGAGATGTCAACACCTAACCCTCTCCTACACACTGGTAAGTACTGGGCTCAGACTATAGAACCTGGCTTGGCAGTGAACGGGACCCTTGGCTTTTGTTTGTTTGTGTCGGGGTCTCAGGTAGCCCAGTCAGATTGCAAACTCACTGGGTAGTCAAGGCTGACCTTGTATGTCTGATCCTCCTATTTCTTCTACCTCCCAAGTGCTGGGATTACAACTGTGGGCCACCACATCCGGTTCGTACAGTGCTAGGAATATAAAGCTTCAGACATATTAGGCCAATGAGCACCAACTGAGCTATGTCCCTGACCAGATCCTTGGGTCTGTGGGTGGAATCCCTTTGCCTTCTCTATAGCAATCCACTTATGGGGGCCCATCCAAAAAGCTGTCTTACAAAACGGAATAATTAACTGGCAAGTGTGGACACTGTGAGAGAACTCAGCTTATGGTTCTATTCTCCACGATCCACTTGGCATCTTCTGGGCCTACACTATCCACTGAAATTCATCTCACTAGGTTTAACAAACTGTCGTATCTCTGTAGGTAATTCTCACAATAACAACAGCAACAACAATAATAATAATACCCCACATTAACTGAGCAAATGCAGAGGGTCAGGACACTATTCTGCAGGAGTCTGAAGTCCAGTGGGCCGACCAGAGCAAGGACACTATAGAGAACAGTTCCCATAGGAGGCATCTGCTTCCCTTCTCCAGAAGGACCGAGACTGAAGGGGCCCATGTTAACAGAGGCACCACAGGATGGAGGAGCTCCTAATCCCTCATCTGCTCACCCTTTCTTTTTCCTTCACTTTATTTTACGTGTACTGTGTTTTTGCCTGTGTGTGTGTGTGTATACATGGAGGCACAGCCACTTCTGAGCCGCCCTTGAGTGCTGGGAACTGAATCTGGAGCCTTTGGAAGAGCAGGTGGATCTCCAGCTCCTTTAACCTATTCTTCCTGAGACTGAAAATGACACCCGGGGCAGAGTTTGAGACGAGAAGACCAGTCCTTTCCTTTGTCCTCTTCTCACATCGGCGCGCGCGTGCGGACGGACACACACGGACACGGACACGGACACACACACACACACACACACACACACACACACACACACACATCTGAAACTCTGAGGATCGTGGTAGAGCTGCCCTTTGCTCTCTGAGTCTTCAAATGGCCTTTGACCAAAACCAATAAAATATGATATCAAAGTCAGCTGCCAGACATGCCGGTACAAGGGACCATTAACAAAAGCTCTGGAAGGGTAGTCATGGACGGCGCTCTCCCATTCTGAGGAGAGCAGTGTGAGGTCATACGCCCGACCACAGGACACAGAAACACGTCTTCATGTTAACCTCAGGAGCACTTGATGACAAAGTATTAAGATCCTAGGCTGAAAGGTTTGGGGTTTGTGGGAAAAGTATGTTATGAGTCAAATATAATAAGTATGGACAAGTGTACCTTGGACTAGAAGGGTTTATCCCTTTAGCTTTATCTCCTTCTAGACATTATTTTATTTAGAGAAGGAAATAAAAAGTTAAATCACTAATGGTGATATGGTTGGTTAAAAAAATAGGAAAAGTAGGGCCAGCGAGGAGGCTCGGCAGGTAGTCACTGCAACACGGATGCTAACAGCCTGAATTCAGTCCTCGAGACCCACATGATGGAAAGAGAGAGTTGATCCCCAAAAGTTATTCAGGTCTTCAGATAAGCCATGCCACAAATATGTGCTCACACACAAATAAATAAATGTAATGTAATAATGATTCTTTTAAATATAGAGAGAAGGTTAAACAGGTGCGGAAGGTCACAGATAGCCACTCCTCTAAGTTGGAATCCCAATACAAAGCAGCCTTGTCCCCTAGAGGGCCATGTGTAGCCTCAGTGCCAACTCCCTTGGGAGAAATGCGTCTGCCCTTAACAGTTCTCATGGGAATATACATATATGCACACACGGACAGTTAGGGAAAGAGGAGGCTATAGATTTGAGGGGAGAGAGATAAGATCTCTGCAAGGGTTTGAAGGGAGGAAAGAGAAAAGAGAAATATTGTGATTATATTTTGATCTCAAAGGGTTAAAAAAAAAACCCTGTGCCTATCATAAAAACCACTCTGATTCACTTTAATGTTTTTATGCGACGCTATCAATAGCCAATAAATATTTCGCTGGTGTTAATTGAGAGATTCCTTCACCAGCAAGTATTCAGAGACATCAGGCTCCTGGCCCACCTCACCTTGGGTGGTAAAAAGGTTTACACAAGGTGCGCAGACATTTCTGAGAACCCAGCGAGCTTCATGTACCAATACTTCAGATAAGCCTTGTGGGTTCCTGGCTCCTAGGAAGAGAAGAAATCAGCCCCAAGGGTTCCTGTTTGGTGTCCAGAAGGTAACCAGGTCTGCACTCCTACCACACAGAAAGTAAAGGCAAGAGGATCCTGAGTTCAAGGCCATCCTCTTTCACACAGTGAGTTTGAGGCTAGCCTAGGCTTGTCTCAGAAAAAAAAAAATTACCACTAAAGATGGAACTATTCTAGCCACACATGCATGATAACAGGCCCAACCCTTCCATCAGCTACCTCAGACCTTTTATGTACAAAAAGAGCGAACAGAGAGTCCAGCCTGAGCTGTATTGTTCCCAAGGTCACGAGCAGCCCCTGGAAGGTGCTTGAGCATGTCTCGACTATACATAGTGTTCTCGACTATACATAGTGTTCTCGACTATACATCAAAGATGAAACCCACTGTATTTAATCACCTTGGAAAGTCTCAGAAGGGCGATTCTCTTTCAGATCAATTTCTAAGCTGTAAACAGTAACAGAATGGGTGAGGCCTGTCTGGGGCCTGTCTGGTAAGGTTATTGCTAAGAGGACAAGAAAGGGTTTTTTTTTTTTTTTTTTTTTTTGAGATCCAGAGTCTTTTTTTTTTTTTTTTTTTTTTTTCTTTTTTTCGGAGCTGGGGACCGAACCCAGGGCCTTGCGCTTGCCGGCAAGCGCTCTACCACTGAGCTAAATACCCAACCCCGAGATCCAGAGTCTTATAGAAACTTGTTGTAGCCAAGCATAGTGGTGTGCACTCAGGAAGCAGAGGCAGGAAGATCTCTGTGAGTTCAAGGCCAGGTCTACAGAGCTAGTTCCAAGACAGCAAGAGCTTTGCAGAGAACCTCTGTCTTGAAAAGTGAGAGGGGTGGGAAGTGTGTTGGGGGTGTATCTCAGTACTTGCCCATGGGTCCCATCTTCAACATAAACTAACCATGACAGAACAGAAGTTGAAGATCATCATTAGCTGCACAGTGAATCTCAGGCTAGCCTAGGATACCTGAGCATATAAATGGGTAAACTCATCTTAAGTTTTCTTATGTTTTCTTACTTGAACACAATCTATTTTCTTACCTTATACTCGAATAGGAAAAGCCCAAAGAAAAGGCTGTAGAGGTCAGCTGTCAGGATGCCCAGGTTGACTGAAGTGGCACTAGTGACTTTCATCACCAATGGCATGAAGCTGTACAGGCAGAACATGCAGAGGGCAAACGCCACAAACAGCAGGGCTGTAAAGAAATGGAACGGCTCAAGTCAGGAAGAGACATCAGGAGACAACGTGCTTAGGTTCGAATGCCACAAAAAAACTCCCTGGTTCCCTGCAAAGCTTCTCTTTACCAGTCGGCCTTCTCTAAAGAGACTACAAAGCTTTCTGGAAAACGGTAATCGTAAAATAACATGCTGTGAAAATCCAACAGGGAGTTAGATGGTCAGCAGGGGCGTGGCTGTGCCAGCAGCCGTCAACCCGCATCATTCACCGAGACAAAAGGCTGGCTGTGATATAAAAGTTCAACCAAAGCCAGGTCAATATCGCATGTCAAAACAAAATTCCTCACTGGCCTTGTGTGCTTTTATTTGACTGGCCGGTTGCTGTGGTACGTATGACTGGATTCACAATAAAGTATTTTTAGGACATCAAAGATAGACATCAGGCCCACTACATTTTATTTAGCCCATTGCTCTACATGTTCCAAGATAGAACAATATTATTCTCTACTTTAGATCAGTGCTGACCGTGCAGATGTTGACAGCAGTAGCAATGTGTCTGTTTTATAAGCACTTTTTAAAACCCCGTCCTATGCTACACACACACACACACACACACACACACACACACACACACACACACACACACACACACACAAAGCAGAGAGACATGCACTTTTGGGATATCTAAGATATTTGAATTTCCCTGCATCATCTCATCATAGCATACAATCTTCAGCAACACTTGTGTACTATTTAACTACTTCTTACTGATCATTAAGGTTCAAACCTTTCTTAACTCCCCTAGCACCTTCTGCATTATCCCCACAAATGTCCAAGGATATCAGGAGTGGAGCAACAACAGTGGGCAGAAGGTGATTATACGACCATCCATCACTTGACGTTAATGCTTCACAACGTACAGGAAGCCCGTGGTAATCTCTAAGAGTTCAAGGACCTAAGATGTGGGCTTACTTGCTTGATAGCTAGTGTGACAAAGGTGAGTCTTGGTTTTATTCAGAATTCCTAGGAAAGAAACCCTACTTCTTCAGATGAAGATTAAGACAGAGGCTGGCCCGCCAATGCTCAGAGCAGGCTGTCGTCAAAGGTATGAATTCCCGAAGATATGAAAATATGGCTGCATTGGCGTGCATTTTTGTCAGTTAAAGGACAGAATGCAGACTTAAAACACTGTCTGTTAGGTACCTACCAATTTTCCAGTCCCATTGAATCCGGGCAATGTCTTTATATTCCACAATCAATCTAAGATCAAAACAAGAAGCCGGGTAAAGACTCACGTGTTAATTTCTCTTATTTTGTAGAAAGTTTAGAAGCTGTAATTTGGCCAAGGTAAAGAGTTATGTTGAGCTTTAATTTTTTTCTTAGAATATAAAATATCAACCGGGCGGTGGTGGTGCCTGCCTTTGTGCAGCACTCGGAAAGTAGAGGCAGGTGACTCTGTGAGTGTGAGACCAGCCTGGTCTACAGATCGAGTTCCAGCACAGTCAAGGCTACACAGAGAAGCATGTCTCCAAAAACAAACAAACAGACAAAAAATAATATAAAAATATCTAGCAAGGCATGTGGCTCATGTTGGTAATCCCAGAACTCATTAGGCTGAAGCAGGAGGATTGCCATGAACTCTAACCTAAGCTACAGTGTAGAGCCCTGTCTCAAAAACCAAACAAAATTAAAGTCCTCTATTAGATTTTATCAAGTTATTAATTTCAAATGTGATTTGGGGTTAAACAAATATTAGTTGGAGAGGGTAATCATCTACCAAATATTTTCTCATTAATTATTTTAGACTCGTTTATTTTTAATTTATGTGTATGAGTCTTCAGCCTGCATATATGTCTCTGTGCTATGCATGCTGCCCTTGAGGTTAGAAGAGAGAGTTAGACCCCTTGGAAATGGAGTTGCAATGGTTGTGAGCTGTCACGTGGGTGCTGAGAACCAATCCTCCTAGGTCCTCTGGCAAAGCAACAAGAGATCTCAACTGCTGAGACATTTCTCCAGCCCCTACTTACTAATTTTTAAAAATGTAAGTCTGCATGTTAAGTAATGGTCTTTATTTTGCTATTTTATTGGCATTATATTTCAGTGTGTGTGTGTGTGTGTGTGTGTGTGTGTGTGTGTGGGTGTGTGTGTACCTGCCACAATGTGGCGTGGAGGGAGAGGACCACTTGCAGGAGTTTCTTCTATCATGTTGGTCCCAGGAATTGAAGTTAGGTCATCAGGCTAGGCAGCAAGCGTCCTGAGGCATTTTGATGTACTACACATATATGTCATCACACTTTGCTATAAGTAATCCCCTCCCTGACTGTCCTGACCCCTGGCCCCACATTCGTTCGTTTTGGGTTTGTGAATAATTTTAGATTCTTACAGCTGAATGCCACTGATGATTGTTCCAAATAGTCCCACCATTCCTAAAAATTCCTGTCTGCTCAGCTTCTTCACGATGTACTCTTCACACACGTTAGACACAGCGTACAGGGAAGCCCCAAGCAGGACCAGGATGTCACCGATAAGAACGTCACTCCCTACAGGGCAAGACACAAAAAGAAATGTGTTGCCAACAGGTAAGCGAGGAGTTACAAAACACTGCTCATTTGAATAAAACTTTATTGACTCCTAGTTTCTGTATGTTTAAAGGCTCTTGCCCTTACTGTCTGACGTGACACTGCCATCCTTTTCACATTTTTACTCCCTGGGAGGCCGACCGACAGAGTGGAAGATGGTACCGTATACCATCATGAAAGAAAGCCGTTTAAAGACGTGGAGAATTCATAGAATGAATTGCAGGGAATTTGTTTAGAAATATGGGGAAAGATGTTCGGTTAAAAAAAAAAAAAAGTGGTTCTATCTTGATCCAAGGAGATATTAAAATTATCTTGGAGATCTGGTGAATTCAGACCTAGTTTAACATCTATATTCCAGTCAGGCAGTGGTGGCAGCCACCTTTAACCCCAGTACTTGGAGGCAGAGGCAGGTAGAAACGTCTTTGATTTCCAGGTCAGCCTGGTCTATGGAGTTGAGTTCCAGGACAGCCAGGGATATACAGAGAAAAAGAAAAAAAAAAATCTTGTCTCAAAACAACAAAACAAACAAACAATAAAAACCAAGGTTTCCAGTCAGAGTGGTGCTGCGGATGTCCTCCCACAGCAGTAGGGGTGGGGTGGGGGTGGGGGAGCTGAGGAAGGAGGGTTTTGAGTTTTTGAGTTCAAGGAAAGGAAGAAAGGGGAGAGGGAGGAAGGGAAGGAGAGAGGGAAGGATAGAAAGGAAGGAAGAAGGAAGGGAAGGAAAGAGATGGGAAAGAGAAGAAACAAAGAAAACGGGAGGGAGAAAAAGAAATAAAAGAATGCCATAAAGGGGAGAAAAAAAGAGAGCTAGCTCAAGAACAGAGGGTTTCGGAACAACACATCCAAAAACGATTTAAGAAAAAGATGATTTTCTACAAATATATTAAAAATAAATCCTTAAACATGTTTAAATGGGAAAGTGCAGTTAAACAAGAAAACGACGACCAAACATTTAGCAGCAACTGGGAGAGTGCTACCGGAAACCGGAAGTACCAAGTGCTGAGGAAGCCAGCACACCTCACTGAGGAGGGGCCAGCCCAGCAGGCACACACTTGCTCTCAGCATGGATTCATGCTGAGTTCTGTCCCAGTAACTAACAGACTAACCCGAAATCGAGCAAAGACACTCCTGTGGTGGAGCGAGTGACACAGTCTCACCTGAATTATCCTCTCGCCCGGCTAATATGTCTGCGCCAACCATGGTCCCTACACCCAGCAGACAGACAAACACGGCAATGAAGTGGATCACTTTGTATCTTGCCCGGAGAATAAACCAGGAGAGAGCCATCAACACAGGGATCCCAAAGCAATCCAAGAGCTGCGGGGAAGAAAAGCATGCAGCCTCAACCATTTCAGCAGCATAAGTGAGTACTAACAAGAGAAAGCACCCAGCGAACGCTTGTTACTGCTGGCCCTGAATGCAAGCGCTTACCTGAGCTGACTTGTTTGCACAGTCCCTCTGTGAGACTGGGACTGCAAGCCAGGTTTTAGATGTGCACACAAAGGCTAACGAGAGATTAGTTGCCCCAAATCATATGGTTAAAATTCAGGCTGGGGATGCAGCTCAATTAATAGGGTGTTTGCCTAGAAGTCACAAAGCCCTGTGTTTGGGCTCTAGTTTGATATAAAACAGTACTTTAGGGGTAGAGGCAGGAGGACTAGGAGTTCAAGGTCATCTTTGGCTACATAGCAAAGTCTAGACCAGCCTGGGATACATCAGATCTTCCTCCAAACAAAGCCACTCAAGGCTGAATCTGTTCATTTTACCCTGGGGCCTCTGCTTCCCCACTCTGTGTTTATCTTTAAATACAGAAGGCAGAGTTTCCTTCCAATACATCAATTTACACCGCCAGCAGATATTTATTAGATATATCCAGTGTCCAGGACTCTGCAAGAGGGTTTGGGTGTGCAGCTTAAGTATTTGCCTGGCAAGCACAGGGCCATGGGTCGGTACGTCATAAGAGGAACTGGAATATAAAGTTGAACAAGATAGGAGCCCTATCCTGAGGAGCACAGACTAGACTGGACAGACAGGAAATTAGGAGTCACAAAGTCCAACATTTAATTGTAACTGAGCAAAGTGCTACCAAGTACAGGTTCCAGTGAGGCAACAAACAGGCACCATCTCCCTGATAGAGAGTTCAGTTCTACCATGTAAGACACATGCTTGCTGCCAGCAGATTCCCATTCATTTTTAGCATATGTTCCTCCATCATTTGAGGTCCATAAGATGCTTATACCCCCATAACTGCTTTTCTTATCAAACAGGGATGAGGAATATTCAAACTATGGCAAATCCAAAATCAATGGCAAGATAAGGAAGAAGAGAGAGTTCAGTTACTCGGTTCTTAATTTGACAGTGTGTGTGTGTGTGTGTGTGTGTGTGTGTGTGTGTGTGTGTGTGTGTGTTGTGTATTCAAGGACAAAGTACATTGGAAAACATTTTTAATTTGGGGGTGGATGTGTAGGCCAGAAGAGCATGTTGAATCTCCTGGAGCTGGAGTTGCAGGCAATTGTGAGCCACTGATGTGCATGCTGGGAACAACTCCCGTTAGCTGCAAGGGCAGCAAGCATTCTTAACCCCCGAGCCATCTCTACAACTCCTGAAGGCTCATTCTTGATGCACTGAAGTACATACAGAACTAATATGTAAATGCACGGCCACACACTAATTACATTCCTGAAGTGTCTACGCTCAGTCTGTGGGGTTTTTAGTTTGCTCCTGGTTTCCTCCCTGTCTGTTAAGTCATGGACAAGACAGACAAAGCCTTAAGCCCCCAGCAGTCTGTAGGACCGCAACTAAAGCAGTTCACTGCTTGTTTTCCCAGCAAAACCATCACTGGGGGCCAGAATTTCACCAGTAGTCATGGGCCTGCCATGTTAGTTACTCTTTAGTCTCCCTGAGCTTCCTTGACTGAACATCAAACCACTAAACAATGTCCTGGAAGACACCAGTGGAGTCCAGCCATTACAGCTTAACACTGTCAAAGCTAGTCTATCTTTTAGAACCCTGGAGGGGGCATGACCTTGAGAGACTTGCTTATGTCATGGGAAGAACCACAGAGGCTTCATCTCTAACTCTACCACCGAGTAATCCCCAGCCAGCCAGTCTCTGAGCCAAAACCCAAAATGCCGGGACCAGATCTAGTGACCTCAGGTCCCACCCTCTCTGAAATGCCACCACTCCCTGTCTGACACGTGTTACCTTGGGCCGTGTATCTACAGGAACCGCCTTTCTGAATGTTTCCTTGGGGTGGAGGTCTGTTTGTTTGTGTGTTTGTTTTTGATACTTTAAGTTCCAACAGTTTCATTTAATGTAAGTTTTTAAATTATCCTATTATCACAGTGAACAGAGTACTACATACCCTTGGATAGCAGGGACATGGGTATAAAAATGAGTTTGACCAGAGTAGAGGCACAATCATTTAGTCTGTGCTCACATTGGAAAACACCGGTTTTCACCAAGCCTTGCCTTTTCAAAGTAAAACATGTTTTGTTTCACCTCAATTTATTGATAGTTTCTAGAATTTGAAGATCTAAAGAATATATCTGTGTTAGGATAGTGAGAAAAATGAAACCTCAACAAGTTACAAGAAAAAACTAGAGAGCTCAGTGGTTAAGAATACTAGATGGTCTTCAAGAGGACCAGACCAGAGTTCAATTCCCAGCATTTGCGTGGCTCACAAAATCCTGTAACTCCAATTACAGGGCATCTGGTGCCCTTTTTTGACCACCAGGTACACACATGTGTTACAGAAATACACACACACACACACACACACACACACACACACACACACACACACACACACAGAGGCAAAATGGTCATACACAGGGCAAGAGAGATGGCTTCGAAGTTGAGTAGTTGCTGTTCTTGCAGAGGACCCAGGTTTGAGTCCCTGCATCCACATGAAGGCTCACAACTGTCTGTAACTCCAGTTCCAGGGAGTTTGACACCTTCTTCTGACCTCTGAGGGCATGAGGCAAACTACATGGTACATAGCTACGCATGCAGGCAAAAGATTCACACACACACACACACACACACACACACACACACACAATTAAAAACACCAAAATACATAAAATAAAATTTAACTTTAAAAAAAGTTGAAAGAGGAGGGTCAGGGTGGGTACATGAGTAGAGTGTTTGCCTCCCAAGCCTAAAACCCTGTGTTCAGTCCCTAGCGAGTGTTGCAGGAACCAGTGTGGCCGTGTATACCTGTAGTCAGGAACCAGTGTGGCCGTGTATACCTGTAGTCACAGCCCTTGGGAGGCGGAGGCAGGAAGACCAGAAGTTCAGGTTCATTCTCAGCTACAGTGGAGACCAACCTGGAATACACAAGACCCTGTCTCAAAAATGTCTAAAAAGCTACAGAAACCAGGCACAGTGGCTCCTACCTGTAATCCTAGTACTTGGGGGATGGAGGAGGTGGGAGACTTAGGTGGCTGAAGTAGTAGGATTGTGAGCTCAGTGCATAGTGGATACCAGGCTATCCAGGGATATATAGCAAGACCTTTTGTTGAGAAACAAAAGAGTTACAGAATCATTAAACCCTCAGGTCTCATCTGGCTCACTTTCATCTCCATTCACAGAACATGTTGATGTTAAGTAACATGTTAACACGTTAAGTAACATGTTAACACGTTAAGTCAGGGCCGTGGCACGTCTCCTCATTCGCTAACACTAAGACAATTGGCCTCTGTCTTTCTCCACAGTACAAAGTGCAGACGTAATATTTTCCCTTCAACCCAGAAAGAATAAAGCCAATCATGGGCTGGTGAGACGGCTCAGTGGGTGAAGGTTTGCTGGGTAAGCTTGGGGGCCCCGAGTTCAATCCTTGGAACTCATATAAAGGTGGAAGGAAAGAAGTGAGTCCATACAGATGTCTCCTCCACACAGTGCCATGGCACACTCGCACACACAGTAACAATCGTAATAATTTTACAGTAAGTCTGTGAAGAAACAGGGACAAGAGTTTCCCCGTTGTCGACACCTCTTCCTGGTGTGTCCAGCAGGCTCCTTCAGAGAGTCTCTCTGTCCTGCTTGACTTGCAAACCTCCACGTCTGCAGTACAGAGCCACACTTACTTCTGCGTTCGCGTCCATTACACATCAGAATTCCTGTCGACATCACAGCAGCGAGCGCAAGCTAAATATTTATGCTTGTTTTGCTCAGCAGTATTTGGATCTGCTCTAGTGTAAGAAACCTCAAAAGTGGTTGACGTGTGTACATTGTCAGTGACTTCAGAAGATGTGACTGTGCCGGAAAGCACCTATCACCCACCTGTGTTCAGGACTTCTTCCAATGCACGGCTTCCCGATAAAACTAGATAAACTTATACAAGTACACGTTCTCTCCTAGAAAGCATAGAAGCCAAAAAACGTCCAAACCCTCTCTCACCTGGACACTGGTCAGAGTCGTGTACTGGTACGCTCTGACGATCAGATAATTGGCTTCCACATCAGCAAGCCCAAGGAGAGTATACTTCCACCATTTTCTTCTCAAAATCTCCAGAAGGTTATCACTGCCTGGTTGAAAGAAAGCTGAGTGAGTAGAAGTCACTTGATATGACATGACATGGCATAACATGACATGACAAGGCATGACACGACACACATCAATCTGTAGACCAGGAAGTCAAAACGAGGGTCTGCTATGGATTTCAAATCCTGATTTCAGTGACCCAGAGGCTAGACATCTGTGTCATCACCACCAGGACTGCCTAGCAGGAAGCTGAAGACCACACAGTTATGCAAGGAGAACACCAGGGAAGAAGTGGGACACGAATACAACATTCAGGACCGGGGATGGGGCTCAGTTGATAGGGTGACTGCCTAGCATGCAGAGTCCTAGGTTCCATCCCCAGCACCACAGAGACCAGGCACAGTGGTACACAGCTGTAATCAGGAAGTAGCGATGGGAGGGCCAGCAGTTCAAAGTTAGCCATGGCTATGTAGGAAGTTAACGGCCAGCCTGAGACATAAGTCCCTGTCTCAAGCAATAATAATAAACAATATACCCATCTATGGGCATGACTAAAGCCATTTCTGGCAAGTCACAGACTATTCTGGAAAAGAAAATGTTTTGACACTCTAATAATTGCTTATCAAAACCCCCTAGCATGAGTTTCTTTGAAGAAAACATAGCAAGCTCATTCTTAAAAAAAGACATATTTTCAAGTGAAATTCGAGCCAGCAATAAGCTTGAGGAAAGCCTTAAATGATTTTTTTAAAGATATATCAATTTATTTTATATATATGAGTACACTGTCGCTCTCTTCAGACACACCAGAAGAGGGCATCAGATCCCATGACAGATGGTTGTGAGCCACCATGTGGTTGCTTGAAATTGAACTCAGGACCTCTGGAAGAGCAGTCAGTGCTCTTAACCCCTGAGCCATCTCTCCAGCCCTAAATGAATGTTTTTTAACCACCGTACACACCACAGTTCTTTTGTTTTAAATTAAATAGGATTGACTCATCTCTGGATTCACAAGAGATCAAGAACTGGCACATATGTGGGGGAGGCTTTGTGGTAAGATGATCTACAAAGAAATGGCAGGGCACAGTGGTACAATCCAATCCCAGCAGTAAGTGGGTAGAGCAGGGTGAGTCTCTATGAGTTTGAAGCCAGTTTTGTCTACACAAAGGAGCTCCAAACCAGCCAGGGCTGTATGATCGAGAATAGAAATGAACAAAAGGAAGGAAAGAAGGAAGGAAGGAAGGGAGGAAGGGGGGGGAGGAAGGGAGAGAGAGGGAGGAAGAAGAGAGGAAGGGAAGGGGGAAGGGAAGGGGGAAGGGAGGGAGGGGGGGAGGGAGGGATCTAAGAGGCAAAACAAACCTTTGCTTCCTTAAGTTACCTTTGTCAGATATTTTACCTCAGACATGAAATTAACATAGTAACCACATGGCTATCACTTCTTGGCATTTTGGCTAAGAACATTAATCAAGTAACTGTAGTAGAATAAAATAAGGTAGAAAAGACTTCTCCTGCTACCTTGATCTGGAGAAATGGCTGAAACAATGGGCCGTTGACCTTCCCAACCCACTGACTGCCTGGCAGGTTTCTGTAAAGTCATGCTTACTTGCCAGCCCCTCCTGGCACAAAATGAGAATACCAACTGGACCCAGCACTGAAGCCCTTCAGGAGCTGTCCTGGCTTCGGTCCACAGGTAACGTCTCCTGGCTTCCGCTCCGGCTGGTGTTGGTGGTTTATTCCAGAAAGATTCCTACATCATAAAATTCCAGCCACCAAGAACATCCTGAAAATCCAGAGCCGCTCCTCAATGCATGACAGAAAAGCACAGGACAGCCATGGCCTCAAGGGACCACACTGATGTGTCTGTGAATCACATGGTCTTCCTGAAGGCAGTGCCTCCAAAGGAAAG
The DNA here is from genome assembly GCF_011064425.1 of Rattus rattus. NCBI lineage: Eukaryota > Metazoa > Chordata > Mammalia > Rodentia > Muridae > Rattus > Rattus rattus. Next base: position 47,779,706 of record NC_046161.1, on the reverse strand, counting down.
CAGGGTCCAGCTCTCACGAGTCAGCTACTTCTGCCAAACCCCAGATACCACCCTGGAGACCTTGCCAGCTAAGGTACCTCAGTGTGTTTCTCCGTTCTCACTACTGGCTTCTATTTCCTACAGCAGTGATGACAATCAATCGTGACAATGTTATAGGCAGGTCTGCTGGCTATAATCCCAACTACTCCGGAGGCTGAGGCAGGAAGGTTAAAGGTTCAAGAACCACTTGGTTAAGGTGTTTACAACAACGTTTTAAAGCTTGACAGAGGGCTAGAGAGATGGCTCAGTGCTCACAATCAGGGAGAGTTCAGCTCTCAGAACCAGGGAAGAGGCGGCATCCTGCACACATGCATGTGACCCCAACTCCAAGGTGGGTGCAGTCGGGAGGGTCGCTCAGGCTTGAAAACATAGATCTAAGCTCAGGGAGGGACCCTGCCTCAAAACCAGGAGAGTACTGCAAAAGAATAGCCGATGCGTTCGTCTAGCCTTATGCATGCCTCAACACACATGTACACCGAGACTCACGTGGACACAGGACATGCAACAAATAAATCTTCAAAGATGGAAAGAGAGGATTGGGAACAACACTGTAAACTCAATCCCTAGAAGCATGGGAGGGAGGGAGGGAGAGGGAGGGAGGAGGGAGGGAGGGAGGAGGAGGAGGGAGTTATTAATCTAGCATCACAGGAACTGACTCCCTTAGCAGGTAACAAACATATTAGTAGTTTTAAATGATAGAAATGGAAATACTGCACCCTCCTAGTTGGTTTAAGTTACACACACACACACACACACACACACACACACACACCCCACATACACACACACACACACACACACACACATACACACACATACACACACACACCACATACACACACACACATACACACACACACACACCACACACACACACACACACATACCACATACACACACCACATACACATACCACATACACACACACATACACACACATATACATACCACATACACACATGCGCACACACCACATACATATACACACACCATATACACATACCACATGCACACACACATACCACATACACATACATATACATACACACACATACCACATATATGCACACATACATACCACGTGCACACACATACACACACATATATATACACACATACTCAAATATACACACACATACATACATGTATACACATACACGCCACACTTACACATGCAGAAAAGGTTTTAAAAAAAGAAAAACATGAAATGGATGGACCAGTGAGTCCCCCGTTTGACATACCAGATTGAAACGCCAGCATCACGGTGTAAACCAGGAAGAGCAAGCAGTAGTTGATGAAACTCTGAAGCATGGGCGTGTTCACTCTGTACTTTTCTGCCAAATACTGGCTGGTGATGGCTGTGCCACAAATACACAAGGACAGCATCTGACCCAGGGCTATGGTCTTCAAAATATCCCTAGAAAATAAGAAGGAACTCAGATTGACTTGGAAGAACCTGTAATTCACACATACACACACTTTCTGCTATCAACACAACATGAATTACTGTGGAAATAGGAATTATTCTGTTTTATTCTAATAATTATCCTAAATAATTATGCTTTATCATTCATGCATATGTGTACAACGTGTATGTGTCCTGTGTCTGTATGTAGATGTGTTTGTACATTCATGTGTGGGGTTCAGAGGACAACCCTGGGTTTCCGTCTTCCTGTTTCAACTCTGAACAGCGTTGGTTTGGTTCACCGATGTGTACTCCAGCGGTCTGCAAGCTTCCGAGAGTCTCCCATCTCCTGCAGAACCACTGGGATTGCAGATGTCCACTACCAGCTCTCCGTGGGTTCTGGACATCTGCACTTTACCCACTGGACCACTAATTTATTCATTTAATTTAGAGGCACAGTCATGTGACCCAGGCTGGGCTTGTACTTGCCACGCAGTGGATAATGACTTTGAACTCGTGATCTACCTGCCTCCACTTTCCTAAGGCTACTTAAGGTCACGTACCACCACACCCAGTTTATGACGTGCTACAAACAGAACCCGGAGCTGCATCCACGCTAGGCAGACATTCCACCAGCTCAAACATATCCCAAGCCTCTTGATTTCAGGGTATTGCTTACCTCGTGAGCACAAGGGTTGAGTTAACATAGTTTGAAATATTTTATTTTTATTCTTTTATCTTTCTCATACCACCCATTTCCAAGAAGACTCACTCTTCCATTCAATAGCCATCCATTAAAAGATCATTTTGTTGTCTTAGCTCTCCGTGTACTACTGGGGTGGGGTGGGAGTGTATCATATATGTGTGCCTACACACATACACATACAGAGCGAGAGGGGGAGTGGAGGAAGAGAGGCTAAATAAATTATTCTTTTTTTAAAGAAAAAAAGAGGAAGTGTCAGCAAAATGGCTCTGCATATTAAGGTGCTTGCTACCAAGCCTGATGGCTTGAGTTCAGTTCCCAAGCCTGACATGGGAGAAGGAGAGAACAGACCCCGAGAGTTGTCCTCTGATCTCAACACACGCACCGTAGCCATTACCCCCCCCATACACACTCACAATAAAGAAATACATATCTGAAATAGGAGACTGAGGAAGGAGGACCACTTACAAGTTCAAGGACAGTTTAAGCTACAATGTGAGTTCGAGGTCAGCCTGTGCTACGAAGTGAGACTGTCTAAATAAATAAATAAGTAAAAAAAAAGGGGGAGGGAAAGGGGGTGGGGGAAGGGCTTGGAAAGCAGGCAGCAGTGGAGGACAGGATGTGGCTGTCATTTTCGGAAGACAGGTCGAAGAGAGTAAGAATCAAACTGAAAATTGAAGAAATCTAAGAGGCACCCAAGGTAGCTCTGGGAGGGGCCTGATATGACCTGAGCACGCTGCAAGGTTTGCCTGAAACGCCCTAAAAATCTAAATACCTTTCCAGAGGGTGGGGAAGCAGGATTTGAGAAGGGGTCTCACTGTGTACGCATCTCTGGCTGGCCTGGAACTCTGTAGACCACGCTGGCCTAGATCTCAGAGCTCCGTCTGCCTCTGCCTTCCAGATGCTGGGATAAAGGCATGCACCACCTCGCCGAACTTAAACAATACTTTTTAAACTTAAAAGAAATCATGGATATAAAATTTGAATTCTTTATTAAAGGGAGCTTCGAATCAACCTAACTTGTCAGTCTTTCCAGACTGCACAATAAGATTAAGAGGAGAGCTGTTACAAGGTGCAAACCCTAGATGTAGCCCTCAGTACCTCAAAAATAAACAACCAGATATCACACAAATATCAAAGGCTTAAACGTTTAAAAAATGCAGCCACAGACATACCATAAAAGCATGGAAGAATTTTTAAATATGTTGTTGCATTATTTACTGTGTGCCTGCACGCGCACTCAAACACCTGTGGAGGCCGGGGAGTAACGTGCAGGAATCTATTCACTCCTACCATATGGGGCTGGAGACGGAATTCAAGTCACTTAGTTTAACAGCAAGCACCTTTATCCAGTGAGCCCTCTCACCAGCCCCCAAGAGTTTTTTCTTTTAATATTGACTGCTGGGGTTCTGTGGGTGTGGCCTGTTCCCTGTGCAGAGTTCCTTCCCGCAAGGGACTCTGTGGTTTGTGAGGTAGCTACCCTTTCCTTACTGATCTCTCTCCCCAAATCCTGCCTCCACACTAAAACAGCCCCTTTCTAGATTCTGATCTAATGGAATCACTCCCTGGCTAAGGCCTTAAGTGGGTCCCCTCTGCCCTAACATGAGAGCCCAACTTATTCAAAGTCCCACCCAAGCCTGGCCTCTCTCCTCTCATCACACCCCTTCCTTGAGCGAAACTGGCAAAAGGTGGGTATTCACACTAGAAAGCACAGAAAATGCAATCAAGCCCTGAGAAGCTAATCAAACCCAGACCATGGTCCACATCCCATAATGATCTTGATAGCAATGATATAATGTGAAAGAGGTGAGCGTAAGAAATGGAGACGCTGAGCCCTGTTCACACATTGCTGAATTCCTACAGCCCGCTCGTTAGTCTACAGCAGCAGCACAGTTAAGCAAGCCATCCCCCAACAGTGAAGTATGACAGAGAGAGAGAGAGAGAGAGAGAGAGAGAGAGAGAGATCCAAATTGAATTCAGAGACTTAAAATTACAGCAACAACGAACTTCTCCTGGCTCTAAATCCTAATGACCTCATCTATAATGGATTGGGGGGGGCTGGAGGGAGGTGGAGGGAGGGGGCTGGAGGGAGGTGGGGGAGGGGAACTGGAGGGAGGTGGAGGGAGGGGAAAGGAGGTGGAGGGAGGGGAGGGAGGGGAGCTGGAGGGAGGGAGAGGTTTAAGAAAGAAGAGGAAATGATGGAAGGGCTTCAGAACCATCTCAGGCCCCACAGGCATTTTACCAAAGGGGCCTAGTCAGACTGCACACCATACAAAACAGCTAAAGGAAGCTTCTGGAAACAACATGCATCCCGCTGTGGACTATATCCTGCCGGTCTTTTCACACAGAACCTCCACTGAAGTGAACTTCAAAGAGCAGGATGTCCACAGCCTACAAGGTGGACTTCCCAGTTTCTGCCTGCTTGCTGTGGGAGCAGGGTCTCCAAGAGCCCATGACCTCAGGCAGGAGTGGAAAGACAGAAAACAGGATGAGTATTTTACTCTCTGCCTTGCTTCTGTTTGCATATTTCTGTGAATTTGAGAACTTAAAAAATAAGAAAAGGCACGTTATTCCCCTCTCTTCTTTCATCCAGAAAACTCTAAAGTACATAGCTTAGTATTTTTCCACTCCAAAACACCAAAATACAGCAGTGCATTGCTTTAAATAAAATTATATTTTCTTTTATTCACTAAGTAAATTCTTTTAAAGCTTTTATTACCATATATTAACCCCCTTAACACCTTCCTCCTCCGAATCAGTCACCTTCCTCCATGGTGTGTGTGTGTGTGTGTGTGTGTGTGTGTGTGTGTGTGTGTGTGTGTGTGTGTGTGTGAAATAACTTAATTAGGGTTAATTACAGGAGCATAGGCAGCTAACTTGCCAGTAGCTGTCCTGCCGATGAAAATATGTCTCCTTTCCCTAGCAACCATTAGCTGCCTACAGCTCTCCAAGGCAGGTTAGAGCCTTAGGAGTCTCTTCCCACTTCCATAATGTGCTAATAGGCCCAACCACGTTGAGGTCTCGTGAATTCATAATTCAAGTTAATCATGGCTGCTACGAGTTCACGAGTGTAAGACCCGTGTTATGCCTGGAGGGCAGCAGCCGTTCCACAACACTTTGCCCCTTCCTCCAGCTTGTAACATTCTTTCTGCCTCAGTCAGTCAACTGCCCCAAGCCCGAGGCACCTACAATTATTTTCAATATAAATATTCCCAGTCCAGATTTTTTTGCTGAACCCCTTATCTATAGTACCCCACAGACTCACTACAGCTCACACTCCAAAAGCTAAGCTCACCCTAAGCTCCAAGAGCAGGAAGACACTGTAGCCGTCATAATCAGCGCAATGTCTGCTACACTGAGGGCGCCTAAGGGATGTTTGCCATTGTTGAACATCCCCAAGTTTCTGTTTCTGTGAGGATCTAGACCAATCACCAAGGACCGGGACTTCCTGGAGAAAGTTCCCACAGGAAGGGAGGATAGGCTACTTCCTGATAAACTTCAAGGGAAATTCAAAAAAGGTCACCACTTGGTATTGTGCCTAATTTAAAGACAAATTAGACACAATGACATAAGAGACAGACACAATGACCAGTCTCCGACACTTCTCATAATGACCACCACCCCTAACCCTGGCATGTGTGCAAAATGCCCACCACCCCGTGTCCAGCTGCTCTTTAGAATAGCTCCAAGTTGGACCAGACGTCCGTCACTTATGTGTATATCTCAAAATCATCAGAGGCTAAAAAATAAGAGTATAGCCAAAAACTCTGCTCAGAGCAACTTAACCATATTCTAGGGTGGCATAAACATCAGTGGGTTCTACTGAAGCACCTCCTGGAGAAGCAGGCGATGCAATGAGAAGGGCAACTGCTCAATTATTCTCTCCTCCTCATTTGATTTCTTTTAAAAGAGGTCCAAAGGACAGATAAAGTACATCACTTGACTGTGATCCACGGCTCCCCTCCATGTCTCAATAAATCTGTGGTGCCAAGTCCCAGCTGAAGACAGGTTTTCAGGCTTGAAAGCTGAAAGGCGTCTATGGAGTGTAGTTTCTTTGGGGAGATTCAAACACCTAGTTTGCCTACTACCTGTAGAGGAATACTCATTAACCCCAGCGCGAACCTGAAGTGTGAATACCGGGGTTTCACACTTCACACATAGGCTACCCCGTTCCGTTCTCAGAGCACTTACATTATATTTAATTTAATATTAACTAATGAATTATTTAATAATAATTGAGCTCAATTAACTCAAGTAGATTTTTCTCCACACAGCATGACTGATGGTTGATCTTTGCCAATGAAAATGAGGTTAGAGCTGGCATGAAAACACACCTTTGGGTGTGTACATGAGAGTTTGTTTTGTTTTGTGTTTTCAGAAAGGTTTTGTGGAAGAAGGCAGATCCTCTTGGAGCGCGGATAGCACCATCCGGTGGACTGAATAAAGGGAGAAAGTGAGCACGAAGCCCGGTGTGTGGCTCTGCTTCTTAACTCTAGGTGCCCTGCGACCCTGCCAGCTCCTGCTCATGCCAGCATTCCTTCCCTGCCATGATACCCTCAAACTGTGAGCCAAACGAGCCTCCTCCCCGTGCTCCATCAGGCATTTTGTCCCAGCAGCCAGAAAAGCAACCAACACACGGAATGGCAGCCTCGGTGACTGTTTTGCTTCCTTGAGAACTCAGCTATGGTGGTGATGAGCACAGCTCTAGCCCAGCACCTTTCGATTTTTGATGGGATATAAACCACCTAACACCTCTGTGTAATTGCCAGAGCCTTGAGATTCTCTATTTCCTCAGAGTTAAATGCTAAGGTATAAAGATGTTGGGAAGGTGGTGGATTTCAGAACTGGGGTGGGAAGTAAACAAAACGGATCTGGGCCATCTCATCACAGCAAAACACAAGAGGTCTGGGGCTGGAGAGATGGCTCCGTGGTTAAGAGCACTGACTGCTCTTCCAGAGTCCTGAGTTCAAACCCCAGCAACCACATGGTGGCTCGCAACCATCTGTAGTGGGATCTGATGCCCTCTTCTGGTGTGTCTGAAGACAGCAACAGTGCATTCATACATTAAATAAATAAGTCTTAAAAAAAAACAAAAAACAAAAACAAGAGGTCTGAGATGTAGCTGACAGAACAAAACATTCTAGTTACAGTAAGAGTACCTCAATGGGCCAAAACAGTTATCAGCACAGCAAGGATGCCTGGGTGGGCCAAAACAGATGTCGGTACAGGAAGGATGTGGCAGGGAGCTGAGACACATAAATGTCTGAATCTGGACATAACAGCAAGCACCAACTTTCAAAGGGGCACTGCTTGGCCCTGGAAAGATTCATTACCTAAAAACTGTAAATGAGAGGAAGCAAGAAAATATTATCCTGCCTTTTCTATCCAAGTGATGACCCACGAGGTGGCCAAAGGGTTGGTGAAGGAGAGCTTGTAGAAACCCTGGGAAGTTCATGAAGATGAAATACAGAGACGAGATCACTTGGTTGGCGCCCCTTGAGAAGCCCCACGCCCATCTCCCTGGTGTGTCTTACTTTCTTCCCAAATGCCTGTCTTTCCCTTAATGCTTTAAAAACCCCCATTTCACAAGCTTCAACTGTGCTTCTTCTCACTCATCCTAAAATTCTTTTCTGCCACAAAGTCAAGAGTCAAAATCCTTAAGAGATAAAAAGCACTTCAGCTGAGCGGTATTTCCACGCACGGGCCCTGACTGTAAGAGGAGAACGAAGGTTCAGGAAGAAAGCGCTACCACTGAGGATTTGCCAAGCAGCCTCAAATCTCTCTTATTGTGGTTTTTCAGGCTAGCGCCATGCCCAGCCGGCCAGTACAGGGCTTCTAGGAATCTGAACGCTGGTCTTCCTGCTTGCACAGCTATGGTTTAACTGCTGAGCCACCTCCTGGTCCCCACAGTGACTTGTACTGCACTCTTGAATGATGCCAGATAGCAACAGTCTTAGGACCCAGAGGGGTCTTGACAATATGTCACTCTGAAAACAATGACAGACGGAGGTAGAGCCTCTGTCCTCATGGCTTCACAACACAGCAGTGAAGGACAGGAAAAAAAACTACAGAGAGTGGGGTGGACGTGCTTAAAGAGATGGACAGCTAGAGAGGGATTTCATAGACTCAAAGAATCAAAAGTCACTTAGGTCAAGAGAAGAGCTATCAGGGATGAGGAGGTAGGTCAGAGCATGAAGACCTGAGCCCAATCCCCAGAAGACATGTAAAGAGTTAGGCATGATGACACATATTTGTAACCCCAGCACAAGGAAGGCAAAGTCAAACAGGTCCCTCAGGCTGGCCCAGCTCAGTCAATTAGCCCCAGGTCACAGCAAGAGACAACCTTTGAAAAAAGGGGCCAGAGATGTCTCTGTTCTTGTTGTGCTGGGCGATGGTGGCACAAGTTTTTTTTTTTTTTAAGATTTATGCATTTATTTTATGTATGTGAGTACATTGTAGCTGTCTTCAGACACACCAGAAGAAGGCATCGGATCAGATGACAGATAGTTCAAAGCCACCATGTGGTTGCTGGGAATTGAACTCAGGACCTCTGGAAGAGCAGTCAGTGCTCTTAACCACTGAGCCATCTCTCCAGCCCGTGGCACAAGTTTTTAATCCCAGCATTCAGGAGGCAAAGGTAGGCTGATCTCTGTGAGTTTGAGGCCAGCCTGGTCTACAGAGTGAAACACACAGAGAAACTCTGTCTCAAAATACTAAATGGATGGATGGATGGATGGATGGATGGATGGATGGATGGATGGATGGATGGATGGATGGATAGATGGATAGATGGATGGATGAGTGGATAACCTACCTGAGGAACAATACTCAAGCTTGTTCTTTGGCCTCCACACCACACACACATATGCACATACATTTGCACCAGCATGCGCACACACACACACACACACACACACACACACACACACACACACACACAAACATACAAATACACATGCATACAAGGGTGTTGGGCCCTACCTTGGTGTTTCCCTCCTGCCTCGCTGAGCCTTTTAGCCTGCTATAGCAAGAAGTTGTTTACACCCTTGGCAGCTGCTCTTAGCCCCTGATTTGGGGCTGGGATTTTCCATGGCACCCTTCCTCCCCACTGAACCTTCCAGCTTGTTGTTGTTTAAGAAGTTGTTTATGCCCCTGATTGGGGCCCGGAACTTTCCACCACACAGACTTTTCCTGTTTTCCTGGTTGGGGATTTTCACCTGCCTTCTTGTTTTCCACGACTTTTGCCTTCGGTATATAAGGAGATCTCAGTAAAGCCTTGGTGGCACTCGCTAAAAATGGGTGACCCGTGTACGTGTTTTCTTTCAATCCCACAGACCTACTCCTGATATTCACACACTGGCAGCGCAGGAGCCGACACAAGGGATAGAGAGAAACTCCATGGGAAGCATCTTCTCCAGCACAAGTGTGGAGGAGTAACTCACCCAAGGGAATTGAGCTTCTTTCAAGCCCATGGTACAACTAGAAACCAGCCAGTGGCAGTTGGGACTGGTGATTACAAAGAATGAGTATGTGTGGAAAGCTAAGTAAGTGAAGAGGACTGAGGAAGACTGCCCTGGTGCCAATTATTGCTACATTTTCACCAAATGCAGACTGTACAAGCTGCCCCACAACTCACTGGTAACCCCGGTTGACCTTACACAATTGATCAATCACCTGCTTCAGCAGCCAAAATGTTGGGTTTATAGGTCTGTAACCTGCCCTTAAAGCTACTTGTTTCAGTGTAACCTTTTTGGTCCTGTGACCAAATCAAATGCAGGAGGGAAGTAAAGGCCATTGCACAAATACCCACATTCTTTCCTCAAACATGTACACAGGACACAGGTTAAGAATTTAGAGCTAAACCAGGCAGTGGTGACACATGCCTTTAATCCCAGCACTCGGGAGACAGAGGCAGGCGGGTCTCTATGAGTTTGCAGCCAGCCTGGTCTACAGAGTTCCAGGACAGCCAAGGCTAAACAGAAAGTCCCTGTCTCAAAAAGCAAAACAAAAAAAGAGCCTTGAGCCAGGGGACATTGTCCTGGTTCATTATCCAGGAAGGCCCAATATGGAAGATCCTTTCTCATCTATGGTCAGAAAGACCAGAGACTCTGGCTTTGAGGATGAGAAAGAACCAGAGACAAGAAGTTCAGGTGACTTCTAGAAGCTGGCAACAAAGGACTTGATTCCCAACTAGAGCTTCTGTGAAAGGGTACAGCTCTACCAGTACTAATAATTTTGGCCCAGTGAGGCTTCTGTTGGTTGGCCTTCTGAGCCACAGAACAGAAAGGTAATAAAGTAGTGTCGCTTTGGCCATTAAACTTAATGAAGATGAAATAACAGAAACACGATCATTTTATAAGCCGTAATCTTAAAGCCTGACTACAGGCTAGGCACGGTGGCACAAGCCTGTAATGGAGGCACTTGAGAGGCGAGGCAGTTTGTTAGGACAGGAGCAGGTAAAGTAACAGAACTAGCTTTGTGTGAGTCGATTTGAAACAGTACGAGTCGCACTGCTAGAGCTGCTTCCACTGCTCTTAGTAATTTGCTTAGGAGAAAGATAATCACATCAAATAAAGAGTCTATTAAATAGCTGCGGGCAAAGCCAATCAGGAGCCACTTTGGATTAAAACACCCAGCACTTGCCAGGGCTGGGGGGAATAAAAACCAGGCCTTCAAGCTAGAAACTGAGAAACAGTTTTATACAAACAAAATTAAACTTGTAAATCTGCTGGTTTCTTCTTACACAATAAGTTCTGTGTGAGCCTCGGATAGTCAAAAATACAGAGGGCGCGTTAGTAGTTTCTCTGCTCCTGTACAGTAAAAGATCCCAGGGGAAGTGCCGGGCACCGTGCTGAGGTCCCACATGTATTAGCTCCCTGGATTTTCACACAACAGGAAGAGTAGACTTTTTCTTTGCAAAGCTCACATCATCAAACGTTGTCTAGCCAAGTTCCTATGTCAAAGATCAAAATACGAACACTAAAGTCCAAAGATGATACTGGAGTCTGTCTTTGTTTTTTTTTTTTTTTCATTCTGCCCGGTGCAGAAGATGCAATCATGAAGAAGAACAGAGGTAAGGAAAAAAGATGGGGGCTGCAAGATGGCTCAGTGAGTAAAGGTGCCCTGAGATCCACCCTGGGATCTGCATGGTAGGAGAGAGAACTGACAACTGTGGCTTGTCCCCTGGCTTACACACACACACACACACACACACACACACACACACACACACACACACACACTCACTCACTCACTCACTAAAAGAGAAAAATAAAAAAGGAAGGGCCTAGAACCCAATGTCAACCTATAAATACCTACTTTTTGGTTATACTCTTTACAGTCCCAGTCCCATTTTCTACATTGTATGCCTTTTGTCTGTGTTACTGGGTCTACACATGCAGACGTTGTCATGGATAATTCTGACTGCTTCCCCATATCTGGAGTCACATTAAACACCCAGCCATGACAATAAAGACAGACATTAAGACTGCTCCGATGTACGGAGCGCACACTACAGAGCACTCGTCTAAGGGTGGTATAGGTCGACTTCACTTGTGACCCAACAGCCTATCGAGTCAGGTCCTGTGACTGCTCCTGTTTATCCACAAAGAGGCAGAGATGGGAGGCTGTACTGAAAAAGCACTACCTCTGACCCTAATGATTCAAAAAGAATAAAACAGTAGCCTTCATGTTCAAATAGATGTGAGGTGTTGTAATGAAACACCAGTGGGCCAGATATCACATTAAACACTCTTCTGTGTCACCTCGGTCTTACCAAAACTCTCGCAAGATAGAGATTATAGGCCCAGTTACACAGAGATGAGAGACTGACTTTCAGTCCAAGCCAGAAAATCAAGTCTGTGTTTTCCAACTCTGCACACTAACCCTTGATAATCATAATAGAATATGATGCTGACCCAAGGATCAGCTGTTATGAGTGATCCCACATCTCTAACAATGGGTATTGAAGCACGGCCCACCGTGGACACGTTTAACAAATACTTCCATGCGTGGTATTTTGTAGCGAATAAGAGACAACGCATAAAACCTATCCTGAAAAGATGGTGTGGCCCTGAGGGCAGGATGAAGAAGCACGGGGCTAACCTGGGGTAACATCTACACTGTTCTTTCAAGCCTGACCCCTAAGAGTTTCCGGCCCAGAGGCAACCCACAAGGCCGCCTCTGCCCCCTCATCTGGCAGAAGAACTGAAGGCAGACCAACCCTGTTCTCAAAAGGCAGTCAGGAAGCCACGGCCCATAAAAAGTGTAGCTCTTAGCGCAGCTTGCCAAGCAAGGCTTAATTAAAAGTTTTTGAAAGACTATTTTTTTCCAATATCTAATTTTACCTGCTTGTAGATTAGCAAAACAAAAGTCATTTTCCCCCTCTGGTTGGTTGGTGTGGTTTACACTGCAGAATGCAATCTTCAAATAAAGACAATCATCTGGCCTGAAGTTAGAAGCAAGAAGCCCACAGTGAAGGTGGGGCATGGAGCCGGAGCTCCAGTGTGGTTTGGGTTCCTGGCTGCAGCTGCCTCCATGGCCTGGCTGTGGTTTGGCAGTGCGGCCCTCCTTGACTCTGCAAAGCAATGTATTATTTCTCCCATGCCAGTGGTGAGCTGGCTTTCCCTAAGAACCCATCTACCATGCTCATCAAATGCCAGCCAGGCATCTGAGGACAGCAGAGGTGAGAACCAGATCTTGGAGCTCCTGGGACAGGGCCCAGTGAGAGAACTGGGAGGCACTGGGGAGATTTCCTGAGTCACTGGGTCTTGTCCAACCTTTCCACACCCACTAGCTTCAAACTAGAAAAACTCCCTCACACACATCCCTTAAGTCACATTCATTTGGCACTGATCCTGCAAGTCCACTCACCCCAGTATTCTCAATCCTTTTAAGAGAACTTCTACTAACAGACAAGAAGGAAAAGAGCATCAACAGAAAGCTGATGTGTGGGCGAGTCCACACATGCACGCATACACGCATACACGCATACACGAACACACACACACACACACAGACACAGACTCTTCAGTCATGGACACCTCTACAACACATGGAATGCATTATGTCAAGGCTAAAAAGACATCTCAGTCATTAAGAGCATTTACTGTACAACTGTGATGACCCCTGACTACTGTACAGAGTTGTGACTCCAGGACACACAACATAACAAGCCTGGAATCCTGCAAATGCCTACAACCCCAGCTCCAAGGCATCTACACCTTCTTTGGGCTTCTGTGTGTATGTACAGACACACACCACACAGGCATGTGCATATATGTTCACAAATAACATGCATAAATAAATAAAAACTTAAGTGCATATGCTAAAGAGTGTGTGTGTGTGTGTGTCTGTGTGTGTGTCTGTGTCTGTGTATAAATAAATTAGTGAATGAATGGGATTAGAAGCTAAGTAAGAAGAATACTGTGCAGAAAAGGAAAACCACCACACTCTACAGAAGTTGAAATACAGACAACAAATAAACAAACCCAGAATCTACTTCATCAACAGGCAGGATAATTGTTGTGAGCTTGAAGTCAGTCTGGCCTATGTATCAAACTCCAAGCTAGCCTGGAGAGTGAGACCTCCAAGTGAGACCCTTTTTGTTTTATTCTCAAATAAAAAGAATCAGTCTGAGGAAATGGTTCAGGCAGCATGATAAGTGCTTTACCTTGAAAGCACAAGGACATGAGTTCAATCCTTAAAATCCATATTAAAACACACAAACAAACAAAACAACCCTAAGCCAGACGTCATGGCTCATGCTGGTGCTGGGGAGTTGGAAAACAGACAGATCCCTGAGGCTTCATGCCCAGCTATCTACCCCACTTGCTGAATTCCAAGCCTCTGAGACGAATGATAACCAAGGTGGTCCTCGGGCCTCAAAATGCACTCTTATGTGAATGCACAGCAGACAAAGACACTCTCTCTCTCTTTCTCTCTCTCTCACACACACACACACACACACACACACACACACACACACACAAATACCATTAGTAATCAAATATATGTGAGTTAAGAGACTTACATTTATGTAGCTGTTGAAAATGCCAAGTCTGACATCAAGTGTTAGAAAGGACCTCGGTCCACCCGGATCTCACCTGTGGCTGGTAGGGTGTAAATCAGTGTAACTTTGGAAAACTGTTCAATACTGCTCTACAAAGTTCACATCGTACGGCCTGCAGACCAGCAATTTCTTTCCTAGATGAGTGTATATCTGCATATTTAAAGAAGCTTTCACAAACATTTGGTTTGTTCTGCAGCACTGGGATCAAACCCAGGACCCTGGGCATTATATACCACTAAGCTGTGTCACCAGCCTATAGGAACGCATGGAAGGATATTCCTAGAAGTCCTGTTCACAAGAACAACACCTGGGAAATATCCCAAAACCTACTGACAGAGTGGATGCAGGAATGAGCCAAGGAAAGAATGATGTGTGGCGTATTCAGAGGAAAGAGTATTATTTGAGTAATTGTGAATATTGCCTGGCACCCACAGAACGAATTTCAACTTATTGCATTGTATGCTTTTTAATGAGGTGAAAGGGTTTAGTAAAGATTGCAGAGATCGCTCAGCAGGTAAAAGTGCTTGCTACTCCTGAAGAAGGATCCGAGTTCAGCTCCAGCTCGTAACTGCCTGTAACTCAAACTCCAGGGAAACTGACCCCTCTTCTGACCTCTGAGAGGGCACCTGAAACACACACACACACACACACACACACACACACACACACACACACACACACACACACACAGAGCGAGAGAAGAGGGGGGATAAAATTAAAATAGGGGCTGGAGAAATAGTTCAACAGTTAAGAGCCCTTGCTTCTCTGTCAGAACACCCACAGTTCCCAGCACCCACGCAACAACTTGGTTTCAGGGGATCTGACATCCTCATCTGATCTATTTGGCACACAGATACGAATGCAGGCAAAACATCCACACACATAAAATAAAATAGTCTTTTGGACACACATACAGATATGTCCCATTATAGTAAACAGCTGTAAATCCACAACACTGGAGAGCGCAGACAGGAGAATGAAGAAGGAGTTCAAAGTCATATTTGGTCATATATGGAACACAAGGCCATCCTGAAATAACTGAGACCCAGACTAAATGGAAGAAATGCTGAGTGTGGTAGAGCGTGTCTACAAGTACTCAGGAGGCAAAGGCAGGCAGATTGCTGGGAATTAGATGGGAATTAGATGCCAGCCAGGTTTACATAGGGAGCTACAGGACAGCCAAGGTTACATACCCTTTCACAAAGAGAGATTGCCGGAGGAGGACTGGGGGATGGAGGGAAAAGAAAAGTCATACGGATACAAAACTACCTAAAACACACACACACACACACACACACACACACACACACACACACACACACAATAGATGATATATTAGTCTAATAGTCTTTCATGTTATATATATACATATATTATATGAAAGCAAAGAAGTAGCAAAAGGAAGACCCAGGTGATGGCCACCTATAATTATCTGAAGTCAAACAGATAAACAGATGGAGGGGAATCACGTCTAGGTGTACATAGATTCTAGTTTGAGCTAGTAGTGAATTCATGGGAATGTGTTACATTAAAAAATTAATAGAGCCATTCATGTGCCAACACTGAGAGTGTATCATAGACCAAGAATTAGGATTAATCTGTTTTCTACTCCCAGGCAATTGCCACATGGCCTAGGTGGACAGAGAAAGCCTGAGAGGACCCTGCCTGATGCCATGGAGCCCAAGATGGCAGACCAGGCCCAAGATGACCCACAGCCCCATGCCACTTGGTCTAGGCAGGCAGAGCAAGCCCATGACAACCAGTGCTATGTGGCCCAGATCATGCTAGAGATAACCCGTTCCCCCAGCATGCCATGGTGAGTCACAGCACTCCTGAGATGATCCCAGACATCCAGAGACTCTGGGTACCACTAAGATGTGCAAGTAAATGGTGGCGAGGTGGAAGAGAAAGAGAGGCAGAAGGATGCATGGAACTGGGGACTCACGGGTAGTGAAGAACAGCCTGATGTGAGTGTCCAGCACTGACACCTAAGGCCATGGCGAGGTTCTGTCCATGTTGCCATGTCTGGGTCTGTGGCCCTGCAGCAGCAGAGGCTGTTGCCACCAAAGGCCACCAAAAGCCATGGACTGCCTGGGACCATGTTGATGTCTGAGGGCTGTGCAGAGCTGGCCCCACCCCTCACCAACTGCACTGTGCATGTGTGCAATCAGAGCTCACCCTGGTTGCAGGGTTGCACGTGAGCATGGTAAGCAGGAGAGCTGGCCCTCAGGTCATGAGAGTGGGAGAGCTGGCCCAGCCCCTCACCTCTCCTGCACTCCAGAGAGCGCCAGCCCTGCTGGCATGGGCACAGGCGAGCCAGTCCCCAGGGTGTGAGAGCTGGCTCTGCTCCCCTGCTGCACATTGGGTGAGCTAGCTCAGGCAGTGCTGGAGAGCTCACCCTGGGGGCACAAGCGTGGGAGAGCTGACAGGCTGACAAGTTCAGCTGCCACCCAGGCCTAAATCCAGGGCTTTGAGTTAGCCTGCCCCAACAGCTACCCCATCTTTGAACTGCTGGAGTGCATGAAGGGGCTGGTCCTACAGATCCAAAGGAACTCCATGACACAGGGCAACAGGGTATCCAAAAAGAGTCCTGGTGAGGATTCAGTACTGATAGTGTAGCAGAAGTCAGAGGCCTTGAAACAGACCAATGACTCCTTGCAATGGACATTTGCAAGTAAAGAATGAGGATAAAAGGATACACTGTGGGACACACTGTGACACAATACAGCTTCCACAACAAGATTGTCTTTTCTTTTGGTGGGGAAGGTTGCAAGGGTGGCAGCGGCGGGTATGAAGCAATGGGGAGATGAGTGAGATTGGGGTGCATGAGGTGAAATTCACAAAGAATCAATAAAAAGTTAAACTTAAAAAGATTAATCCGGGGCTGGAGAGATGACTCAGTGGTTAAGAGCACTGACTGCTCTTCCAGAGGACCTGAGTTCAAATCCCAGCAACCACATGGTGGCTCACAACCGTCTGTAATGAGATCTGATGCCCTCTTCTGGTGTGTCTGAAGACAGCTACAGTGTCCTTGTATATAATAAATAAATCTCTTTTTTAAAAAGATTAATCTGCTTTGAGCGGTCAGAGTTTAATATGATTCAAGGGGGGAAATGAGATGTTTATCTTGAGGGTTATGTGCTATCAGGCACGCCTGGAGATACAACCGCCTCAGTGGGAGAGTGCCAGAGGCATTTGTCTGTTTAGAGTGGGTGGATTGCTTGCTTGCTTTTACTATCCCTCTCACAAGCTATGCGAAAGCATAAAAAGCTAACAGCACTGGAGGTTGGGCCGAATTGCCTGAATGGGGAAAACGCTGCTGGTTCCAGGTTGCAGTGTGACTGTTCCCATTAGACAGAATTACTAATGCTCCCTTTGCCTCAGTTTCCCCTTGTTCAAGAGGGGAAGTTAATACAGAAATTTCCCAGAAGCAAAATATATAGATCAGGAGAAGACTGTTTGCCTAGTATGCAAAAGTCTCTAGGTTTAGTCTCCAGTACTCGGAGCTGAGGTACCACAACGCAGGAGGCAGAAACAGGAGGTTGAGGGGTTGAAACAGGTATGAGAGACCCTGTCTCTAAAAACTAAAACTAAAACTAAAAACAAGGGACTTCTTTAAGAATTCAGGAAGTTAAGTAGGACAAGCGGTTCAGGACTGGAGAGCTAGCTCAGTGGCTAAGAGCACTGACTGCTCTTTCAGAGGTCCTGAGTTCAATACCCAGCAACCACATGGTGGCTCACAACCACCTGTAATGGGATCCGATGCTCTCCTCTGGTGTGTCTGAAGACAGCTACAGTGTACACACATATATAATATAAATAAATATTAAAATAAATAAGTAAATCTTTTTAAAAAATAAAAAGACACGTGGTTCAAAATTAATCCAGGCCACCCCAAGTCACAAGGAGAGAAAGTTAGCAGAAGAACTACACGGAGCTGTTACTCCCCAGTACACAGCCATGCTTGGCTGTGCCTGCTTTTACCTGTGCTTGCTAGCCTACGTGAAAGCCAGGAGCTGCTGGGTACAATGTCACACACCTATATAATCCATTATAATAAAAGTCACACCTTTAATTCCATCATTCTAAAGGCAGAGAAATTCTGTATCAAAAAAACAAAAATCAAACAAAAATCAAAACTATTAAAGTGTTCATGTGTGGCCTGTTTCTAGCAGTTCTAAGGTACAAAGCTGTTCAGTGGGTCCTGGAGGGTTTAATAGTCAAAAACTAATTTTAAAAGAACACACGTTTCCAGAGATATGCTTGATAAGACAGAAAAAAGTCACATGGGACAATGTGGGAGTGAGAGTTAGAAGACACAAGACAAAGAGTTCACTTAGTGCCCCAGGGCACATTCTTGTTGCTCTGCAGAATAGTAAAATCCACAAGAACCGAGGTGGTGCCAGGCTGAGTGTGCTTTGTGTGTGGAAATGGGAGTGTTCTTGGGTCTTAAATGTGCAGCGAAGAATTTAATTGATCTCTTGGGGCTAGAAGCATGGCTTTGTGGTTAAGAGAACGTGCTACACAACCATCAGGACCAGAGTTCAGATCCTAGCGCCCATGGAACAAGATGGGGTTCCTGAAACCCCAGCTCCAAAGGGCATGGAGACGGGGATTATTAGGGCTTCCTGGGTTCCAAGCCAAGAAAACTTGAGCCCTGGGCTCAGGGAGAGAGATTCTGCCTCAAAGGAATGGGCAGAATGTGGAAGAGGAAGACACTGTCCTCTGACCTCTGGGTATAAAAGCACATACATTTGTACACACACACACACAGACACATACATACACACTAAAGAAGTAAGTGAACTTTCCTGAAAAAACAAACTGTTTTGATTTATTTTCTTTTTGTGTTGTTTTGTATGAAGTGGGGTCTTACTGTGTGTCCCCAACTGTCCTGAAACTCACTGAAGCTGGCCTTGAACTCACAGCAATCCTCCTGCCTCAGTCTCTCAGTGATGAAACTACAAAAGTATACCATAACGGCCAGCTGAGAATTTCAAATAAAATTTTGGTTTGAGTTTTTGGATTTGGTTTTCGGTTTTTGGTTTTACCAGAATCTCTAAGGTTAACACCAGATGGTCCCGCTAGGTAATTACATGAATTGGTTCACCTTGGAGAGTTGTCTCGTACCCGCCAACTCAATATTGAAGAATAGCTGCCAGATATTATGCACAGAAAAACTACCAGAAGTGAGAGACACAAGGAGGCGCCATTCAGTCGCACCTTTTAAGTAAAGTTAGTGTTTAGAAGAACAAGCTTGAAGCTTTCAGGAAAATCAACTTGCTTGAAATAAGTTCTGTAATGATCTCAGTAACAGAAGGAAATTTTCTAGCTTTTGTCACGAGGGGTGGGGATAAAGAGAGCTGTTTGATCAGTTGTGGCTGTTTTGAGACATGGTCTCATGAAGCCCTGGTGGGCCAGGAGCTGGCAGAGGCTGGAATGACCTTGAACTCCTGGTCCTGAAAGAGCTGCATGCCACCCTCCCAGTTTAGGAAGTGCTGGGGATTGAACCCAGGTCCTTTGGTGTGCTAGGCCAGTGCTTTATGCACTCAGCTACAGTGGCTGTTTAATGAGCTTACCAGAGCATGTATCAAAACGGTTTCCAGGGATGGCAACTCCTCTGCCCATGTAGCCTCTCCTTCCAAACATTCTGTAAGCTGCCCTTCAGAAAGAGCCTATTCTTACTTCAGTCCCAGCTCTCACATCTTAACACATCTAATTAAAGGGGGAGAATCACACATAGTAGGCAATGATTCCCCCAGAAGATGGGCTATTAAGTGAAAATCTCAGTACCGAGGTTGGGATACCTTCCTATGTGTTACTGATCAGGAAACCCCACAGGCCCCCTAAACAACACGTGCTACCACCATTGATCTTGGTTACCCAGGAGAACGAGATGACGGTAAGAGCCTATTGATGAAGACACGATCCACTTTGGTTGTAAGACCGTGAAATCAAGCTGGAACAGACCTGATGACCTTCTCTGGTGACTCCTTTTCATTGTGCCAGGGGGAGTGTGCTATGTATGCAGTCTGTGGTGGGGAGGGAGAAGAGACAGCCGTGGTACCCATTCAGCCACTCGACACTACAATTCCAACCTGCAAGGCACGATGTGTGCATTGATGGAACAGAGGCATGAACAGTAAGGGGGTTGGCAACTCCTTTTACACTGAACTTGAGGCTAGCTCCACAGGAAGGAATTCGTGTCTGGTACTATAAACCTAGTCAAGAGTCCATAGCTGGGGAGGTCACTGGCCCCAAGAGGAACCTACTCCTGTCATTTTGTTTACCAGCACAATTGTCAAACTGCCTTCTAAACTGGTACAATTCTTGTACCGGCTGATATGTGCTGCCCTCAACCTTGGCTAGAGAAGCTTCTCTCTGCAGTGGTTAGCAGTGAACTGAGAGACTCATAACTAGTCAAAGAGCTGTGAACAAGTGTCCATGGAGGACTCAGCCCTAATAGGACATCTATATCAGTCCCATCCTTCAGGCTCAGGGCATCTTGGCAAAGGGATGGAAAGATGCAGGAACAGGAGGATGGGGGAAATGCTGCCTTCAGAACACGATATGGCCCCTGAGCTCATGAGCTCAATACATCTACAGTTACCCACATGACATCAACTCAACAAGGATCAGTCAGCATTCCAACAGGCAGCACCTGAAGGACCCGGAGGGTTACTAATAACAAAAACAGACGGGACGTGAAGGAGGAAGGGAGGAGCAGGGAATTTCTGGGAAGGAGTTGATCGTGCATACAATCAAGGTACATCATTCACACATATGAAACTGCCAAAGATAACAAGTATTCTGCCGTTTAAAATGGGGCTTTATTGTTCCCATAGATCTCTCCTATCCCCAAAAATGGGAAGAACCACTACCATTTTGGATTTATGCCAAGGGCAAAGAACTACAGGCGTTTGTTCCAAGACGAGCTACAGCCTCTGCCCTAAAGGACTCTCCCGGGCCGATGATAACTATCGTTGAGCTTTCAACCATAAACCAGTGAGGATGGGAACACGTACCTTACAGGTAGAGAAGAGGGTATCCAACAAAGATGTGGGGGAGGACAGGTGGGAGGAGGTCACAGCTACCATCCTAGTGCCATCTACGAAACTCCGTCCTTAAGCCTCCTCCACAAGAAGGCAGATAGCAACAGCACTGAGGGGGGAACCAAAAGACAAAGGATGGCGTGTCTCTGCCTCGAAAGTGAGCATCATTCTGGTCGATGATCCAGGAATGGGAAGTGGGCAAATGAGAGCGGGCCTTTGTACTTTGCATGGAGAGGCCTAAGCCCTCAGAAAGAGACAAATGCCATGTGAGTCCAGCCCATCACTAGGAGGCTTCTAGACAAGTCAGACCCATAGACGAAGTAGATTGGGCTTGACGGTGTGGCTCAGCAGGGATAGGTGCTTCCTGCCAAGCCTTGCCGTCGGAGTTTAATACTCAGAATCCACACAGCAGAAGGAAGTGATTCCTGAGTTGTCCTCTGACCTCTATACACCTTCAGCTAATTAAGCGCGCATGCACGCGCACACACAGACAGAGACAGACAGAGAGAGAGAGAGAGAGAGAGAGAGAGAGAGAGAGAGAGAGAGAGAATAGGTAGCTAGGTAGATAAAGAGATAGATAGATAGATAGATAGATAGATAGATAGATAGATAGATAGATAGATGATAGATAAGTAGATAGATGATAGATGGGTAGATGATAGATAGATAGATGATAGATGGGTAGATGATAGATAGATAGATAGATAGATAGATAGATAGATAGATAGATAGATGATAGATGGGTAGATGATAGATAGATAGATAGATAGATAGATAGATAGATAGATAGATAGATAGATAGATAGATACTTTTAAAGGAAAGAGGAAAGAGGAAAGGAAAAAGAAAGAACTGGGTGCTGCCAGGGCTCAGAAGGCAGGGGATAGCTTTTGTTTGGAATTTGGACGGAGGTGAAGGCTGCACTGTCTAATAATGTCTGCGAACAGCACACATAGAAGCAGCTGTAAAGAAAAAGTTCAAAGTCTGTACATTTTAACATCATTTTAGAACACTGAAATTAACTGCTATGTGCAGGTAAAGCGGAAGAAGGGAGAAATGGAGGAGCGAGGAGGTAAGTGGAGGGACCCGTGGTTCTCAGACTTGTGTTAGCTGCAGCTTTCTTCAAACACAGAGATGAAATGTTGTTACCCGGAGCAGGTACTGAAGGAAAGGCCACCCAGAGACTGCCCCACCTGGGGATCCATCCCATTTGCAGCCACCAAATCCAGTCACTATTGCTGAGGCCAAGAAGTGCTTGCTGACAGGAGCCAGATATGGGTGTCTCCTGAAAGGCTCTGACAGAGCCCTACTGATACCGATGAGGATGCTTGCAGCTAACCATTGGATTGAACAGGGGGACCCCAATGGAGGAGTTACAGAAAAGACTGAAGGAGCTGAAGGGTTTTGCAACCACATAGGAAGAACAACAATATCAACCAACTACAGCTCCCAGGGACAAAACCACCAACCAATGAGTACACACGGTGGGATCCATGACTCTAGCCACATATGTAGCAGAGGATGGCATTGTCTAGCATCAATGGGAGGAAAAACCCTTGGTCCCGTGAAGGCTTGTTTCCCCAATGTAGGGTAATGCCAAGGCGTTGAGGTTGGAGTGGGTGGGAATGAAAGCATCCTCATAGAAGCAGGGGGTGGAGAAGGGGAGGTATTGGAGAAGGGGGGCAAGGGGATAATATTTAAAATGTAAATACATAAAATATCCAAGAAAAAATTAAAAAAAAAAAAAAGAATCTCATCCACAAGATGGCGGCACGTAGAGGCTCAGCTTTGGATGTGCCACCATCTTGTGGAGTTGCTTAGGTCATGAGAGTGTGTGCTGGTTAGTTTTTGTCAATTTGACTAAACTTGAGTCACCAGAGACGATGAAAACAGGGAACCTCAAATGAAGAACTGCCCCCATCAGACTGACCAATAGGCACATGTGTGTGGGCATTTTCTCAATTAATGATTGATATGAGAAAGCCAAACCACTTCGAATGGTACCTCCCCTGGGCAGGCGGTCCTGAGCTATATAAGAAAGCGAGCTGACTAAGCCATAGGGAGCAAACCAGTAAGCAGTATTCCTCAGTGGCCTCTGCTTCAGTTCCCACCTGGGGTTCGTGCCCTGGCTTCCTTCTATAACAGATTGTGACTTATAAAATGAAATGAGCCCTTTCCTCCCCAAGTTTCTTTTGATCAAAGTGTTTATCACAATAAGTAAAGTAATTAAGACAGAGTTCATCTTTATGACTGGGACCGATGTGCAAAAGAGAGGCTCCAGTTTGCTCTGTCACCATTTGCTCTGTCACCGCTTCTGACGTGCAAAGGCATCATGGGAAGATGGCCATCCACGAGGAGGTAAATATGCCTTCACCATACACCAAATCTGCAAGAGCCTCAGTCTTAGACATCCCACTTTTCAGAGCTCTGAGAAATGAATTCTTGTTCTTTCTAAGCCACCTAGCCTGGAGTACTGCTGTTAATGAGTCAAACAACTAGCATGAAATCCCAACTCTATAAATAGCAATAGCAATGTATCTGTGAATGCCAGAGACCACCTAAGAAACCTACTAGGTCCCCTTCTTCACTTGCACCCCAGGGTAACATCTGAGCAACCTCTAGGAACTTGCAGGATATCTTTTGGTTTGTACATCATTGGTACAGGTGAAGGGCAGCATCCTAAAGCCCTGCCTTCAAGTATGATACGGTGAGACTTCGAACTAGTAAAGCAGGTTTCACTTTAGAATCAACTGCAACTCCTTCTCTCTCTGCCACTCGCCAATTATGTGATCCAAGCAAGTTACTCATCTGTCCCGTCCAGTGAGAAACCAAACTGTGTGGGTGTGTCCCGGGGCCGATGAAATGTAAACAGAGAATTCACGGTGGATGAAGGCTATTGCTACCCTCTTGTTTTATTGGACATCTCTCTGTTTCCTGTGTAGTGAGGTGACTGGTGGAGAGGATGAATGAGACCATGAATGGAAGCTATAAGAGTCTGGATGACAGATGAGAAAGGTTTCAATTAAAGTAATGGCTGTGAAGGGCTGAAGGGAAGATGGCCTGAAGGAATATTCTAGAAGGGTTGTCAAGAATAAGCTTTGACAATAAGTTTGTCAAAGAATAAACTCTGACAGCCATCTTCTCTGCTTTCAAGTTAGCCTGGGAAAAAAGGGCAAAGAGAAGAGGATGAGCCCGGAGGTTTCCAGAACTATTCTGGGGAGAGATCCTGGCCAGAGGCCCATGTAAAGCCTGTTGGAAGAGAGCTTTTAAAGTCTACTCTCTCCTCTCCAATGTACCACACAGACACCGTCACTGACTGCCTGTCCTTCGACAAATCCCTGCAGTACTGAGCAAGTTGTGAATCAGGTCAAACAGGAGCAACACCCATCAAAGCACTCAGCTGTGAGCTATGGCCCAGGCAGGGTTCTAGGCCTCCTCGCACCCCCTATCTACTGTCACCCGGCCATTGGTTCTTCTTCAGCACTCAAGAAGAAAACAAAACAACCCTCAGCACAGACCTGTGTTCTACGGGTGGAAATGGGAAGTTTTGGGGCACTGTGGAGCATAAATTTATGAGGCAGTTAAAAATAGACATCTGATGTGCTTGGAGATACTTTTGATTGTAATATGGGGTATATGTTGAGGGGCAAGGGTGTTGTGTTGGCAGAAGCCAGGAT
This sequence comes from Rattus rattus, assembly GCF_011064425.1. Taxonomy (NCBI): domain Eukaryota; kingdom Metazoa; phylum Chordata; class Mammalia; order Rodentia; family Muridae; genus Rattus; species Rattus rattus. Next base: position 47,754,762 of record NC_046161.1, on the reverse strand, counting down.
TCACAGCTGTTCCCAGTGAGAAAGTATTCAGTCCAAAATGTGCTATAATAAAGTATGTAACCGTGGACTTGACATTACTCCTGACTTGTAAGTCTAGGGGAAGCAGATAGTAATTAATTGCACGGTAGAAATGGGGCTGGAAGAATTTACAGAGACAGGTAGGATAAAGGATTACCCAGGTCCCCACAGCACAAGGCATATAAATGTCTCATTTCCTAAAATTCCTATAAGTAATGCCATACAACAGCACCCTTCATTGGTCTAGGAAGATGGATCAGCAATTAAAATCACTGACTGTTCTTCCAGAAGACACAGGTTCAGTCCTTGGCACCCACATGGCGGCTCACAGATGACTGGAATTACAGTCCATGGGGACCCAATGCCCTCATCTGACCAAGAAGGCATGTTCCACACAGGTATACATTTACACAAAACATCCACCCGTCTGTAGGGAAAGCAGGTTATTCCTATAGACTGAAGAGGAGTGCTCTGCACTGACAGTGACAAGGACTGCTCCTGTAGACTGATGGACAGTGACAAGGACTGCTCCTGTAGACTGATGGACAGTGACAAGGACTGCTCCTGCAGACTGATGGACAGTGACAAAGACTGCTCCTGCACACTGATGGACTACTTACTGCTGCTCGACCCTCATCCAGCCCATGCCTTCTTCAAGCTAATTTCCTTGCCACCCATTAAGCCAAATACTCGCTAGCCCTCCAAACCTGGCTACCTCTTTCACACCTGGAGGAACAAAACTTCAAGTTTCTCAGCTGCATGACCTTCGCCCTCCTTCATACAGTGACCTTTGGAAGGCAGCTCTGTTCACTACTGCAGCCCAGCACCACTGCAGAACTTTGCACTTACGACAACTGGCAGTTACCACAATTTCTTACCATGATTTCATTATGAGCCCTCTTGAAAACAGAAACTAAGCCATTCCTACTGCTGCCCCTCAGACATTTAAGGTGTGCTGAGTGAAACAAAACAAAACAAAACCAGACCGGCACAGTGGCATGAAAATACAATGAAAAGCTACGCCCTCAATAGCTTATCATCTATTCGCTAAGGGAAAAGATAAGCTCATGAAATATTAAAGTTTTCTGCTAGAGATAGAAAGTTGGCCATCGTGAGGAATGTGTGTTTTGAAACATGAATAAATGAAGGTCTCCGTTCCAGAATATACACTATGTGATAGTGTACAAATAGTAAGTGTGTGTCATCGGGCACTTCTGGAAACCCCTGGCTTTAATTAAAGTGTATCACTTGACTTGAGAGCAATATCCAACAGAAGTCCAGCAAGGAGCAGAGTCTATTTGAGGATATTTGTGGTCTACCGCCCTGATTGCTTCAGACAGTAAGTGCTCACTGAACTTGTGGAATGAGTAATCAAGCAGTCTGATACCTTTTTTCTTTTTCCTCCTCCTCCTCACCACCATCATCATCATCCTCTTGCTCCTCCTCGTCTTTTTCATTTGCTGCTCTGGGTGTCTATTGGAAGCCTTAAGCTCATTCAAAAGTGCACAGACATGAAATGCTTATAAATTGTAGTGCTAAAGCGCCATTAACACCTTCAGGCTTTAAGAGAGAAGAGGAACTACACCTCATTCCATTGAATCAAGACCAGGGAAAACTTGAAAGAAGGAAACAATGTTTATATCCTCTTCTTCGTTGAGACAGGGTATCACTATGGTTGGCCTCGACCACCCCGCATGCCTTTGAACTTTCCACTCCGCCTACTGAGTGCTGACACTGCAGGCGCACACCACCATATCAGTCTAGCTGCATGGTATTCACACTTCATACCCAGAGGGGGGCGGGTATGTCAAGAGTTAGGGTCACCTAGAATGTGCACTTCACATAAAGGAAATGACCCACCCTAGGCCCCTAACTTTTCCCTGCATTTGGAACCCACTTGTCAAACAAGGTATTCATGTTTCCTTTGGTGAAAAAAGAAAAGGGGGGAGTTGTCTCTATAGAAAAATAGCTACAAACTATTTTTCTATATCCTATCTCCTCTCTATTCCCCATGGTTCCTTGGCCAGGAAGGTTAGGAGTTCAAGGCTAGCTTCAGATAACACAGAAACTTAAAAGTCTGCATGGTCTACGTGAGACCCTGGAAAACAGCAACAAGAAAGAAAGTTGCAGATCTGTGGCCCTCGGAATAAAGATGAACGTAGGGAAGCAATCAGAGTGTGGAGGAGAATTTCACCTCAGGAAACAGATGCACACCAGCAAACCCAAGCACTCAGGAAGGTAAGGCAAGAGGATCGTTTTAGCACAAGAGTTTGCAGCCAGCTGAGGACAACAGAGAGACACTTATGAAAAGGGGGTTTGGGAAAACTAAAGACAGAATAAGAGCGAATAGTGTTTATGCTTATGCTCAAGAGTTCAGAAATATTGTGAGCTTGGTTCACTTTTCCGGCGTGCGATTTTGGAATTAGGAAAAATAAATGGTTTATGAGCAAAGAAAAGCAGTAAGGGAAGAAGAACGTTATCATCTTTTAGCTGTTTATTCATTCATCTGTCCCCATGCTAGGGGTTCTGCGGACTGCACAAGTGACCTTAAGTGATGCTAAGCAGGACCCTCCGAGAGCATGTAAGATACCCACAAACCACCACCACACAGAGAAGACAGGAAAAGTCCCACAGGGAAGGAGGTGCACAATAAACCTCACCTCAAAGGAGAAGAAATCTGAAATGTGTTATAAAACATACTCTCCGAAAAACACTACGGATGAAGAGAAAGCCATCTTTGCTCGTCCTCACTTCTTGCTGAGCTATCCGCTGGATTCTACCCTAGCCTAGGGTCACTGGCACCTCCCCAGTTACCACATGTTCCCATTACCACGGAGTGGAGAGCGCGGATGGTGGTAACTTATCTGTGCAGGACTCTGAAATGGGCCAGGCTGTGCAGTCAGCCAATGAATCTACTCGAAGCCCTACAGGGTAAGCAGGTTGGGGGAAGGGTGGTATAGAAGCCTGCTGATACTTTTTTTTTGCACTTATTTATTTATTTTGTACATCCGTGCATATGTATGTGTGTGGACATGCATGCCGCAGCACACGCGTGTAGATCAGAGGACAATTTGGGGAAGTTGGTTCTCCTTCCGTCACACATTTAGGTTCTGGGTACTGAACTCAGGTTTGGTGGCAGGGGCCATTAACCACTGAGCCATCTTGCCTTCTCACCTGCGCGCGCCCGCGCGCGCGCGTGCGTGCGTGCGTGCGTGTGTTTGCTATTGTTGAGAACTGAACCCATAGGTCTGACCCAGGTGGAGCATGAATGCTCTCACTGTGTTGTGGTACTGTTTGTGGTACTGCAACGACCCTCACAGTACCAATCGTGAACGCAGAGTTCTGTGACTCTTCCAAACCAGCTCTCTTAAAGATTTGAATTCCAAGTTTGCATCTTGGGTTATGCCACTGTATCATCTCCCTGCTAATCAATTACTGCCGAATTATAAAGACATTACACAGCTGTCGGAGAATGAGCAATTTGGGTCATTTGCCCCTCTGTACCGAGCATCTATTTAAAACTATGCTTATTTACGACAAAAAAAATGCATGTATACACATTTATTGATCAGCTCTGAAGGTGAGATGCTTTTCAAGGACATAGCTTTCAAAATCTTTCAATTGAAATCCATTGCCCAAGGTCGATGGTGGCACATGCCTGTAATCCTGGCATTCTCACTATCCACAAGTGAATTGCTTAGCCTTATGTTTCCGCACCTGGAAAGTGGGTCTAACAATAGCGCCATATCCTAAAGCGAAGAGGATGCGGTGCTATTGTCTACATAAATGGCTAAGCGCGGTGCCTGGCACGAAGTAAATGTTCAGTAAATGGATTTCATTATTTGGATGTTAGCCTTTGGTATCTCCAGAATTCAAGTCGCCCAGTGATCACAGAAAGCTTTCCCCAGAGTCGCTGCCAACTCTTTAAGAACATCTCTACCTACAGCTCAACAGAGCACAGTGACATCAGCCACCTGCTTCCCTGGACCAGCTCCCGGAGGTGGCCATGTCGCCTCGCTCAGGCCCCAAAACCCGGCAGACACTGTCTCCGGGTTCGCAACAGCACAAAACTTAACCCAGCTTTCTCACTTGAGTGAACTCCAGTTGGAGGCGATCACCAGGCTAGGTGGGCACGGATCCCGATCTGAAGGAATGCGGGCACCGAGCCAGGAAGGGCAACACTTCCACCTGCCAAGCGCTAGGTTGGGCAGCGCCCCTCCACTGCATCCACGGTGACTCCCACCCTGTCACAGGAAACCGGGGACCTCTCTCACAATGCCAATCTGATGAATTCCCCGCGTACTCTCTGAAAAACCAGCATTGCCACGGTTTGGGGGGTGGGGGCACCCAGGTGAAATGCGACCCCTAGGGTGCCTTGAGAGCGCAAGGAACCGAGGTCCAGGCGCCGCTGCCTCCGCTCCGCAGACACGTGCGCGCGGGTAGCCAGCGGGTCCTGCCTGGGGCCCCCGCCACCCAGGCCGGCTCCGCGCGCTGCACTCACCAGGTGAAGAGTTTGCCTCGGATCCTGCTCAGTTGGCTGCCGATACTGCTCACCGTCCCCAGCGCCCGGGGCTCGCTGGCCCCCGTGCTAGCGGGCGACTCAGCCTCCATGGGGTCCCTCCGAGCCTCGCGTGCCCGGAACCCCGATAAGTGCTCAGGCCCGGAAGACAGGAGGCGGTGCCTGTGAGGATAGCGCGGACTCGGCTCGCGCCCTGCCTTGCTCTCCTGCTGCGCTCGCTAGCACGCTCGCCTGGGTCCCGGTACTCCTCCGCCCAGCTCTTGCGACAAATCATTAACTGTCAAGCCCTTAAAGCCAGACAACGCTTTTGCAGATCGCCACCTGGCACCTTTGGGAAGCTGGAGGAGAAAGGGCGGGTTTGTTTTCCCGGCTAGTGTCAGAGCTGAGTAGGGCTGAATGTAAATTTAAGATGAGAGGGTTGGGCTTCTTCCTCCCCCACCCCCTGTGGGTGGAGTTGATTTGGTTAGTTTGTGTGACCTAAGGTCTCACTCTGTAGCCTGGACTATCTTGGAACTCTCGATATAGCCAAGGATAACCGCGAACTCTCAGCAGTCCTCCTGCCTCAGCTTCCAGAGAACTGGAACTTACAGATCGGCGCTATCACGCCCGGCGCATTTCAGGGTTTTATGGTTCCTTGTTTGAAATCAGCAACCTATAGGTAACCGGATAAGAGATGTTCTTGGCTGGTTTCCAGGATGTCGGTACAGACAGCGAGTTAGTGCCCTCTTGAACTTTGCTAACTGGAAGAACCACTGACCCCGCCTGTGTCCAGGTCTCCCTCCTCCTCCCTTAAAAGAACTGAAGAAAAGCTGTGGTTTCTTTTCCTTGCAAAAGGAAGATCGGGGAAGTGTGTCTCTGTGGTGAAGGCGAGGCAAGCCTTGCAGAGGTGCTGGGTTGCCTCGCCACCCACAGCGCTGTCCTGGCCTTGACCCGGGCCACGCCTTCTGGTGCTTGGATAGACCTAGAAGGAACGAGAGGGAATTAAAAAAAAAAAAAAAAGGATGGGAAAGTTCCTGGTTCTTGCTGACAGAAGCAAATCTGTAGTGCTGATTAAGCTTTTTTCCTGAAAGAGACCAGGCACACAAAAGAAAAGGTGTTGGGACCGATCCCCACCTCCTCACCCTGACCCCAGCCTCCTCCTTTAGTGGATAAAGGAATACTGTAAATGGTAAATTCTAGAAGACTGTGTGTGGATACAGAAGACCAGGTGGTTTTGTAGAAGACACTAAGAAAAACCAGATTTTTTTTTCTTTTTTTTCGGAGCTGGGGACCGAACTCAGGGCCTTGCGCATGCTAGGCAAGTACTCTACCACTGAACTAAATCCCCAACCCCGAAAAAACAGATTTTTAACCAGCTGGTAACTCATGCTTTTAATCACAGCTCCTAGGAGGCTGAAGCAGGAGCATTGCCTTAAGTTCGAGGCTAGCCTAGAATAGTGTGAGTTCTAGGTTAGCCTGAGCTAAAATGAAAGCAAAAACACGAGGTGGGGGTAGGGGTGTGTGACTCAGCCCATAAAGGTAGCTGACGCCAGGGTTCAGTTCCTGGAGCCCACATGGTGGATGCCGAGAACAGATCCCTACCAAGTTGAACTCCACATTTAAGCAATGGCACACACAAACACAATCAATCGAATCAATATAACAAAAAAAATGTTTATTAAAAAAGGGAATAGGTTTTGAAAAAGTAGCTAAATGGGCCTTAGGTTTGCCAACTACAAGCGCTGTAAAGTTTAATTGTTTCTGCTTATTTTTGCCTTTTTGAGACAAAACCTTACTCCATAAGCTACACTAGATGAAACTCAACTATGTAGCCCAGGCTGGCCTCCAATTTAGGGCAGGCCTTCTGCCTCCTCCTCCCAAGGGTTGGGGCATGCACAATCGTGCCTAACCGAAATGATTGTTGGGAGTACTTGTCTAATTTTATTTATTTATTTTGAAGATTTATTTGTTTTGTTTTGAGACAGGGTGTGGAGATCTTAAATAATCCTAGCTGTCCTGGACCTCACTCTGTAGACCAGGCTAGCCTCAAACCCACAGAAATCTGCCTGCTTCTGCCTCCCAAGTGCTAGGACTAAAGGCATTTGCCAATATCTCTGGCTATTTTTTCTAACTTTAAAGGGACGTAATCAAATTTCTTTATAAATGCTTGGGGAAAATAAACAGGATGAATCAATTGGATATAAAGTGAGTTGGATATAAGCTGAGACTGAAATTATTTTTGTAATTTTTAAAATAAATATTCTTATTAAAATATAATAAAATACGTGTTGTAGCGATTGCTGACGTCAATAGTAGCGAGCGAGCTCAGCTGGCTTAGGGCCCTGGGTTCATCTCCAGACACACAAAGATATAATTACACAGATAGATTTACCGAGATAGATAGATGTGTCTGTGTAGATTGTCCAAGATGAGAGTGAAACTCAAAACTAGATGACCAAAGAAGACTGAATATCATGGGACACCTTGAGGAAGCCGTCTGAGAGCATTAGATGCCCACGTAGAGGCTTGAGATGTGTCTCGGTGGGGAGAGTGCTTACCTAGCATGTGTGAGGATCTAGGTTCAGTCACCAGGATTGGAGAGAACCATGTCACTCATGCCTGTAACCCAGCACTGTGGAGGCAGAAAAGTTCAATGCCATCCTTAGCTACGTGGAGGGTTCAGAGTCAGTCTGAGACACACGAGACCCTGTCTCAGGAGGGTGGGGAGGACTTACAAACCACACCCATTAAACTCAACAGATTGGCAGTGTGGAAGTTTTGGACACTGTGGCTTAGGCCTTTAATCTCAGTACGCGGAAGGCACAGGCAGTGGATCTCTCTGCGTTGATGCCAGCCTGGTCTACATAGTGAGTTCTAAGATAGCTAGAGAGCAACACAGAGAGCCCCTCTCAAGAAAAAGAAAAAGGACAATGTGGTGTTTTTCACCTGAACCCTGTTTTCATCTCTGTTCTTGGCACAGCACACACGCCTCCTCGTGTGATTACGTAAGACCGGCAAACGACCTCTCAGACTCCCATTCTTTCCTTCATGAGACTGAACCACTCATTCCCACTGACCAATTAGAACAAAATACTTATTAACCAAGTTTTAATTAATTGATGGGGTTGGTGGTAGTGGTGGTGGTGGTGAGGATGGTGGTGGTGGTGGTGATGGTGGTGGTGATGGTGGTGGTGGTGATGGTGGTGGTGGTGGTGGTGGTGGTGGTGGTGGTAGTGGTAGTGGTGGTGGTGGTGGTGGTGATGATGGTGGTGGTGGTGGCGGTGGTGGTAGTGGTGGTAGTGGTGGTGGTTGGTTGGGTTGGTTTTATGAGACAGGGTTTCTCTATACTATATTCCTGGCTGTCTTGGAACTCTTAGACCAGGCTGGCCTTGAACTCAGAGCTCTGGCTGCCTCTGCCTCCTGAGTGGTGGATTAAAGTCATACACCCCCATCACCATGCTGTTGCTGTTTTTAATTTATCTAGAAATAGACTGTTACCCAGGCTGGCCTAGGAATTATGGTCCTCCTACCCCATGCTCCCAAGTGCTGTATTTATGCAATTATCAGCACACTTAGCTGTGATCAACTTGAATTTTGTCTTCTAGCCCCAGGCCTCTGAACTTTCACAATCCATGAGTCAGCTTTCCACAAGAGCCACTCCTAAAAACAGGCCATTTTCAGCTAAAGCCTTCTCCATCTACTATCAATCAAACCAGCTCCCTGAAGCCTTGGGATTGCCCCTCACCTCCCTGCTGAAGTAACTCTTTTTTTTTTTTAAAGATTTATTTATTATATAGAAGTACACTGTAGCTGTCTTCAGACACCAGAAGAGGGCATCAGATCTCATTACAGATGGTTATGAACCACCATGTGGTTGCTGGGATTTGAACTCAGGACCTCTGGAAGAGCAGTCAATGCTCTTAACCACTGAGCCATCTCTCCAGCCCCCTGCTGAAGTAACTCTTGTAATGATTCCCCCGACAAAGCCTCTGTCTTAGACAGGGTTTGTATTCCTGCACAAAACATCATGACCAAGAAGCTAGTTGGGGAGCAAAGGATTTATTCAGCTTACACTTCCACATTGCTGTTCATCACCAAAGGAAGTCAGGACAGGAACTCAAACAGGGCAGGAACTTGGAGGCAGGAGGTGATGTAGAGCCATGGAGGGGTGCTGCTTACTGAATTGCTCCCCCTGGCTTGCTCGGCTTGCTCTCTTGTAGAACTCAGGACTACCAGCCCAGGGATGGCACCACCCACAATGGACTGGACCCTCCTCGCTTGGTCACTAGTTGAGAAAATGCCTTACAGCTGGATCTCATGAAGGCATTTCCTCAAGGGAGGCTCCTTTCTCTGTGATAACTCCAGCTTGTGTCAAATTGACACACAAAACCAGCCAGTACAGCCTCTCCTAAGTATGAGACTTGTTTGGTTTTTGCATGATTATAGAGAAAGTTATGAGCTTTAGCAATGCACATAACCTTAAAATATGGCCAGAGAGGTGTCTCGTGGTTAGGAAAGCAGGCGCTTAGAATGAACTAAGTGTGTCTGGGACTTCTACGTTCAATCTACCTCACCAAGACCTGCACCCACCTCCCAAAAATGGTGGAGAATGAATGGTAAGCAAAGGAAAAACTTCAAAAATGTAAAGAAAAAATTACCAAAAGAAATCAAACAATAAGAGAGAGGAGAGACCAAGAAAGAGAGGGAGAGAAGGGGAGGGGGAGGGGGAGAGAGAGAGGAGGGAGAGATGGGACAGAGAAAGACAGAGAAGAGGGGAGAGAAACAGAGAGAGAGAAAGACAGAGACAGAAAGAGAGAGAGACAGAGAGAGAAGAGAGGGACAGAGAGAAAGACAGAGACAGAGAGAAAAGAGGGAGACAGAGAGAGACAGAGACAGAGAGAGACAGAGAGAGACAGAGAGAGAAGAGGGAGACAGAGAGAGACAGAGAGAGAAGAGAGAGAGAGAGAAGAGGGAAACAGACAGAGACAGAAAGAGAGAGGAGGGGAGGGGGGAGAGAGAAAGCAGGGAGAGATGAGGCAGAGAGAGACAGAGACAGAGAGCAGAGAGGGAGACAGAGAAAAAGAAAGACAGAGAGAAGAGGGAAACAGACAGAGACAGAGAGAGGAGAGGGAGACAGAGACAGAGAAAGACAGAGACAGACAGTCAGAGAGAGAGAGAGAGAGAGAGAGAGAGAGAGAGAGAGAGAGAGAGAGAGATCAGTAAAGCTGGAAATGGCAGTTTATGCTTGCAATCCCAGAACTTGGGTGATAGGAGCAGAAGTGCAAAAGTTCAAGGCCATCCTCTGCTCTGTAGGAAGTCTGAGGACAGTCTTGACTATGGGAATCTGTTCCAAGCAAACAAAAAATAAGATGGGTTCGGTACGGCACACCTATAATCCCAGGATTCATGAGATCAAGGCAGAAAGATTGCCTGAATTTGAGAAGTCTGTTACCTATTGAGTTCCAAGCCACTCTCATCTTCAGGGTCTGTTCTTCAAATATGAAACAAGCAACAGCAAGCATGTATCAAATAGTCCTTTAGTGTATGCTAAGATTAAAAGTTCACATGCAACTGGTCATGGTGGTGCAAGCCTTTTCATCCCAGTACTCAGGAGACAGAGGCTGGCAGACCTTGGAAGTAGTAGTCCATCCTACAAGAAACTCAAATATGGTGAGTTCCAGGACAGCCAGAGCTATATACTGAGACCCTGCCACAAAACAAACAAAAGAAAAACCAACAGATGTGAGGCTAGAGAGATGGCTCAGTGGATTAGAGTACCAGCTGCTCTTCCAGAGGACCTAAGTTCAATTTCCAGCACCCACGAGTCAATGCACAACTATGACTGCAGTCTCAGGCTATGCAGGGGTACCAGTCACTCACGTGGCACACAGACACGTGACAGACAAAATGCCACACATATGAAATTTTAAAATAAAATAGATCTTTTAAGAAAAAAGTTCAGGAGGCTGGAGAGATGGCTCCGTGGTTAAGAACACTGACTGCTCTTCCAGAGGTCCAGAGTTCAAATCCCAGCAACCACATGGTGGCTCACAACCATCTGTAATGAGATCTGATGCCCTCTTCTGGTGTGTCTGAAGACAGCGACTGTGTACTTATATAAAAAATAAATAAATCAAAAACAAACAAACAAGAAAAAAGTTCAGCTGTGCCATACTCAATGATGTCTCCAGCCCCCAAATACAGGCTGAATCTGTAGAACCAAGGGCAGTTGTCTTACACAGCAATGGGGACTTTGTAAGTTTAATGAAGGGCGGCATCCTGAGATGGGAAAGTGATCCTGGATTATCCAGTGGGCCCTAAAGGAAGTGTCCTTACAGAGGGAAGCAGGGGGAGAGTCTCACCAGCAGAAATTACATAACGGGACTGGGGGGTGATATACTTTAAAGACAAAGAAGCAGCTACCATACAGGTAGCTGCTACGGGCTCAGAACCTCCAGAAGAAACAGCCTCGACAACCTTAGGCTTCAACATCATAAGGTAAAACTGATCTTGGACCTCTGGCCTCCAGAACATTGAAGGGAATAAACAAAATTACCCTACTTTAAGCGATAAATCAATGACGACTTATGACAGCAGCCAGCCAGGGAGACATAGGCTACTTTGAAAAGATTGTGACCTGCTGTCAAGTGAAGCAAGCAGGCGTCAGAGAACCATGCTACACGAATCCATTACTGAAAGCCACCAAAGACATTACTATCTTTGTTTGTATCTGCATATGCATGATTCACACATATTTACGCTTGCTTCTGTTTACGAGAACCAGAAGAGCAAGCGTGCTGATGGAGCCTTATCAGTTCAGCACCTGCAAGACTGGGACAGGAAGTTGCCTCACACCCAAGAGTCTGGGTCCAGCCTGGGCATCATCATCCTGAGCTTCCAGCTCAAAAGGAAAATGGAAAAAAAAAAACAAACCTGAAACCACCCAGAGTAGAGCAAGCCTGCAATCCCCATACTGTATAACCTGGCCTACTAGAGAATTCCAGGTCAGCCAGCGCTACATAGCGAGACTCTGTCTTAAAGAAGGGAGGAGAGGGCTAAAGTGTGCAAGAACACATGCCAGGAAATTGAAAATTGGTTAAATCATGGGCACGGTCAGAATGGAGCTAGGGAAATAAGTGAAGAGAGATTGTCGTTATCTGTCTTTATTTTGGGGGGTCATATTACTAATTTTGAAATGTGAAAATATTCAATTAAAGCATTTTTCGATGTGTCAGGTTCAACATTATACTCCAAAGGACAGAAGTACAACCAAGCAGTACATGAAGTCATATGGCACGTGTTCTCTACACACGGGGTCCTCCCCAGAAAGTAGGACTTCCTAGCTTTGCTCTACAATGGGCTCATCCCTCGCTGAGGAGTATTGATCAGCCTGCATTATTTCGGTATCGGGACTAAAATATATTGAGTCCATCTGTGGGCACGAATCCACAAGTTTTTCTGCCAAAGGAAATTTACTGGGGGACAAGTAGGTGTTGGGGCTTCTTTTTTCCTATAATAAACTTGCTTATTAGACGTTCAAATAACAATTAAAAAACTACCATTTAGTAAACACCTTCCGTGTGCCTGATATTATCTACTGTGTGTATCAAATCAGCCCACATCCCTGTGTTTCAAGCAATCATTTTATTATCTCTTGTGGTTTCTGTGGGTCCAGAGTTTGAGGAAGGTATGAGTTGGACAATTCTGGCTGGAATGGTCTCCTGCTTTCACAGCTAGAAAGTAGCTGGAGGCAGGAGTGGGAAGCGAGGGACAGAACATCTAGTTCCTACTCAACAACTCTCTCTCCATCTGCTTAATTTAGGAGGTCTCCTTGTGACCTCTCTTTGAGGATTAATTTGAACTTCTTCACAACCTGGTGACTTCAAGGCCTTTGGTCTACTTACTTGGCAGCGTCCTCCTCAGCCCCAGGCAAGAGCCTGTAAGTCAAAGCCCGTGATCAAGGACTTCTGACAAAAGACCACCAGAAAGCTTCTTCTTTCTAAACCAGAGTTTTTGTAGTTGTAGTGCTGGAAATGGAGCTCAGGACCCCGGGCCAAGCACTGTTCCACTAAACCACATACGTGCCCACCCTCTTTTTGAAATGGGGGATCTCTCTAAGTAGCCAAGACTGGTCTTTGTTTTGTTATTTATTTGTTCATTTGTTTGTTTGTTTTTCCTAAACAGGGTTTCTCCTTGTGGTCTTGGCTATCCTGGAACTCATTCTGTAGACTAGGCTGGCCTCGAACTCCCAGAGATCTAATCTAATCAGTCTAATCTCTCTGCTTCCCACTTAAGTGCTAGGATTGAAGATGTGGACTGACACACCTGGCCAGGGTGGCCTCTGTTGAACAGCAGTTTCTGAAAGGAGAAAGTATTGGCTCAAGACCCCCACCCCCAAGACCAAGTTCTCAGCTCAAAGGAGATTTATTTGCCCAGGGGGACAGAGGAACAGGATAAGGGACAAAGACAGAAGACTATGAAGAGAAGAAAGGGAAGGGAACAAGGGAGAGAGGGGAGGGGTGTGTGTCCCAAAGGAGGGGGACAAAGGACTGCCTCTGGATAGAAAGGATGTCTATCCAGTTTAGAAAGGAACAAGGGGAAGCTCCATATTAGGATGAGGTGCTTAGTTTTAATTGGGTATATTAATTAGGTGAGCCAAAAGGGGGGGCTTGATTGCTAGACTTTAACACTTTAATAGCTGGACCTTTGTTGTCAGCTTTAGGAGGAGGAAGTGGCCATATAAGGGAATAGACCTTGGGGGCTAGCTTTAGGAGTGTAATCTAAGGGGGTTTAGCAAGGCAGAGGGAATGGGGGAGAAGGGCAGGACTGGCCAGAGCTGTGCTCGCAGTGCTGGAGCTGGCCAGGGCCCCTTCAGTTTCCACCTAATTGAAGACTTCGCTCCAGGAGGGAAAGGGAACCCAGAAGACAAACAAAATGTCACCTGTCTGGGAAAGGGGGATTTTGAAAGATTCTCTCATGCCAGGCTTTGTAAAATGAATAAACACCATTGGGGAAGGGACTCTGACAGAGCTTGCCAAGAGATTTCCTGAGCCTTTCCAGCTACTGGGAGGCTGGGTAGAGAGCTCTGAGGTAGCAGCCTTTCTGAGTCTTCCAGGGTATTAAGGTGGGCTTTTCAGTAACACAGCTGCTTTTGAGTCACCTCTGTTCCTGTAAGTAACCCCTGGGAATGAGCTGTGTCTGCAGAGGTTGACTGACTGATTAGTGGACCAGCAGGGATGTGGAGAGGTTGGAATATTGCAGATCCATAGCCTAATTTCAAGTTGTCTTGGGCTAGCTTTTGTCCTAAGTAGCCGTTTCTTGCCCATTCCTGCTTCAGTTCTGACGTCCTGTAAATGACATTAAAAAAAAATATGAATAGACTCTCCAGTGTCCACCAACCAAAAGGCTAAGTGTGCTCAGAATGCGTCTAAGGCCTATAGCAGAGGTTTCCCCGATTTGCTGTTCCTACCAGCAAATCCACCTACCAGATATGCCCACCAATGTATTTGAAAAGTATCTTAGTGCATAGCTTTCACGTTCTGCTACTATGAATATTCCATGAACTTGCTACCATACTGGAGCACTGTATTGGGGAAGACCTAAGTCTTTATTCCTAAGCTATGGTCACTCATGTTTGGCTCCAGACCAAAAAAAAAAAAAAAAAGTCTTTATTCATTTAGGGAGAGATGCTTTTCTTTCATCAATAGTTCTTGGTTCCCAAAGTGTGCCCTCCACTGGATTGTTACCAGGACAGGATGCCTCTTGCTGTCTACAATTCAGCATTGCCTCACCAGCGATTGGGATGCAGAGGCAGTCAGAACTCTGAGAGCTCAAGGCCAGCCTGGTCTACGCAGTGAGTATAGACGGGACTACATAGAGAGACCCTGTCTCACAAAAGAAAAACTAGTGAGTCTTTTCTTAGGGTTCAGACCTTCTTGACTTATTCCGACCTGAAGTTCTTAGGATAGGATTTGCATTCAACATGTTCGCTTTAAAGCAGTCAGTTTTGTGGGCTTCAGAAGCATTTTGGTTTCTGATTGGTTTGTTGTCGGCTTGGTTTGACGTGGTTCTGTTCGCCTTGGGAAATAACCTCTGGTTTATTACCTATTTCACACTTGGCTCCTGACACTCCTCCAATAACCAGTTCTGCATTTTTCTCTGGCTTCTCCTCCATATTGTGACCTTGTAACCTTCGTCTTAAGAATATTCTGAGTGGAGCTGGAGAGGTGACTTAGTGGTTAAGAGAATTCGCAGTTCTTGCAGAGGACCAGGTTCAGTTCCCAGCCACCACATGGAGGTTCCCAGCCATCCATAAATCTTCTGAACTCTGCAGGCTCTTGTCACACATGTGGGACACAGGGATACACCATACACGCAGCAAAACACTCATACACATAAAATGAAAATAAATAAATCTTTAAAAATATTTTCGAATGCTTGATCCTTCAAACATTAAATATAGGAGGCATTTGTTCCCTCCAAACCAACATCTCAATAGAGATGTCTGGGAGAACTCCCCATACCTTTCGATGTCTTTGGGAAACAACAAATATATCTTGTTCCTGGGTCAAAAGAAACTTTATCAGCTTGTCCAGAGAAGTCACATATAAGGGTTAGATCATCCACTGTCATTAAGACCTCCCACTTTTCCACAGACATGGAGGGTAACCCTGAGACCCAGTGGGAGTCGATGGTCTCCAGTAAAAGCTGAGAAGCCCCACCCCAAAGCAGCACAGAAACCTGATCTGAAGCATGAGTTCCCCTACAGAGGCCTGTGATTTGTCAGGAGAAAGAAAACCAGTAAGAAGACGTCCAAAGGGGAGAAAATGTTTGAAGATAAACCATTGTCTACTTACTACTCTAGGCAACTTAACGTATAGTCGTTACAGACATTCAACTTACATGTACTTGAGAAAAGATCTAACCAAAGACGACTTAGTTTTCCAGTTCCTTCAACCTACAGCATTTGCTGTTCCAAAATTGATATTTTACATGCAGAGCTAGACGCTCCCAGCAATAAAGCAAAAGTTACGAATAGGCAAGATATTTTAACAGGAATTTACAAGCATGGTAAAATTGAGAGCTTACAGAAGATGAATAAGGGGCTTTTGGAAACTATCAGAATTAAGGGCAGACACTGAAGGATAAGAGGTTAATAAAAAATGTCATAAAGTGTGCTCGAACTAGAGATGCATGCTGAAGGACTTAGCTCTTCTCAGCCCGATGCTCCCACCTAACCCCTTGCCTCCTCTATCAGGAGGTATCCAGTTCCCTCACCTTTCCATTTTTCCCTTTGCCCTATTCCCAAGGGGAACAAAATTCTATATACTAAGAGAAAAAATTTTATGACTCCTTTTAAGATAAAACTTAGTGGGGAGAGAGAACCCAGATACTGTTTGTACTCCCTGGACAAAATATGAGATAACATCTTTGGTTATGGTGTTCCGTGACTGATCATAGAGCCCTCTGGGTTTTATTAAAGAATTTCAGGTCACCCTATTGACATGAAACTGAGCTTTCTGACCAGTTGCTTCAATTATTGGCTTCAGGAAGCAAAGCAAGGAATGGTTTTGCTTGGCAGAATGGAGAAACCCCCTTAAGGACTTTAATAAGATGCTGATAAAAAAAAAATACCATCTAGGAAATGGGGAGCTTCCTCTGCTATGATACGAAAATTATCTCCACAAAGTATTGATGGGGCCAAACAAACTACAGCAGTATGAGATAGGACCAGGGGAACCTGTACCTGACTTTTGTGTCAGATTCTAAACAAAACAAAACATTTAAACAGCACTGAAGTAACTCCCCTGAGAACTTTGAGGCTCACAAGTTAAATTCTGCATCTCTGTAGGGTCAAGAAGATATAGCCACTTTGGTCAAACAGAATAATCCAGCTGAGACCCTTTTTAACTTTAGTAGACCCACATATGTGCGTGTGTGTGTGTGTGTGTGTGTGTGTGTGTGTGTGTGTGTAAAAAGACATCCCTAGCCAAGCTACGACATGTTTACAGGTAAAACACAAGCTTCCAGACAGAGAAATACTAACTCCTTCCTTCTTAAAAAAAAAACCAAAACAAAACAAAAAAAAATGAAAAAAACTTAAGAGTCAACTGCAACTATTGTGGAAAACTTGGCCGTTTCAAAAGCGATTGTATGAAACCGAAGTGGGTGCTCTCCCAAAAGAGCAGCCTTGAAAGGAAAACCAGGCTACAGTAGAGCTGCTCTGAGGGACTCCAGAGCTTCTCTTCTTCTGCTTACTAAAACAAAACAGACAAACACACAAAATTACAGATAAATTACTAACCAAAAGGAAAGAAAGGTCCTGGTTGTTACTGAGCTACACTATGTCATGGTTAAATACTTCCTCAAAGTAAAATAAAATTCTAACTATCCATTATTGCCTTTAAGACAAATTCTATAAAATTACATTTGGGAGAGACTATAGGACAAGGACACCACTTTTTTTTTCATTTTCTTTTTTAAATTTTATTTTGTATGTATGGATGTTTTGCCTGCATTTAAGTCTGTGTAACACATATAGGCAGTGCCTGTGGAAACCAGAAGAGGGTATAAGATCCCCTGGAACTACAGCTAAGATGGACGGTGTGAGTGCCATATGGGTGCTGAGAATTAATTGAAGATGGGTCCCCTGGAAGAGCAATTGGCGCTCTTAACCTCGAGCCGTCTATCCAGACTGTATCACGTTTCACACTGGTGAACTGAGCCCGTGTACACTCGTTAAGATGACTTTTGAGAAACACATGTTTTCGTCTCCTAACAGGGAGAGATGATCATAAACTTGGGTGACACTCAGAACCTCTAGCCTCACCACCATTGTCTCCATGCCCCTTGTCAAAAAGTCAGAAGACCCAACAAGAGGGAACTGACAGTTTCCTCCTGTAAGTACCAGGGGAATTATAGGCAAAGTCCTCAACAGGCACAGAACAAATAAAATCAGCTGCTCCGACTGAGATAGCCACAGACAAAAGCAGGCCCTTACACAATATAAAACAACATTCTTTAAGGCAAAAAGCCTTACTGGGAACCAAACCCATGGAAGAATACCCAGGAAGAGATTTAATATCCCCACACCAGTCCTTGTCATGTCTCAACGTTACTCATGAAGAAGTCAGGTGGAAGAAGTCACAGATTTGTGCAGGGTCTCCAGGCCACAAATAAGCGAGTAATCCCTCAACAACCAGTCCTGCCCGGTTCCCACATCTTTAGAGGACTGTTAAGTCCTCTAAAGGCAACCTGCTTGCCCACACTCAAGGAAAGGCAATGTGCTTGAACTGTGATGCCACAGGATGCTCTGAAAGCCCCCGATATTTCTCTCAAATTCTCAAATTTGATTTATAAGATATACAATTTTTTATAAGTCTGCCTTAATACAATATGTGGATGATCTACTATTGTGTTCTCTCTCCTATGATCTTTTTACAGCCACCAGCTAAAAGGGGTCATAAAGTATCAAAAGACAAAAATTCAATTTGCAAGCAGGAAGTTAGATGCCTTTGTCATACAGTGATGTGTCAAGACTGCTCGAAACTCCTGACCATATTTCTATGCTGAGGAGTTTTCTTACCCCCAAATCAAACAAACAATTAAGAGGAGACTTAGGACTAACTAGCTACTATTGAAAACAAATTCTAAACTATTCCTTAATTTCCTAGCCACTATATAAGAAACACAAACAGACCAAACAGATACCAGATAACTAGGCCTACGGAAGAGGCAGTACAAGACCCGAAGATAGCTTGAAACTAGGACCCTGCCCAAGGACAACCAGACAATAATCCTCCCTTCATCCTGTTCATTCATGAAAAGGAAATGAATGCATTGGGAATGCTGTCTCAGAAACATGGGGAAAGACACAGACCCTTGTGGTACTTCAGTCAGGAATTAGATCCAGTAGCCAGAGGCCACTGCCCTGTATGAGTGCCTCTGCTGCTGTACTAAAACCAGTGGAAGTCACCTTAGGCTCTCCTCTCACCATTTATGTGCCTCATTCCGTAGAGCCTTTGCTAACTCCCCATCACATCCAGCATTGCTCAGCAAGTAGCCTGACGTCCTGAAACACACATCTGCATTCATCACCCCGGCTTTCCACAGTGTGACTCTCTCAGTCCTGTGGTCTCCTATGCCCTTTACCGTGTGAACTAGAAGAGACTGAACATGACTATACTCAAATAAGCCACACACATGTTGCCCTTAGAAGAGACATATTGGACACATCTATCAAAAATGCAGAATTGATTTTATTTACTGACAGTTCTTATACACAAGACAGGGGTGTTTCAGGCAGGATATACGGTTAACCCTACTCTTGATATAATCAAGAATGTGCCCACTTGCCTGGGACTCAATCTGCTCAGAACCTCAACCAGAGTAAGCCATCTAACAAAAAATAAAAAAACCAAAATCTATACAGACAGCCACTATGCATTCGGAGTAGTACATAACTATGCCATTCAATGGAGGCAATGGTAGATTTATGGCTTCCTTTAGCCAATGCATTTGAAATAGTCAACAAATCTCAGAATTACTGCATGCTATCCATCTGCCCTTTGGCTCCTGGAGGAAATGTTGTCAGGTCAGATGAGAACAGTTCACTAAAACTATATCTGTATGTTTATACATTGAATTGTAAATATTGTAGGATTCTTTCCTTTCTTTTTAGTTAAATAGCATGATTCCTATTGTTTTTCTTTCAGCCATCCATATTGTTATTTTACTTCCATCCCTCCTTCTCCTGTCTTTACCGTCTTCCTCCTTCTTCTCCCATTTCTCTAAGCAGCCTCCCCTTCCCCACCAGATAGCTTTACTTTCTTCCACCTTCTGTATTTGCGTCCATCTCCCTTCCCAAGAAGTCCAACCTTTTCCCATTTCCCTGATCAGATCCTTGTACCCTGCTAATCCCCACTCTATTGTTCTCCATGCCCCTCTACTGTCAGGGGTCCTGTCTTACTCTCCTATTTTCTGTAGTAACTACAGCCTGTGTGCTCACATCTGAAGATTTGGAGCCAAGAGCTTCCAATGAGAGAGAGGATGTGATATTTGTCTTTCTGGGTCTCAGTTACCTCAATCAATATGATCTTTTCTAGTTCTACCCATTCACCTGCATGGTTTCATTTTTCTTTACAGATTAATATTTCATAGTGTATATATATCACATTTTCATTATCCATTTACTGGTTGTAGGACATTTAAGTTTTTTCTATTCCCTGCCTATTGTTAATAGACAACAATGGACATGGCTGAGTAAATTCTTGTGGAGTATGATGTTAAGTACTTTGGGAGAATTGCCAAGGAGTGACAGAGCTGGGTCATTCACTAGATCTAATTTTAGCTTTTTATAATTCTCCATTCTGACTTCTGTAGTGGCTGCACCAATTTGCACTCTCACCAGCTCCCCATCCCCATCCCCATATTAAACCCCTATGCTATTAAGCTAAACCTGTTTGCTTCTAAACTTCCCATCCTTACTTGAACCAAGTCCTCGTGCTTGGAAAGATTCAATCTCTCACTACTTCCAAGAAAGATTTCCCTTACTGTTACATAAAATTTGGGTAAAGAAAGGTTCCAGGTTTTGGACTCAACAGCAATTTAAATCTGCCTAAGGGAAATCCCTTTGTTGGGTATCTCTATTTTAGGGCCACAACCTTTATCTGCAAAGAAATAAGAAGCTATCCCATTAAGGAAAAGGGAAGAGGGCTGGAGAGTTGGCTCAGAGGTTAAGAGCACTGACAGCTCTTCCAGAGGTCCTGAGTTCAATTCCCAGCAACCACATGGTGGCTCACAGCCATTTGTCATGGGATCCGATGTCCTCTTCTGATGTGTCTAAAGATAGCAACAGTGTACTCACATATATAAATAAATTTTTAAAAAAAGGACAAGGGAAGAATTCTAACTGTGTCCATCAAATTAGACTACTGTGTTGCTGTTGATATTAAAGATAATAACTGGGGTTGGGGATTTAGCTCAGTGGTAGAGCGCTTGCCTAGGAAGTGCAAGGCCCTGGGTTCGGTTCCCAGCTCCGAAAAAAAGAAAAGAAAAAAAAAAAGAAAAAAAAAGATAATAACTTATGGGGCTGGAGAGACCACTTACGGGTTAAGAGCACTGACTGTTTTTCAGAGTTCCTGAGTTCAACTCCCAGCAACCACATGGTGACTCAGAACCATAGGATCCAATGCCCTCTTCTGGTGTGTCTGAAGGCAAATACAATGCACTGATATTAATGAAGTAAATAAATAAAATCTTTTCTTTAAAGATGATAACTTATAACAAATTCCTGGATGTAACTGTTAAGCTATTGCAGCTGCCTGTGCTTCCTGATTTGAATGCCCATAACCTGCACGGCTGATCAACTGCCCTGTGCATGTGGCCGGGTACCCCAAAACATGGGACTGGACCATATCTACCAACTACCTAGTCTCCAACTCACAGAGCAACTTTGCGAACTTAAATTCCAGGTGCTATAAACACCACTGTTTATACACTGTATAAACACCTCAGCTGGAAGGCCCTGAGAAGCCCCATGACACAGCCACACGACTGCAGACCCAGGAATAACTTCTACAGTACTGACTCGTAAATGGAGCACCCTGAGATTTGGGGTTGTCCCTTCCTATCCAAATTGTACAAAAGGTATAAGTCACTGGTGGCAATAGCATTCACGATTTATTAATCAAAACTGGCCTGGGTTGGGGATTTAGCTCAGTGGTAGAGCGCTTGCCTAGCAAGCACAAGCCCCTGGGTTTGGTCCCCAGCTCCAAAAAAAAAAAAAAGGTCAACCTCTTCACCCACAGTACACACACGCGCACACACATACACACACACACACACACACACACACACACACACACACACACACACACACACACACACTGTGATACTTGGCCAACAGGGGGATCTGTAATAAGGATTCCTGAAAATAACAAGTGTCTGCAAAGGTTGGTTGACTGATCAATAGAACATCAGTGATGTGGAGAGGTTGGAAGGTTGCAGGTCCAGAGACTAATCATGATTTATCTTGGACTGGCTTTGGCCTTCTAAGTAGCCATCCCTCATCCATCCCTGTGTCAGACCTAACATCCTATGACTAACATAAAAATCCTCTGGAATGTATGAACAGACCCCCTTGGTGTCCACCAATCTAAGTGTGCTGTCAGAACGCTTCTAAAGCCTATGGCAGAGTATTCCCTGGTGTGCTGCAACCCACCTATTGGATATACCCACCAATGTACTTAAAAAGTGCCTTGGTGGGCTTGGGGATTTAGCTCAGTGGTAGAGCGCTTGCCTAGCAAGCACAAGGCCCTGGGTTCGGTCCCCAGCTCCGAAAAAAAGAAAAAGGAAAAAAAAAGTGCCTTGGTGCATAGCTTTCTTTGTTCTGCTATTATGAAATTGCTACCGTATTGGAACGCTCTATTGGGGAAGACCATGGTCACTCATATTTGGCTCCAGAATAAAGTGTCTCATTCATTCTTTTGAGGTGGGAGCTGTTTTGCTTTGGTTTTCATCAACAATCCTAGCCCATGGTCCTGTTAGTTTTTATCCCAATAAAAACCCATTAGTTCGCCAAACTGGACTTCGATGTATTTTGATCCATCCTGGGTTCCCTTTATAGCATGAGTGTATGTTACGTGTTGCCCATCCCCAAGAAAAGTCCATCACGGAACAGCCTTGAAACAGTGACGCTCTTGCCTCTGCTAGGACTCACCCGAAAGCTACCTATGTTTTCCCAGTTGAATTTTAGCAAAGATGCTAAGAATAGGCATGGAAACCGTGCATAATTGCTCACACCTGCAAGCCCAGTAATCAGGTGCAGAGGCAGGAGGATGTCAGCAAGTATGAGGCCAGCCTAGTCTATCTCTTATCTCTTAGTATAAGAAAAACATAATAGGAGTTATGCTTTGGAACAATGAAATAGGATGGAAAAAATTTTTTTACGAGACCCCAAAAGCAGGATACTAAAAATAGACCAACGGAATTGCAGTAAACTAAAAGTTCCTGCCAAAAACATAAAGAAAATCAACAGGATGCAGAGACAGCCCACAAGACAAAAGAACAGCTGTAAAGTATACACCTGACTCCTGGGGCACAGAATGCATTTCGAAAGCTTGGGAGCCAAGAAACTAAGTAATTCCACTTAAAGGTTGGCAGTGGATTTAATTAGGCATTTTCCAAGAGAGTGCACTCAGACTGGAACAAGTGTAGGAGAAGGAGTGGCATTGCTAGTCATTAGGGAAATGCGAGTGGACGCCACAGTGAGATACCCCCTAGCCCTGGAAGAAGAGCAGATATTGACACACTCTGAATCAGACTGTAAAAAAGCACAGGTTTTACAGCAAATACCAGAGAAGTTCCTCCAAAATTAGAGAGGACTTCTAAATGACCCAGTGACCCTGTTACAGGAAATATTTAAAAGAAATACAATCAGTATGTCAAAGAGAAATTCATACTTCTGCATTGAGACAGCACAATTCATAACAGCCAGAAAACAGAGACAAGACACGTGTCTGTGGATGGATGGATGGATGGATGGATGGATGGATGGATGGATGGATGGATGGATGGATGGAGGATGGGTGGAGGAAATGGGTGCACATACACAGTCAAATTCTACTCTAGCCCTAGAAAAAGGCGAAGTCCTGTTATTTGCAGCAACATGCATAGATCTGGAGGTGATTATATTACATGAAGTAAGCCCAACACAGAATGACAGGTTCCACGTAATCCCCACTCACCTCTGAAGTCAAGAGTTGATCCCTACAAGTTGAGAATGGTATAGGTTTCCAAAGATGAGGTAAAGTAGTTATGAGAAAGAAGTGGGGAAAGGTTCTAAATATGTATAAAGTATAATACATAATATTTAAATATTTAAAATATAATACATATTTCTTGGATGTATAAAGTATGGTCTGGTGGGACCAAGAAATTCTAATGTGTTTTTACCACAGATACTGACTACAGATAAGAGCAACTTTATACAAGTCTGAAAGCTAGGAGAGTGCTAGCACAATGGAGGAGTGCTTGCCCAGCAGGCATGAGCTGCCATGTCTAACCTCTGTTACACCAACAATAATGATAAGCATGTGGGTAGATGAAAGGTGGATGAACGTGTTGCAACAGTTTTGCCATAAAGGAATGATAATTGTTGAGGAAATAAATGTCTCACCTGCTTCGAGCAATGGACATGTATCAGCCATCTCTCATTTCTCTTACACACACCCAACAGAAGCAATCCACAGGGAGGAAGTCTCCCGGCTGGTTTAAGATGAGATGTAGTCTATCATGGTAAGAGGGACGGCTGTGGGACCATGAGCTGACTGGTCACATGGTGTCCACTGTCAGGAACCCGAGAAAGGTAAGTGCTAGGGTTCAGCTCATTCCCTCCTTTCTCCACTTTTATTAAGTCCAAGACCCCAGCCAAGGTGGGTCTCCCCTCAGTTCCACCTCTCTGGGACACACCCACCACACACCCATAAATGTGTCTCCTGGGTGATTCCAAATCCAATCAAGTTGGCAGTGAAGATGAACCCTCATCATCTTTATCAAAACACCACATGGTACGACATTAATATATTCAGCATTACCTTTTGTAACAGTAAATAAATAAATAAATAAATGAATAAATAAATAAATAAATAAATAAATAAATAAATAAATAAATAGCAAAAGTAAAAAAACAGACTTTTATTCTAGGACCAAGGTATTATAAAAAGATATTTTTTCATAAATTTAAGGAGAACTTTCTAAATATAATCTGTAATGAAGGCCTCCCTTTCATTGCCTTGTTGCGAAGAGTCTGATTTGTAACATCCTATAAAAATCCATTTATTGCAGGTACCACTGAAGCCCTCAGAGACTAACGGCTCTTTTACTCCAGCTAAGTTTCCTCAACTTCACCTTTAGGGTTCTAAGTATCCTTGTCAGTACCAACCTGGCTTTGATTTGAATGCCCAAAATACACAGCGTACCAAACAACTGGAAATGTCAGAATTATTTGTCATTAGCAGGGAATCAATAGCTCTCTGTGCTTAGATGGCAACTCTGTAGAGAGCTCACATCGACACACTCGGCTTAGGGTAGAATGATCCAAAGTCAACCAGCCAGGCATTGGTTGAGTGCAAATGTCGTGCATTCTACAATTCCAGATGTGCTGATCTCTAGTGTTCAAGCTATGGATTCAAGGCACCTTCACCTAGTAATTCCTCCCTCTGTAGACATTTTTAGAATACCTACTATGCTAAGGCCATGTGGCAAAGGGGACAGAAAACTAAAGCATTTTGATTTCATCCTTGAAGTATTTACAGTTTAGCTCAGAAAAAGAAAAGGGGTTGTACATAAGACCAAATGAGCACCTGATGGCAGTGGTGCACGCCGTTGATCCCAGTGGCAGACAGATCTCTGAGTTCAAGGCCAGCCTGGTCTACAGAGTGAGCTCCAGGACAGCCAGGACCACACAGAAAGATCCTGTCTCGAAAACAAACAAATCAAATAAACAAGCAAACAAAAGTCCAGACCGCCTTACTATTTAAAGAGAAGACACTAGAATTTCCTCCACACTCTTCATGCTTTTTGCCTAGCCCCACTCCATCCATAACCCCTTCTCGCCCACCCACTGCCCTAAAAGACTTCTTTTCTTTCCCAGATGTGGTCTGAACATCTCTTCCTAAGGGCACACAACTTCCGAGATAAACAGTGAAAAGAAAAAGAAAAGAAAACCGGCGTGGACAAAATAGTAATCAGTAAATAAGAGTTTAGGGATGCACGTACAAGAGGCCATGACGAAGCTTACTACTTTGCATGCTAACCTAAAAAGGTAATAAACAGTTTTTAATGGGACAGAAAATCATCTGAAGAGGCTTTGGCGCCCGCCCCGCCCCACCCCCTGCCCCCCCTGGCCCCTGCCCCCCTGCCCCCCGCCCCCCTGCCCCCCAGAGCTGAGGACCGAACCCAGGGCCTTGCACTTGCTAGGCAAGCACTCTACCACTGAGCTAAATCCCCAATCCCTGAAGAGGCTTTTGATTTTAAGTTTAGCCATTGTTTTTCCTTATTGTTTGATCTAACAATAGATGTCTGGCCTTACAACTGTGGCTATCCCAACTTTTTTTTTCCCAGCTAATTCTATTATCAGTTTTAAAACAATATCAAGAAATATTGCTGTATTAAAAACACCGCTTTACGTTTTGTTCTTATAAAGTATTTCATTGTTCTTTGATTAACTTGTTATCCATGACAACTTAGGCAGTTTTTAAAATATTCTGTAACAGGCCCGAGACTGTAGCACAACTGTCACCAAGGCGCCACTCTGACCTAAGAGCCCAGCATGCAGACCCCCAACACCGACAAAGCAACAACAAAGACCGTCACAGTCCACAGCTCTGGGAAAGTCCACAGCGCACTAACCTTGCCCTTTGGCTTCTGTAGCTCTGCTTACTGCTAATTGGAGTGTATCAATCGAATGTGACTTTCATTCATAAAAAAAGCCAGAAATATTAAAGATTGTGACTACAAGGTTTAGCTATGTTTCCTGTGTAGCCCTGCAGCTGGTGAAAAAAGACTGATTTTCTATTGGTTTTGAGAGTTCATGTACCAACAGGGTCAACTAGCCTGGACCCTTGGGGCTCTCAGAAACTAAACTACACAAAGAGCTGGACCTAGGCCTCCCCACACAAACGTAGCAGATGTGCATCTTGGTCTTCATGTGGGTCTAGAACAACTGAGGTGGGGGCTATCCCAAAAGCTGT
Organism: Rattus rattus; assembly: GCF_011064425.1. Lineage (NCBI taxonomy): Eukaryota > Metazoa > Chordata > Mammalia > Rodentia > Muridae > Rattus > Rattus rattus. The sequence goes on along the minus strand of NC_046161.1, from coordinate 47,728,494 downwards.
TGCCTGTCTGTGGGATCGGTTCTTCTAGCTGGGCTGCCTTGATCTCAATGGGAGAGGAAGCACCTAGTCTCACAGAGACTTGAAGTGCTAGGGTAAAGAGACGGGAAGTGGGGGGGGGGGCGCACTATCTGCTCAGAGGAGAAGGGGAGGGCAGAAGAGGGCGGAAGGATTATAGAAGGGGGAGACTGGGAGGGGGCAGTGAGTGGGATGCAAATAAGTAAAACAAATTTAATTTAATTTAATTTAATTTAAAAAGAGTCCATGTGTCCTCTGAAGAATCTACCTTGCAACAATTTATTTATTTTTATAAAATGTGTACACGTGGTTTGCCTGCATGTAAGTCTTATGTCCCATATACATGCAGTGAATGCCTTGCAGAGTCCAGGAGAGGGCATCAAAGACTCTAGAACTGGCGTTAACCACCATGTGGCTGCTGGGAATTGAACCCTAGGTCTTCTGGAAGTGCCCTTAATCACAGAGACATCTCTTCAGCCCCGCATGGATAATTTTACAAGACACCTAACCTCTCTCTTCTGCTGTATGCTTTATTCCGGGCAGATATTTAAGAGCTGGAAACAGCTCTAGTGGTTAAGAACACATAGTGTTTTTGCAGAGGATTTAAGTTTGGGCCCCAGCACCCAGTCAAATGGGCTCATAAAGGCCTACAACTCAAATTTCATGGGATCGGATGCCCTCTTCTGGCCTTTACTGGTAAACACATATACATAATTAGAAATATAATAAAAAAGAAACTCATTTCACCAGATACAGTTTTTTTTTTATCATACTTCAATCATTAAATAATGCAGTGTCCAAGCAGATATCCTACTGAACTGTTTACCATTTAAAATGTCTTCTTAGGAGTTAGAGAGATGTCTCAGTGGTTAAGAGCAGAGTTTGGTTCCCAGCACTCCCATGGCGTCCTAAAACCATCCACAACCCCAGCATCTGGAGATCCTACACACTCTTTGCGTTGTGGGTTTGCTTTAACGCTTGTATTATGCCAACTGGGTTCCCAAAATTGCAGGAGAATCCATACGTAAGACACTGAGGGTCCCTGTCCCCAGTTGGTTCTGATTGGTAAATAATATTGGCGGTGGCCAATGGCTGGGCAGGGAGACAGAGGCGGGACTTTAGGACTCACAGGCAAGAAGAAAGGAGAATCGCCATGCTGGGAAAGGATAAGATCAGGCTTGAGAGCTGCAAAAGAGAGAGCACCAATCCTGTAAGAGCCAGGGAAGAGGGGACGCCCCCGACTGGGTAGCAATGATGGAATATAGATTTTAGTAAGTAATATCTCAGGAGTATCTGAGGGGAGGCGTTAGCAACGTGGAAGTTTGGGAGTGGCCCAGCCATTGAACTGATTAAGGCATATTAGATATAAGGGTGTGTGTGTGTGTGTGTGTGTGTGTGTGTGTGTGTGCGTGTACGTGTGTGCTTGTGTGTGTGTGTGTGTGCGTGCGTGCTCGCGTGTGTGTTTCATTCGGGAATCCAGAGTATTGAGGCGGGGTAGCAAGGAACTTGTGGTGCCACTGTCGGGGCGATTAGAACAGTAATGGACTACTGCAACACTTCTGGCCTCCAAGGGCACCAGAAATACATGTAGTACCTATACATACATGCAGGAGAAATGCTCATACACACAAAATTTTAAATAAAAAATTTACTGTGGCTATTTCCTAAGTACTTATATACAGGATTTACCCCTTTTGCATTTCTGATGAACACAAACTGCAGTTCTGTCTCTGGGGCATTCCCTGGTGTGTAAATGAGACTGGCTCCCAAAGAGGTTTGAACACGTGGTCTCCTGTTGGTGGAAATGTCTGTGAAGGATTGGCGAGTGTGGCCTTGTTGGAGAAGGCATGTCACTGGAGGGTGGGCTTTGAGACTTCAGAAGACCCATACCATTCCCAGTGTTCCTCTCTGCCTTCTGCTTGCAGATCAAGATGTGTGCCCTTAGCTGTTCTGTACACCAGACCTTCATTCCGCCATTAGGGACGTTAGCCCTCAGAAACCCTAAGTCCATAAGGCCTAAACGCTTTCTTTTTGCCTTGGTCATGGCATGATCACCGCAACGGAAAAGTAAAAAGTATACCTGAAGAACACCAAAAGGTGGATTACACTGCATTTAGACCAAGACCATTCCCTTTTAACATCAGTGCTAATTAAGTGCTTTCTATTTTACAGAAAGCAACGTAGATGCAGTGCTCAGATGTGACACCCTTCTTATAAATAAAATTATTTCTAAACTACAAATGAGAGAGCAAACAGTTTGCATACGTGTCGTGTGTCATGTTCAGTGTAAATCTAGAGCGCTAAGAACAACCATTGACCGCAACCCCCAGGCTTTCAATGACACCACTATATTTTTAGATGTATTCTTTCTTCCCACGTATTCGGAAAATGCAACAGACATTATCTTAACTTTTCAAAGATTACAGAAATATACTAGGTTACTACTCTTTGTCACAAATTCAAAGAACAAAGAGTTATCATTATCTGTTTATATTCTGGTAATAGAGACGAGTTAAGAACCAGTTCTGGGCTAAAAGGATGACTTAGTGGGCGAGAGTGCTTGCTAGACAGACACAAAGACCAGTGTTCAGATCCTAGCACCCTGAAAGAAAGCTGTGTATGAGCCCAGACCAGAGCATACCCCAAGCAAGTAGGGCAGTGACGGGAGGATTGCTGGGATTTTCTGACTGTCGACTAGCCAAAAGGTAGCACATGAAAGCATAGTTGCCCATGCAAGGACTCTACGGTGTAGGCTTTCCTCTAGGTTGTGTTATCAGCCACAGTAGCGTGGGGCCTTATAGGTTGTAATGAATAGAAAGAAGCTGGCAGAGACATGACCCAACCATCACCTCCTCTTCCCCTACCAAAGGGATCTTCTAAACATGTGTTTTGCCATATCAGGAGATTCAGGTTCAATAAACTACTATTGGAGGTAGCATCTGCTGTGTGGTTTCTAAGGCATGATGTTATTGCACAGAAAAGTCACCCAAGGCCAGCCGGCTGCTTGCCTTGGAAGACTGAATGAATTATAAATTGCTCGGCGCTGCTGAAATTGGGGGAGACTTCTGTAGCAAGACTGAAAAGGTTCTTGTCTTCATTTCATTCAGTTGCTGTGGTAGAATTCAGTGAATTCAGGTCCGGAACCCAAGAAACCAGAGACTGGTGCTGCCCACTTTTAGGCAGGGTCTTCCCACGTCAATGAAGCAATCAAGACAATTCCTACAGATGGTCCCTGTTGAAAGTCAGCCCATCCCTCGTTGATAGTCTCTTCTCGGGTGATTCTAGATTGTGTCACAGCAGATGCAGGATTGGAAGGGCCTGAACCTTTGGCAGTTGTATGTGAAGAGGAATTCTGAGGAGACATGTTAGAAAGGGCAGGTTGGGTTGGGGATTTAGCTCAGTGGTAGAGCGCTTGCCTAGCAACCGCAAGGCCCTGGGTTCGGTCCCCAGCTCCGAAAAAAAGAAAAAAGAAAAAAAAAAAAAAAAAAAAAAGAAGTTGAACAGAAAGGGCAGGTTGGGCAGAAGCCAGCTGGGCAGGCCAGAAACGACTCCCAACCCACCTTGCCTCTTGAGAGACAGAAGTGATGAAGGAGTTGGAGCTGCGCGTGCGCTGTGGAGAAAGTTGGGACTAGTGCTGTGATCCTGATCGCAGTGATCCGCCGGAGAGAGGGCTGAGGTCTACCCTGGATCACGTCGTTGCCCAGTTTTTTTTTTTTTTTTTTTTTTTTTTTTTTTTTGGTGACAGGATGGTGTGCAGCAGCCCAGGGCTTAAGCAGATGCAGTCTCAGCCCCCAAACAAGTTTCCTGGCTGTGGGATTTCCTTAGCTCTGGGCAACGGCAGAGGTTTGAGATGAGAAACGGCCCATTTTCTAGATTGGACCTCCTTGAAGGACCAATGTATCCCGTGATGCCACTGAGGACTACGTGTGGGTCAATGGCTCAGATGCAGCCAAGATCCGGCTTGCTGTCCGATGTCCATGTTGCCACCTGACCTGATGACATGCACATGTTCATGGCCTGGGCCATGGTTTGAATCTGTGTTGATGTTGTGGGCCATGATCCCCCTCGCGCCCCCAGAGACCATACTGGTGTGAGTGGCCTGCGCTACTATCTGAGACTGTAGCGGTGTACGGTGCAGGCTGCTGCCGAGTGCCATGTCTGGGTCTGTCTTAGTTTGGGTTTTATTGCTGTGAAAAGACACCATGACCATGGCAACTCTTATCAAGGAAAACTTTCAATTGGGGCTGGCCTATACTTTTAGAGGTTTAGCCCATTGTCATCTTGGTGGGAAGCATGGCAGTGTGCAGGCAGACATGGTGCTGGAGGAGCACCTCTTGATCTGCAGGCAGAAAAAGGAGACTGTGTTCTACACTGGGCAGAGCTTGAGCATATCTGACCTCCAAGGCCCACTTCCACAGTGGCACACTTTCTCTAACTAGGCCACACCTACTCCAACAAGGCCACACCTCCTAATAGTGCCTCTCCGTATAAGCCAAGCACTCAAACACATGAGTCTATCTATTGGGGGGGGGCATTCCTATTCAAACCACCACAAGGTCCATGGTCTTAATGAGGCCACGTTTGTGTTCATGTCGATAGCCTGTGTGGCCACTGAAGGCTGGGCAGATGTCCACGGTTTCTCTATATCAGAGGTCCTTATCTGGGCTCGTGTCCCTACTGTAGCTGGGAGCCCTGTTTGTGGTCTACACTGATAACAGGGCCCATGTAGAAGCCCATGACCCCATGCTCTCTTAGACGGCAAAGAGCAAAATAAGCTACATTGACAGTGATGTCAATAACTGTGGCTGAAAAAGATGGACACGGAAGACTTCTGAAACCACCCCTACCTCCATCCCACTACATCTCCCCAAAATAGGAAGTCATTTAAGAGAATTCTTAAAATCTGTGATAGGAGGCAAAAGTGTCATCTACACAAGAGACAGCTTCCAGCCGAGCTGCCTGAGGGAAAGGACTCAGCTCTATTTGAGGGGCAGGCCACAAAGAGTTTGAACACACTCCGCTGAGTATACAGATAACACAAATTGAACTTTTTTCTGCCGGGGAGGAGGTCACAAGGGTATGGGGGCCATGAACAGGGAAGGACCAGGAAGTAGATGTGATAATGGTGTATGATGTGAAATCCCTAAAGAATCAATATATTATATTGGAAAAGAAGAAGTAGAAAAAGGAGGAGGAAGAGGAAAAGGAAGAAGGAAGGGGAAGGCTGGTCATGGATGAGACAGTTGCCTTCTCATCATGTCTGATGGCTTTTGAGTGGCTGCAAAGGCTCCAAAGACAAAACCATCCTGATGGTTTAGAAGTGTGCTCAGACTGTGGACTGCTAGAGAGGCCATAGCGCTCTGCCACCTATGGCCCATTGCTGACTCTCAGTATGGCTCTGGGTGTCTACTGGCTGGGTGTAGGTTTCACAAGCGCTGTCAGCGGCCCTGCTTCAGATGACTTTACAGAGTTTGCAAAACTTCCTATCATTTGAAAACTCCCAGTTCACTCAGTGCAAAGACAGACAACAGAGACAACTATTTCTTGTATGACAATATTCTGAATTCTCTCATTTTGTCTGTCTGTCTGTCTGTCCCATTCTTTATCCCCAGTGTGAACGTAATGCCAACAAAGCCAAAAATCTGGCAATCACCAGGGCAACAGAAAATGCTGCCATCATCGCCCCCCCAAGAGCTCCATGAGAAGAGGGCATTCCATGGGGATAGCCTTGGAGTTGGGACTGAGGTAAACAGCAGAGCTGGTTTATAATGATTATGAGGGAAGGAAGTTCAGCAATGAGACTTAAAATGCAGAACTTTGAGCCCGGCACTCAGGAGGCAGAGGCAGGAGGATGTCGGTGAGTTTGAGGTCAGCCTGATCTAGAGTGAGTTCCAGGACAGCTAGAGCTGCCTGACAGAACTGACAGAGCTACCAAGGCAGAGAGACCCTGTCTTGAAAAACAAACAAAACAGCAGACTGTTGGAGGCAGCATTCTGCCATGTTGTGGAAGGTGTGGCAGCAGGAATGGGGAGGCTGGCACAATTCATCTATGGTCAGGAGGCAGAGGGGGAGGGATCTGAATTCTTTACTCTAGCATGGACTTCTTCTGGGCTGTGGCTTCTCTGTACATCCTCCAAGAAAGTGGGCAAACATGTGTGCACGCATGAACGTGTGTGAGCATGTGCAAGCACAGTATCTTGGAGAAAGGACAAAAGAAATGTCCCTCCAGTGGTTTTAAACATGAGCCTCCAGATCCACTAAACAAACAAATGAACAAGGTTCTGTCATTGTACATCGCCTACTTTGTGAAACACTGCTGTAGCAGACCTGGGAAATGATGATGTTATAAACTCAGGAAGGCATGAAAGAGATTTCTGGGGGTACTGGAAACGACTCGTGTCCTGTCCACTTGCCTCATGCTATGTCCACTTCCAAAAGTCAAATAAGAAGGAAAGTGAAAATGTAGTATGTAAAATGTAACTCTGAAGAGACCTGAAAGCTAATGCCTTGCAGCATCCTCATCTGATTTTAGAGCTTTTGCTCCATACGCAAACCAGCTTACTTTTGAAAACATTTTCTAAAATGCCCGTCCATAGAGGAAGAGGAGGAAGAAGAGGAGGAAAAAGTGGGAATCATACAAAAAGGTATGAGGATCTAACATTGAGCTCTCTGACCTTTGGGAGGAAGGAATGCTTGCTGGGGGAACGTGGGAGAGAAAGCGAGTACTAAGCTGGATGCTGGCATAACTGAAACACAGGGGCCCCACTGCAGTAGAACCGATTTTCTCAGTACTGGGGTCTTTTTTTTTAACATGATTTACCTACTCTTACTTTATGTGCATTGGTATTTTGCCTGTGTGTATGTCTGTGTGAGAGAGTCAGATCCCCTGGAGCTGGAGTTCAGATGGTTGTGAGCTGCCAGGTAAGTGCTGGGAATTGAACCCTGGTCCTCTGTAAGCAAGCCAGTGCTCTTAACCAATAAGCCATCTCTCCAGTCCCTGGGGATCTTTATAGCCACGATACACAGTGGTTCCCTCACTTTCTTTTGTGGGAGTTTTATTTGTTTATTGAGACAAAGCTTCACTCTGAGGCCTAGGCTGCCCTCCAGGTCACATAAGTCCTCTTGCCTCAGCCTCCTGTGTTAAAGATTTAACTTTCTGGGGTTCTTTAGTTTTTTGTTTTTAGTTTCTTTTTTTTTAACCAGCCTCAGAATTGGTCCCAGTGTTCATTAGCAATGCATCATCTCAGAGTGGCCATTCCTGCTGGATGCTGTCCACTCTCAGAGAAAATGAATGTATTTTTAGTTTTCTTCTTGAGGCCAACAGATTCTGGGAAGGCCTTAATGTAACTTTCCTTGCTAAACTCTTCCTCAGAGAAGAGGAATACACTCAATGGCTTCTACTGAAAACGTCAAAGAGGGGAAAGCAAAGGGCAACATTCGTGGGGAAGCCAGCCGGTCTCAGTCGCCCAGAGTTGGTGCATATTTGAAATCCTCACTGGATGTTATTACATCACTGTACAAACACGTAAGTGGTTTGAAGATTTTCCAGGCACAAGTAAAAGGAAAAGATGTCTGGAGGTTTGGGATGTGACGGAGCATCATTCCAAAGTGCTGCTATTAGGAGGCAAGCGCTCGAAAGGCTGGGGCACGCACGGCCCTGAGTGCACAGAAGGATGATATTTTAAGTTACAAACTGGAACTTATTGAACGACTGGCAGTTCTGAGAAGTATTGGGAAACCGTAGTAGCAAAACAAAGAATTCGAAAGGCAAATGCAGTGTCAGCCTGTATCAATCCCGTACAATTGATCCTTTAACGTCCTTACAATTATCCTCAAGCAGCTCAGCCCACTTGTCAGCAAAAATTAAATGGCAGGGCCACAGGATTATTAGAGCCCACCTTTACCAAACACTCTTCAAGGCATTTACTAATGCACTCCTGTGTGTTATTATAAATAATTAACAGCAAATAAATTTAGGATGGCTAAATAATTTAAACACTTGTCAAAATAAATCAGCTAAGAATATTCTGAGGTTTAATGTATTTTATTTTCAGACTTTGATCTACTAGTTTTCTTCGTAGAGAAAAAAAAGCAGTTAAACATTGAATTCATATGTGTTAGATACCATCATCCTTACTGCCCTGTCCATCTGTCCATAAAATACACATCGTGAGCCAGTGACATGGCTTAGCTGATAAAGGCATCTCATGACAAACCCATGTTCAACCTCACATATATACATACATACATACATACATACATACATACATGCATGCATGCATGCATACATACATACATACACACAGAGAGACAGACAGACAGAGAGAGAGAGAGAGAGAGAGAGAGAGAGAGAGAGAGAGAGAGAGAGAGAAGATTGGTTGGAAAGCAAACTTAAATCAACAAATAAGAACTTAAAAGTCATTTATAAGGATCTGGAGAGACGGCATACTTGGCAAAGTAGGGGCTTTTCTATGCCCTCCTTTGCTCAAAATTACAACATGGAGACTTTTATATTTACTAAAGCTTCAGGAAATATAGCAGGACAGATCCGAGCCATCCTAGCCCAGCCCTGCTGGCCTGGCCTACTTCCCAGCCATGCTGCCCATTACCTACCTTCTTCATCTCACCTGAGACGACCTCCTTCATTGATGTCCCGATGGTGACGACCTGGTCCCCGCCTGAGACCTCTCTCTCTCTGAGCTCCGAAGTGCCATCCTCCAACACTCGTTAGGAGAATTAGCTGTTCTTCTGGAGGACCCAGGTTCAATGCACAGCACTTGTGCGATGGCTCACGATCATCAGTTCTAAGGAACCCGACACTGCTTTTAGCGGGCATGCACGTGGTGCACATACATGCAATCAGGAAAGCCACTCGTGTAAAATGAAAACAAAAAAAATATTGTTTTAAAAGCTGTCTATGAAACTTGAAATTTCCACAAGTTGTAAGCACCCCAAGTCATATTTTCACAGAACTTGTGTCTGAATTTTAGTTTAATATATCGCTCATTACCTCAAAACACTCATATATGTACTTTTTTCCTTTTTCTAAATTGGTCTTGTGTATTGAATCCAAGCTTTGCACATATAACCACTGAGTTACAATCCAGCTACTAAATATATTAATAGAGAACTCTATATGTGTTCTTAGTATCAGGAGATTGGGCTGGAGAAATGGCTCATGGCTAAGAGCCCACACTGCTCCGTGGAGGAGCTGAGTTTTTGTCCCTGCACCCACGTCAGGAGGCGCATAACCACTTGTAGTTCCAGCTCCAGGGGAAGCCAATGCCTCTAATGGCTTCTGTACTCATGTGCAAAAATTATGCACACAAACATAATGAAAACTAATACAATATTTTTATTAATTTTCATTTTTATTAATTAAAAAATAAAAAATAACTTCTTAGCAAATAAAATTATAATAGCAATTTACAGGCTGGATGGATAGCTCAGTCTATAGCATTTGCCCAGAAAGCATGAAAGCCCATGGTTAGACCAACCGCAAATGCAAAAGGAATGTATGCCTATGAGCCTACCACTGGTGGTAGAGATAGGAGAGGCTCAGTGGCTCAGGGGCCATCCAGTCTAGCCAATCAGTGAGCTCCAGGTTGAGCGAAAGAGCCCCTCCCAAAAAGTAAACTAGACAGTGGTGTCACGCGTCTTTAATCCCAGAAAACGGGAGGCTGAAGCAAGCAGATCTCTGAGTTTGAGGCCAGCCTGGTCTACAGAGCGAGCTCTAGGACAGCCAGGGCCACATAGAAAAACTGTGTCTTGAAAAGCCAAACAAACACACAAAGTAAAGTAGGGAGTAACAGAAGACACTTGATGTTTAACGCCAATGTCTTGTCTTCACACATACCTACAAGCAGGTTGTGATGGTTTGTAGATGCTCGGCCCAGGGAGTGGCACTATTAGAAGGTGTGGCCCTGTTGGAGTAGGTGTGGCCCTGTTGGAGTAGGTGTGGCCCTGTTGGAGTAGGTGTGTCATTGTGGGTGTGGACTTTAAGACCTTTGTCCTAACTGCTTGGAAGCCAGCATTCTGCTAGCAGCCTTCAGAGGAAGATGTAGAACCCTCAGCTCCTCCAGCACCACGCCTGCCTGGACACTGCCATGTTCCTGCCTTGATGATAATGGACTGGACCTCCGAACCTGTAAGCCAGCCCCAATTAAATGTTGTCCTTCATAAGCCTTCCCTTGGTCATGGTGTCTGATCACAGCAGTAAAACCCTAACTAAGACATGTGTGAACCTGCACACACATGTACACACACACACACACACACACACACACACACACTCATATACCAAATACACACAGAATAAATTAGAGATTTACTGAAGCACGTGTATTGTAAGATGGCTGGCAAGTATTAATATGAAGTGCTGTAAGTGACACACGGAGTTAAAAATATGTGAGAGAGCTGTGAGTTCAATCATCCCGGGCTGGGATATACATGGAAGTGGCCCTGTCTTAGTTCCTTTTTTATTGCTGTGATGAAACACAGTGAGCAAAGTCTGTCCGGCAGGACACACTTCCTCCAGGACGTTCATTGCCTCCTAAACCTCCCCAGGGTCACCAAGTATTCAGGTGTCTGAGAATATGCATGACATCTCATCCAAAGCCCCTCAGCCCTTTTCCTGAGAATTAAAGCATTGTTTTAACTGCTGATGAAGCAAAACCCCCTGACCGAGAGATCAGGGCTCAGTGGTAGGAAACAGGAGATAAGCAAGGTTAGATGTGGGCCAGATTGCCGAGGGCCTCAAATTACGAGTCAAAGAATCTGGGTTTCATTCTGCAGAGAGTGGTCAGTAGTTTAGAAGTTTGCGTCTTTGCTTTGAACAGAAAAGAACTTAGAGTTGTACCTGGTAGGAAAACAAGCGGAAAAGGCATTTCAGTGTCAAGCAGGGTCCACTTGTGTGATAGAAGCAGGAGCACAGAGAAGAAACCAAAACAAGGAAGTGGCTTCACAATCTGTAGACCTAGCGTGAGGCTTGGCGAGGAGAAGGAGATGGAGGAGGAGGGAGGAGGAGGAGGAGGAGGAGGAGGAGGAGGAGGAGGAGGAGGAGGAGGAGGAGGAGGAAGAGGAGGAGGAGGAGGAGGAGGAGGGGAGGAGGAGGAGGAGGAGGAAGAGGAGGAGGATAACCTCAAGATTTGGGCTTGTTTTCTTTATTATAATAAGAAGACTGAAGGTCTACAGCATGGATAAGAGAGAAAAAATGAGAGAGAAGGTGGGAGAGAGGGGAGAAGAGAAGGAGGGAAGGAAGGAGGGAGGGAGAGAGAGGAAGGGAGACAGGGAAGGAGGAAAGGCAGGGAGAAAGAAAGGGAAGGAAGGAAGGAGGAAGGGAGGGAGGGAGGGAGGGAAAGAGAATATGGTGTACTTATTCTGAAGACTTTGGGAGTGAGTGGATGAGAAAATGATGAGACTATAGACAGAGGAAGTCAAGCCATGTCAGCCTGTAAAGAACAAGTGGAATTTCAAGGATGTTGCATTTCAAGAAGCAGCTAGGCTTGCAGGGGATGTGTCTAGGATCATTAAGACATAGAGTAAAGGGCTGGAGAGATGGCTCAGTGGTTAAGAGCACCGACTGCTCTTCCAGAGGTCCTGAGTTCAATTCCCAGCAACCACATGGTGGCTCACAACCATCTGTAATGGGATCTGATGCCCTCTTCTGGTGCGTCTGAGGACAGCCACAGTGTACTTATAATAAATAAATAAATAAATAAATAAATAAATAAATAAATAAATAGGTTTGGTTATCAGTTAATGGACCTCTGGCCTAATCAATAGAATAATCCCTTTGTGGGTTTGTAATCTGATCACATTATTGGGAGGTGGTGGAAAACCAAAGGGCAGAAGTAGGTCACTGAAGGTATGTCCTGGAAAGATAAGCTGGCCCCTTCCTAGTCCTCTGTGTCCTGGTCACCATTGGGCAAGCATCCTTACTCTACCGTAATCTCCTGTGCTAACATCCAGCTTTACTGTGGCCCAACACAGTCAGCCAGTGGTGGATCGAAGTCCGTGAAACCTGAGCCAGAATTAACCTTTCATTCTTTAAATTTATATCAGATATTTTGTCACAACAAAGAAAAGCTAAATAATCTACTTAGAAAGGGTGGCTAACGCTGGAGAGGTGGCTCAGAGGTTAAGAGCCCTGTCTGCTCTTCCAGAGATCCCGAGTTCAATTCTGAGCAACCACACGGTGCCATCTATAATCAGATGTAGTGCCCTCTTCTGGCCTGCAGGCATACATGCAGGTAGAAAGCTGTATGATGTACACATAAGAAATAAATATTTTTTTAAAAATAGGGTGGTTAAAACAATGAAATTACTATGTCCCCTAAAAATGTAAGTAAAGGGGGCTGGAGAGATGGCTCAGCAGTTAAGAGCACTGGCTGTTCTTCCAGAGGACTTGGATTTAATCCCAGCACCCCCATGGCAACTCACACCCATGGTAACTCCACTCCCAAGGGACCTGACAAAACACAAAAGTGCATAAAATAAAAGTAAATAAAAATTTTAAGAAGAACGTAGGACTGGAGAGATGGCTCAGTGGTTAAGGGCACAGACTGCTTTTCCAGAGGTCCTGAGTTCAATTCCCAGCAACCACATGGTGGCTCACAACCATCTGTACTGGGATCTGATGTCTCTGATGTCTGAAGACAGTGACAGTGTATTCATATAAATAATTCTTTTTTAAAAACTGGGAAGAAAGAAAAGAATGAGAATAGACCAGAACCAACTTGAGAAAAACTCCCTTAGTACAGCATAAGAAGGAGGAAGGCCATTTTGGAGGCGGAAACATTTAAAGGATGTCACAGTGAGAAGAATGGCAAGCAGATGAAGTGTGGCATGAACAGCAATGCTCTATTATTTTAGAGTCTGTCCCTTGGTGTTAATCAAGGGGGGAAGCATTGTTAACCATTATTATTTGTGTGGCCGTCAGTGGATAACTTCTCTGTTCGCTCCTTCCACCATGTAGATCCCAGGACTCTATCTCAGGTCCTCAGGCCTGGCAGCGAGTACCTTTGCCCACTGAGCGGCCTCACAGACCCAAGATATTTAAACGACAGTGAAAAGGCAAGAGTGATCTCAAGAATCTTTTTCTCTTTGATTAACTGAGACGAGGTCTCAAACTTGGAAGTCCTCCTGCCTCTGCCTCGGAAGAGTGTATGGTCTGATACATTTTGGCCATTTCTTATTTAGACTCCATGTTGCTAATAAGGTGAAATTAAGTTCATCCCCTTTTAAGAGTTATCACTTGAACTGACAGTAAAGAGTTTTACTAATAGGGCCATGAAGTTATGATTGTGTTACTTCTGCTGTGTTACCTCAGCGTTCTGGAATTCCCCTGTTCACCTTCTGTCTATCACTCTCTTACTTCACCTAGGACCAATCAGATTAACGGTTAGATGATACTATTTTTGTCTCGTTAGCCAAGAATGCTGTAGAGATCCCTCCCTGCCTTTTAAGCTCTTGAACCTGGTTTTTCCTATAAAAAGCCTGCCCTGACACCACAATTAGGCTCTCGAGCTCCAGCCTTTTTTTTTTTTTTTTTTTTTTTTTTGTGGTCCTGATCTATCAATCTGACTCAAGCATTCAATGAATTTTCATCACACCTGAGACTGGTGTCTGAGTGCTCAGTGTGTGGCTAGTCCCAGACCTTAACAGAACTGTTTACATGTGTGTATGCAACCATGAGTGGTCTTATAAGGGAACTCTGTCGACAGAAACATACATAAGGAGGCAGAGATAGGTAAATGTTTCGGTGTTTTCTAATTAAATGCACTTAGCCCATCTAAGTGAGATGAAAGGTATTCATTCACTAATAGTTCAATCAATAAATGGAGAATTTCTAGGAAGACTAATACAAAATAATGTGCAATAGATAAATCACCTGCAATTGTGACCTGAACCAGTTGCATAATTGCATCTATAAATGTTAATTTAATCAGAGCCGTAGAGATGGTTCAGTGGTTAGCCAAGAGCTCAGACTGCCTTTTCAGAGGACCTGAATTCTGTTCCTAGCTCCCAAGCTGCATTGCTCACAACTTCAGATCCAGGGAGTCTAGCACCTTCTTCTGGGCTCTGAAGGCACCTGCACTCACACATACATACACTCACATATATATACAACCACACACATGCACATACAGTGAAAAATAAAATACAATTTGAGCTGGGCAGTGGTTACACATACCTTTAATCCCAGCACTCGGGAGACAGAGGCAAGCAGATCTCAGACGTCAAGGTCAGTCTGGTCTATAGAGTGAGTGCCAGGACAGCCAGGGCTATATAGGGAAACCCAGTCTCAAATAAATAAATAGGTAAATAATAAAAAATTTTTGATTAATTAGTCACTTGATTCCTGTATTTGGTGGTTTTAGTACTGTGAGATCAGCCAGAGCCAAGCATTCAGATATAATATATGGCCCAGCACGGAGGCAAAGGCCTGTGAACCCAGCATTTGGGATGGTGAAATACAAGGATTGCCAAATTTAAAGTCTGTTTGAGTTTCAGAGAGAGAGACTGACTTGAGCCAACAAACAAAAATATATAAATGGCTTCTAATAATTCACTTGACACAATTACAGATAATTCTCAAACCCATTCATCTGTTGGGTCTCAGAATTCTGATTTAATTGGTATCATTTCTATATTATTTCAAGCAATAATTATGTTTGAAATTATTGCCTTGTACAAGCCTGAGTCTGTTGTGGGTAAGCTCTTGCCTACCACTGTGTCTAACTATAGATCTACCATGCTGGTGAACTTTTATGGAGCCACCAAGTTATTAGAAGAATTTTAAGATTTACTTATTTATGTATATGAGTACACTGTTCCGTCGCTCACAATCTTCAGACACACCAGAAGAGGGCATCAGATCCCATTACAGATGAGGCACCATGTGGTTGCTGGGAGTTGAACTCAGGACCTTTGGAAGAGCGGTCAGTGCTCTTAACTGCTGAGCCATCTCTCCAGCCCTAGAAGAATTTTAAAAGTTGATATTAAAACCTGAAGGCTGGGCCTGCCATCCCAGGGGGACCTCCATTCTCCTGCTGCCTCTCCACCACCTCCATTAGTCTCCTAAACCATACAGGCAGGAGCATGTTGTCCTGTGAGAGGCTCCACCCAGCAGCTGACTCAGACAGATACAGACACCCACAGCCATGGATGGATCTCAGGGAGTCTTATGGAATAGGAGGAAGGATTGCGGCCCCCAAAGGGGACAGGAACTCCACAGGAAGACTACCCTGGACCCTTGGGGTTCTCAGAGTCTGAACCACCATCCAAAGAACATACATGGCCTAGGCCTCCCCACACATGTGAGGCAGATGTGCAGCGTGACCTCCAAGTGGGTCCTGAACAGCTGGAACGGGGGCTATCCCATGGGATATGCTATAACATGGGATATGCTATAACATGGGATATACTATAACATGGGATATGCTGTACTAGCTGAGCTGCCTTGTCTGGTCTAAGTGGGAGAGGAAGTACCTAGTCTCACAGAGACTTGAAGTGCCAGGGTTGGGGGGATACCCAGAGAGGCCCCCACCTGCTCAGAGGAAAAGGGCAGAGGTGATGGGGGAAGGATTGTGGGAGGGAATGGTCGGGAGGGGTGCAGTAAGTGGTATGGTTAAAACAACAACAACAACACAACAACAACAACAACAACAACAACAGTATTAGATTTGGAGGTAAGGCAAACCTCGACTCAAAAGAATGCTGAAAAGATTACGTGAGTGGAGATACGCGCATGTGTTCTTAGGGTCTGAAAATCCAAAACAACCCAAGCAATCACAAGAGTCCAGCAAAGTAAGATCTTTGTTTGAATTGGGTGGCAAAGACTGACTAGTCCGGGACAACAGCAGACTCGAGCTGATTGCATCTTTGAATATTCACCTTAGTAAGTATTTAAGTAGATAACAAAAACTATTGTACTCAGGCCACTACTGATCATCCAGGGCTGCAGAACAACAGACTTGGAAGCTGAACTGTGACCCCAAGCCAGGGTCTGTGCCCAGTTATCCCACCAATCAGGATTTAGGGCTAAGGGACTTCCTTGGGAACATGTCTTTGTGGTTCACTTATCCCATTCCCATTGGTTGGGTTATTCAACTGTAGTGGGGGCAACTTGCCTAGCATTCGTGTCTCAACTTACCAAGCAGGATCTTGTACATGTCATGTACTTGTCTTTCTGCCAAGCAGGATGTCAATTACCCAAAGGAGTCTTGGGAACTTAAACTTTATTTGACAACTATTCAAAACGAAGGTTTTATTCGAATGGTTTCAGCTTGGTTCCTCCTTATAATGTGATTAGTTATTAGTGTTGTCTACATAGGTTGATGGAATCCTGACCTTCGATTCTTATGGACAGCACAGAAAGGCAGACGTAGAATCAGCGAAGAAAACAAGCACAGGGGGTGGATGTTGTGGCTTACGCTGTGATCCCCACGCACTAGAGAGCTGAGGAAGGATTATCGTGAGTTCAAGGCCAAGCTAAATCACATAAAAAGATCTTGTCTCAATAATCCCTCAAGCAGATACATACATACATTAATTAATTAAAAATAAAGAATTAGGGCTGGAGAGATGGCTCAGTGGTTAAGAATACTGACTGCTCTTCCAGAGGCCCTGAGTTCAAATCCCAGCAACCACATGGTGGCTCACAACCATCTGTAATGGGATCTGCTGCCCTCTTCTGGTGTGTCTGAAGACAGTGACAGTGTACTCACATATAGAAAATAAATAAATAAAATAAAGAATTAAATCATCATCATCGTTAAGCACTTACCATATTTCAAATATTATCTTCATTTTATACAAGAAGACACTGAGTTAGAGAGCTTATATAAATCGTACAATGTGCCCCATAGTTAAATGATCATTTCAAACCAGACTTGGCTGGACGGCGCAGCAGGTGTTTAAAATATCTGCCACTTAGAAGTGATGCCTTGGGGTTGGGGATTTAGCTCAGCAGTAGAGCGCTTGCCTAGCAAGCGCAAGGCCCTGGGTTCGGTCCCCAGCTCCGAAAAAAAGAAAAAAAAAAAGAAGTGATGCCTTATTTTCTATTAATAGAAACTTGAGTTTTTTTTATTAACTTATAAAACATTATTTTATGTATGAAGAAGCAAAGACATAAACTTATTAGTTTATTCCAGTGGTCATTATCATACACTTAGCCTACATATCCTGTCTCTAAATGTCCCGCTGATGGTCAGCGTTGGGTTCTACCCATTAAACTGTACAGCCTCCATGTGTATCCAAGCAGCAACAGCAAAGAGAAGTTAAATCGCCTATTCCTTTTAAGCATTTGTTATCCACATTCACACACTTGGGAGCCAAAGGTAACCCAACAGATCCTCACTTATGTGACCATTTAGGAAATCATTTGTAAGGTGTTTTTGGTTTTAACGTTGTTTTGTTTGTTGGTTGGTTTTTGGTTTTGGTTTTGGTTTTGCCTTTTCAAGACAGGGGGTTTCTCTGTGTAGCCTTGGTTGTCCTGGAACTCTATAGAGCAGGCTGGCCTCGAACTCAGAGATCTGCCTGCCTCTGTCTCCTGAGTGCTGGGATTAAAAGCATCCTCCACCATGGCCCAGCTGTAAGTTCTTTTTTTAGCCAGTGTTTCTCATATTTAAACCGTAGCTGTTAATGGTAATTTTTAGATGATATAAGAAATACTTATTTGGGGCAGGAAAAGGGGCTCGGTGGTTAGGAGCACTGGTTGCTCTTCTAGAGGACCTGGGTTCAATTCCAACACCACATGGCGGCTCAGAACCATCTGTTACTCCAGTTTGAGGGGATCCGATGCCCTTTTCTGGTCTCCGTGAGCATCAGGCACACATTTGGAAAAAATCCACGGACATAAAAATAAAAGAAAGAAACCCCAAAATCACTTCATTTTTAGCTTTTTAGGATACAAAGTAGAAACATTAGAAATAAAAGCTAAGACCTGAAAACATGACTCAGTGGTGAAGAGTACTGGCTCCACAACCATGAGGACCAGAGTTCATATCCCAGCCCCCATGTACTAAGCCGGGAACTCCTATAAACAAACACTCGTGTACTAGTTTGGGTTTCAGTGCTGTAGAGACGCCATGACCAAAGCAGCTCTTATGAAGGAAAACATTTAATTAGGACTGACTTCTGGTTTCAGAGGTTTAGCCCATTGCCATCACTGTGGGAGCATGGCAGCATCCAGGCCAAAGTGGTGCTGGGGAAGGACCTGAGAGTTCTACATCTTGGTCCGCAGGCAGCAGCAGGAGACTGGGTGCCTCCCTGGGTGTAGCTTAAGCTTAACAGATATCAAAGACTACCCTCACAGTGACAAACTTCCTCCAACAAGGCCACAGCTACTCCAACAGATCCACACTTCCTACAAGCCAAGCATTCAAACACATGAGTCTATGGGGGCCATACCTAGTCAAGCCACCACATTCTACTCCCTGACCCCCATAGGCTTGTAGCCATAACAAACGCAAAATACATTTAGCCCAACTTCAAACATTCCCATAGAAAAACCCTGTCTCCAAAAAACAAAAACAAACAAACAAACAAACAAACAGTAACAACAAAAACAAAAGCAAAAATCAATATATCACAAGAACCGTCTATAGGTAACATACTAAACTTCTCCTCTGAAACCAGGCCCCACAGTTCAAATCACCCTCAGTACAAGTGTCTTCCATATTCCTCCTAAAATGGACCATTAAGCCCCACTTAAAGTGTCCAACTGCTCCCCTAACCCAAATTTCCAAAATCCATGTTCCGCCAAACAAAAGCATGGTCAGATCTATTACAGCAGTACCCCAGTCCATAATGCCAACTTGTGTCATAATTAGTTAGAGTTTCCATTGCTGTGAAGAGACACCATGATCATGGCAACTTTCATAAAAGAAAATATTTCAAACACTATGGGGGCCATACCTATTCAAACCACCACAGACTATATTCTTTACTCTGAAGTAACCAAAGACAGAAGAACTTCTTGGGCTTGATGTTTTCCAACCTAGCTAATCTGTGAACCCCAGAGATCCTGCCCCAAAGGGTTAGGCAGGTTAGGCAGAGAGAGCACACACATGTGCACACACAAGCACATGTACCCTGTTCACATACCCAAGTTCATAAATTCACAGTATCACAGTATTCTCTCTCTCTCTCTCTCTCTCTCTCTCACACACACACACACACACACACACACACACACACACACAACGTTTTTAAAAATCAGAATAAAAGGGGCCAGAAGTAAAATGCAAATACTTGTTCTTCTATTTTCCCGTAAGTGTTAGTCAGAAGTGGTAAAGATCTACATTTCTCCCTGGCGGTGGTGGTGCTCACCTTTAATCCCAGCACTTGGGAGGAAGAGGCCAGTGGATCTCTGAGTTCAGGGCCAGCCTGGTCCAGTATTAACAAGAATTAAAGCATTGTTAGGTACTGTAGTCTTACAATTCAAAGAAAAACACTGTTGACTTCTGCAGACAGTGAGACAAAGGTGTCTGTGAGAGCAGGGATTTGAGGACCTTGAAGAATGTGGCAGACCTCAGTCTAATGCTGCAGACAACTTTATTCCAGTTTCAGTGTGCTTTTATGAATGAAATGAATGAAACAAAGAAAACAAGGATCCAAGGAAGGTTGTTTGACTTCAGAAAATCGTGATCATAACTACATGGAGGTAAGTGTCAGTAATCACACAGTAAATATTAACAGAGCAGCCTTTTCCCAGGACCTTCTCAGGACAGACCAATGTAAGCACAACCGCCTGGCACGTGCTATGGCTTATGTGTGGGGAAAAGCACGAAAGCAAGATATCCAGACTCAGGGTACGATGCGGGCAGCACTCAGCATGTTCTCTCACCACATTGGCTTCTAGACCTATGCTGTGGCATCCAACAAGAATAAACATATCTTATAAATTGAATGTAAATGTTTTCCGCAGGAGGCACGAAATCATGTCCAAGAACAACCCAAGGAACAAGATGCACTTGAGGTAAAAAAAAGCCCTCTGCCTTTTTTTCCTGGAGTTTCTCTCGCAGTTCTCCAAAGCATTGTTCACCATGGGCCATTCTTTTGACCATGTTCCTATGTCACCCTTTTTTTTTTTATTTTTTAAAGCATAAACAACTGGTGCAGTAGACAGAGCTGAGTGTTCTCAAGCACTCTTTCTTGTTTAGAGCCACCGACATCCTATTAGAAGCACGAGAAGACGTGTAAGTGCAGTGCTAGACACAAGAGCATCATGCATGGTATTTGCCACCAGGAACAAGGGTCCCTGCCTTGTAAGGCATCAACAATTCCTTCTGTTAGCCCTTCCTTGTCCTGAGATTCCAGGCAATTGTTTTAAAAAAAAAATGCTTGAAATTTTTCATCCTGGTGCTCTGGGGTCTGGTTCTTATGCCATATCGGATGGGACAAGGGCTTCATAGAGGGCTGACCATCCTGAAAATGCCGGGAATCTCAAGTAATAGGTTTCCCATTGGATCAAATTTAAAGTAAATAAGGTAATAGCAAGAGGGAGCAGTTTTCTGCTTTTTACTTTTTAGAAGTTTTTTTTTTTTTTTTTTTAAGGGTAGAATGTGTGTGTTTTACAGAGACTTGACCCTTTGGGTTTGTAAGGAATTCTGCTAATATTGAATCTTGCCATTTATAACAGAATTTCTTGAAGATTTTGCAAATGAATAAGCAGGACGGAGAAGGAAGGTATTGGAAGGAAGAGAGCCAATGCTGCCTCGTTCCTCGCCCTCAATAACACTGATTTTTAACATCTTTGTAAAACCCTAGGTTTGGAACCAGAGTCAAATTTGCCTCTCCCTTCACAGTTTAGGAATCCCAACAAAACGGCTCCCTTTAATGGTCATGAAATCCGCTCTGATGATTTATACCTTAAGCTTCGAGTTATTTAATTTCCAGTGATGGGAAAAGTGAGGTAAGGGGGAAAGGGAGGGTGATCAATCACCAAGTTCATCGCCCTCAGCAAAACTGTCAGCATGATAGGTAAAAACTGGGCACCATTGATTTACATTTCATCTCCATGATTACTACAGAGTCAAGCACTTTCTCAGCTCACAACGGGCATCTGTATTGCTTTATTCAGGAACAAGGCTCTTGCAGGTAGGAGAAGTGTACTGACAGATCATACAACACTCCCGTGGAGCAGAGAGAGACCTGCCTTTGTCTCTCCTTTTTAAAAATCATTCCTTCCTGACATAATCCCGGCTTTGGATTCTGCCTACAAAGTAACAAAAGCAGCAGCAGCAGCAGCAAGACAGGCCCTGGGAGTGGAGAGACGGCTCAGCGGTTGAGAACACTGGTTGCTCTTGCAGAGGACCAGAGGACCCTAGTTCAGTTCTGGGCGCCAACATGGCTGCTCACAGCCATCTAAACTCTAGTTCCAGATGATCCAATGTCCACTTCTAGCTTGTCTATATACTGCAAGCATATGATTCACTGACATCCAAACACTCGTGCACATAAAAAATTAATTAAGTAATTAATTAAAATACTTTTTAAAGAAAAATAACTACTTAGTAACAAACAAAAGATTTTTAAAAGATTTTTTATTTATTATATATAAGTACACTGTAGCTGACTTCAGACACACCAGAAGAGGGCATCAGATCTTATTACAGGTGATTGTGAGCCACCATGTGGCTGCTGGGATTTGAACTCAGGACCTGTGGAAGAGCAGTCAGTGCTCTTAACCACCGGAGCCATCTCTCCAGCCCCAACAAACAAATCTTAAAAGTGAATTGATTAATAGTGTTAATTTTTTTCTGATCACTGAATTTGTCACAGGGATATTTCACTAGTCTCCCACTGGCCCCTGGTGCTTGTAATCTCAAGTCAAATATCTTCAGAGGAGACACAAAACAGTGTAAAATATAGGAGAAGGGGGCAGGAGAGATGGCTCAGTGTTTAAGAGCACTGACTGCTCTTCCAGATGTCCCGAGTTCAATTCCTAGCAACCACACGGTGGCTCACAACCATCTGTAATGGGATCTGATGCCCTATCTGGTGTGTCTGAAGACAGCTACAGTGTACTCACATACATAAAATAAATAAATCTTTTTTAAAAAGATAGGAAAAATAGATAAGGCTTATTACAGAGGAATATAAGGTTCTGTCAAGGGTGAGAATGGACAAGGGCTAAAGGGACTGTGTTAGTTACATTTTTCACTGCTGTGACAAAATGCCTGGTTTCAAAACAAGACTTAAGGGAAGTCAGGCTTATTTTGTCAGAGAGTACAGTCCATTATAGGAGGGAGGCATGGTGGCAGGAATGTGACACAGCTGGTCACACGTAACACATTTGGGAAGCACAGAAAGATAAACGCTGGTGCTACACTCACTTTATCCTCCCCTTTAAAGATTTACTCTTATGAGTTTTAACAATCATGTGTATGTGTGTGTGTGGTTTGGGGAAGTATGTGCACTCGAGTGCAGACATCCCTGGAGACCACGAAAGGCTCTCGAGAGTCCCTGGAGCTGAAGTTACAGGTGTTCCTGGGCACTCCAACACGAGTGCTGACTCCCAACTCAGGTTCTCTGTAAGGATAGTTTGTATTCTTTGTAAAAGTAAGTTTACTTTACCAGACTTAATCTTTGTCTTGGAGACTTGCTGCTGAATAAACCCACTCTTTCTAGCTCTTTCTTAACTCTGGCTGGCTGGTTTAATTCAGCTCTTCCGGTTCAAACTCCCCTGCAAGCTGACTAATTCAAACTGGCTTCTCACTGAATTGCTCTGCTTCAAAAAAACTGCCTCTGACTGCTCTGAACTGAACTGAGCTCAACCAAACTGCACCCCCTGGACTGCCCTTCCTCCCTGACTCACTCTGTGCTGCTCTTAAAAAATAATGCAGTCTTTTTACCCACTTTAAGTCCGACACCGCAGTGCCCCAAGATATCTGGTAGATATCTTCATCTCAGTCAGAGAAGCCTCCCACCCACTGTGCTCTATCCCATATCACACTGCCGATGGCCTCTCTCTGAGCCTGGCAGCAATCTCTCTACGTATCTAGTTCCCAAAGCAGGTTTCCATGCCAGAAACACACATCCCAACTCCATGGTGGCCCAGACTAGTTGCCGCACACTCTCTTACACTTAAATCTGCACAGGAAAGAACACACAACACAATAACCTTTGATCGAATTGATAAGCTATAATTGCCCACCTAAACATACAAAGCCCTGTACACATCCATCCCTTAAGAACATTCATAACAACCTGTAAAGGTACAGTGTGGAATCTTAACATCAGCTGCCATATTGTCTCTCGGCAGCTTCTCTGCCTTCCCCTCTCTTGTCCTTTCCTTTTCAGTCTCCCCTCCTTCCCTCAAACTTTTCTCCTGCCCATCCTCCCCTCTCGTCCAATGACAGGCCTTTTTCTATCCTGTATCTGCCTCACCTGTATGATCATCCCACACATCACTGCTTCCTTCCACAAACTAACTTTCCCTTCATTACTTGGGGTTAAAGATTGTGTACTAAAGGTGTGTCTGTATTCCAGTCAGAGGGATTAAAGGTATGTGGTATGTCTGCATTCCAGCTGGATCACACAGACTAGAAGGTCTCTGGGTGTGATCCCTCGACAGAGCAGCCTTGTTAGATTAAAATTCCCTTTGCAATTCTTAACCATGGAGCAACCTCTCCAGCCCCTACTTTCTCCTTTGCATTCAATCTGGGACCCCCAAGCCATACTGCCAACAAAGAGGGAGACTTACCCACCTTGGTTAAACACCTATGGAAACAGCCCTCACAACCATGCTCAGGGCGTCTCCTAAGTGATTCTAAATCCCATTAGGGTAACCAACAAAATTAACTATTACGGCCAGGCATGGTGCTGCAGACCTGTAACTTTAGCACTTGAGAGGATAGAAATAGAAGGATAAGGAGTCTAGGGATATCCTCAGCTACACAGTGAGTTGAAAGCCAGCCTGAGCTACATGAGGCACTGCTGTTAAGGGATAGCTGACTTCATTTTTCTTTTTAGTTAAACAATGTTAGACTTTGATTGTGTCCTTAGCTAGAGGTCAACTTGGATTACTTTTATTTGTTCTTTTCAATAATGTTGTGAATTAAATATTGTAAATTCTTTTCATTTTCCTGAGAATTGACCGACAACAAAATGTTTCATGGTATGTTAACTATCTGACCATAAACCTGTAAGACGTACCTTTTCCATGATCATAAAAATAACTTTAAAATTCTGCTTTCCTAATCACTTGCTTGCCATAAAAAGGCCTTTTTTTCTCTGGTCTGGGATGTTTCATTCTCCTGCTCCTGAGGAGAGTTAAATCTAGCCCAGACATAAAAAATAAAAATTTTGCCTTGCCAACATCTCAGTGTTAGCTCCTAGTTTTCTCAAAAATGTCTTTAAAAAATCATCATCATCATCGTTCTCATCGTCATTGTCATCATCACCACCACCACAAGGACCATGATGATGGCAGGCTTTATACTGTTCCTTAAGTGGCTAGAACAAGATGCTCTTCCTGAAGGACTTTGTCCTATCTGGGTGATTGGAAGACCCACTTCATTTGATTCTTACAGATGGGAAATGCTAAGTCTTATCACAATCATAAGTTCTTTATCAGAAAGACTCCTATAGGAGCTATAGGTATGGATCAAACATAGAAAGTCTTTTGCTATCTAGCAATCTTATAACATTTGGGGATCCCGGAATTGAGCTTGCATAGTTATTAACAAACTTCCAAGAAGTTCTGAGGTCATGTCTTCTTCCAGGGTCACAGAGATGACTGAAGTCTCATTCTGCTGACCAGTAATGTTAGTTCTTGGTTTTATAGGCTTTTTCTTACTAAAGAGAGGTCCAGACCCCATGTCCTGAGAACCTGATAACATCGTACCTAGTTATCTGAGAATCTGTATTAGTCAGAGTTCTCTAGCAAAACAGAACTGATTGAATATATATTATAGAATGTGTGTGTGTGTGTGTGTGTGTGTGTGTGTGTGTGTGTGTGTGTGTATGTGTGTATCTCCTCCGGTCTGGGTAGTCTGACAAATGGCTATCTCCTGAGAGAAAGTTCAAGAATCCAACAGTTGTTTGGTTCACAAGGCTGAATGTCTCAGCTGGTCTTAAGCATACATCAGAATCTTGAAGAACTAGGCTCTAATATCAGTGGGGGAATGAACTTGCAAGAGAGAATGAGGGCAAGGAGGCAAAAAGCAAGAGCTTCCTTTTCCCAAGTCCTTTATATAGATTGCTACCAGAAAGTGTGGCCCAGATTTAATGTGGGTCTTCCCACCTCAAATGATCTGGATTTAATGTGGGTCTTCCCACCTCAAATCATCCAATGAAGAAAAATCCCTCACCAGTGTACCCAGCAACTTGGGCTTAGTTAATTCCAGATACAGTCAAAGTGACACCCCAAAATAGCCGTCACAGAAGCCAACCTCTATTTTCAGGTGAGAAATGCGTCTATGGTTAGAGAAATGACTCAGAGATTAAGAGCTCTGTCTGCTTCTCTGGAGGACCCTGTTTCAATCCCCAGCAGCCACACCAACACTCTAGATCACCATCTTCCGGATTCCTTGGGCACTGCACACGTGTGGCGCACAGATAAACATTCAGACAGAAAATTCACATACCTAAAATAAGAATAGAAGTCTTGGGACTGGGGAGATGGCTCAGTGGTTAAGAGCACTGACTGCTCTTCCAGAGGTCCTGAGTTCAATTCCCAGCAGCCACATGGTGGCTCACAACCATCTGTAATGGGATCTGATGCCCTCTTCTGGTGTGTCTGAAGACAGTGACAGTGTACTCATATAAAATAGATGAGTGTTTTTTTAAAAAAAATAATAAAAATCTCTTAAAAAACAAATACAAAAAAATTCCACATCTGAACATTCTTGGGATGCCTGCCCTAATTAATACATTTACAATTCAATCCCTACACTTAAGGCTCGGGGAACATTGCAAAAGAGGGGTGGAAAGACTGTAAGAACCAAGGGATTAAGATAATTGCTATGATATCATCTAGAGGGAGGGAGAGAGAGAGGACACAAAGAGTGTGGAGGGCGGGGTGGATCTGAGAGGAACTGGAGGGCAGTGAGGTGTAAATATGGTCAAAATATGTTGTGTGAAATTCTCTCAAGAAATATTGTATAAAATATACATTACATTTATAATTCAAAAAATTATATTTGAAAGGCATTCCTACGTATTTACTGGCTGGGTTAGCTACGTGTATCTCAGTTTGAGTGGCTGGAATATTAATGTAGTCATACATGACTTAAACTCATCCTGGATTAAGTTAGTAAAGTTAGGCTCCATTGTATACATCACTGGGGTCTAAGAGACTTTTTCATCCCACAGTACATCCTGGAGTGATGTATTTCCTTAACTCTGCTTTCATCCTTTCTAAGGCATTTCCATCTTCAAGCGAGGTTATTCGTCTTATCGCAAGTCAAAAAGACTATTAAATTTTATTTCTCTGCCTTTAACTGCACTCCTGGCATTGAGATAACATTTAATGTACAATCTTTGTCCAAATAAGATGTAAGTAACACTTATGGAAGGACCAAGCCAGACGAAGGCTGGGCCACATCCCTCCTCAGATGTTCTTGCTGGACGCCACTATCCTATACTAAGGGGATTTTATACACATTAAAAATAAGTCAAACTCACTGGTCTTTCCATGTCTTCACTTTCTTACCTTCATAGACACTTTCTATCAGGACCTCGTGAGATACCCATGTGAGGTCACACATATTAAAGTACAGTCATCGCTAGAAACTGTCCCACTTCCTAAGTGATGGGTCAAATATCTCATCCTCCTTAGTCTGTTCAACTCCTTTGCTTAGCTGCCTTGGTGCCCAAATGTCATCAAGTGCTTCTGTCTTTTTTTTTGTTTGTTTTTGTTTTTAAGATTTCTTTTATTTATGAGTACACTGTAGCTGTTCTCAGACACACCAGAAGAGGGCACCAGAATCCACTTCAGAGGGTTGTGAGCCACCATGTGGTGGCTGGGAATTGAACTCAGGACCTTGGAAAGAGCAATCAGTACTCTTAATCGCTGAGCCGTCTCTCCAGGCCAAGTGCTTCTGTCTATTGGCCCACCTTCAATCTACCAAGGTTTGCCTTATAGTCTCATTCTTCCTTACTCTCCACAGGCACTAAGTTCCTCTATTTATAACAATACATGTGATTTACAAATCAGGGTAAGGGCCGGTGAGAGGGTTCAACCCTGGTGGAAAAAATTAATCTCAAGGCTAGAGTTTGGTTACAGTTTGAGATAAAGGATCAGAGGATGTTAGTATGGAGGATCCTCGGGGGGGGGGTGCGGGGGGGACAACTGAAGACTACTACAAGCTCCCTCTCTCCCTCCCTCTGTGTGTGTGTGTATCCTGTCATATCTATCTATAGATAGACAGACAGGCAGGCAGGCAGACAGATCGATCCTGTCTTAGTGTTTCTGTAGTTGTGTTGGAACACCACACCATGACCAAAAGCAACTTGAAGAGTGCTTTTCTTACTCTTCACATCACAGTCCATCACTGAGGACAGTCAGTGCATGAACCCCAGGCAGGGGCTGGCCCAGAGGCCATAGAGGAGTACAGCTTACTGGCTTGCTCCATATGACTTGCTCAGCTGTGTTTCTTATAGCCCCCATGACTACCAGCCTAGGAGTGCTCCTACCTACAATGCCCCCCCCCATCAGTCACTAATTAGGAAAATGCCCTACAGGCTCGCCTGGGACTAGATCTTATAGAACTATTTTCCCGGTTGAAGTTCCTTCCTCTCAAATGACTGTAACTTGGGTCAAGTCGACATAAACTAGCTAGCACACACCCAAAAGACTCTACGCACACAGTAGACACACTTGAAGATTCACGTTCATTGCTGCACTTCTCACAGTAGCCAGAAAGTGGAACCAGTCTAGACATCCACCAACCGATGAATGGAGAGAGTAAATGTGGGGTACACGCACAGTGGAAGTCTACACAGCCAGAAAGAACAATGAAGTCAAGACAGTTGCAGGAAAAAGATGCGCTGAGAGAGGGAGGATGGGGTGAAGTACTCTTGGGGGGGGACCAAGAGGGGAGGCAACATTTGGAGTGTAAATAAATAAAAACTATTTTAAAAATAAAATATATATACATGTATTTAAATAAAACCATGAAAAAATAAAATAATGAGTGTTTTACTTATTTTATTTATTTACTTATTTACTAATGAGTAAAAATAAATAAAACAAATTTTCTCATATGTGGAACTTGGCTTTAAAATCATGAGGAGGGAAAGAGAGAGCGAGAGAGAGATTGAAAGAAACTAGAGGGAGGATCGTGATCGAGGAACAGATCTTAAAGGAGGAGGGGGGCAGTGTAACAGAACTCACGTAACGGAATTCGGAAATTCACTAATAGGAATGCACAAAGGGGCGCTAACTGTGGAGGGAAGGAAAGAGCCAGCTAGAAGGGAGCGGTAAAGACACCATGATAAAACACTTCAATTTATACCATAGCCTGAAACATTGATTGAAAAACTCACTACTTAAGGCAGTGGCTTTCCCGAGACACAATAGGAGGTTCAGCAGCCACCCACATATACAGCTCTCATCAAAGCTCCAAGATTCACTTTAATGTCCTGCCTGAAGAAGTGCGAAGCATTTGCTGGCATGTACACCCACTAAGATCCCTCTTACATGTCAGCTACCATCCATATCGGTTCTTCCTCTCGTAGTAGGCAAGATTCTTTCAGTTTACTGCTGCAGGCATGGAAATGAACCGTGAATTCTTCCATCAACTCACAAGGCAGTCATCCTGAGAGTCCATTCCACCTGACGGTGATATATTTATTTTTTTCAATATTGTTATAGATTTGATTACCAGTTCAGGAGTCCCTCCTCCTCGTATTTGTTCAGATCATCCAAATTCCTAGATGGTTATCGGATCACATTAGATTTGGGCTGGCTTGGTGGTGCATGCCTTTAATCCCAGCAGGTGGATGTCCCGGAGTTTGAGGCCAGCCTGGTCTACAGAAGGAGTTCCAGGACAGTCAGGGCTACACAGAGAAATCCTGTCTCAGAAAAAAACAAAAAACAAAACAAAAACCCACAACAACAATGACAGGAGATGGGAGTGGAACGGAACACCAGCCCACCTGAGAGATGGCGAAGGCCGTCACAAGCACAGGCTGTAGGGGCTTAATTCTTTGTTTGTCTTTTGTTTGGGGGCCATAGCTTTTCAATGTAGCTTAGACTAGCCTACTGCTTGTGTTAATCATCTTGCCTTGACCTTACAAGTGTTAGGATTACAGGTATGTGCAAGTTAGTTTTTCATTTTTTCATTAATTTATTTATTCACTTTATATCTGATACACATTCTCCTCCTGGAAAGGGTAGGGACCCCCTGGGTATCACCACCCCCTGACACATCAACTCACTACAGGACCAGGCACATTCTCTCCCATCAACCCTACATCTGACAGAGGATTAATACCCGAGGTAAATAAAGAAATCAGAAAGTTATATACCAACTACCCAAATAACCTAATTAAAAAATGGGGTACAGAACTAAACATAGATTTCTCAACAAAGAAGGGAAACGTAGTGAGATCCTGTTGATCAATAGATAGATAGATAGATAGATAGATAGATAGATAGATAGATAGATGAATAAATAAACAAATTGGTTTTTCAATATAGGGTCCCTCTGTCTGGAACTCTCTCTGTAGCCCAGGTTGGCCTCAAACTCAGAGACATAACTGCCTCTGCCTCCCAAGTGCTGGGGGTAAAGATGTGTGTCACTACTGCCAAGCTTAATAAACAAATTTTAAAAGATTTACTTCTTTATTATATATGAGTAGACTGTAGCTGTCTTCAGACACACCAGAAGAAGACATCAGATCTCATTACAGATGGTTGTGAGCCACCATGTGGTTGCTGGGACTTGAACTCTAGAAGAGCAGTCAGTGCTTTTAACCACTGAGCCATCTCTCCAGCCCAATAAACAGTTTTTAAAAGAAAGAAAGAAAAGAAAATCCTATCCAGAAAACAACTATAATTTTTATGAGTATTGCAAAGAACACGAACACATAGTCTAAACTAGCTTTATTTTATGGAATTATTTTTGGTTTCTCTGTTTAGTAAACTCTAGACAAGCTCTGTGTCAAACACTAGGTAGTTCGATGAGATCCAGAACCAGTTCTAGTCAGAGCTTTGGCTCCAGCTTAAGCTGTCTCTGTGAGGAATGGGAGGTTCCAAGCACTTCACATAATCCCTCGGTGGTCTATCTCCAAATTCTCAGCTGGCCACTGTGGGAAAACTTCAGTTTGACAGCAAATTTATGACCAAGTTAATCTAAGTACTTTAGTTTAATGTATCAAGAGCTTCTAGAAATTTTTAAAAGAGGAAGCCATACTGAGGGCCAATTGAATGCTTAATGGGTAAAGATTTGCTCTGCAAATCTGAGAGCCTGACTTCAATTCCTAGATCCCACAGAAGAGAACAGGCTTCTGCGTGCACATACAGACAAAATAATACATAAACAAATAAGTGTTTTGAAATTTAAAACACAACACAAGACTGGAGAGCTGGCTCCCTGGTTTAGGGCACTCATTGTTCTTACAGAGGACTCAGCACCCACTCGGTGTCTCACAACCATTTGTACCTTCAGTTCCAAGGGATCTGACACCCCTTCCTGACCTTGATGGGCACCAGGCATCTACATGGTGCACATACATAAACATAAACAAAGGCGAAAGAGCCATACACATGCAATTAGATAAATTTAATAGATAGATAGTTAGATGTAAATAGATAGGGCTGGAGAGACGGCTCAGCAGTTAAGAGCACTGACTGCTCTTCCAGTGGTCCCTGAGTTCAATTCACAGATATTACATGGTGGTATATCTGTCGTGTATATAGCAAGTTGTGTATCAGATTCTCCTGGCTACATTGTAGATGTATATCATATATGCCCTGTCTCTAACACTTAACACACACAAACACAACTTACATTCACCCTCAGCTCCACCCACATTGGTGTTACAAGTATATGCTGTCATACTCACCTGCAGGCCCAAACTGCAGGTCCTCACTCCAGCAGCAAGCACTTTACTCACTGAGCCATCTCCCTGGCTTTATCAGAACTGATTTTGAAGTCATGCTTCCCAAGGACCTAGAGACCTTCTATCACCTCCCAGCAGTGGCAAGCTGGGGAACCAAGATTTTAATATATGGAGCTCTGAGGTTCATCTAAGGTCCACATTATAGCATGTATGAACACCTATTCTAGACCAAACCAACTCAACTATTTCTATAGAGAAACAGAAGTCAATCTGTTCTGTGTCTAGACACCACCTAACAGGAGCCCTGCAGGAGCTACAGCTTAATACCTTTTAGATGCCAGCAGCATTCCTACCTTTGTATTCTTCTAGAAGAACAAGGGTCAGCAAAAAGAGGAGGAGAAGGAAGAGGAAGGAGAGGAAGGGGAGGAAGTGGAAGAAAAGGAAGAAGAGGAAGAGGAAGACAAAGGAAAGAAAGGCCAACCACCAAGAGTTTAGGCTCAGTAACTCAGAGCACTGGCCCCAGCTTCAATACCAAGCACCTACATGTTAGTTCACATCCTGTTGTAAATCTGATGCTCCCTTCTGGACCTCTGTCTGCACCAAACCCCTAAATGGTCCACAGAATGCATTCAAAACACCCATATTCATGAAGAGAAATAAAGGAAGAAGGAAGAGGAGGAGAAAAAGACAGACAAAAAGGTTGCCATAACCTCACAGAAAGAAACAATCTTTATCCCCCTTCCCCAAAAAAGGCCACTCATGTCTCAGATGATATAACTGTCACTTGGTTGCCCTTAATGGAGGAGTCCTGAGAGGTCAGGGAGAATGATGTGGTCAGAGATAAGGATGATGAGGACAGGTGGTTGAATCTGATAATTAGGGGGTCTCACGCAGAGTTACCTGAAGTAGTTGTTGCGTGAGAGTCTGCGGCATAGAAAGCGTGTGAAGGCTTGTTAAAGATAGTCTTGTGGACAAGAAATGAGGGTAGAGTGCTCTTTTGGATATGTGAAAATGAACACGATGTTGGAAGCAAAGGAGCATCATGGAAGGGGTTCTGATTAATTAGCTTTAGGACTGTGAACACTCAAGTAGTTTGCAGATCAAGGAGCAGAAACAATAGTCGAGCTGGATGGTGGTCGTGGTGGTGGTGGTGGTCGTGGTGGTGGTGGTGCACTCTTTTAATCCCAGCACTAGGGAGGCCGAGGTAGGTGGATCTTTGTGAGTTCAAGGCTAGCCTGGTCGACAGTGCAAGTTCCAGGATAGCCAGGACTACACACACACACACACACACACACACACACACACACACACACACACACACACAAAACCCTGTCTCGACAAAACAAAGATAATAAATAAATAAGTAACATAGGAAGGAGAAAGAAAGGAAGAAAGTAAGAAAGAAAGAGAGAAAGAAAGAAAGAAAGAAAGAAAGAAAGAAAGAAAGAAAGAAAGGAGGAAGAAACAATTGTAGAGGGGAGACAGTCAGATACATACCACATAAAATAAAGATCAACTAATGGGGGGGTAAAGATGCATAACAGAAAAAAGAATACTTCTCTGAAAGTCATACTTCTTCTAAAACAAAGAAAGGAAGTAAGGATGAGTGTGATAGATGTTGCAAGAAAAGAATGAAATGGTTGGCAAAAAATTTTCAGTATTGAAGATCAAACCTAGGGTTTCATGCAAGCTGGGAAGAGTGCTAGCACTGAGCTATACAGCTCTCATCACAAACGTTGGTTTTATAAATGCACACCTTAAAACTGTCGAACTTTGATTTGACTTTTAAAAGCTAAATCGTTCTGTAACTCTGTAGCTGAGGATGAACTTAAACTTCTTATCCTCGTGCCCCACGAGGTGGAATTATAACCATGGGCCCCCATATCTGGTTTGTATGGAGTTGGGAACTGAACCCAGGTCTTCATGTTCCTAGGCAACCTAGGCAACTCTACCAACTGAGCTACATCCCAGTCCAGAAGAGAAATTCTCTTCTTCCTTATCAAATTTGAGGGAAGAGATGAGAACACAGTAAGGTCTCACCAAAATTTAAATTTCGTTTTGTTTATTAGATCATTGGTCATATGCAAGCAGAGAGCAGCTAAGACCGAGAATAGCGATGACTTGTACGAGCTTCTCAACATTTTAAGTTTTTCTTAGGCCGGAGGGCCCCACAAAGCATAGGGCTAGAATTCTCTTCTCTAATGCTGAAAATGTTATGGAAAACAGCCACAGGCAGTCTTTCACAGAAACTATCAGAAATAGTTCTGCAAATCTGTTTTCTTCAGAGGAAACTGCCAACTGGAATCTTCTGAGAACCCGAACACCATGAATCCCCATATAGAAGCCTGTTCAGCGCCTGACCAACTTCCAAGATCAGGGTCTTAGTCTGCGGAACTTTCGTAGATGCGTGAAAGATGACTCTCCCTTCCCATTGGCTGACCTTTCTGGCGTTTAACCCTTAAGTACATTTTCATTGGTTGCTATTGCCGTCATGTTCTTTCGCCACACCCACTTCCTGGTCCACTTCCTGCAAGATCCGGACTGGAATACGCTGCGGTTGTCCTAGTTCTCCTAGTTCCCCCATCCCCTAGGCCGAAGCTATCGCCTCTAGTTAGAGGCCCCGCCCCCGTATGACCAATGACCCGCTCCTAAGACGTCAGCTCCAGCTCCTTACAGTTGGGGCCCACCATCACACCCCTACCTGCGGTCTCTCCAACTCGTGACCCCGCCCTCACACCCAAGCCCCGCCCCAAGCAGAACAAGTCCACGCCCCTTGCCCGCGGTCCCGCCCCTCCCTCCCCAGAGGGCGGCTACCAGGCGGCGGCCGCAGCCGCAGGAAGATGCTGGAAGCCGGCGGGCGCGCGCCTCGTAGGTGCTGAAGGGACAGTTCCTTCGGCAGAACTTGCTCCTGAGCGCACTGGGCACGTAAGCGATGGAGGCTATTTGGATCTACCAGTTCCGCCTCATCGTGATCGGTGACTCCACGGTAGGCAAGTCGTGCCTTCTGCACCGCTTCACCCAAGGCCGCTTCCCAGGGCTGCGCTCCCCGGCCTGCGACCCCACAGTCGGCGTGGACTTCTTCTCGCGCCTCCTGGAGATTGAGCCAGGCAAGAGGATCAAGCTGCAGCTTTGGGACACGGCGGGGCAGGAGCGATTCAGGTAGGGAGGAACGCGCCACAGGCTCTCGAAAGTGCTAGTGCTCGGTGCTCGCTTCCCCTTCGCTCCTCCCCTTCCAGGGGCGACTTCCTCCTCCGCAGTTTCTTCTTTATTTAGTGCGGATTTCCTGCGCCCCCTTTCTGTCTTCTTTCCTGTCCGAACCAGGGTCGCCGGTCTTCCCCAGCTCTGTCTGCTTCTCTTGGCGTTTGGGTCCCTTTGGCTCCACCGTTGCCTTCTCCCCAAACTCGACTTCGCTCGCTGCGCACACACACCCTTACTCAACCACCTTCCTCCTAGCACCTCCTCTCCAGCCTTGACCAAGGCTCTTTCGGGCCCGGGAAATATGCCAAGTGGGGTTCCTAAGTCTGTGAAAAATCTTTAGTTTTCAGCAAGCAGATTTCCAGCCGAGGTTACAGTCAGAGCTGCCTCGGAACGGTTTACAGCGAGATGCATGCGGTAATGGTTTGAACATCTGACAGCACCGAGTGTGATCATCAGAAAATTCTGGGCCATGACCCTCGGGAGTAGGTCTTGGAAAACAACTAAATGCAACATCAGAATCACTGACACAACTAAGGATGTGTGTTTGTGTTTAAAGGGTGAAGTTGCTTTTTGAAATTCGTCATCTTTGGCGCTTTGCTGTGAAAAAGATAATACGGAGGGTTGTCTGCAACCTTTCCTTTATTTCATTGATGGGTTCATAACGTTCTGGTGTGTGACAACAGAAGAAAGTACTTTTCTAAATGGAGAGAGTCGGTCTTAAGTAGATAGTCTAGTTCTGGATGTTTACCTGGGAACTTGAAAGATTGTATAAAGTCGACTGGCCTTACAGAAAAAGAAGATAAATGAAACCGAATTCCTTGGATAGTTGAGATTAAATCGCATTTAAAGCGTATTTCAAGTTTTTAAAAATCACATGATCAATTGGAAGTCTTGTAGGCAAGCATTTTTATATCTCTTAGCAAGTACTTTGCTTGTGAAATAAAGAACTCCATTAAGGAACTTCACAAATATGGCTTCCCCTCACTCAGCCAACATCCATTGAAAGAGAGGTCAGCCTACATGTGTAGAATGTTCAACATTCAAAATTTTGGCTTCCAGCCAGATTGTGATAGAACAAGACTTTAATCCCAGCACTCTGGAGGCAGAGGCAGGCAGATCTCTGTGATCTCAAAAAAAAAAAAAAAAAAAAAGTGGGTTGGTTTGTTTTGGTTATTTATTTTGGTTGTTTTTTTTAGTTGTTTGTTTTGGATTTTTTGGTTTCCATTCCTGGGTCTGACATTGTGATTCCACTGATCCACAGAGATAACAAGGGTACCTACCGCTTCTCTTGCTTGTATATAAGTTGTGTTTTGTGATGTATAGAAGCGGTAAGAACAACTTTCAGAGAGGTGTTAAAGGTCATCGAGTGTTTTGAATTCCATGAAGACATTTTCCCTTCCTTTTCAATCTGCTTCCTTCGATTGAAACAGTGTTGTTTTGTTTTTTAAACTTGTGCTTCTGGCTGGAGAGATGGCTCAGCAGTTAAGAGCACTGGCTACTTTTCCAGAGGTCCTGAGTTCAAATCCCAGCAACCACATGGTGGCTCACAACCATCTGTAATGGGATCTGATGCCCTCTTCTATTGTGTCTGAAACAGCTACAGTGTACTCATATACATTAAATAAATAAATCTTTAAAAAAATAAAAAAATAAATTTGTGCTTCATCTGTAAGATGAAAACATCTTTATGATTTCTAAGACTCCTGGTTCAACTACTCTTGAGAACAGTTACAGATTCTTCCATTTGTGATCTTACTCAGAGATGAACTTCCGAGATAGTTCAGGGTCAAGGAAAAAAAAGCATTTAATAAGAGCATTTGCTCTACCCTTTAAAGATAGTAAAATCTTCTTCTGTCCAATTGTTTACTTAAAAGTAATTCCTCACCCTATTGGCAGGAAGGTAAACGATAATTAATTTATTAGAATGTAAACCTTTGCTAATTGAGGGTTTTGTAATGCCTTTGAGAAAAATCTAAATAGCAATTCCTTTTATTTATACATTATTAAAACCACCCAATAATGCAAGGACAGTTAGAGAACATTTATGATGAGTCATACTCTGGTTTTTTTGGCTCTTTACCAATGATATATTCATAAATACATATTTCAGTAGCTACCTACAATAGTTGCCTTTCTAGCATTTAGCAGAACGCCTCACCATAAAACGGCATTCTGAACAATTACTGTTAAGTCATCTTCTACAAAATGCAGATATTATCTTTGAATCATGGGTCTCCTGGCATGTTTTATTACCTTCAAGGGTACTTGAAGACACATGTCTGTCATTACAGTCATAACCTGAGGAATTTGTGAGAAGTATTGTATTAGGTTTACTGGTGATTAGACATAAAGGAAAAAGGAATTTACCCTAGAGGGCTCATGATGCAGTTTGAAATATATTACAGAACAAAAAAGTGACCAGTGGGTAATTATCACCATCAGTTTTACTTTACAGTATTTAATTTTTTTTAAAAAAAGATTTATTTATTTAATGTATATGAGTACACTCTAGCTGTCTTCAGACATACCAGAAGAGGGCATCAGATCTCATTACAGATGGTTATGAGCCACCATGTGGTTGCTGGGAATTGAACTCAGGACCTCTGGAAGAGCAGTCAGTGCCCTTACCTGCTAAGCCATCTCTCCAGCCCCACAGTATTTAAATTAACACTCTGGTGGGTTTTAACTACCAGCATAACAGAAAAGGAACAAGATCTGCTGGGCATGGTGACACTTGCCCATCATTCAGAGGTTGAAGCAGGATCATAAGTTCAAGGCCAGCCCAAGCTACACAACCAGACTTGTCTCAAAAGAGAACATTGCTGGGCATGGTAGTACAAGCCTTGAATCCCAGCATTTTGGAAGCAGAGGCAAACAAGTCTGTGACTTACAAGGCAGTCTTGTCAACACAGAGCTGCAGGCCAACCAAATGCTACATAGTGAGACTCTTTCTTAAAAAAAAAAAGGGGTTGGGGATTTAGCTCAGTGGTAGAGCGCTTGCCTAGCAAGCGCAAGGTCCTGGGTTCGGTCCCCAGCTCCGAAAAATAGAAAAGAAAAAAAAATAATAAAATCAAATCAAATCAGGATATTGGTTTGATTTGATACAATACTTAGGATCCCATGAAGAACCTTAGTTCAATGAGAAAGAGTGCCACTATATATCTAGGAAGTGGGAAAGGAGAGTTTAGAATTATGAATGTTAAAGGGGAACTGGCCATCACCACTTTATATATATATATTACTTTTTGTATTATTTATTTATATGAGTACACTGTAGCTGTCTTCAGACACACCAGAAGAGGGCATCAGATCCCATTACAGATGGATGTGAGCCACCATGTGGTTGCTGGGAATTGAACTCAGGACCTCTGGAAGAGCAGCCAGTGTTCTTAACTGTTGAACCATCTCTCCAGACCTATAATTTTTAATATATTGGGGAAAGTTGAGCAGTAAAAGAAATAAAAACCATGTTTAATGCAATATTTGTTTGGCTAGGTTTTTGACTGTTTGGTTATTGTTGTTGTCGTCTCTCTCTCTCTTTGTAGCTCTGAGAACCCACTATAGAGCAGGTTGGCCTTGGACTCAGACAGCCTGCTGCCTTTGTCCCCAGGGCTCTTATTAAAGGTGTGCCCCATCACATCAAGGGCAATACAGTGTTCATAAGTATACAGGAAGCGCTAAAAACATGGAAAGGTATTAAGTAGAAGAATATAGATTTTGATTTTTTTCCATAAAATACATTTATGTAATATAAAGTGCTAATGTTCATCCTTCATGTGTTGACACCACTAGTCTCAAACAAATTCACCATGTAATCCGTAAAAGGTAAGAGGTGTTAAGACTCAAAATGTAGGGGGCTATAGAGTAAAATTATTGGGTCACTGGCTACATCATCCTTGGGAAGGATCAAGTCATTTCTCATGCAAGGGTCTGCAAGAGACCTTTGTCCGTGGATAAAGGGACAAAGCTCATAACCTATGTTTGGCTCCTGGAACCCACATGGTATAAAGAGAGCATTGGCTCTTGGAGCAAGTTGTCCTCTGACCTCCATGTGGGATGTGGGTAAGGAGATGCCTTCCCCCCATAAATTAATTCATGAAACAAAATTTTAAAAGAAAAATTTAGGATAGAGAATTTTTAAAAAGTAATTTCTCATGGAACCCCAAATAGTTTCATGAAAATAAGTTCTTTCAAAAGATTGAATCCGGAGTTGGGGATTTAGCTCAGTGGTAGAGCGCTTGCCTAGCAAGCGCAAGGCCCTGGGTTTGGTCCCCAGCCCAGCCGGAAAAAAAAAGAAAAAAAAAAAGGTAACGTCAAAAGATTGAGTCCGGCCCCTTTTGGCTTTCTGGCACCTTGTCTTGCTATGTGATATCTTCCTCTCAAACATGCAACCACAAGGATGTCACCTACCCTGATGTTATGCAGCCAGAGGGGACCTCACAAAACCCAGTGTCATGCTGCTAGGTGAACTGCTTTTCTTTATACTGTATCTAGCCTCATATCTTGTCACAGTAGCAGAAAGCGGTCTAATATATATGGTGAAAAAACCTTGTAGCAATATTGAATCCACACATGCACCATGAGACTTGTGGATTTCAAGCCAAATTTGGCCATTTTTTTTTTCATATTGTCTGACTTTTTGGGTAGTACAATTATAGGCACTAATTGTAATGCTCAGGGGCTGACGCCTTCTTCAACATCCTCTCAAGATGTGCTTGAACCCTGGTGATTCTTTTCAAAGGATGACCTGGATAATCAAATGTATTTAGAAATCTCTATAACTTTAACGTTCCTTTAAAACCCCATATCAGAGCATCTAGGAAGCCAGGTATGATGGTGACCTAAGCATCTGGGAGGCAGAGGCAGGACTGTAAGTTTGAAGCCAGCATAGGCTACCTAGTAAGACTTAGTCTCAAAATACCAAGGACTAAAGCTGTATGTAGCTCAGTGACAGAGTTCTTCTTTGCCATTCCCTAGGCTCTAGGCTTGATCCTAGCACAGAAGAAAGAAAGCTGTTAAGAAATACTGCCACAAAGAGATGTGTTGTTGTTATTAAATTGGTCGATTTACTGGGCTCTTTCAAACCATGCAATCAGGAATAACTGTTTGTTTGTTTTAAAGATTAATTTATTTATTATGTATAAATACACTGTAGCTATCTTCAGACATACCAGAAGAGGGCATCAGATCTCATTACAGATGGTTGTGAGCCACCATGTGTTGCTGGGAATTGAACTCAGGACCTCTGGAAGAGCAGTCAGTGCCCTTAACCATCTCTCCAGCCCCCTCAGGAATAACTATTTACCAAGCAGTATAAAGAAGCAGCAGAGGCTTTTTTTTTTTTTAATGGGAAGCAATAGCAGACCTACTAATGAGTTAGCTGGCCAATTAACTTAGCAGAAGGTTGTAGACAGTAAGGGTCAGTGAACTCCAGGTCTCCACTTCCTCAGTGCTGGGGTTTCAGGTGCATGCTGCTGTGCCAGCCTTTTTTTTTTTTTTTTAAACATGGGTGCTGTGGACCCAAATTCAGGTCCTCGTGCTTGCAAAGGAAGCATTTCCTACTGCATTCCTTTCTTCTGATTAGCCCTTCCCAGTGCATCCCCTTTTCACAGATACAGGATACACTTACAGGATACATATACATTAGTGTGATATGGGTCATGTAGATAAGGCTGAAGTATAGCTTCAAACATAGGTGCGTGCCTCAGATATACAGAAGTGTAGTACATGACCCAAACTGAAACCTCTTCTATGAAACTAAGAGAGAATGCTGCAGGGGTGGGGGAGACAGTGGGTGGCCCCCCAAGAACTACCCTAGCTGTAAAAGAAAGCATATGAAGAAAGATTATAGATTCTCAGATTATAGGTTTTGCCCACTACTTTTTCCATGAAATAGTTTTCAATGCACTATTAGCAGGTTTATTTTTTAATGAAACTAAATATATTTATTTTTGATGAAAAATGGTCTCATAAGATCTAGGCTGATTCCAACTGACTTTGTAGTCATTCCCTTAAAATCCCCTTAAACCCTTGAACTCCTGCTCCTCCTGCCTCCTCCTCTAAGTGCCATTTTCTAAGTAAGATAATTAATGTGTAGAGAATCTTTGACTTGTCCATGATATTATAGCTCATAGCTAGCTGGCTTGCATAAAAAGTCTGTCTGTCTGTCTCTCTCTGTCTCTCTCTCTGTGTCTCCCCCCCCCCATGTATGTCTGTGTACCGCATGTATGAAGTGCCCATGGAGGCCAGAAGAAGGAGTCAGATGCCCTGGGATTGAAGTTACAGATCTCTATGAACT
Source organism: Rattus rattus (assembly GCF_011064425.1). Classification (NCBI taxonomy): domain Eukaryota; kingdom Metazoa; phylum Chordata; class Mammalia; order Rodentia; family Muridae; genus Rattus; species Rattus rattus. The sequence goes on along the minus strand of NC_046161.1, from coordinate 47,687,963 downwards.
GCTATCTATGGGTAGTATTTAATTGTTTCTGATAATCCATTTTATTATATAAAAAAATATTCTGAGAAGCCAGGCATTACTTTTCTGCAGAAGATACCAGAAGCACTGGATTAGGGGCTGGGAGCTGGCTCAGTGATCGGAGAGCTTGCTGTTTCAGCAGGAGAACCTGAGTTCAAAGCTTCAGCATTCATATAAAATGGCATGCATTTGTTTATGCAGGGTTGTACATAGCCGAAGCTGGCTTCAAACTCATGATTCTCCTGCCTCACCCTCTCAGTCTTGGGATTATAGGCATACACTACCATGACTAGCTCTGTGGACCTCATTTTCTAATGGGGGGGGGAGAGTTGAGATATAATCAAATAAGCTGAAAATGAATGTATTCATTGCTATGGAGAATAAGAACAAAAAACAGCAACTAGAATACTGGGGATGGCAAGAGCAACACTATTACCAAATGAGGATGTATCGTGAAAGAGAAATAAAACGTGTCCACAGGGGAGTGGATTGAATGACATATTCAAAGGGAAAATGGAGCCTATCAGTCCCTTCTCAGTATCTCTTGGAACCTTTGTAACCACAACCTAATTTTTTTTAATTGGGAAGATGCCAGAATTATTAATGTTTGCGTGAAGAAAGACTAGCCTAACTTCAAAGCGTTGAGTTTCAGAATCCCAGGCAAGGGCAGGCACTGAGCCCTGCTAAAACGCGAGGGCAGACTTTCGTTGTAAGCAGTCCTAAGGGTCAGCATTACAAGGCAAAAGGGGCAAGCGAGTGATGGCAGCACATTGCCTGTTCCCACAAGGGCAGTCAGAACACACCGCCCTGGCTGGGAAAGAGGCTAATGCATCTGCGGGCTGCTAGCTGCCAACGGTCTTCAGCATCAAAGCACTTTTGTCTTCTAAATGCCTATTTTACAGTTGGCAAAGCCACAAGATGGGCATTTCCAGGAGGAGCATCTGATTCACTTAACCCAAGTCGGCAGATGCCCAGTGTCTTAAAGAGCCTGAGGTCCATCCAGCAAAGTTCATGATGACACACAAACACTATATAATTTAAATATTTATATATGACACTGCTATAAATCCAAGCACTCCAGGGCCTGTGGAGTGTTGTCCTCCATACAGCAACATCATCTTCTTTTCATGGCTTGCCAAAAAATGAGGGAGCTGTTTGAGATATCGTTTATATATTTTTAGAACCTTAATAATTGTTCTTTGTGCCAAAAGACTCCAAATTCCCCATAGAAGTCCACTCTCAGTTTGTTACATTAATCAAACATTAAGTAAGTCTTTATAAATCCAAGTGGGCTCTGAGGCTGCTAGCAATTACTCATGTATACATTATCTCTGGAGAAAAGAGAAAGAAAGAGAATTCAGCAGCTAAAACTCTAGTAGCCATGTTGAGCATGGTGGCACACACCTATAATCTCAGCACTGGAAAGCTAAGGCCAGCTTTGAGGCCAGCCTGGGCTATGCAGTGAATGTTGGGAAGAGCTGGAGAGATGTCAGAAGCCATGTAACGCATGGTTCTAGAAGCATTTAACTTGTCAAACCTAAGGAAGCAGGAAATAGAGCGATCAAGAAAGATCTAGATTTAGAGACCTGAAGAGCAGAGAACATTGTCCTTAAAATTAACAATACTGTACTATACACTTGAAAATTAAAGATGTGTGACAACTTGGATTTGAGATGTCCCCCAAAGCTTGTATGAAAGGGACTTGTTTGCCAGCTGGTGGGCTTGGGAGACTGAATCCTGACCTAATGACTAGATTGATCCCCTGATGCTGTCATAGTTTGATGGTGATGTGAAGAAGTGATGAGTGATTGAGAGAAATGTCACTGAAAGATGCTTGTCCCTGGAGTGGGTGTGTTCTTTCTCTCTCTTCATCCCCCTCTGCCTATCACTTTCCTCTATCTCTACAGTTCTCTCATCTCCCTCTCCTCTCCTTCTTTGTCCCTACGATCCTTAGGTGAGCAGTTCTGCTCCTCCACACCCTGTCTCCTGTGATGCTTTTCCCTTACCACACAGTGGGGTCAAGGGACTTTGGGCATAAGGCTCTGAGACCATGAGAGAAAAAAATTTCTCCCCTTAAATGTCTTTTCTCAGGTATTTGTCAGGGTGACAGTCTGGCTGACTAACATAGAGGAGAGGGAGTAGGAGAGGGAGAGGGAGAGGGAGAGGGAGGCAGAGAGAGAGGAGATGGAAAGATGTCTCAGTGGTTTAGAGCACATACTGCTCTTCCTAAGGACCTGAGTTCAATTCCCAGCACCTGAATCAAGCAGCTTACAAGTGCCTATAACCTCATCTCCAGGGAGATCTGACACCTCTGACCTCTGTGAGCATATGCATTCATATGCACATTACCCACAAGCCCCACCTCCACACATAATAGGAAACAAGTGAAAGATGCTCTGACCACTGCTCAGACTGCCTTGATAGAATGGATGAGATTGTTCCTAAGCTGGAGAAGCAAGTTTAGAAGAACCAGTGGATCCTGTGAGCTCTGAGCAGAAAGAACCACAGGAAGCCTATAGTCCCCACATGATGGTGCTGTGTGCTCTCCCTGACTGCTCACCCACCGCCATAAGAAGACCCGAGGAGCCAGTTGACAGCCTGGGCTAATTCAGTAGAAGCATTAGTGTTCTCTAGTGAAAGCATTCCTCATCTGACTGCAAAAACTTCTTTATCAGCAAAATTTAAAAGAATTAAAAGCATTCACAGTATTCAGTGACTCACATGCCAAACATGGTAACTCATAACCCCTGTTCTTGGGAGGAGATGGCAGAGGAATTGCCTAGAGTTCAAGGCCTAGTCTGCTACAGTGTGAGTCACTATCAAAAAGCGAAAAAGAGATTGAAAATAAAAAAAGATTTAGTGACTCATTAAATGCAATTGAGAAAGAGAAAGGCTCCGTCACTCACCCGTCAACCATACCTTCCCATACAACAACTTTGACTTGTGGAGAGAAAAAAAAAACCTACTTCTTGTACTGTTCATTAGTTTAGAATTTCTACATTCTGAAGGATCATGCCAGAGTCTTGCAAGGTGATATCCTCTGGCATGGCATTATCTAAATCTTCATGAACCTTTCCAAGGTTGTACAGGAGCAGTTGCCTCTCAAGGGATAGTGACAAGCTCTTGGAATCCCATTGTTGACATTAGCCCCCTTTCCGTCGTCACCATGATTAGCCGAATGCTTTAACCAGTGCCCTATATATAGTACCATGGCAAGGAACGAGGCATTCTGTGATTTCATGGATGGCTGCTAAGATGTCCTGATTCCAGAGTAAATCCTTTACAGTGAGACTGCCCAACTTCTCACATCAGTGGCTGCTGGAGATGTGGGTAGCAAACAGGGATGGCCCAGGCCAACCTGGATAAGGGGAAGTCCCTCAAACCCTGGCACAGCTCCCAAGGCCACTTTTCATTCAAACTAGAGTGAAAATCTTTACTGACAATGGCAGGACAGAATATTTTGATTATCAAGATTCCTCTATGGAGGAGCCTTTTGGTGAGCTTTCATATAAGCTATGAGTGTTCACTACATTTCATCAACACATCCCTCAAACATCTCTATAACCAATGCTCTGATCGTGGCGTTTGTGTCTGATATGACAACCCCTTAGCCTGTGCTAATGAGTTGCTGTGGATCTTATGCCACATCTGTCCTCTAGAAAGAGTAGACCATGCGTGGAGTCACAGAAGCTTTCCAAATGGGAGTTTCCCTTTTCCACTTATCTTTAAGCTCACCAAAGAAGTGGAGCTGACTGGTGCTAACTTGCTCTCTCTCTCTCTCTCTCTCTCTCTCTCTCTCTCTCTCTCTCTCTCTCTCCCTCCCTCCCTCCCTCTCTCTCTCTCTCTCCCTCTCCCCCTCTCCTTCCCTTCCTCCCTCTTTCCTTCCCTCCCTTCTTCCCTCCTGTCTGTCTGTCTGTCTAGTGACAAAGCGCAAGCCTGGTGAATCAAAGAATACCCTGCTCACAGTGAGCGTCCAAGTTGCACAGTCATTTGGTAGTCTATAGATAGGCATTGAGTCTCTTTCAAGCCAGGTTATGAGCCAGGAACTATTTCAAAGGTGTAATAAGCTTTGACAAAGAGCATGTCTCTGGTATAAAATGTCACTCCTATGAGTGTTCATTGGAGTCTTCCCTGGGCTTAATAGAACATCTCATTCTGCTGTGTACACTTGAGGCTGACACCATGAGATCTGATGGCTTAGATGGCAAAGTTGCTTTCATTATAGCATATATCAGTGATTTTCAACCCTCCTAATGCTACTACAATCCTTTAATACAGTTCCTCATGTTGTGATCCCCCAACCACAAAATTATTGTTGTTGCTATTTAATAACTGTAAATTTCCTTCCATTGTGATCCTAGTTGACCCCTGTGAAAGTTGTTTGACCCCCCAAAGGGGTTATGACCACAGGTTGAGAACTGCTGGCATAGACCAAATGAAGGTACTTCACCTGTTAAAGGTAATACCTTCTGGGTCTCACACTTATGGGTCAGAGAAGTATATTATTCTATAAAAATTTCTTCTAAGATTAAAAAAAACCTATCTTTCTTCTTGGCAGGGGCATAAGATATACAAATACAACTATAAGGTGGTGTACAAGCCTGGTAACCTGAGTTTAATCCCAGAACTCATATGTGGTGGTTTGAATAGGTTTGGCCCCCCAGAGATTCACGTGTTTGAATGCTTGGTCATAGGCAGTGACAATATTAGGAGGTGTGGCCTTATTGGAGGAGGTGTGGCCTTATTGGAGGAAGGGTATCACTGTGAAGGTGGGCTTTGAGGCTTCCTTATGCTCAGGCTCCTCCCAGTGTGGTATGCACGCTGCCATGCTTCCCACTGTGATGACAATGGACCGAACCTCTGAAAGTGTAAGCCAGGCCCAGTTAAATGTTAGCCTTTGTAAGAGTTGCCTCAGTCATGGTGTCTCTTCACAGCAATGAAACCCTAAGACACCAGAGAAGGATGGAAGGAAAGAATTGAATCCTTATATTTGTGCTCTGGCCTTCACATGCATGCTGTAGCAAGTCCACACGAATGCATCATACATATACAGTGATGGTTATGATGATGATAATGACGGCTGCAATGATGATGATGGTTTTTTTGAGATAGGATGTCACTGTGTATCCCTGGTTGGCCCCAAATTCACAGAGATCTACTTGCCTCTGCTTCCCAAGTGGTGTCTTTAAAGGTGCACACTATCATGCCCAGCTAGTTAATTTTAAAAGCTCCTACAACTCACTTTCTTTGGTCTCATCTACATGTCTTCAGCTTAAGAGTCAGTTCCCACAAAAAACTTTACTGAGATCACTGACCACTATATGTTAATTCGCCTCTCCAAATACCGATAGCAAATGCTGTTATGTAAAACATGAGGTCAAACTACTAATGGATGGCATGTTAGACAACATTTTTGTACTGCTCTTATCTCTTTATCCTGACTTTCATTATTCTGTCATGTCTCTTCTTTCCTCATCAGCTGTGTTGGTGACCCTAACCAGATCAGCCATTCATTCATTCATTCATTCATTCATTCATTCACAAAGATACTAGAAGATCATTCTGTTCTATGCACTTGAAGAGCAGTGGGTATTCAACAGTAAACAAAACAGACATGGCCCTTCATGCCTCTCAGTTAGCCATCCAGTAGCGTGCACAGAGCGAGTGGAAAGGAGGGGTATAGGAGGAAGCCATGCAAGAGTCCCAGCAGTGTTCCTTGGCACCACTTGGGACTGGGTATAATTAATTCATAGTGACTTCAATGATGGACTGCTGAACCACCTCCTCGGCACGAATTGCAGTTAAATTTGTTTTTACATTTTCTCATTTTGGGTGAGGTCATACACATGACAAAAGACAGCTTGCAAGAGTAAGCTCTCTCCTTCCACCATGTGGGCCCTGAGACTGAACTCAGGTCATCAGGCATGGCAGCGAGCACCTCCACTCATCTCACTGGTCCCCAAACCTAGGCCATTAGAGATGAGAAAATCTAGGAACAGGTACTGTTGAACAGCTCACCAGAGTAGCCGTGGATATCAGCAGAATGACAGGACTTGAGACAGAGAAAAGTCAAGTGCTAAAATCTCCGTAGAGATTGCCCCAGAACTGACAGATGCTAGCAGATGGCCTCAGTTTCAAAGGAGCAGAGGATTTGTTTACAGCAGGGATTGGAGGGAATAACTGGGGGAGGGGTTGGCTCGGAATCTTCCTGAGGCCTAGCCAGAGTCTGGCATGATGGTGCATGTCTACAATTCCAGCACTCAGGAGGCTGAATTAGGAGCAACTGGGCTGCATAGAAGTCCTAGGCTGTCCTAGACTTGGAAAACCATGTCTTAAAGATAGAAGATGGCAGCGGAAGCCCCTCATGGCTGGCAGAAGCCCCATGAGGACTGACCAACTCTGCTGCCATCTGGGCCCAGACCCAATGCTTTGAGTAGGTCCACCCTAACATCTATCCATCTGTGAGCTGCTGGAGCAGGTGGAGCAGCTGGTCCTGCAGAACCAGATATCATCACTGGATAGGGCCTATCCTATGATGCGGCTGAGGTAGGGAGGCATGTGGCAGCCTGGAACTTGCACAGAACCTGCCCTCCCCAAGCCCCCAGCCAGCTTAGCCATAAAATCACCTCGACTCTGGGCAACAACAGAATATCTAAGTCTCAGTTATGGTCCAGTATTTATAGTGTGTCAGAAACCAGACGCCCGAACCAGACTGATGCAATGAATATTTGCATGTGAAGCTGTTAGAGAAGAAAACAAAAACTTTGTGACACACTGCAGTTTCCAATGCTACAACGAATGAATATGCAATGGAGAGGTGGGAAAGATGGGGGAACGGAGAGGTGTGTGTGCATGGAAAGAGACAGAACTAGAGACATGAGGCAATGACAAGTGTGTGAGAAAGCTAATGTTACCACTAAGGCCCATGCAGATGTCTGGTGTGCCAAGGGGGCCATGTCTTCATCTGTGCTCCTGCAGAAGCTAAGGACTATGTTGACGTCCATGGCCTGTGTTACCACTGAAGGCCATGCACATGTCTATGGCCTGAAGCCACGTTGATATCTATGGATCTTGCTGCCAGAGGGCATGTTGATGTGTGCTGTCACCTGAGGAGGCCATGTTGATGTCCCTGTGATGAGCTGCTGCTGTGGAGCATATCGTTGTCCTTGGCCAGTGTAGCTCTAGAGACCATGTTGATGTCCTTGGCCATGATGGCGTCTGTGGTTGGTGCTACAGCAGAGGGCCGTGTTGATACCCCGTGGTCTGTACTGCCACCAGAGACCATGCTGAGGTCTGTAAGTACATGCTGACTCCAAAGACCATATGGATATCCGAGGTCTGCGCTCCCCTGACTATAAAGGGCAAGGAAGCCATTTTTATAGTAGGATGCCTGACTGCAGACTCACAGGTGAGACTGAGGGATGTAGAAGGCTGCAGTGACAGTCCCCAGCCCATCCCTACAACAAAGAACGGTAACAACCTAGACAGGAAACCATAGAAGAGAACTCTTAAGAAATAGTAAGGATGCTGAAGTGTAGCTCTCCACAATCCTGGGCTTCTGGTGGGTTGGCAGAAAAACCTAGTTTTCTTTAAGGGGCTGGTTACTGGAGTTTGACCATGCTTCAGTGAGTGTATAGGCAACATAAATTAAATTTGTGGCTCTTTTCTTTTCTTTTCTTTTCTTTTTTTTTTTGTTCTTTTTTTCGGAGCTGGGGACCGAACCCAGGACCTTGCGCTTCCTAGGTAAGCGCTCTACCGCTGAGCTACATCCCCAGCCCCTCTTTTCTTTTTTTAAGGGGGTGGGTCATAAAGGTGGGGAATGGACCTAGAAAGACTAGGAAGTGAGTGTGATTGGTGTGCATGATGTGAAATTCTAAAATTATTAATGAAAATATTATGAAAAAAGAAAGATGGATGAAAGTACAGGAGTGGGGAGGGGTGTCACTTGGGAATATGCTAAGAATTTTGAGGAAAAACTGGGAGGTAGTGAATAAAGGGGGGAGGGTAGACACTTTCTCTGCATTCAGAAAGCAAATTTGTTTTGTTTTGTTTTTCCTAGGAGTGTTAGGTCTTGAACCTGGGGCCTCATGAGTGCTAGACTAGTACTTATTAACCAAAAGCCCCTGCCGTAGAAGCAAAGGCACACGTACTGTTGAGTCACTGAACTACTGTGGCTTCAGGGATGAGAATAATGCAGAAGACAAGGATATAGGATCCCACTGTACCGTCATAGAGGTCTCTGGTCTTGGACAAGTAGATGAGTTTAGTGTGGAACACTGACAGCTTGGACCCTGACCCTCAAGAGTTCCTCGGCATTTGGCACTTCCCATCACCATTTTAACTAGTTAGTCCCACACAGCAAACGTTTTGTGACATCTAGGATTTACCAGCCAATATGATGTAAGACACATGTATAAAATATGTTTAACCTTCAAGGAACTATGAACTGAGTCAGACATACTTACATATTCAGTCATCACATATATGAATTGGTGTAAATATAATAGCAGTGTGCTAACAGTTCAGTGGAATTATATGAGAAAGGAGTCAATGGCAGAGAAGGCTTCTCATTTCTTGAACTATTGAAGGAGAAATGGGAGTGTGAAAGACATAAGAGCCTTACTGAATTACAGGATAGGAGAGATTTTTTTTCCCCACCCGCCCATAGGAGATATTTTAAGATTTGATTTAGTATCCTACAAGTTCTCCCTTTGCATCCTCTCTGCTGTTTTGTGTTTGGTTTTTTTGTTTGTCTTGTTTTGTTTTGTTCTGTTCTGTTCTGTTCTGTTCTGCCTCAAGTATTTCAGTCTGGCCTCAAACTCATTATGTAGGTAGACAAAGAAGACATTTGTGCGTGTGTGTGTGTGTGTGTGTGTGTGCGTGTGTGTTGTATACATATATACTTGTTTATGTGTGCGTGCAGAGGCTCATGCAAATGTGTGTAGTGAGTGTAGAGACCTGAGGTCAATCTCAGGTATGTGTGTGTGTTGGGGGTGGTTTTTTAGGGTGTTTTTTTTTTTGTTTTTTTTTTTTTTTTTTTTTTGGTTCTTTTTTTCGGAGCTGGGGACCGAACCCAGGGCCTTGCGCTTCCTAGGCAAGCGCTCTACCACTGAGCTAAATCCCCAACCCCGTGTGTTTTGTTTTTGAGACTGGTTTTCTTTGTGTAGCCGACTGTTCTAGAGCAGACTGGCCTTGAACTCAAGATATACCTCTGCCTCCAAGGCTAAAGGCATGGGCCACTGCCTGGTGTCTCTATCTTACGGTTTTTGAGTCCTGTTTCTCACTGGCCTAGAACTCACCCAAATATACTAGCTGCCTGGACAGCAAGTCCCAGAGGTCTGCCTGTCCCTGACTCCCAGGTGCTAGGATTACAATTTTGAGCCACCACACACACTTTAAAAAAAACAAAAACAAAAACAAAAACAAAAACCATGAGTTCTAGGGACCAAACTCAGATGTTCATGCTTTCTTGGCAAGCACTTTACCAACTAAGTTAGCTTCTCAGCCCAGTCTTGAACTTCTCATCCTTCTACCCTCACCTCCTGAGAAGGGATTACAGGAGTGTGCCACCATTTGTATTACATTTGGTGCTAAGGATTGAACTCAGGACTTCCTGCATGCTAGGCACTCTGCTGAGTTACATCCCTAGTTTTCTATTTGTCTATATGATCTAAACTCAATTTTATATTAACTCTTCTACCAAATACTTAAAAATAAAACCTCATAAGATACCGTAAGACGATATACTGCCTAAGTTCTTATATATCTAAAAATGTTATTTTAATATTCTGTCAGCATATGAAATAGGCATACGTGTTAAGCAGAATATTTTCGTTCACTTATGATACTTCATATTGGGTTTATAAATTCTAGTTAAATGACATTAAGGTGTCTTCAAATTTGATTTTGTGTTTCGTTATTCAAAGGAGGGAAGAAGAGCATTGTCCTTACATGTCTTTTCTGTTTTTCAGATCAATAACTCGATCCTATTACCGCAACTCAGTTGGAGGATTTTTAGTGTTTGACATTACTAACCGACGGTCTTTTGAACATGTGAAAGATTGGCTAGAAGAAGCAAAAATGCATGTGCAGCCTTTTCAGATTGTATTTCTACTGGTGGGACATAAATGTGATCTAGCTTCACAACGTCAGGTTTCAAGGGAGGAAGCTGAGAAACTGTCAAAGGACTGTGGAATGAAGTACATAGAAACCTCAGCCAAGGATGCCACGAATGTTGAAGAGTCCTTTACAATCTTGGCAAGAGACATATATGAACTTATTAAAAAAGGAGACATTTGTATTCAGGATGGATGGGAAGGGGTTAAAAGTGGTTTCGTTCCAAATACTGTGCATTCTTCTGAGGAAGCAGTGAAGCCTAGAAAACAGTGCTTCTGTTGACTCCAGCCTGTCGAAGACCTACCACAGACAGACATGTCGCTCTGGATAGATGTCAACATGGACAGCAGAATGACAAAAGGAGGGAACATCTACCAACATCCAGACCCATTTCATAAGCTGGTGGACACAACGCTGTGTCCACTCAACACCAACAGACTGGGTAGTCTGCTAAGTTAGGAGGAAAAGGAGACAACTTTTTTCTTGAAACCAGGGTCTACAAAGTTACATCCCTTCTCACTTTGTTAGGGTATAGCTGACCTTAGTGCCCAGATGTGTCGGTATTAATCATCCCTCTTGACAGTTGAAAATAGGTTTTCTCATATACATGTAATTCAGCTGAAAAGAATGTATCAGGATTCATTTTCTCCTGGGTTAACTAGTATTGAAAACAAAGTGCACTTGAAGGGCCAATGAGGTGATTCACTGGGTGAGGAAGCTTGCCACCAGATCTGTAGACTTGAGTTTCATTCATTCCTGGAGCCACTGTGGTAGAAGGAAAGAACCCACTTCCCTTGAAGTTGTCCCCTGACCCCCATGTGCATGCTGTCATACACATGCACATACAAATACACATGAGCAAGTACAGGGCCATAATAAATAATGTTGAAAATGCATAAGGTACAACTCGAAGGCTGTGGCTGTGGCTCAGTGGTAGAATGTTTCTTTAGTTCTGAAAACCTAGATTCAATCCCCAGTATCAAAGCTAGAGCAGGAAAAAAGCAAAGTACTTAAAAGCAGTCTTAGAAATATTGACTAGGGGCTGGAGAGATGGCTCAGTGGTTAAGAGCACTGACTGCTCTTTCAGAGATCCTGAGTTCAAATCCCAGCTACCACATGGTGGCTCACAATGATCTGTAATAGGATCTGATGCCCTCTTCTGGTGTGTCTGAAGATAGCTACAGTGTACTTATATATAATAAATAATTTTTAAAGAAATATTGGCTAGAACTAAAATACACATTTTCTTTTTAAAATAGAGTTGCCATTCTTGGAACATAATAAAGTAAGTTTTATATTCCCTTTTTGTTCCTAGATTTATTGCTCCTGGAATCTTTACATTTGATAAGGTATCTAAATTTTCAAAGGAGGTGCTTTAAGCAAATATTGTAAGGAAATAAAAGGATCACTCAATATCAAATACTTTGACGTTATTGTACATTGTCCAAATTTAACAATGCTTATATACTGACATTTTCAAAGAAAATTACAGTTTACCTTGAACTACTTTCAAAATTATCAATATACATACACAGTATTTTTTTTTCAAATTTCCAAATTATCCCATTTCCAGTAAAAGTGTGGATAAGATGTTCTGAACAAGAAAAATGGTGTTAGGAACTCGATTTAGCATTCAGAATTCATTATACAAACTCATTAGTAGAAGGGAAGATAAAATACTCAGTTAAGTGAATAAAATAATGTTCAATTCTTTTTAAAAATATTGTTTTTCAGGGGTTGGGGATTTAGCTCAGTGGTAGAGCGCTTGCCTAGGAAGCGCAAGGCCCTGGGTTCGGTCCCCAGCTCCGAAAAAAAGAACCAAAAAAAAAAATATATTGTTTTTCTTCTTTACAGATAGTTTTGCTATATAGCTCAGATCCACTTGCCTCAGTCTCCCCAGTGCTGGGTACATGACACCATGCCCAGCTCCTTAATATGTTAGCATGAGGTTTGAGACCGGGTCTCACTCTGGGAGCCCTTGTGGACCTCAAACTCAGAATGGGATGTAGACTAGGCTGGATGTTAACTTTAGAGATCTGCCTGCTTCTGCCTCTGTGTGCTGGGATTAAAAGTTTTAACTTACTGCTTGAATAGGCATGGAAAGGACATTTTATCACAGTGTTTTATAATATGTCTATCTGTTCTATGCTATAAATTGCGAAGTGTATCTAATTACCCAATGAAGCTGGCATTTTTGACACTGTAAGGCTCTTATGCTTAAGCCATAATGACTTAATGTGTGTGAAAAGCAAAATGGTTTGGTGTAAAGAACACTAAGGAAAGAATCAGAAAACATATCTCTAAGCTACCTTTGCCTGCTTTTTTCTGGTTTATAAAATGAGCCTACCAGACTCATTTATTTAATTCTATAGAGTTATTCTGAAAATCAAGCAGATGGTGTTAAAGATTTGAGTGCAGAAAGCATAATACAGGGGCTAGAGAGATGGCTCAGTGGTTAAGAGCACTGACTGCTCTTCCAGAGGTCCTGAGTTCAATTCTCAGCAACCACATGGTGGCTCACAACCATCTGTAATGGGGATCCAATGTCCTCCTCTGGTGTATCTGAAGACAGTGACAGTGTACTCACATACATGAAATAAATAAATAAATCTTTAAAAAAAAGAAAGCATAATACAAGTGTTATGCTGGTTCTGGACATATCATTATGCTTACAGTGGATAAGAATTTTCTTGAGTTCTTTCTTTTTATTTATGTGTGAAGATACCAGAAGACAGTGTGTTCTCATGGGCCCAGGGGAGCTCTTGGCTGGCGTTTGCCTGCTGTCCTTCTACCTTGAGCTGCTGTTGAATTAGTGTTTCTCTAAAGTGCAAACAACAGACAAGAAAGCCCTGGGAAAATTAATTCAACCAAAAAATCGTGTCTGAAAGTATTTTGTGCAACTTTGAAGTAGGTATTTAATTGTATTTTAAAATATAAACACTTGTACATTTTCTAGATTTGTGTATTTTTAATAGTACTCATGAAGAAAAGAACATAAATTATGTCACTATGAAAGTTTTGGATATTTATATTGTCAATATTTTTATGTCCCAAGGCTGTTTTGTGGGAATGAATGCAAACTGCCCCTCCCCACACAAGTCTATTTTTACTGTAACAATTTTGAATTCCATCACATCCAAAATGGAGTGACTTAAAATGCAGAATATCTAACGGTTTCAAGTACAGTTACCTGGGTCTACTTGTCAAGCTAAAAAACTGCGATTGAAAGTGTGATTTCATTTTCAGTGGACACCTTTTATATTAATGCTGGATAAAGACTAAAGTCTTGCCTGAAGGATAGGATGTGTTCCATACTCAGAATAGAAGCTGGAAGAACAGATGGGAAGAAGGGGACTCCAATAGTTGATACTTGCACAAGCAAGTTCTACAACTCTGTGTCTCTCAACTCTTTGGTTATCAGGGTGTATGTGGTGTGTGTGTGTGTTTGATGAAAGTAAAAGGATAAATGGGGCGCCGTTGATTTTACTTTATGGAGGAGGTCTTTCCCTCCTCCTATGAGGAGGTATTATCAGTGTGTGAAATCTGAGCATGCTAACACACACTCTGGAGGTAGAGGCACACAGATTTCTGTGAGTTTGAGGCCAGCCTGGTCCACGAGATGTGAATACTAGGACAGCCAGGGGCTATGCAGAGAGACCCTATTAGTGAGTAAAAACTAAAGATTTAAGGCTGCCAGAGTGTATACCCTTATCCCCAAATCAATCAATCTATCTATCTATCTATCTATCTATCTATCTATCTATCTATCTATCTATCTATCTATCATCTATCTATACATACACACACATATACATATGTCTGTATGTATATGTGTGTATATAACTGACCTTTTTAATATATTGTTATAGAGGATGTGGACTATCATGCCAAAACAAAGTTTTACTGTAGACGAAAATATTTTGCCCAGGTTCCTTAAAAGTCAGACACACACCTTTAATCCCTAGCACTCAGGAGGCAGAGGTTAGGCAGATCTCTATGAATTTGAAGCCAGCCTGGTCTACAGAGCAAGTTTCATGTTGGCCAAAGTTACATGGTGAGACCCTGTCTTTAAAAATAGCCATACCTTGGGCTGGAGAGATGGCTCAGCGATTAAAAGCACTGGGTGCTCTTCCAGAGGTTCTGAGTTCAATTCCCAGCAACTACATGGTGGCTCACACCCATCTGTATTGGGAGCCGATGCCCTCTTCTGGTGTGTCTGAAGACAGTGACAGTGTACTCATATACATAAAATAAATAAATAAATCTTTTTAAAAAATAGACATACCTTACTTTATATTAATATTACATTTAAATTTATTTAATATTACATAAATTTAATACCAATAGATGTTGTAGCTAATTACCAAATATTATAATTTTATGAATGAACAAAAATCTACTTGGTGTACAAGAAATGTGTGCCTGGTTGACACTGCTCACCCTCAGTGCTAACACTCTGAGAACATGTAATGATGTGATGGTTACTATGTGTAAGCTTAGACACAATGTTCAAGTGGTCAGGATGCTTTTCAAGGTGACCTTTATGTTGTCTGCATCTTCATAGGAGCAAGTAAAGAGAGTTTCTGAGCCTGGAAACCTGAAGTACTTCATGAGCTTTCTTTACACCACTGAAAAACAGAATCTGGATTAGTGAAAACATTTTAAGGGGCTCGAGAGATGGCTAAGTAGTTAAGAGCACTGACTGCTCTTCCAGAGGTCCTGAGTTCAATTCCTAGTAACCACATGGTGGTTCACAACCATCTATAAATAAAATAAATAAATCTTTTTTTAAAAAAAAAAAAGGCATTTTAAGAATGATGTTTTTTTTTTTTTATGGCCCTTAGTTTAATGAAGAGCAGAACTTCCAAGAACTTCCAAAAGTTCAGAGTGCTCTGAATTTGCATAATTCCTTAGATCTGATCAAATAAAAAGGATATAAGCAAGACTAAAGATCCATTTGGGGGTTGGGGATTTAGCTCAGTGGTAGAGCGCTTGCCTAGGAAGCGCAAGGCCCTGGGTTCGGTCCCCAGCTCCGAAAAAAAGAACCAAAAAAAAAAAAAAATCCATTTGGATCCATATGGTTTCCTCATAGTTGCCCAGAAGGACTTAAGTTGGAAAAGCAAAGGGAACATCATCACCTCTAGGGGGAAATCACTCAGAGTTGATCTTTTGTACTTTAAAATAGTAAAGTAACAGGGCCAGGTGTGGTGTTGTACTGCTGTCATCCAGAGACAGCAGGGTCACTGCTATAGAGCAAAATCCCTTCTCAGTCAACAGTAAAACAGACGCCCAAACAAAGCTACTCTTAGAAATCTCACAGTTGATACATTCATGCTTCAGGACCTTAACGAACCTCAAATGCTTGCACCAATCTTTTCCTGGGCAACCAATCTTCACCTGTGAACTAAGAGACAATACTATTCTTTTGAACATGGGTGAAGTGCTATGCGATCCGACACTTCTATAACAGCAGACCGTACTTCTCTAACTAGACCAGAGCCCTGAGCCGTGGCAATCCGATCAATCACAACACACTCTCGTTCACTTGCTGCACACCGTGATGGTAAAGAAAGAAAACAAAGAGTCCTTTAAAGATTCATTACAAACAAATGTACCTTGCTATCTCTCTTGGTAAAAATTTTGTCTCTATTAAAATAGTGCCTAACATACTGTTGTAACTGTGCCATTCAATGACTACTAACATGGTTATGGTATTGAATTATGCCTTTTAAATGTGAGTTCCACATATTTTGTTTTAGTATATACATTCCATGGGAGGATACATGTTTTTCTGTCACCATCTCTTGATATTTTTTTCCAAAATGACAAGAAAAGTGAAGTATGGTATAAACTTGATCTATATTTTAATGGTACCTGGTTTAAAATAATGAAGACTATGACAGAAGTCTTCAAAACTATGGACCAAAATAAACAGTTTAACAAGTTAATTAGTCAAATGTTTTGTTATGGATACAGAAGGCTGAAAACATATTCCTGATCACACATTCTTCATTTCTTTTGACTGTATAAAACAAACCATTTGGCTAGCTTCCTATTTTACAACATTAGTAAACTGGGGTTACTCAAAGAAACAGAACCAATATTAAGCTAATAGGTGAAGATATTATTGTGTTGTATTTGTTACACTGCCAATTTGAACCTCTCTTGTGGAGGCTGTCAGTTCCAAAATATTCAGGCTGGAGACTCAAAAGAACCACTGCTGCAGTTGGACTTCAAAGGCCATCTGTCTGCCCAGAAACAGTGAAAACGGTCAATACTGACAATGATGTCAAGGCAGTCTTCTGGAGGATTCCATGTTGCTCAGAGCAGACCAGCTTCTTCCTTCTATTTAGCCCTTCAATTGATTAGATGACACCGACCCACGTTATGAAGGCTGAGATGCTTTACTCAAAGTCTACACTTTTAAATGTTAACCTCTGCTGCTGGCGTGGTGGCACATGCCTTTAAGCCCAGCACTCGGAGGAAGAGGCAGGCAGAGCTATGTGAGCCTAGTCTATATAGTGAGTTCCAAAAGGTCAGGGCTATGTAGAGATCCATAAAATAGGAAAAGAAAAGTTAATATCCTCCAAGTATACTTGCACATGCACTTCTAGAATAATCAGTAATGTCATGGCTCAGCAAAGTTGACACATTAAATAAGCCTCCCCAAAACCTAGAAAAACAAATAGATCCTTCCACCTCTGCTTCTCAAGCACTGGTACTAAAGGTATGTACCACCACTGCACAGCCCAATATTCAATTTTAAACGTTAACCATCAAGGAACCATGTCTAATCACTTTTTTATGAAGCTGCACAAAAGCAACACCTGCCTGCCCCCTGAACTTGACACACATTATGACTGAAATCATGTGGTCATTAAGTGTTGTCACAAACTATATTAATATAGTCCCACTGTTGCCGTTCCTACCAGGAAGCCTGCATGACCTCGCCTATCACCAGCTTTGGCCTGCATAAGTGAGCTGCAAGAAGTGAGCTTCTTGGAGAGAGACAAATGTCCTTTTATTAGGATAGTTTCTACTGTCCTTTCTGCGGGACACAGGTATTTGGAGAGCCTGTCACTTTACACAGTACATCCATTTAGTATGCTTAATTTTCTGGGCAGGCCTGTTAAGCCTTTATTCTACGGTCATGGCAGGTCTAGCATTCCAACAGCAGTTAACATGGACAGCATTCTCTGCCTTCCAGAGGTCATCCTAGAAAAAAGTTGGCACTATCTTCCAGGATTCTTGCCAGAGTATTAAATCTAATATTCCTGAAAATGCTCCCAAATCAAGAATATCTCCCTTACTAACAACCCCCCACACACACACAACTGCTTTTTCCTTGGCCTTCTGACCAAGTTTCTTTAAAAAAAAAAAGTGGCAAGGGCTGAAGAGCTAGCTCAGTGGTTAAGAGCACTGACTGCTCTTCCAGAGGCCCTGAGTTCAATTTCTAGCCACAACATGGTGGCTCACAACCATCTGCAATGGGCTCGGATGCCCCCTTCTGGTGTCTGAAGAGAGCAACAGTGTACTCATGTATATAAAATAAATAAGTCTTAAAAAAAAAAAAAACAACAACAACACTGCAAAGCAGGACATAATGGTATAAGCTTTTAATTCCAGCACTTGGGAGGCAGAGGCAGGCAGACCTCTGTGAATTTGAGGCAAGCCTGTCTATATAGTGAGTTCCAGGACACCCAGGACTACTAGAGAGATAGTTTCAAAACAAAACACAAACCAAAAACATTACCTAAGAACAAAAAGTCAAAAATTAAAACAAGACAAAACAGGAAAACAGTGGCAGGCACAATTCCTAGGCCCTGTCAGCTGCAGTCTTAGAACTGTCTTTTGTTTTGTTTGAGAGGGATCCACCTGCCTGTAGGAAGATTAAAGGTGTAAAACTCTTTGGGTTGTTTTGCTTAAAGATGTTGTTCTTGTTTAAAGATGATTTTTACTGTCCTCCCGATATATCTCCTGAGTACTTTAAAAATTATGCTAATGTGTTTCCTGCATGCACATATGTATGCCATTGGATCCCCTGGAACTACATACAGTTGGCTGTGAACCATATAGGTGCCGGGAACTGAACCTGGTCCTCTGAAAGAGCAACAGTACTATTAACTGCTGAGCCATCCCTCCAGTCCCTCCTGAGAATATTTTTAAATTAGTTTGCCAACTTAAAAAAAGTAGTAATTTATTGGAATTTTAATAAATATACAGGTTAAGTTTGGAGAAATCATATCAAGGGTAAATGTGACAAGATGTTCCTGCTGGTCTGACCTGATTCCCTTCTAAACCACAGACGTTGAAGGGGAATTTGTACTTCTGCAGCTTACTCCACCTGTGATGGAGAAAAAGTTTAAAAGACAGGAGACAGGGAGAAATGACCCTTTCAAGATATAATGCCCATTGCAGCTACAGTGTAAATGCCTTAAGCCCTATTTTTTTTTACTGTTATGTTTGTTCTCAATTGCTTCATAATTAGCATGTACAATTAACACTTTCTGAAATCATTAATAGATTGTATACAGGGAACCAACTAAATGGAGCTTAATGAAGCAGGAGTCTCAAACCGTCTCAGAACTGATCCTGTTTCAATGAAGTAGGCTTGGAAGACTGAAAGAATAGTACAGAAAGGAGGGGCCTGTGAGATGGCTCAGTGGGGAAAGGTACTGGCTGCTAATCACTACACCATGAGTTCAATCCTAGGAACCCACACTGTGAAGAAGAGAACACTCTTGGAACTTGTCCCCTGACTTCCACATAAACATGCACTGAGCTATACAAACACATATATACATAGGGGAGCTGAATGTGCTAGTACACACCTATAATTCCAGCGTGGAGAGACAGAAAATTTACAAACCAGGACTACATAGTGAGATCCTGTCTTAAAACTATTAGAGGAGCCAGCTATGGTGACACATAAGGTGACACATGCCTTTAGTCCTGCACTTAGGAGGCAAAGGCAGATAGGTCTCTGTGAGCTCGAGGCTAGCCTAGTCTACAGGGTGAGTTCCAGGCTCTATGTAGACAAGGCTCCATAGAGAGAACCTCGGGAGCAGGGAGAACAAGTAGAGAAGGTAGCAATATTTGGGTATTAATGTGATCTCATTGCCTAGACTTATGAAACCTGGCCATGTTTTAATTGTATAAATTGTATAAGTAATGTGCTGGCTAGTTTGAAGTCAACTTGACCCAAGCTAGAGTCATCAGAGAGGAAGGAAATGCTTCTATAAGATATCACCGTAGGCAAGCCTGTTGTGCACTTTTTAAATTAGTGATGTGAGGGAGCCAAGCTCATTGTGGGTGCAGATACTCCTAGGCTGGTGGTCCTGGATTCTATAAGAAAGCAGGCTGAGCAAAACATAAGGAGTAAGCCTGTAAGCACACTCTTCCATGCCTTTTCATCAGCTCCTGCCTCCAGGTTCCCACTTGTTCTGAGTTCCTGCCTTGGCTTCCCTCAATGGACTGTGTGACTCAAAACATGTAAGTGAAATACTTCCCTCCCAAGTTTCAAAACAGCAATAGTAACCCTAAGACAGGTAAGTAGTTTATTAAGTTAAAAGAGGAGGAGGAGGAGGAGGAGGAGGGCTGGAGAGATGGCTCAGTGTTTAAGAGCACTGACTGCTCTTCCAGAGGTCCTGAGCAAGCAACCACATGGTGGCTCACAACCATCTGTAATAGGATTCGATGTCCTCTTCTGGTGTGTCTGAAGAGAGTGATAGGGTACACACATACATAAAAATAAATAAATCTTTAAAAAAGAGAGAGACCACAATCATCACACTTTACTATTATACTTGTACACAATAAAAATGTTCTAGTAAAACTAACTTTAGATATAATTTTATTAAGAAATTGAGTTTGGGTCTGGAGAGATGGCTCAGCAGTTAAGAGCACTGGCTACTTTTCCACAGGTCATGATTTCAATTCCCAGCAACAACATGGTTCATAACCATCTGTAATGGGATCTGATGCCTTCTTCTGGTGTGTCTGGAGACAGCTACAGTGTACTTATTATTACATTACATAAAATAAATAAGTACAGCGTACTTATTACATTAAATAAACAAATAGACAAACACATCTTTTAAAAACAGATATTAAATTCTGAGAGTTGGAGCAATAGCTGGGTGGTTAAGAGCACTGGATGCTCTTGCAGAGGTCGTAAGTTTAATCCCTGGTAGCTCATAACCATTTGTAACAATAGTCCCGAAGGATCTGATACCCTTTTATGACCCTGGAGTCATTGCACACATGTACTGCACAGATATCTATACAGGTAACACCCCCCCACACACACACACAATGATATAATAAAATAAATTTTAAAAGAAATTGAGGGGTCTGAGAGATGGCTCAGCAGTTAAGATTGACTGCTCTTCCGAAATCCTGAGTTCAATTTCAGCAACCACTTGGTGGCTCACAACCATCTGTAATGAGATCTGATGCCCCTCTTCTGGTGTTTCTGAGGACAGCTACAGTGTACTTACATATAATAAATAAATAAATAAATAAATAATAAATAAATAAATCTTTAAAAAAAGATTTATGTATATAAATACACTGTAGTTATCTTCAGACAGACCAGAAGAGAGCATCAGATCTCATTACAGATGGTTGTGAGCCACCAAGTGGTTGCTGGGAATTGAACTCAGGACCTCTGGAAGAGCAGTCAGTACTCTTTTTTTTTTTTTTTTTTTTCGGAGCTGGGGACCAAACCCAGGGCCTTTCGCTCACTAGGCAAGCGCTCTACTGCTGAGCTAAATCCCCAACCCCAGCAGTCAGTACTCTTAACCACTGAGCCATCTCTCCAGCCCAAAATAAATCTTTTTTAAAAAAAGAAGAAATTGAGTTCTCTGTGGTTAAAACAAAATCTTTTAAATCCCATTAGTAAAATTATTTTCATTTGGCTTATTCTTATTTTTGAAAACTTTGAGAATTTAAAAACAATTTTCATATTCTTTTTCTTTTCTTTTCTCTTTTCTTTTCCTCCCCCCCCCCCTTCAAGACAGTGTTTCTCTGTGTGACAGCCCTGGCTGTCTTGAACTGGCTTTGAAGACCAGGTTGGCCTTGAACTCCTGGAGATCTGCCACTATACTCTGCTCTATCTTTTGTTTTTCTATTTGCTAATTAGACTAGCTAAACTTGTTTGAAGTTTTCTGGTAAGAAAAAGTAGATATTAGTTATGCAATTGTGTATAAGAAAACAAGCATTAGAGATGCTGGGAAGTCAGGTACTTCTTTACTCCTAGCACTTGGGAACCTGAATCAAACAATTACACAATTACAGGACAATCAGAGCTATGCAGAGAGGCCCTGTCTCAACACCCACCCTACCCAGCAAAACAAGAAGTACTTGCCGTGTGTTTCTTTGAATTTGTCCTCTTCTTGGATCCAGTCCTGGTGAGACACCAGCTCTTGTCATTGAAGTTAATTGTTATACCACAATTGTTACAGCTGAAATAGCATTTGGAACATTCTCCATCTCAATTGCTGTAAGCAGACCCGTGGCCACTAGGGGAACCAGAGTGCCAGGTTGAAGAACAGCCCTAAGATTCTTGACTTGTCTGTAGCTACTTGAGATGGAGTAAACCTGAAAGGGACAATGAACCAAAGGGGTCTAGAGGGTAAATAAACAGAAACATCAGGAAATCCAGGACAATCTCAAGGTTTATCACTCCTCTCCTAACAGAAGAGTTGTGGGAAAATTCTGCTAATTAAGGTCAAAGTCATTGACCAGATAGCTTTCTGAGCTCAGCAAAAATAACAGGACTCCATCCCCTTCTCTGACCTTGTCTAAGGAGTTTAATCTCGCCTCCCCCATCTTTACCTGCAGAATATCTCCTAGCCTCAGAATATAGGTTCAACTTCCTTTCTCATACAGAACCTCTTCTGCTGCCCAGTGAGATTCCTGAAATGCTTGAAATGCTTTCCCATGCTAATGGGGCAGGCATTTCAATACCCTAAGCCCATTCTGGATGTTCCCCCAATATAAGCCTTGAATCATTCCAGGTAAAGTTGATCTGCCTCCCTGCAGCTGGTCCTGGTGTGTTACCGAACATATTCACAGGGTTTCTGAACCCCTCACTTTCCTCCTCTGTGTTCCTTTTGCCCTTGTGGACACCGATGATCCTGAGGGCAGGGATCCTCTCAGAGAGTTGGGAGACATCTGGAGAATGAGGCAGGAGCAGGCCATCTTTAGAGAAGGGGCCTAGAGGAGCTAGTTTTGGGTGAGGCAGCCTCAGGGAAGAAGGGGAATTTGGTTTGGAAGAGAAGGATTTGCTCTTCAAGGTAAGATTCACATCTAGAGCCCTTTGTCTCTGTTTTCTCCCGAAACCATCCTTCAGTCAGAATAAGCATCCAGTCACAAACTGGAGCCCCAATTCTGTCAATCACCCACACTCTGATGGAAGATAATTAGCCTCCAAGAAAGTTCAAAGGCTGCCAAGTTGGTAAACCAGAAAGGTCAGGTGAAATATGTTTGTTCCAAAAACCATACAATGGTCAATGGGTTTCAGGTTGTGGTACTCTGGTTATCTGTTTTTGTAATATTTGGAACCTTTAAACATTTTTCTAATATTTCAGCATTTGAAGATTGCTTCCCTCATAAATATTATTGGTTAACATTAGTTCATGAAGAGCCATGAAAGAATTGCTGACTATCCAACAGTTACTTTTTAGCCACAAAGTAAGTGGTCAGCTCCACGTTAACATCCACTATCCCTGGGCCCTAGCCATCCTCTAGCACAGGTAAGACAAAATGCCCAACTTGTAATGTCCATAGCCTTACGCCACTTTCCAAAGGAGATGAGGTTTCCCTCAGAACATTGGAAAGCATCTCCCTTCAATACCATCTCCCATGCTCCACTCCTACAGCTGGTACCTGCAAACTCTTTTAAGTTTCTAAGTGGAGTCTGGTTATCTCCACAGCACTGCTCTATGTCTTTTTAGCACCAAGCTTAAAGTTGTTCCCGGGACCTCTTTGCTCTCCAGTACCACTTTCAGATCACATTATCTTTCCCTCTTCTGGTAAAAAACAAAAATAAAACTATTTTGTATTAGCATTCTGTCTAAGCTCCACCCCCACAGTTACCTGGCAACAGCCAGACATGCTTGACACTATAAAAGGGGTTGCTTGCCCTCTTCTTACTCTCTTGCTCTTGCTCTCTTGCTCTTGCTCTCTTGTCCCTTTGTCCCTTCTTTCTCCATTCCCCTCCCCCCTTCTTTCCACATGCTCATGGCTGGCCTCTACTCCCCTCCCCCTACCCCCTCTCAATCTCTCTGCCCTACTGCCCTCTTAACTCCCCTCTCCATGCCCTAAATAAACTCTATTCTATATTATACCATCGTGTGGCTGGTCCCTCAGGGGTAAGAGATGCCTAAGGGATGCCTCAACATTGACCCACTGAGGCACCCCTTTTCCCCAGATCCCCATACAACACAATCCCCCTGTCTCTGTACTTTAAAATACAACATTAGGGGGCTGGAGAGATGGCTCAGTGGTTAAGAGCACGACTGCTCTTCCTGAGTTCAAATCCCAGCAACCACATGGTGGCTCACAACCATCTGTAATGAGATCTGATGCCCTCTTCTGGTACATCTGAAGGCAGCTACAGTGTACTCATATACAATAAAATAAAATCTTAAAAAAATTTATTAAAACAAAAAAAAATACATTAGTCAACACATCATTTTGTTTTGGTTTGGGATGAGGTTTTCCTATGTAGCTCAGACTGATAGCCCTGCCTCAACCCTGGGATCCTTCTGCCTCAGTTTCCCAAGTGATAAGATTATAGGCCTGTGTCATCACACCTAGATCAATGTTCATCATTGTCTCTTAAAAAACAACTTGTTTTTCAGTTTCCCCTTGTTCTTGTGTATGTGGGATAACTATCCAGGAACTCCTATTTCACCATCATGTACAGGCCCTTCTAGATCATTTGTATTCATTCCTAATGGAATTAGGTGCAGACACCATTATCATTGTCTCCAACAAATTCCACGTTATGATAATTCTTAATGACTTCAATATCTGTGTAGTTAGGTCACCAATGTGCTAAGGTTTCAATACAGATTTTTTTTCTTGCTGAGGTAGGTATGTATGTATGTAATGTAGGTGCAGTGTGCCATTGTGCTTCTGTGGAGGTCAGAGGGCAACCTTGACAGCCCGTCTTCTCCTTCCACCTTGCTTGCGGCAGGTCTTTCTTGTTTAGCTACTGTGCTTCACACTCCAGGCTAGCTGGCCTTGGGCCTGTTTGCTCATTTTGTTGAAGAAGCAGTAGTATTACAGACATGTATTATCATGTCCAACTTTTATGTAGGTTTCAGGGATCCAAACTTAGGTGATCAGGCTTCTGTGACAAAAGCTTTTAGCTACTCAGTTGTCTTCCCAGTAAAAGGGTTTGGTTTTTTGTCTGTTTGTTTTTGTTTTGTTTTGTTTTCCTTTTAAGGTAGTGTTTGAGACAAGTGGTTTATGTAGAAGTGGTGTATTTGGGAGCTAAGTCAGGTGGCAGGAACAAAGAAGTAGATGAGTAAGCTAGGGGAGGAAGAGTTAGTGCCCTTAGAGGTGAGCTACAAAGGTCAGTATCATGAACAAAAAGAACCAAACCTGGTGGGTACTCTGGTAATCATTCTGAGAACTCCACAGAATTGTATACCAAAGACTAGGGACTGGGGCATTATCCACTGGCTTGTTACCCTACTGTTTGAGGATTGGTCCTGAAAATATTTGCTTCCTTAGGTTTTACTGAACTTGTCTGTGACACTTGTGTGATTCTGGATCTTTAGAGAAGATCCTGAAATTGAAGTGCAAAGAAGTGTGCCTGTCAGGTGGGATTTTGTCACAGGGAATTTGTTCACATAAAATGTTTACCACAGTGGCTGTTGAAATCAGAATTAGGCCCACCCCATATGACTGGCCAACAAAGTATCTGGATGCCTGGCTTTTCAGTTCCCAGATCTGTTGTCCAGTGTCCTCCCCCTTGATTATAGCTTAGCCTTTGGCACTACAATGGTTATTACTACTAACAGCCTACATCCCTCTCACCCTCCAATGGTTGTCTCCTGTCTTTCCAGCTGGACTTCTTTCATTTCAACAACCCTCAGGTCTGCCAAGGACCAGCCTCGGCTTAGAGAGGGATTCTGAGAGAAGGGGTGTCTGGGAGTGGAGAAAACAAACAACTTGAAGTCAAATCATGGTCCAAACTTGAAGTCAAATCATGGTCCAAATCGGAGGCCTACATTCTGCTCAAGACAGCTTTCCAGGTTGCTTTTTCTCTTTCTGCTTTCTCTGGGGTCTCCAGACAGCTCTCTGTTGTTATTCTAAAATCTTCTCTGGATAGCTCTTCTCTAGCAGGTCCTAAGTCCAGTCTTTTATTTTACATATCCATCCAGTCCTTTACTCAGGTTTCCTTTGAATCAGCATCCATGACCCACCCCCTTGACTCTTAAGAGACAGCAAGCACACTTTCTTTGGTTTTTTAACATGGCAAAAGAATTCAGAGGTCTGTTTGCCTTTGGTAAGCACAGACAATAGGGCTGAAGAGGTGGCTCAGGAGTTAAGAGCACTGACTGCTCTTTCAGAGGCCCTGAGTTCAATTCCCAACAACCACATGCCCACAGCCATCTATAATGGGATCCAATGCCCTCTTCTGGTGTATCTGAAGACAGAGACAATGTACTCACATACATTAAATAAAAAATTAAATTAAAAATTAAAGTTCTGGCAAACTAGTTGCAAGATGGCATGTCTGGCTGCCCAGGAATCATGGTGCATGTGTGTAGTCCTTTTACTCTCCCACCACTGAACATAGTAATGTGCTATCTTCTTTTCTCCTTTCTGCATAAAATTTCACCTCATCCTATGAACTGATGATGTTGACTTCAAGGAAGGAAAGCAATCAACAGAATCTTCAGCCTGTGTTAGATGGCCCAGTGGTTAAGAGCACTGTCTATTCTTCTAGAGATCCTGAGTTCAAATCCCAGCAACCACGTGGTGGCTCACAACCATCTGTAATGAGATCTGATGCCCTCTTCTGGTGTATCTGAAGACAGCTACAGTGTACTCATATATAATAAATAAATCTTTAAAAAAAAAAAAAAAAAAAAAAAAAAAAGGACCTTCAGCCTGCCTTGCTGTCTGTCTTCTGCATTGCCAGGTGCTGCCAAGGTAGTGTTTCTGCCTTCCTTCTCTTACTGAATGTGAGTAAGAAAGTAAGGTCATGATCCAAATGCAGGCTGGAGAGAGAGTACTTGCTGTTCTTCCAGGAGACCCAGGTTCAGTTCCTAACACTCACATGGAGGCCCCCAAACATCTGGAATTCCAGTTCTAGGGGATCTGACACCCTTTTCTGGTCTCCACAGGCACTGCATAGACATGGTGCACAGACGTACATACATACAGGGTCTCTCTATGTAGTTCTGTCTATCCAGGAACTGCTAGGTAGATCAGTCTAGCCTCAAACTACTCAAAGATCTTCCTTCCTTGCCTTCTAAGTGCTGGGATAAACGGCATATACTACCATAGCCAGCTTACATTTTTTAAAGAACAAAACAAACATAAGAGAAGGGCTCAGCTATTAAAAGCACTGGCTGCTCTTGCAGACTACCTAGGCTCAATTCCCAGCACCTATATGGTGTCTAATAACCATCTGTAACTCTGGTTCCAGGAGATCCAATGCCCTCTTTTGACCTTTGGCTGGGTGGTGGCAGAATATGCCTTTAATCCCAGCACCCCACATGGATCTCTGAGTTCAAGGTCAGCCGGGTGTATAGTTTGAGTTCCAGGTCAAGACTACACAGAGAAACCCTGTCTTGAATAACCAAACCAACCAACTAACCAAACAAACAAACAAACAAACAAACCAAACAAAAGAGAGAAATCCACATGTGTGGCTGTGAGCAGTGGCATATCTGTGGTCCCAGGATTAGGAAGGCTGAGAAAGAGAAGAGAACCCCAGTCTTCCTTGGGCTTGAGCCGAGTCAAGCAGTCAAGCCTGCCCTAGAGACCGTCAGTTGAGGAGATGTATAGTGGCCCATCAGTAACAAGGCAGTGGCACCTCAGCAAGAGGAGGCTGAAGGACTCCTGGAAAATTACTGTAGATTATGGAGGACTGGTGGGGTAGGATCTATCATGCCATTGTAGTCAACCCACCCCAGTTCCTTTTCAAATCACTGTGACAAAACAGCCAAACAAAAGCAAATCAAGGAATGGTTATTTTGACTCACAGTTCAAAGTACAACCCACCATCATAGTAAGTAAATGAAAATGAGGACGTGACCACTCCTACTTATGGCTGAGGTTCTTATATAATAGGTGAGAGAAGTCAGCCAGAGGCATCTGGCAGAGTCTAGACTGAGCATGGACAGCAGACTGAACTTAGCTATGAGAGGAGAGGGAAGGGGAGGGGAGGGGAGGGGAGGGGAAGAGAGGAGAGGGAAGAGGAGGCCAAAGTGACCAAGAGAGTGCATTGGAACCAAGAGACCTAGAGTGCTTATAGCTAAAATGGCTCTTACATAGGGATCAGAAGCTTTGGGAAGGGAAGTGCAGCTACTGGGCTGGAGAGGTTTAGGTTGGAGGAGGGGAGCTTGGATGAGTCACATTACTACCTGAGAATTATCCCTAGGTTTCTCTGAGATCGAACAGTAAGAAAGGCAAGATGGCTGCCAGAGTGCAAAACAGATGGTCACACTGGAAGGAGAGAGCAACAAGTCCTACTTTTATCTCCCTTTTGCTTCAGGGTAGGATCCCCAGTTAGTGTGGATCTCCTCATGACAATTAACCTAATCTAGAAAATCCCTCACAGATAAGCCAGGGTTTGTTTTCATAGTGATTCTAAATGCTGTCAAGCAAAATTAACTGTCACACTAACCTTGTTGTCTGGGTTTGTTTGTTTTGTGACTGGGCTTACTCAGCCCAGGTTGGTCTAGAACTCGCTATGTAGCTGAGGACGACCCTGAGTTTCTGCCCTTCTGATCCTCCTAAGTGCTAGGACTAGGTCGGCAGCACCTCTCTGCCTGTTTTATGTGCATGTTGAGCAAGGACTCTGCCAAATGACTTATGCCCTTTGGACAGAATTAATATAAACCATAGGATTGTTTCAGACTGTACTGACACTGCAGTCACAGTCAGGACGGTTTAGGGCCAAATATCCAAGGTCAAGGGTGGGCTTCCTCCCCATGAGTTGCTGGACAGGGAGGTCCCCTCAAGGATCTCCCCAACCAAACCTTAAGGCTGTTTTAAGTCCTTGTTTATGGCATTTATCAGTCTGAGAATGAGCACAGAACTCCCTCCTAGTTTTCATACCTCAATGCAATATGCAGGCTGCTGGGGAAGGATTGTCTTATCAACAAGAGTCTTGCTTGGTATGGCTTTTTTTGTTTGTATGTTTGTTTTTTTGAAATAGGGTTTCTTTGTGTAGCCCTGGCTATGCTGGAACTCTCACTGTAGACCAGGTTTGCCTCAAACCTTGCCTCTGCCTCCCAAGTTCTGGGATTAAAAGGGTGTGCTACCACGGCCCAGCCCTTGATAAGGATTTTTTTTTAAAGAATTATTTATGTATGTGAGTACACTGTAGCTGTCAACAGACAACAGAGGAGGGCATCGGATGCCATTACAGATGGCTGTGAGCTACCATGTGGTTGCTGGGAATTGAACTCAGGACTTCTGGAAGAGCAGTCAGTGCTCTTAACTGCTGAGCCATTTCTCCAGCCCTGATAAGGGTCTTACACTGAGAAATGATACTCGTTCCTTGGTGCACAGTGGCATGACTGTTGGGAGTGTAAACAACTAATTTTAGGATTGGATTTTGGGTCTGTTCCACAAGAGAAAACTTACACACAGTGCTGTAAACCAGGACAGAAAGCCCGTGGCTGGGGAGGTCTAGGCCTCAGTGGAGAAGCAACTGCTACTTCACTGTTAAGTGGGTATTGTGTGCCTAGTAAATTGCCTTTTAAACATTCGTGATGATACACATAATTACTGCCGCTGTCAGCTTAGGATATCCTGGAGGGATTTTCTTTCCCTCAGTGTACTGCAGAGACTCATTAACCAGTTAGTTGGCCTCCTGAGAAGAACTGTTGCTGTGGCAGTGGCTAGGTGCTCAGCTTCCCAGAGAAGAAAACAGTCAGACACCCACAGTGCTCCCCCAAACTGCATAAGCTCAGAGAGCATCACAGAAGTGAGGATGGAAAGGACATACGCCAGAGGAATGAGGGCGGGTTGTGTAGCTACTTCTTTACTGAAACGTTTCTTCCTAAAGGGAGGAGGGAGGTTAATGAGACTCAGGAAGCAAATCTTAAAGCTCAAAGGTTAAAAACTGTTTTGACTGGTGTTCTCTTGGTAATTGTGTTACCCAAAAAACCTGTTTGCAATGTTCCACACTAGGCTGAAGAAAGCTTGCCCCCAGCTGGCTCTGATTGGTAATAAAGAACTTCTATACAGCCAATGGCTGGGCAGAGGGTCACAAGACCTTGAGTTTTGAAAGGGGTAGGAACCAGACAAGATGAAAAGAAAGAGGACAGAATGTAAGAGCAACCAGAGAGCAGGGCCAGACTGCCTTGTAAGTACCTGAGTGAGTGGCCACCGGCTGCCTCGGTAGCACGGGAAGGGTTAGGAGTTTCAGGAGTACCAGAGGGGAGTGTTTGCTAGCAGGGGAAGGTTTAGGAATGCTCAGCCTTTGAGCTAGTCACAGCATGTCAAAATTAACTGATGTACATGTGTGTTGCGTGGGTATCTCTCTGTGTATGTCTATGTGAATACAGAGGCCCTCGGAGGCCAGAAGCATGAGATTCCCCACAGAACTGGCATTATGGTTGTGAACCACCAAATGTGGGTGTTGGGAACAGAACTCAGGGACCTTCTCAGACAGCAGGTATGTTCTTTGCCCCAGAGTCATCTCTCCGGACTATTCCCCTTCTATTTTTGCATCCTTTGTTTTGTTTCCTTCTTCACTGTTCTTTTCATGAAGTTTAATTAATACTTAAGGTTTCCACTATGAGTGATAAATTCCAGCATTCAGTATATTAATCTATTAAAAGGTATGGAATCAGCTGAGGTGCTGGCACACTCCTTAATCCCAGCACTCAGAGGCAGAGGCAGGCAGATCTCTGAGTTCAGGGCAGCCTTTTTAAAGAGCGAGTTCCAGGACAGCTACACAGAGAAACTTCTGTCTCGAAAAACAACAGAACAAAACCAAAAATGTATAGAATCATGTCTTACACATAGTAAGAATTATACACTTTACCTCTAATTACACTGTCTATATGTATAAATTATATACTGTTTTTATATCAATGTCATATTTAATCTTTTTTAAAGATTTATTATTTTATGTATGTGAGTACATTGTCACTCTCTTCAGACACATGAGAAGAGGGCATCAGATCTCATAGATGGTTGTGAGCCACTATGTAGTTGCTGGGAATTGAACACAGGACCTCTGGAAGAGTAGTCAATGCTTTTAACTATTGAGCAATCTCTCTAGCCTGTCATATTTAATCTTTAACTTTTTAGAATTTTATGTGGATAAATTTTTGCCAGCATGTAGATTTGCACACCAAGTGTATGCCTGATGCCTATACACAGAGCCCCCTAAGTGCCAGAGTACCAGTGTCCTAAAACTGGGCCATTTCGCCAGCCTTTATATTTAATTTTTGCAAAAGCGCTGTGATTTAGATGTTTTAATACTAATTTCACCAACAAGAGAACTAAGGCTCATTGTGTAAAGCACTCAAGGTCTGAGAAGTAGATCTTAACTCATTTTAAGCACTGTGTAGCGCTAATTGGTCTGGAAGTCAGAGTGCTGAAATTAAAGGTATGTTCCACCACAACCTGCCCGAAGCAGAGATAAGGAAATTTTGGCCATTTTGGAGGGGAGCACATACCTATAATTCTACCAGTTATTCTGGAGGCAGAGAAAGGCAGATCTCTGTGAGTTCTAGGTCAACCTGGTCTACATAGAGAATTCTTGGCCTTCCAAGAATAACATAGAAAGACCGCTTCAAACAAAGGTACCTAGAATGCTTGGGGCAAAAGGAGATTTCAGGCTTAATATATGAAATAAAATCCTTCAGAGTAGAGCCTGAAAGTCTGCTTTTCTAATTAGCACCCCAGATTAAGATGAACAATGTATTAGCAATGTTTGAGAAGCTTTTGGTTTTTTTGTAGCCCTGGCTGTCCTGGAGCTTGCTCTGTAGATCAGGTTGCCCTCAATCTTACAGAGATCCTCCTGCCTCTGCTTTGAGTACTGGGATTAAAATTGTGGAACAGTGAGAGATGAGTTTCAAAGAAACAAGTTTGACACCAGGTGGTGGTTTCCCACACCTTTAATTCCAGCACTTGGGAGCGGAGGCACCTCCAGTATAGCCAGGGCTATATAGAGAAATTGTCAAAAACCAACCAACCAAAGAAACAAACAAACAAAACCCAAAAAGAACAGTGCTAGGAACTTGCGTAATGCATTAAATTACAGCTAAACGGAGATAACCCTGTATAAATTATATTGTCTTCCCTTGATCAGAGATTTGTGATCTGAAGCGATGCAATTTGCAGAAAATACTGTAGGGTGCTCTAGGATATGTCTTAAGGAATCCAAGATTAATAATCACTTCTTGAACAAGCGGGCATTCTTTTTTTAGCGGAATAACAGCACGTTTGTGCATCAGACACCAAACAAATAATTTACCGGGCGCCTTCTCCATGTCAGCATTTGCGGAGGACAGCAGTAAAAAGCCTTCCAGGCTAATCTAATCCAGAGCTCTGAATAGCAATCCCGATCTGGGGCGAGCGCGTGAGGGCTGCTCCGGCTCCAGCCAGCAGAGGGCGCACTCCCACCCTCCGCGCGGCCTCGGGACCCAGTGGCTTGCTATCGCCTGGGTTGCTCCCGAGCACGCCCCCGCCCGCCGCGTCACGTGACACCGCCACGGAACCTGAGGTGCGGGCCCTAAGCCGAGCTAAAGTCGTTGCTGGCGGCCGAGGCGGGTGCAACCCCAGAGGCAGAACCGAAGACGAGTTGGGGAGGCCCGGGGAAGTCGATACTACCTCTTCCCGGTCAGGTCGGCTCCCTGTCCCTTCCCACCATTCGCCGCTCGCGTCTCTTTAAGCGTTTGCATGCGCTCTCTCGCGTGGGCAGGCCGGGGTGACCATGTAGCGGGAAAGCCCGAGGAAGCACGGGTGCCTGGGACGAGCTCAGCGCTGACGGCACGCCGCTCCGGCGTCCCCTGCATCCCTCGCTGCGGCCTGCGGGGTCCTGCTGGGAACCCCGGCCTCTCGAGGAGGCCTGGCCCCGAGCGCCGCCAAGTCTCGCCGCGTCTCGCGAGAGTCCAAGTTGAGAACATGGCGACGTCTAATCTGTTAAAGGTAAGCCCCTGACTGCAGCCCGGCTTCTGCTCGGTGACCGACGCGTTCAGCTCCTGGGGAAGGACCGGGCTCCGTGTGAGCAGCGAGATGTGAGAGTGTTTCAGGGTTGTCCACCGGAACGGGAGCCCGGGTGGCTGTTGCCCGAGCACCCGGACGCCGGGCCCTGGCCTCGGGGTCCAGAGGATCTGGTGGTTCCTCCCGCCGGCTGATTGACTGACTCGGAGCGATGCTTTCAGGGGATCAACCCAGGCTGGAAGCGAGAGCAGTGTTGCTGGGCCCGCACCAACCCGCCATTGTGACTCTTGGGGTCCGTTTCTTCTGTATGGAGTGTCAAAGACATAACAGGAAAAAAAAATCCCAACAAAATGCTACCTAGCAGGTTTCAGTGGCTTAACCCCCAACCCCATTTCTTAATTTCTGTTCACACACTGGTCTGCAGAAAATGCGAGCCAGACAGCAGTGCCTACCACTTCACCCCCTTTCTCCCTTTTCTAAATGTTACACCTTCCCTTCAGTTCTCTCACGCTTGACTTCCTATTTCCACCTCTTTTCTTTCTTTCTTTCTTTCTTTTTTTTGTTCCTTGAGGAACTGTCTCCCAGCCCCGACCTCCCATGTAGGACATCAGGTGGCATCCGATAAAGTTCTACCATTCTTTTAGAGTGTAGAAGAGTTTTCATTAAAGAAAGCATTGAGAAGTTTTTAAATACCAGGAGAGGCTCAGGGCAGGCAGATTGATAAAAAATGAGGACTATGATAAAGACACGAGTCAAGTTTGTGTTTTTAGTAAGAATTCTGTCCTAAAGCACTAGCTGAAATGGGGCTAGTGATGACCTGAGGGGACATAAACATATGTTCTCAGGCTGTGTGAATGAATAATAATAATAGAAAAGGCTCCTCTCCCCTAAAAGGGGTCTCATCGACCCCATCTTGGCCAGAACTTGCGATGTAGCCCAACTGGCCTCGAACTCACAGAAATCCTTTGTCTGCACTGAGATTGAAGGCCTGCAACACCACTTGAGGGGTTCCTTAAAAGGTCTTCCTGAATTTCTATCTCTTGGGTTTTTGAGACAGGGTTTCTCTGTGTAGCCTTGGCTGTCCTTGGATTCTGTAGACCAGGGTGGCCTTGATCTCTGAGATCCTCTGCTGACCCTCCCCACTCCCAATAATGAAATTAAAGGCTTGTGCCACCTTGCAGCAAGCCATGGGTTGAATTTCTGTCTCTAACAGCTGTATGACTTTGAGCAAGTTCCCTAACCATAACAACTTCTTTGACCAAGTTTCTTCCTCCATTTTTGGTAGCACTTTTGAGAGATGAACTATGTAAAATGCCTAAAAACAGCGACTGGCACTTAATATCAGTACGCTAAAGCACTAGAAGAACCATTTGAAACTGGGCCTGGTGGTATTGGTCATTCCCAGTATGATGCGGGTCACTGAGGCAGGAGGACCTAGCCCAGACTCGGTTATGTAGTGAGTTGAGACCAGCTGAGGCTACATTATAGACTAATTCGCAGGAAAGATTATTTACTCTATAAGGTTTTGTTTTTCAAATTTTCTAATGTGTACATGAGTGCAGACATGCCAATAGAGGTCAAAAAAACATTTTTTTTTTGTCTTTTGTTTTTCAAGGTAGGGTTTTTCTGTGTAGCCCTGACTGACCTGGATCTCACCCTGAAGACCAGGTTGGCCTCAATAGGATCACTTGCCTCTGCCTCCCAAGTGCTAGGATTAAAGGCAAGCATCACTGAACAACTTTTGGGAGTTTTCCCATTCTGTCTGGGTTCTGGAGCTCAAACTGAGGTTGTCCGGCTTACTAGCCCCTAGGGTTTTGGGGGTTTTGGGTCTTAATGTATTTTATTAATGTTTTGAGAATTTCATACGTGCATATAGTGTACGTTCATCATGGTCACTCCCACTCCAACCTTAATTTGCTTAGTGTGTGTATATGTGGGAGTGTACTGTATGGTTGTTAGAGATCAGAGGACAGCTCTGTGAGTCAGTTCTCTCCCTCTATCCTTAGGTAGGTTCTGGAGATGAAACTCTGGTTGTCAGGAGGCTCATATAATAAGCACTTCATCCTCGGAGCCGTCTCTCTGCACACCTCCTATAGTCCTATGCTTTCGCTTAGGATGCTCTCAAGACCCATACTAATGTACTCATATACATAAGCAGTGTTTTATGTTATTTCTTGAATTGTGTTTAAGAAATAATTGGGTTCCTGGTTCTTTGTAAACTTTTGACCTGTTCATTACTTGGCTAACTATGAGGTACAATCTACAATTTCCATCCCAAGTCCTTAGGAAAGTCAATATTCTCCGTAGGACCTTTAGGAAAATAAACACAGTATTCCAGTCACTAGTGTTTGTTATCTTGAGGAAATTATAAATCTTTATCTGTAGTTTATACACATAAAATGGAAAAGCCTACCTGACTGGGCTAGGATTAAAGATCACTAGGATTTTTAAAGCTCTGCATTCAGATAGCACACACCTTTATTCCCACATTCTCGAAGCTAGGCAGGCTGATCTCTGAATCCAGGCCGGCCAGGGCTGTCATTAGAGCCTGTCTCAAAACCAGAAAGAAAAAGTACTGTAACTTCATAACAATACATTGGAAAAACTTGTAACTGACTCAGTGAAGTCAGATGCCAAATATGAATTTTCAAAAAGATAATTTTGTGAGATAATGACTGTGAGAAAAAGCAGATGTCCTAAATGAATAGTATTTATTTTTGAGGCAGAACTTTGTAGCTTTGGCTGGCCTCAGTACTCAACTATTTAGACCAGCTTAGCTCAGAGAGGTTTGTAGAGGGCTGGGATTCAGGTATTCCCCACCAGGCCTGGCCTATAGTCTGATTTTAGATAGCTAGTACTGTTGTAATATGAAGGACATAATAAACAGACATTTGATTCTGTTATCTATCTACATTTACCTATTTGAGTCATTGGAACTTTTGAGGGAGGAATTCCAAATACATTTTGAATCATAAAATGGGGAGACTGAAGTTTGTCTTTGGAATATGTGAGGACCTGCCAGGGTCCATCTATGACGTAATTTATGAGATTAAGCAGAGCTGTTACACCTTGAGTAGATATAGGATTTACTGGGGAGTGGCCAAATTAGCATATTTTTTGGTTGGATTAGTATATTGACTTATTAGAGAAATGCCTTGGACTTCTGCAAGTAGATCTTACCAAAGAGAAAATTATCATGTCCATCAGTCAGAAAGGGAAAATGTAGGCCAGACAAGACCAGTTTGAGTCATGACCAGATCTACCAACTGTACCTGAAACACACTGAATTATGAGCCAGATCGCTTCAAGGGGGTAAATCCCAGTTTACTTGTGACTTGAAGCAAGGTGGTATTTTTGTTTTGTTTTATTTGTTTGGGGGTGGGTTCTTTGTTTTGTTTTTATAGTTGACAGAATTCAGAGAAATAGCTGGTACTCTTTGAGAAAATAAGATTAGAAACGTTCTTTATGCGATTTCTAAGAGTCTGATGCAATAAGACCTGCTTTCATGTACTGGCTGGTTTTCTGTCAACTTGACACAAGCTGGAGTTATCACAGAAAGAGAGTCTCAGTTGTGGAAATGCCTTCATGAGACCCAGCTGTAAGGCATTTTCTCAACTATTGGTCAAGGTGGGAGGACCCAGCCCATTGTGGGTGGTGCTGTCCCTGGGTGGTCTTCGGTTCTATAAGAAAGCAAGCTGAGCAAGCCAGGGGAAGCAAGCCAGTAAGAAACATCCTTCTATGGCTTCTGCATCAGCTCCTGCTCCTGACCTGCTTGAGTTCCAGTCCTGACTTCTTTGGTGATGAACAGCAACATGGAAGTAAACTGAATAAACCCTTCCCTTCCCAGTTTGCTTCTTGGTCACGATGTTTGTGTAGGAATTAGAAACCCTGACTAAGTCATTTCATATTAGTATTTTATTTTATTTGGGATCATGATCAAGTGAACTTGTCATTGGATCTTGGCAATCTTTTGAGTATAGAAAGATGTGTGTAGTGCATTTTAACATACAGTTGTCAACTGGCTAAGTCTGACTCCTTTTCACGTGGGAACTTTATCTTTTTTCTTTTCCTTACACATTCTAGCTGTAGAACATCTCTAGCAAACTTATAGTACCGTTTCATCTCCTATTTTGGATTACTTCTGATACTTAATTCTACCTGTTCTTTTTCTTTTGTAATTGTCATCTGAGCTCAGGGTGCTCATTTTCTTCAATTTCAGTTGATTCTCCTACTCCAGATGGCAACTGTTCAAATGTTTTCACTCCTCTTAGTTCCTAGCACACTAACTAGCAATTATTTCCCTCGGTCACTCACTACCTTATGTCTTGCTGGTGTCTCCATATTGCCGTAGCTCTTTTTCAGGTTGCCCTGCACCTATGTGTTTAGCCTGCAGTGTCCTCCAGGAATTGGTGATATGTCTCCCTCCTGCTGCTCTCTTTTCCCTTGTCTAAGCATAAGAATGTTTGTGTCTCTTGTATAAACCTGTACTCTGCTAAGACTTTGCCCGTGCGCCCTTCGTAGCCCTCTTTCCCCTTAATTGATCCATCCAGTTACCTTGAAACTGTCAGATGTTAAGAACCTGAACAGTAGTAATATCCTGATCACCAAACCAGATTCTTCTTGATAAGGTTCATTCTCTTGTCTGGTATCATTTCTTATTCTCTGCTGTTTCTCTTTTTCTCTCCTTATTTTTACCGTCTTCCCCAATCACTGACATCCAAATTATTTCTCCGGATTCAATCTTCAGCTCTTTCTTAATACCTCTTTTATAGTTTTATCTTTTAGTGCTAATCTGATCTCTAGACCAAAATAAGGTTCTGACCCTACCACTTCTTGCTTAGCTATGTGGTCCATGGGGCCAGTCATTTGAAACCATCTCAGTTGGATCTTTTAACAAGAAACTGAGATAGAGGGGTTGGGGATTTAGTTCAGCGGTAGAGCGCTTGCTAGGCTCTGGGTTCGGTCCCCAGCTCCGGAAAAAAAAGGAAAAAAAAAAAATGAAGAAAGAAACTGAGATAGAAGGCCCAGTTTTTTCTCAGTGCAAACTTTCAGCATTTGGAAATAAGGAAAATGAAAGGACATACAAGCAATTCTAAATGTCTAGAATTAATTTCTTTTTTTTTTTTGATAAAGCTAAAATTTTATGAAATCCATTGCATTCATTTTTTAAAGATTTCTTTCTTTATTTTATGTATGTGAATACATTGTCTCTGTCTTCAGACACACCAGAAGAGGTCTTCAGATCCCCGTTACTGAATTGAACTCAGGACCTCTGCAAGAGTAATCAGTGCTCTTAACCACTGAGCCATCTTTCTACCCCCAATTTCTCATTCTTATTTTTTTTCAAGATTTATTTATTATATATGAGTACACTGTAGCTGTCTTCAGATACACTAGAAGAGGGGATCAGATCCCATTACAGATGGTTTTGAGCCACCATGTGGTTTCTGAGAATTGAACTCAGGACCTCTGGAAGAGCAGTCAGTGCTCTTAACCGCTGAGC
Organism: Rattus rattus; assembly: GCF_011064425.1. Taxonomy (NCBI): domain Eukaryota; kingdom Metazoa; phylum Chordata; class Mammalia; order Rodentia; family Muridae; genus Rattus; species Rattus rattus. Next base: position 47,649,946 of record NC_046161.1, on the reverse strand, counting down.
CGTCTCTCCAGCCCAAATTTCTTCATCCTTAAAGTTGTTTATTAGACACCAACAGGCAAGGGTACCCTAAGGAATACCAAGACATATATAATAATGCCCATGCTCTATGGAAATTTGTCATATTCAAGACGATTTTACTGATGTTTTTCTCTTAAGGCAGAAGTTCAGAGATGTTACTATGTGCTATTTGTGCCTTTACATATTGAGGAAATATTTTTGACGGAATGATTAAAGAAAGCTAGGAAGAAAGAATTGGAGCTGAAATTTGAAGACTGGATACTGTGTTTGCATATGCAAATATGTGCACATGCATATGTTTGAATGTGGAAGCCAGAGTAAACTTCAAGTGTCATTCCCCAAGAGCCGTCCACTATTTTTTGACAGTGGATCTGCTCTCACTTGCCTAGAATTTGCCAGTTAACCAAGACTGGCTGGGAGGGCATCTCAGGGATGCTCCTACTACTGGTTACTTGCACTGGCATTACACAGAAATGCCACCATACTCAGTTTTTTGCTTTGGGAGTTTATTTATTTGCATGTTTATTTATTTTGAGACAGGGTTTCTCTGAGAAATAGAGCCCTGGCTGTCTTGGACTGGCTTTGTTGACAAGGCTGGCCTCAAACTCACAAAGATCTGACTCCCAGTGCTCAGCCTTTTTTTTTTTTTTTTTTTTTTTTTTTTTTTAAAATAAGGGTTCTGGAAGCTTGAACTCATGTCTTCTCATTTTCGTAAGGCAAGTACGTACCAACTTAGAGCCATCATGCAATAATACTCTGTAGCTTCTTGAATTTTAATTGTAAGACTTACATTGCTTAATTTTATAATTGCTAAAAGTGCCTGTGTAGAATGACTTAGTTGAAATGAAAAAGTATTAAGAGGTTATGAATCTATTCTGCTAGAGCCAGGAAGTTGTAAGAGTCCTTCTATAATTTATTTGTATACCCCTTTCAGGAAGGAAGGGCAGAGAGAGGAGGGAGTATAATGGAATGCACTGGGTGCATAGGTGGATCTCTGAGTTTGATGCCAGCCAGGTCTTGATGGTATATAGTGCCATCTGAGGTATATAGTGAAACCTTGTCTCAAAAAGAGGGAGGGATAGTGGTTGGAGAGATCACTCAGCAGTTAAGATCACTGGTTGTGGGGTTGGGGATTTAGCTCAGTGGTAGTGTGCTTGCCTAACAAGTGCAAGGCCCTGGGTTCGGTCCGGCTCTGAAAAAAAGAAAAGAAAAAAAAAAAGATCACTGGTTGTTTTGTTAGATACCTGGGTTCTGTTCCCAGCACTCACCTGGTATCTTATAGCAGCTACACACATGCACATACATACACACATACAGACACACACATACATAAAATATATTTTTTTAGAAGGAGAAATGAAGCTGCAGGAGAATAGTAGCAGTAGAAAAAAATAATAGATAGCCAGGCATAAAGTTAGCCTTACATAATGTATAATTTAGGATCACAAATCTGGCTAAACTCATTAGCTAGCTCCACAAGGAGAACAAAAATTAACCTTTCAATTTACCTAAGTTCTTCTGTTTAGACAGGGTCTAACTGTGTAGCTTTCATTGTCCTGGAATTTACTTTATAGATCAGGCTGACCTGGAACTCAGTTCGGGCTTCTGCCTCCTGAGTGCTGTTTAATGTTCTATGCCACTGTGCCTGGCTCACTTAAATTCTGTAGTTGGTGAAGGGAAAAAGGCTCAGCTAATGTTGGCACATCTCTCAGGTGTCTTTATTATATAATATATATACATATATTATTATATATTATATTGTATAATATATACATATATATTATATATAATACTACTAAGCGGTAGCAGTAGGCACTTGGAGCAACAGACTAACTTAGGGTAACCTTTGTAAGTGAGTGTAAGAAACATCACTTCCTTTTAGTCTTATATGATGGTGGTTAGTAGTTCCTAAGTTTTGGTGCCATAGACTGACTCACAACTACATGAATTTATCATTTGATAAGCATGCTGATTCTGAATTCTAGTGGGTTCAGTAGGTCTGTGGTAGGTTTAGGAATCTTAGGTAAAGTTACTATACCAGAAGATTTGATGTAGGTTGTCAGAGGATATGTTGAAAAATGGTTTCTGAAGTATAATTCAGGAGGTTTGCAGATTTCATGCAGTATATGATTGGGTTAAGAGTCTATGATAAGCGGTGGTAGCTTACACCTTTACTCCCAGCACTGGGAGGCAGAGACAGGCAGGTCTCTTGTGAGTTTCAAGGCCAGACTGGTCTACAGAGCAAATTCCAGGATGGCCACTGCTACTCCAAAATAAAGGTCAGCAAATAGAACAAAAACAAAACAAAACAAAACAAAAAATCCTGCAATAAATGATTGGACTAAGCAGTATCCTTAAAAACATTTGTGTGGTCTGACAAGTCAGACCAGCTAATAAAACTTTTGTTGCCAAGCCTGATAACGTCAGTCCTCTGCAACTCACAAGGTAGAAGAAGAGAACCTACATTCAGAAATTGTCCTCTGACCGCCACATGCACGCCGTGGCACTCATGCACCCACATAGGAAGACATGAAAATTAATATAATTTAAGTAAAGTATATAAAAACAAATCAGGAGTTTCATAAAATATTTAGTGCTGCTCTACTAGAAAACGAATGGGGGGGAAGTCAAAAAAGAAAAGAAATGAATGAACTTTATTGGCCAGAACAAGTCATATGAATACATTTAGCTAGAATAGGAGCTAAGCTCTTGGCTGGTACATAGGAAGTTGCTCCTTCTTTCTGTTTGGTGCTGTGACTAATTTGTTTTTCTCCTAATAAGATACTGTTCGTAGGACAAAATGCTTAGGATGGACTAGTGTTCAGTATGATAATGCTCATTTAAATCTTTATATGTTTCCTTTGTGTCTCGTGTTGCTCTCAAATTTGATGCCAAGATTTTATTAGCTTGTTAGATGAGACATTTTCTTTTAGCATTGATTTTAACCAACAGTGGATCAAAAGTACTTAAAATTTTAGACTTTTACAGGTATACAGATATTTTCTTTGTCATTTGATAATTATTTATGTAACGTGATATATTAAGAATTAGAAGTAAGCCAGGTGGTAATGGCCCATCCCTTTAAACCCAGCCATTGGGAGGCAGAGGTGGATAGCTCTTGGACTTTGAGGCCAGCCTGGTCTACACAGAGAAACCCTGTCTTGGAAAAAAACAAAAAACAAAAAACAAAAACTCCACAAAAGTACAGTGGGATTAAAGGTGAGTGTACTACTGCCTGGTGGGCTTTTGTGGATTTATAGCGTTGTTTTATTTTGTTTCTTTTGAACCCGGTCTTTGTAGCTATGGCTTGTTCTAGAACTCACTATGTGGAGCAGGCTGACCTTGAACTCAGACATTCACCTGCTTCTGTCTCGTAAATTCTGGGATTAGAGGTGGGTGCCACCACACCCAGCTTCCCTTCCTCCCGTTTTTTTTTTAAAAATGATACTTCCATGGACATAAATATTTTACATGCGTGTATGTGCACTGTGTGCATGGTTGGTGTCCCTGGAAGCCTGAAGAGGGCGTCAGATCCCGTAGAAGTGGGGTTGCAGAGAGTCGTGAGTTACCGTGGGTCTGGATTAAACCCAGGTCTTTGAAAGGGCAACAGGAGCTCTTAACTGCTGAGCTATCTCTTCAGCTGACAGCTTTGCAGTGTGAAGAATGTAATACAGCTACGAAATTAGAGGATTAAGTCTCTCTGTAAGATACCCATTCATCTTCAACAGCAGAAAGACTCAGGCTTTACTGCAGGCTGGCATAATTACTGTTATTTGTTATATGGCTGCAGCACTCAGTTCAAGATCAGCTTAAGAGAGAGGCCTATAGGATGGAGTCTAGGAGGCCCGAGGTACAGCTTCTGTTGTCCTCCCTCTGGTCAGTGTATGACAATATACATGAATTATGCCTAAGGAAGCTAATCTAACTTTTTCCCTGGCAATTTGTGTGGAATTTCTTCACAAAGATAAGAATGTTTATGTCCATGGATACTTTGACCTCTACATGACACAAAGCCCTTCTCTAAATTACATTGTTAGTCTTTTAAATTGGCCAGCCCCAATATTGAGACCATGTTGACTCTGCCAGTCCCCTACCAAAACCGCATTTATTATCTTGTCCCTTACACAGGACCTAAGGTTCATATTAGGTAGACATTCCAGTTGTCCGGGGAGTATCTACCAGAAGGAACCAAGAGGAAAGGCCACACTCTTTGTAACAAATTCTTCCCTGTACGCTGTCGTGCACTAGGTTTTAGTCTTTGCAGGCTCTTTCTTCCCCTCCTCCTAGGATGACCCCAGGGACTCATGTACAGGCTATGATTCTGACCTATAATTCCACAAATTTCTGATTTGTGTTTATAGTTATCTTTGATTCCCTGCTATAAAATTAAGCCTATAAGAACTCTGTTTTAGAAAGGTATTTGTTCTAAATTTGATCTCTTTATTTTTCCTTAAGAAATATATATTTTTAGAGAAACGTATGTAAGACTTTTATATTTAATTACTTTAAAATTAAACCATATTTTATCTTTTTTATTTTTAAGAATAAAGGTTCTCTCCAGTTTGAAGACAAGTGGGATTTCATGCGTCCAATTGTTTTGAAGCTTTTACGCCAGGAATCTGTAACAAAGCAGCAGTGGTTTGATCTGTTTTCGTAAGTAATCCAGTAATTCTGTTTGTTAACAAAGCGGGTTTTGGTGGCTTTACATACTGGATTGACAGTAAGAGTTTAAGTGGTAAGAAAACCTGTGTATTATTACTGGCTGTGTTGGAGATTCCCAAGACAGAGTCTAGGTTCTCTGACCTTACAAACCTAAACATACAGGGAAAAGGCAAAAGGGCTGAAATTGGAAGATTTAAGGAGGAGATTAAAAGCACAAATTTCCAAAAGTCCTTTTCCAATGGATTCACCTGGGGCATTACATTTTTTTCTTAGATTTGTTTATCTCATTTTATACGTATAAGTATTTTGCTCGCATGTATGTGTATGTGCTAAATGTGTACTTGGTACTGATGGAGGACAGAAGAGAGTCTTGGATCCCCTGGAAATGGAGTTTGTGAGCCACCATGTGGATGCTAGCTAGAAAATGGCCTTAGCTCCTCTGTAAAAATAACAAGTGCTCTTGACTGCTGAGACGTCTCTCCAGTCATGGGACATTTAATTTCTTCAGCAGCAAGGTTGACAACATGTGATATGTTATTAAGAGTTAATGAAGTGGCTATATAGTCAAACTCTGGACTCCTAGGAAGAGTTAGTATAAATTCAGGATGTTTGTATTAACAGTTTAGATACATGAACCAGTGTTATCATTTCCGGGAAGGTTTATTAAGATGTGGGAAACTGGCAGTTCTCAGATTCCAGACTAAGGCTAACCTTACAAACAGATTTTTCTAAGGAATTGAATCTCAGATCTGCTTTGTTGCTGCTTAGTCCTTGGCCACATGTCTAGAGAACAGTGTCTGAGGCAGTGTAGCAGATTTAAACAACTTATTAACCACAAGGTTTACCTTAGAAAGCCAATGGTTTTCTTCTTCAGTTTCTGTGTGAACTGCTAATTTAATTTATTGTGCATGAGTGTTTTGCCTGCGTATATACAAATACACAGTGTGCATGCCTGCTTCCTGAGGAGGCCAGAAGAGTATGCTAGATGGCTTGAAGAGTTGAAAGCCTCCATGTGACTGATGGGAACTGAAACCCAGTCCTAGGAGAGTAACAAACAAGTCTTCCTAATCACTGAGCCATTCTGTAGCATCCCCAACCCCACCCCCTTTTTTAAAACTAACTTTTGTTCTAGTGGTAGAATACTTGCTTAACATGGACAGGACCCTGGTTTAACCCCAGTACTGGGTTGGGGAAGGTGGGAACAGGAACATAGTTAAGGCTGAAACATTAATGTAGGCACAGAGCCTAAAGCTTCCAGGACTATAGTCTGTAGTATCTAAGGTCAGGGCATTGGACACAAGCCTGTTTAATTCCAGAAGACACAGTTTTGTTAGCAAGCAAAGCCAGTGTTGGGAAGCTATCCACATCGGGCTTCCCAGTTCAGCCAGCTAATTCAACCCAGGCCTTGGCATCAGGTGACTGTTCCTGTGTTAGTTTCAGTTTGCTTACCTGTCACACTGAAATTTTGAGGTGAGCAAAATTTGCAAAATTTTCTGCAAGGCATGTGCAGAAAGAACTAGGAGTTGTCTCAGCTGTGTCCTGGCAATGCCAGTAGGTATGATTTCGTCTGAATGGAAAGCACTCACAGCAGCTTAGAAATCAACTCTGACCATTTGCATTGAAGAAGGGAAATTTTTCAGCAGTAGTTTTGAAAAAGTACAGCTTAATGAGCGTTCTTTTTACCTGAACTTTCGTCTTTCCAGGTTTTATATCAATTTTTTCATTTTTTTCAGAGCTGTGAGAACAAAAGTGTTCTTTTAAATAGAAATACAGCATTACAAGCAACTAGAAAAACATAATGTTTATGAGTTGATCAGGTTGAAATCCCCAAACTTCACAACTTCTAAGAATAGGTTTATGTTGCAATAGAAAAAGATACTAAGTTATATCATAGACACATTAAATATTAGTACATACTCAAAACCTTATAAGATCAATTACCATGTAGTTGAGCTGGGAAAAATTACGATCAAAGTATAGTCAGGGGCTAGGGAAAGGATTCAGTAGACACAGTTTTTGTAGTGCAAACATGAGGACCCCCAGAAGTGGTGTGTGTGTGTGTGTGAGAGAGAGAGATGAGAGAGAGAGAGAGAGAGAGAGAGAGAGAGAGAGAGAGAGAGACAGAGACAGAGAGACAGAGACAGAGAGAGAGAGAGACAGAGACAGAGAGAGAGAGAGAGAGAGAGAGAGAGAGAGAGAGAGAGAGAGAGAGAGAGACAGAGGCAGAGAGATGCATGCATTGGTATAGAAGGGAGTAGACAAGGTAGAAGGGAGTAACAAAGTCTTTTACCTACTAAACCTGGAGCTCACCAGTTTGACTCAATTGGCTGACTGCAAGCTTTCTGGTCCCCTCTCTCTGCCTCCCAGTGTTGGGACTGCAGGCATGCACCACACTCCTGGGTAACAGAGAAATTATAGCAATTAACTTTGGAGATAGAGATTAGGAGACAGGGTCATACTTTTGTAATGATTTCGGTTTTATGTTTTGTTTTACAACACAACACAGGATTTCTCTGTGTAGCTCTGGTTGTCTTGGAACTCCCTTTGTAGATCAGGCTAGCCTCGAACTCAGATTCACCTGCTCCTGCTTCCTGAGTGCTGGTATTAAAGGCTTGTGCTACCACCACCTGGCTTGTAATAAATGTCTGTACAACTAATAGAGAATTAAGAAAGAGAACAGCTAGGGGGTGATGATGCACATCTTTAATGCCAGCACTGGGGAGGCAGGTAGGTGGTTCTCTGTGAGCTTGAGGCTAGCCTGGTCTACAAGAGCAAGTTCTATGACCGTAGGGACTAGACAGAGAAACCCTGTCTAAACAAACAACAAAAAAGCAAAAGCAACAAAACAAAACAAAAACAAAAACAAAAGGGAAAGCAGCAACAATGGAAATAATAGAAAGTTACCTTCGAGATACCTTCCAAAGAGTGCTTAGTTCCGAAGAGTGGTTTGTGGAAACTGTACTAACGTAGGACTTAAGGAGAATGCTTCTCTGTGTGCCTGTTTCACTCCTGATCTGCTTTATTTTTACAGGGATGTACATGCTGTCTGTCTCTGGGATGATAAAGGCTCATCAAAAATTCATCAGGCTTTAAAAGAAGATATTCTTGAATTTATTAAGCAAGCACAGGCAGTAAGTTCTGCATATTCCATGTTAACTTTACATTTTCTTCTTGTTAGTGCTGGATGTCAGTTCCAGAGCCTTAGACACTTGGCTGATAAGTAAGCATGGCCTGGATCAGTGAGCCACAGCCTCATCCTCAGACTGCTTTGTATGTTTTTGTTGGTTGGTTTTTGAGACAGGGTCTCACTGTAGCTCTGGCAGTCCTGGAACTCACTTTGGAGACCAGGCTGGTCTCACACTGGAAGATCTACCCCCTTAGTGCTAGGGTTAAATGTATATGCCACCATACGTAGCTCCCTTAGATTGCTTTAAAAACTTAGTATATGGTGCTAGAGAGGCAGTGGTTAAGAACACACACTGCTTTCGCAGAGCACTGCAGTTTGGTTCCTAGCAACCATATCAGACACTCATAACTGCCTGTAACTTTGCCTCCAGGGGTCCAGTGTCTCTAATTCATATGGACACTTTCACTCACATCAGGTACATACACAACTACACATAATTAAAAATAAATATTGAAATTGCATATCTGACTGGGGAGATGGCCCACTTGGTAAAGAATTTGGCTTGCAGGCACAAGGATAGGAGTTTGAAAAAGCCAAGTGTGGGCCAGTGAGATGGCTCAGTGAATTAAGGTACTTGCCATCAAACCTGACAACACTTGAGTTTAATATCTGGGGCCCACATGGTAGACCTACAAGGTAAAAGTTGTCCTCTTACCTCTATATGTATGCTGTGGGGAGATACCCGTCCCTGCACATAAATAAATGAATATAATAATGATAATCTGTTCACGGTGGCATTTATTTGTAATGTCACCACTGCGTAGATCCCCATCCTACCAGGCCAGTGAGAACTACTTTTTGGTTTTCTTTTGTTTATTAAGACAAGAGTTTCTCTGCATGGCCCTGGTTGTCCTGGTACACACTACATAGATCAGGCTTACCTTGGACTCAGAGCTCCACCTGCCTCTGCTGGTACTGGATTAAACATGTGTGCTACCATGCCCAGTGAGAACTAGGAGAGAGAGAGAAAGAGAGAAGGAAAATTAAAGTAGGTGGCACCTAAGGAACAAAACCTCCAAACCTCTTCTGGCCTACACATGTATGTTTATGTGTATTCATGAATACCTGCTCATACATGAACATGCACAATATATGAAGCTATATATTTTATGATTTTGAAGACAAGTTCCTGAAGTAATTTAAAAATTCATAATAACTTTTAAAAATACTTATATTTATTCATTTGTGATTGTGTGTATGTGTGTATGTATGTATGTATGTATGTATGTATGTGAAGTATTAGCTGCAGTGTTCATGTGGGGATCAGGACAGCTTTGAAGTGGTTCGTTCTTTCTTCCTGTGTCTGTGCTGCAGCGATGGAACTCAGGTTGCCAGACTTTCCGATAACAAGTGCCTTCACAAGAACTTATGACAGACATACCTGTTATATTTTGAAATGACATGATTGTCATTAGCTTTCCCATATTTCTGTCAAAAGAACATTATCCTCAATTATTCTAGAAGAAGGGCAGGACACATACTTCAGTTGGTACACCACCAGCATGTAAGAATCCGAGCTCAAATTTCAGCACCGCAGAAACTATGCACGTTGGCAGGTGTTCGAAACCTTAGTACTCGGGAGGTTTAGTCAAGAATATACCCAGTTGCTGGAGGCCTCTCAGCAGAACAGATGCTGCCTGAGGGGAGACTGTAGGTTATTGCAGTGGTAGATAGAACTCACGGTCAGATTCTTTTTCCTCATGACTAAGGCCACCTCAAGTGGGAAGTAACTTTCCTTCAAGTTCAGATACTTCTCTTTCAAGATTGTAAAATTCCTAGAGTTAAATTTTGTGTCGCTGCGACTGAGCTGAAGTCAGCACTCAGGTTTTGCTAAGTTTTTAGTATTAATGAAATGAAGACAAATCTTACTTAGGCATTTAATTAATTACATAATAAGTATTATTTTGGTTAAGTTCTTATTCACACCATCTTTTTTTGGGGAAAAAAGATAACTTCAAAGATAGTGTGTTGTTTCTGAGTAAACGTGGTATCACTAATGTGTCCTTACCAGTTTGAGAAGCAACTGAAGAGCAGATTACTTTTCTTCATAGAAAAATGAATTTGAAAACTACAAGACCAGAACTTCTTACTCTCCAGCGATTGATTGATTGATTGATTGATTGATTGTTGTTGTTGTTGTTGTTGTCTGTTTTGGCTTTATGAGACAGGGTTTTACTGTGCAGCCCTGGTTGTTCTGAAACTCACTCTGTAGACCAGACTGGCCTCAAACTTGACCTTCCAAGGATCTGCCTTAGAAATTTTAAATGATAATTTATCTCATAGGAAATTACTTTAATGAAAACTCTGTCTGTCTGGGGTTAGGAGTTTGGGTGATAGTGGTGTACCTTTAATCCTAGCATTTGGGAAGCAGAGACAGGTGGATCTCTCTGAGGCCAGCCTGCTCTGCAAAGCTAGTTCCAGGACAGCTAGAACTACCCATAGAAACTATTTTAAAGTCTTAGAAATTTAAATGCTTCAAGTACCACAATTTAATTTGTGCCCTAGAAAACATCAGCTTCTTTGTTAATGATTTTGGGTAAAAGTACATAATGTTTATTTCAAATTAGCAAAGTTTACACTTTAATTTCTGGAAGTAGGATCATAAAGAATCAGATTATTAATATAGATTATGTATGTAATATGTATATAATATATATGTCTTGAAAAACAAGCCAAAAGAAAAGTAGATAGGACATGAGAAATTATTAGGAAAAGATATATTTTTTTCTTTAAACTGGTTTTTACAGTTTTAGTTATTTGTTTTTTGTGTATGCACACTCTTGTCTACCATGGTATGCCTGTGGCAGTCATTGGACATCCCATGGGAGTCAGTCTCCTTTTTCTAATATGTTTGTTTCAGGTTGTCAGATTTGACAGCAAGTACCTTTGCTGCTGAGCCATTTGCAAGCCTGTTTTTATTTTAAAGAGTACCTAACCATTTTATTTTACTGGCTTATTTTTCAGTTCTGGGGAACCCATGGTCTCACTCATACTAGGCAAGCAATCTATGCTTGAACTGTATCAGCCAACCCAACACAACTAATTTATTTGTTCATTGTTGTCTGGTTTAGTAATGTGGGCTTGCCTCAATTAATTTCACTCAAGCTCATTAATGCATTGGTAGTTGGGTCTGCAAGGGTCAGGTGGTCCAAGTGAGCATAATTAAATATGTATTACTCAGGGCTGATTTCCTCTTGGAAAAATTATCTCATATTCCTAAGGAAAACATCCTAGAAGGTGTTTGTGGGACCTACAAGATTTCATCAGGTCTAGGCTTGTTATGGCAACATTCTGTGTGGTGAAAGCTGGTCACAAGATCAGCCCAGTGTGAGCAGTGGGAAAATCGAGGACCACCTTTAAAAATAAGTGAAGTCTAAGATAGCATGTTTAAGCTCTAGGTATAACTTCAGCACCAATTCCATCCCTGCAAAGAGAAATACTTTACCTGTCATAAGATTTACTGTTAACTGGCTGCAGGAGGGCATACCTTTTTAATCCCAGTACTCAGGAGGCAGAGGCAGGCTGGTGGCTGTGTTGGAAGCCAACTGCCTCACGTATGAGCTCCAGGCCAGCTCAGGGGTACCCTGGCTCAAAAAGGGAGTGAGGAAGACAAACAAAAACTTAGAAACAAAACACTTCCCTCAAGTATATGCTGGAGAGGGTTAGTAGCCTCAACCACTAACTGTAGAGTATTTTCACCACCCTCTGAAGAAACATTGTACTGTTAACAGGCAAACACTCCCTGTTACTTCTCAAACCCTGCTCACCATTACACATGAATTTTCTACCTCTGAGTTTGTCTGCTCTTGGGTTTCATAAACTGATTGATCTTTTATGAGCAGTCTTTACTTGGGATAGTAAATGTTTTCATGCCTGGTTTACATTTCCTACTTTTGATTGTTTTGGACAATGTGGCTGTGAACATTTATGTACAGAATATTTTATTAGGACATGTGCTTGGTTTCTCTTAAATATAGTATTTGTACAGTAAATCATGTTTTAAAATTGTCACTTGACTGCATACTGTCCTTATTCATCAAAGCATTTAGGGTCATTCCAAGCTGATACAGTTTTGTTTTTCAGCGCGTACTGAGCCATCAAGATGACACAGCTTTGCTAAAGGCATATATTGTTGAATGGCGAAAATTCTTCACCCAGTGCGATATTTTACCAAAACCTTTTTGTCAACTAGAGGTGACTTTATTGGGTAAACAAAGCAGCAATAAAAAATCAAATATGGAAGACAGTATTGTTCGAAAGGTATGTGTCTTACCCCGTTGTTTCCTGATGTCTCTTAATGCCCTAAATGTCTTTAGGAAGGTGTTCATTATGATTTATGTAGGTCTTGCTAATCACAGGCAGACCTTTTTTTTTAAAGATTTATTTATTCTATATACACTGTCTCTGCAGACACACCAGAAGAGGGCATCAGATCCCATTACAGATGGTTGTGAGCCACCTGTGGTTGTTGGGATTTGAACTCAGGACCTCTGGAAGAGCAGTCAGTGCTCTTAAACTGCTAAGCCATCTCTCCAGCCTGCATGCAGTCTCTTTATAGCTGTTAGGTTTGTTTTTTATGAAACTTTTTCTTGCACTCATACATTTTAGCTTCAGCATTCTTTATCTTTGTATGTTCTCTTAAACTATAAGTGTTTTCAAACATAACCTCCTCAATTTTCCTTTTTGGCCTTTTCTAGTTTTATCTTCAGTATCTTTTGTGCTATTTCTTTATACTTTTATCTTCTTGTGAATTAATTACTCATTTTCTCTTTGAATACTCATTTCTTCTAACTTTAATTGTGCTAAGCAGCTGTCATCTTTATAGTTAGTCTAGTCATGTTTGTCACAAGGTTTCTTTCAACTATAAATTATTTTTTTTAAATATCTATACCTATTTACCAATTACCTACCTACTAGTGAGAAATGAATGGAAGCCTGTGAGCGTATACATGCTGCATAAGCTCTACCACTGAGCTCAGCCTCAACAAAAGGTGAAAAATAAAAACTGCTATTTGAATTACAAAAACCCTGCTGTGATGGTTAGGTTAACAGATCAATACCAGAATTGTGTGGTCTGGGTGTTACCATCCCATCCTACTCTTGAAATTTGCTTTATGCAAGATACTATAACATTAGATATACATGGTATTTCAGTGCTAGAATTTGCTACAAATTGAAACATTTCTTTTTAAAGGGAAAAAGCCTTTGAAGATGCAAGCCCATAATCTTACCCTCTTGGTTTTTTTGTTATTCCTTTCTTTTTTTTTTTTCCATTTTTTTAAAATTTACTGTGAGGCTTACTGGTTTATGTGAGCATTGTTTCTGGGATGATATTTGTTGGGTTCAGATGTGGACATGTTAGTGTTGCCTGCTAGGCCCCAACTCTCACCATAGAAAGAGAAGTCGTATTCCTACTTCAGGACTGTTGGCGTTGCATTAATTATCTGTGGAAACACATGGTGCAGTCCAGGGTATGTTGTGAGAGTCACAGAATTAACCGTTGTCACCGCTCTCCCTGTTACCAACAGAGCGACTTGGAGCATTGGTCTTACTTGCCAGTGTGTTTTCTTTATTTCTATAACTTTGATAACCATGTGGTGGAAGATGTATACATTTTTATTACAACTAGCACAGACATGCATGTGAGCGTCTTAGAACCACTAGAAATTTGCCTCTTAGTATTTTGCATATGGGAAAGGAAATAAATAGAGCTAGAAACCAAATTGTATTATGAAGAAAAAGTTTTTTTGTTTTTTGGGGTTTTTTGAGATAAAGTCTCTGTATATTCCTGCTATCCTGAAGCTCACTATATAGACCAAGCTGGCCTCAAACTCGAAGAGATCCTCCTGCCTCTGAGTGCTCAGATTAAAGGTGTGTCTTCATGTTGGCCCTAGTTCTTTACTATTGGCTAATAAAATGTGACTTCCTAAAGGACCCGATACTGCAGATACAGTAATAGGATTTCCTTTTCTCCATTTGTCCTGAACTTGTGTGTATGGTACTTGAGATGTTAATCACTGCAAATGATGCTGTATTTTCTTACTTCCTAGCTCATGCTTGATACGTGGAATGAGTCGATTTTTTCAAATATAAAGAACAGACTCCAGGATAGTGCAATGAAGCTGGTGCATGCTGAGAGATTAGGGGAAGCTTTTGATTCCCAGCTGGTCATAGGAGTGCGAGAGTCCTATGGTATGTTCTCAACTCTTATAATCGCATTTCCATCCTGCAAATCTTAGGATATTATGATTTGGTCAGACTCCCACCTTCTTCCTGTGCCATACACTTTTTAGTTTCAACATTATACAAATGATATTGACTCTGTGTCAGAGAAACCTGCTAAATTCAAATGTATTTTTCATATTTTCTCTTTATTAACTTCTTGGTTAACTACTCTCTGGTATCCTAAACCAGAGAACTATACATTGCAACCTACAACTCCTAAAAGGAAACGTTTTATATAGATGTTTTCAGAAGTTAGGTTTCTGTGCAGATTCTCTGCCTTCTCAGCTTCTAATAATGCTTTGTCCTATTTACTCAAATACCTTGTCTCCTCTGACTTAGAGAATGCTTCCTAACCTTCAAGCTCATCCGCGTGCCTCATTTCACCCTTCCTACTTCTCAGACTAGGTTAAGTCCTCACATTTAATGCCTCCAGTGTAATAGTTTACTTAAGGTCTTACTGATGCTTCATTTCACTGAATTAGTATGCCTAACACAAAGTAAACTTCAGTAGATCTATTTGTTGGAGTAAGCGAACTTTTAGTTATTTTTTAATTGTTTTTTATTCTATTTTGGTTGTTTTAATTAAAGTCTTTAGACTTTCTTTACTATTATCATTGAAAGTGTTCTTTTTATTTCATTTGCTGTTGGTCTAGACCTCTTTAAATTCTATACCCAGACTTTTGAAATGATCCTCTTACAGTTAATTTTTTTTTTCCAGTACTGGAAATTAAACCTAGAGCCTGATATGTGCTATGTCTAAGCTCTGCTAATAAACTATATCCTTAACCCCCTTTTTTCCACTTTATTTTGTTTTTATCTATTTGTGTGTGGACACGTGTATGCCATGCTGTATGCGTGTGGAGGTCAGAGAACAACTGCAGACTTCAGTTCTTTCTGCCATGTGTAACTCAGGGATTAAATTCAACCTCTCAGGCTTGACAGCGAGTATCTTTGCCTGTGAACCATCAACACCAGACTTCTGCTCAGGGGTATCTCATGCTAAATTCAGAGTTGAGTCTCCACAGCTATTCTTCACTTCCATTCTCCTAGGCAGCTTAGTCAGTACACTTGAGCTTTCGTGTTTCTGGGTATTGATTTTCTTATCCTGACTATGCAAATTCTTGTTTATTCCTGCAGATTCAGTTACAACCATCAGTTCAGAAGGCAGTCTCTTTTCTTTTAAAAAATAAAATATTCCACATGACTATAATTTGTTAGCTTACTGCTTTGTGCTATGATCTTTGGAACTTTTGACTCATATCACCACACCTCAGTATGCTATTCATGTCATTCTTGAAATACTCAAAAATGATAAAAGTAACTTTATTTTCTATCTTTCAGTTAATCTTTGTTCTAATCCTGAGGACAAGCTTCAGATCTATAGGGATAATTTTGAGAAGGCATATTTGGACTCAACAGAGAGATTTTATAGAACTCAGGCACCCTCATATTTACAGCAAAATGGTGTACAGAATTACATGAAATATGTAAGTTAGAATTCAGTACATTTTGTAATTTTGACTAGTTTGCTGATAGTCTTAAAATGATTGCTATTTTGCTTCTGGACAGGCAGATGCTAAATTAAAAGAAGAAGAAAAAAGAGCACTCCGATACTTAGAAACAAGACGAGAATGTAACTCTGTTGAAGCAGTAAGTAATGTGATTGTGTACTTCCTGGAACTGTCTAAAGTCAAGCAGCACAGGGACAGCAGATAAACCAGTGACATCACTTTTGTTATTGCTCTTAGTCTTAATTTTATTTCACTTATTGAGTGGTTTGCCTACATGTATGTGTGTATGCACTGTCTGTGTCTGGTATCTTTGAAGGCCAGATGGTCTCAGATATCTGGAACGTTGTAAGTCAACAAGTAGATGTTGGGAATTGAACCTGAATTCTCTGAAAGAGCAGACAGGGCTCATAACTGCTGAGCCATCTCTCCAGCCTCCCACACTGCTCATTGTATGTCTTTAACTAGTATCGGTAACTGGTTATAATACTCTTCCCAGTTGAGAAAAGTACATCTGCAAAGATATCTTATTCTGCATTCTGGCCTTTACCGCATTCTATGTATATACAATATTTCAGCATTAGTCCTCCTCCTTAAATACCTATTATTTATATCAAAATCACATGTTCTATACATAGCTAAAAAGCGGATCGGTGGGCTTTTACTCATGACCTTCTTTTGAGTTCTTCTATGTTGATTGGTATTGAGGCTGACTTTATTATTGCTGGAATAGACACTGAGTACAGTCTTACAGCACGTCTTCTCCTGCAGAAGGCTGTTTGCTCATCACTCATAGTATGTGTGGATTTTACTCATAAAGTAATTTTGATACTGGCAAAGAAAAGGTGAGAAGTTGAGAACTAATTTAGCGGTTGTTTATAGAAAATTTTACAGAAATTTGTAGCTAGGCTTGGACATACTCGGAAGACAGGGTCATAGGATGTTTTTTAAGCAGGAACGCCATGATCAGAATTACTCTCTGGCCAGGGGAAGTTACTCCTTGGGTACTGTGCTTGCTATGCAACTGAATTGTGCTGCTACAGAGCAACTAAGTATAAAACATTTTAAAAATAACAAAAGCTCCACGGAAGTGACTTATGAGTTAAAAGTGAAAGCCCCGTGATCTGGGTTCAATTTCCTAAACCCATGTCAAATGCCAGATGCAGTGGTACACATTTGTGATCCCACCACTCCTCAGGCAAGATGGCAGACAGGCAAGAGAATTGCTAAGCAGCTTGAGAACTGACTTCTGAAAGCTGTCCTCTGATTTCCACACATTTATTATGATGTACACACACACACACACACACACACACACACACACACACACACACACACACACACACACACACCAAAACAAATTGAACAGGCAAATATGTTGTAATTTATAAATTGTTAAATATACCTTAGCCTTCAGTATTTCAGTATGTTAAGGGCCTTGGATTTGATTTCTGTCACCCAAAATAGCCACACAAAACAAAATGAGGAGGACACCAGGATGATGAGAAGGAGGAGGCAAAAAGAGGAGGAGGAGGGATTGTTTAGAAATGAAGCAGATGCCACTAGTACAGTGAAGGAAAAGATCTTAACCAAGCCAAAGAAGCCAAGAGAAATCAACTTTGAGAATAGCTTGTCGTATAGAAAATGAGTTAACTTCTGAATACATTGCAGATGTCCTTGTTTGGTGGAGGACTTTGATAATAGTGTTAAAATAGAATCCTGGGCCAGAAGATAGCTCAGAAGTAGAGCAGTGCACACCCCCCACAGTACTACCCACTTACGTTCAGTCCTCAGTACCTGCAAGCTGTCCTCTGACCTCCACACGTGCTGTCCCCTCCCCAAGTAAAAATATAATTCCAAAAATTTAAATATAATATAGGTAACTTTTAGCTTAACTCTTATTTTACAGCTGAGACAAAGTAAATATTTACAAATTTATATAACTAATAATAACCAAATCTGTTTTGTTGCCTTCATTGAATTTCAGTGGAGTAGAATTAATTGTGTAATTAATTGAATCCCACTGAAAGAAAAGGTGCCCTATCACGTAGCCTTCTCTCATCTTTCATCTTCATGAACTGTGAATGTGTTCTCTCTCTCTCTCTCTCTCTCTCTCTCTCTCTCTCTCTCTCTCTCTCTGTCTCTCTCCCTCTCTCTCTCTCTCTCTCTCCTCTCTCTCTCTCTCTCTCTTTTGGCAATACAACTGCCCAAGGGCATTTTTAATTCTCTATTTTACAAAGTGCCCAGGAGTTTTTGAATCTGGTCTGATGCTCTACACCAGACCGCATTGCTGCAAGGCCAGCTTCAGTGTACTCTTCCTTTTTTACAACGACCAAGACCAGCGTGGAGATCCCATGGGAAAGGGAATCGGTGGGTGTGTTCCTTCCTTTTTAAGTGCTAGCTTGCTCATGGCAGCCTTGAATAGTCCTGGTGTTCCACCTTGCAGAGCCCTGGGGATAGATTACTGATCTCTGGGAAACAAATCAGGAGGAGCTGGTGGCATTTGATAATAAGGGTTTTTTACTTCATGGAAGCTTGCAAATGGAGACAGAAGGGGAATCCGAGGTGAGAGAGGTGGTTGAACATCCATCCATTCAAGATGTTTTCACATAGGAAGTACAGTATTTTGATAAATAGTATAGAAGGAATATTAAAAAAAAATGTTTACATGGTTTCTTTTCAAGAAATGGACTTTTTTGGTATAGGATGAGACTCATTTGAAGCAAGAAAGGAAATTAGAGTTTCTTCTTTTTGCCTGGTGAAAATGTTTTTCTAAATGATTTCTGAATAGATAGGGTCTGTACCATAATCTTAGAGGTAAGAGAACTTTGAGTTTAATTCCTGTCATTATGTTTATTTTAAGTGTGTGCGTGTATAGGAGCACGTGTGCCACGGCATGATCTGGAGCTCAGAAGGACAGCTTGCAGGGCTTGCTTCTCTACCTTACAGTTACTAGGCCTCATAGCATTTCCGAAGCCCCACACATACATTTTATTTTGTTTCTTTTTTCTAATACTGCTGACTATCAAACCATACCCCTTGTACATGCTAGATAAGCACTCTGCCAGTGAGCCAGGTCCTTCTCATCAGATTTACTGAGAAATGGTAGCATAGCAAATGCCAGTTTCATTTTTTTTTAAATGCGGCATTTCATTCCATTTTTTTTTTCTTATTTTTATTTATATGAGTACACTGTTGCTGTCTTAAGATACACCTGCAGGGGGCATCGGATCCCATTATAGATGGTTGTGAACCACCAACCATATCGTTGCTGGGAATTGAACTCAGGACCTCTGAAGAGCATGCAGTGCTATAGACCACCGAGCCGTCTCTCCAGCCCCCCAGTTGTTTCATTTTATCTTACTCATTTGCTTCATTTCTCTTCCTCTTTCCTTCCCTCCCTAATCTCTTTCTTCCTGTACTCTGGCATGTTTAAAAGAAGTTTATGATATTGCACATGCATACTGACTCAATACTGTTGTAGAATTACAGTACAAATACACTGTAATATTTTCTATTGGGAGCCATTTTTTTCATTGTTAAAGTTTCTTTTAGGAAGAGTTTGCTGGGACACCCTTAATGCCTAGTTTTGTAAACACAACTACAGATACATCTTTCCTCACTTCACACTGTTTTGGGATAGAATCTCCTGGAAAAGAGACTGCTGAAGAAAGAGTATTACTTATATACAAACTACTATTTAATTCCAAACTGACTTTTGAATTGTTATAGTTCTTATTCTAATCTATCTGTACAGACATATATTTTATTGGTTTATAATCTTCAGTTTCCCAGTGTGATACATTTTAAAAGACTTTATGTACATTTAAACATTGAGTTGGTGCTGGAGGGATGTTCAACAGTCCAGAGCACTAGTTCCTGGGTTTGAGTCTCACCACCCACATGGTGTCTCACAGCTGTCAGTAGGGAATCCCAATACCAGCATCCTCTTTTGGCCCTCCTACCAACCTACCGAAAGCCTGCAGTCACAACACCTGTACACATAAAATAAAGTGCAGGTTAAAACTAAAACTCACTGTGGTACAGAGAGATGACTCAGTGAGTAACAGCGCTCATTGCTTTAGCAGATGACACAGATTTTGCTGTCAGCACCCACATTGCAGCTCACAGTTCTGTATCTTCAGTATGGAGTTTGATGCTATCTTTTCACAAACACCAGACATGCATTCAGTACACATATATAAATTCTTACTCATAAAATAAATCTTTTTTAAAAATTAAATTATGGATGAAGCTAGGTATATTTATTGTTGCTTTCTTTTGTAAGTTCATACCAATTTTTCAAATATATCACTCTGAATCCTTCTTTATCTAAACCATCTTTATCTTTATCTTTAATTAATCTGAAGAGTATTTGCCATGCAAAGGCAGATAGATGTCTGTGATCAGGTCAGCCTGGTCTATATAGTAAGTTCCAGGACTGCCAGGGCTACGCAGCCCTGGGTCCAAAACCCAAAAAATCATTGATTCCTATTTCTAATTCAAGGCCCTTCCGATTCTAGTCTGGCCTTTGCTTATATGTCAGACTCAGTATTATTAAAAGTAGTCGTACAGAGTGGGACAGAAGTTGGAATCTGTTTTGTCCTTTACCCACCAGCAGCTGTGTGAGAGACTGAGACTGTAGCTGTGGATAAAGCCCAGTCCTGCCCTTGTGAAGTTTACTGAGTGTAGCAAGGATGGAGATATTTCACTGGTGTGCTTATTTATCAACTGAACTTCTTTCATGTATTCTTCTATTTTTTGAGTGATACACATAACTGTGGGTATATAATTAGGTTCACAGAAGGGTTACAAGCTCATCAAAGATAGATGTTGTGGTGCATGCGTTTAATCTCAGCACTCAGGAGACAGAGGTAGGTGAGTCTCTTGAGTTGTAGGGCAGCCTGGTTTGCAGAGGGAGTTCCAAGGCTATACAGGGAAAACCTGTTTCATTAAAAAAAAAAAGAAAGAAAGAAAGAAAAAAAAAGGACTGGTGTTTCTTTATTGAACTTGTACTCCAAGAATAAGCATGTTCTCTTAGTATAACAAGAGAAATTGAATGTTAAAAAATCAGTCCTATTTTTCCACTGTAGCACCAATGCTTGTGAATTAGCTGTTTAGTGTTGTAGTTTGTCCTCTCTCACTTCCTGAGACATGGTCTCACTGAGCACGTGCTGTCTCTTAACTTCCTGTGTAGTTAAGGATGGCCATGAGTCTTGATTGGCCCCCTTCCGTCTCCCATGTTCTGGGCTCATAGACACATACCACCATCCCTACTTGGCCCATGTCTCCATATATTAAGAAGATGCTTTATAAGGCTGCTGACTACTTGTGAGGATTGGAGAGATGGGTCAGCAGTTAAAAATACTGGTTGCTCTTCCAGAGGACCTAGGCTAGCTTCCTGAACTCACAAGGCAGATTGCTACCATTTATAACTTCAATTCCAGGGATTCTGATGTTCTTTTCTAGCCTCCTTGTGCACCAGGAATGGGAGTAGTGCTCTGATATACATATAGGCAAAACACCCATACACATAAAGAAATAAAACAAGATACTTATAGAAATATTTGAATGTTTCAAACTGGAAACTGCCTCGTCTACACAATTCCTTTCGTTGAGGCAGTTAGGAAGTTCTGTGTGATTGTCTTGTTCTTTCAGTTTGACCTCCCATTTAGCTCTTGTGAACCACAGTAAGGAGTACACTTATGTTTAGGTAGCTTCATACATAAAGGAGCATATATATATTTATATGTATGTCTGTAATTTATTTGTACATATCTGCAACAAAAGTTTTATGAAATAATGATCATTGTTTCAAAGTGTGATATATTTTGATTTTGTTTCACTTTTTGTACTGTTTTATGACTTTCTTGGTTTTGGAGATGGGGGTCTTAAACTGTGTAGAACTGGCTGTCTTGAATTCATAGAAATTCATCTGCCTAAGATTCCCAAGTGCTAGGATTTAAGGGGTTTGCTACTGTATGTGGAATTACTGCTCTGTAACATTTAAAAAATAGTATTGCATTTAAAACCTGTCTTTAAAACATTGTGAAACATGACAGGCTAGATTTTTTGGAATTTAAAAATTCTGGATTGCCAATAACAACATGTTTATGTGCAAAATTTACTGAAGCAGAAGACATTCAAATGACTGGAACTTAAGCTTATTTGTTCAATCCAGAATGTTTATTTCTTCATATGGTTAAACTAACCTGGTTTTCATTGGTCCACTGTGGTAGGTAAATGTTGGGTGTGGGTCTAGCGCGAAGGCTCAGCTGTTAAGAAGAGCACTGTTGGTTCTTGCAGAGCGACTTCACAGGCAGTTCACAGCCAGCTCTGACTTCAGTTCCAGGGACTCATGCCTCTGATGGCAAAACACTAATACCAATAGCATAAAATTAATTAGTGTTAAAGGGAGGATGTTGACTGAGTGTACTTGGGTCTGAGGTAGAGTGACATCACTCAGCAGGTGATAGGGGCAGAACTTCTACCATATTGGGTAAGAGGCTGTTAACCATGTGTGTATTATTTTTGAATGTTCATATATTTTTGGATTATGTGTAGAATTAAAATTATAATACAGATTTCACCAGGTAAGAGAAGTTAGCCAAATTTTGTTTTGCTTGTAACCTAAGTTCTGTGTTTTTTTTTTCCTTTAATTTGGTAAAGTAGTATGGTGTATTGATCCATACATTAACAGCAATCCTGCATAAAGGCAGATAAAGTCTACTTTCAATGTACTTTCTTCTGTTCAGCAGTTTGATTTGACTCATTAGTGTGCTGTAAGGCTTATAGCAGCTGCTACTGTTTTTGCTGTGTTTCAGCTCATGGAATGCTGTGTGAACGCACTGGTGACCTCATTTAAAGAGACTATTTTAGCAGAATGTCAAGGCATGATCAAGCGAAATGAAACTGAAAGTAGGTAAAATCTCACAAAGACAGAACTTTTTAAGAGAGTATCTTAAGCACATCACCTAATTGATTGCTCTTGGGTCATTCTTGTCGATGGAGGTGCATTTCCTTCTGTATATAGATAACAACACATTGTTTGGGAAGGCTTTTGTCTTTTTTTCCTTGGAAGTTGAACTGTGCTTTTAAAGGCTAGAAAAAGTTGCAGACCTACAGTGTAGACTAGAACTGAGCATCTGAGTTGTGTAGACATTTGGAGCATCGTTTTGGAAAACAGCATAAAGATGGTTCAGTAAGCCTGATGACCCGAGCCCACCTCCAAAGCACAGGTAGTGCAAGGAAGACTCCCAGATTGTCGTCTGACTTCGACATGTTTAGGGTTTGCACTCGTGTGCTCACACACACCAGTACTATGAAAATAATTCTTAGTGTAAAACTTTAGCCATGACATGTCAGTAATGTGTATCCTGCCCAGCAGTGCTGCCACGCATCTTTAATTGGAACACTCAAGAGGCAGATACAGGCGGATTCGAGTTTGAGGCCAGCTTGGACTATAGAGTGAGTTCTTGGACAACCAGGGCTGCATGGAGGAACCCTATCTGGAAAACAAACAAACAAACAAACAAAAAACCAAAAGCAACAAAACTTCTCTTTTAAACTGTAGACTAATTATAGCTACAGGATACTAATAACATATTTCAAACTCCCAAGTTTTTTCAGCATCTTATGACTGAAAACATAGCTGCCATTAGTACCCCACACCTTGTGAGTTTGAGGCCAGCTAGGGCTACATAGTGAGACCCTCTCATAAAATACAGAGGCCACAGACATTAATCAAGAAAGAAATGTATTCTTATGGATAAAGTAGTTACGTGAGTGTGTCGTGTCCTTTCAGAGTTACATTTGATGTTTTCATTGATGGACAAAGTTCCTAATGGGATCGAGCCCATGTTGAAGGATCTGGAGGAGCACATCATAAGTGCTGGTCTAGCAGACATGGTGGCAGCTGCTGAAACCATCACTACTGTAAGTCCCTGCAGTGGCAGTGTGGCCACATACACATCCAAAGTCACATCTACACTAGTGACTGAAGCAGCACGGTAGCAATCGGTGACAACATGCACACTTACTTTAAGAACAGAATTTTCTCCAAGTTTAAACCTTAGTCTTTTATTAGAATAGTATTTCCTTTTTAAATAAAAGCTAATATGAAAAACATTTTGTTTCCAGGACTCTGAGAAGTATGTGGAACAATTACTTACACTGTTCAATAGATTCAGTAAACTGGTCAAAGAAGCTTTTCAGGATGATCCTCGTTTCCTTACTGCAAGAGATAAGGTGACATTTCTCTTTGTGGACATTTTGTATAAAAGCTGATACTGTTACAGTGGACTTAATGATTGGTGGCATCATACTGCTAAGTTGAGAACTAGACTGTGGGAACTCGGGTTTTCTGTAGAGTACAGCAGCTATATTTATTAATTTGGTTTAGTCTTTCTTTTTGTATCATTGTGAACTAGGATTCAACCAGGAAGCGTTTCCCTTCTTAGTTTTTCCAAGGATATTATTCCTGCTGGTTGGAGTTTTACTCATTCTCCCTTTTAGACTCGCCTTGCTACACTGCTGCTCTCCACAGCTCATCCTGAGCAGAGCCAATCCCTTGTTCCCTCCTTCTTCCTCCCCCTCCCCTCTCTCCTCTCCCTCTCCCTCCCCTCTCTCCTTCCCTCCCTTCCTCTCTTTTTTTTATAGTCTGGTTTGACAGGGTTTTTTTGGGTAACCATGGCTGACTGTTCTAAGTGTAGCCATAGCTGACTGTTACAGGCTGGACTGGAACTCAGGAACCCACCTGCCTCTGCCTCTGAGTGTTGGGATTAAAAAGAATGGGCCCACCACCCTCTGGCTGATCCTTTTTTTTAAATATATGTCGTTTATTTGTTTTGGTGGTGGGGTAGGTAAGGTGTGAATGCTGAACTGTATTTGAGTAATGACAGCATCAGGCTTAGCAGCCACTGCCTTTACCTGTTTATCACCTCTGTCCTCTGGTGGAGCCCCTGTGAGAGTTCCTTTAAAGTTAGTTGTCTTTGTGTCCCATAGGAACATTAGCATCGCATCTTCTTTGACTGTCACAGTGTTTTCCGTGAAATGGGAGAACATTTGTTGAAGATGGACACTGGAAAGAAAATGCTAGCAGTTTTAGGAGATAGGAGGTGGATCAAAATGTTTAGGAAGCTGAGCAAGGGCAACTGAAGGTTACTCAAGTTGAGTATTCTCAGCGAGAATACTGCAAGATAGAATAATGGTAGTTACACTGTGACAGGAATGTGCTGGAATGTTTGAAACAGTCTTCTGGGAGGGGAATCAGGGAGGTAGCTTAGAGGATGAGTCTCTTGTCATGATGTCTTTTCTCTAGAACACTTAAAAGAGGAGAGCTCCACACCACAGCACACATGCACATGGCACATCTTGTGCCTACCCCTACCCCAATAACAATAAAGTTTTATTTTAAAAAATTACTGAGGCACGGGCTGGAGAGATGGCTCAGTGGTTAAGAGCACTGACTGCTCTTCCAGAGGTCCTGAGTTCAAATCCCAGCAACCACATGGTGGCTCACAGCCGTCTGTAATGAGATCTGATGCCCTCTTTTGGCATGTCTGAAGACAGCTACAGTATATTCATATCTAATAAATAAATCTTAAAAAAACTTACTGAGGCAGAAAAAAAAAGAAACAATGTACTGAGGCGAGTTATACCGTTAAAATTAAAATTCAGGTGGAGCTAAAACTCAGTAGTAGTGTGTGTACTTTTACAGTCTTCATGTAGTGCCAGCACAACAAAAAATAAATAATCTGAGAAAAATACCTGATTCAGATCATTGAACATGTAGTTTCTATATTTTAAATATTAAATCTTATTCCATTTCTAATTGGTTTTTTTTATAGGCATATAAAGCAGTTGTTAATGATGCTACCATATTTAAACTTGAATTGCCTTTGAAGCAAAAAGGGTAAGCCTTTAAATTTTTATTTTTAAAAATATTCAAGTTTGGGGAACTATTACACATTACAGGGCTACTGGATGAGCATGGAGCGCTGTTTCCCTGTTGGGTTTTAGTTGGTCCGGCTTTTAAGTTTAATTGTTATTGTTTTATTTAGTTTTTGAGACGTCTAGCGTTGGATGGTTTGAAACCCCCTATGTAGCCAAAGAGGATCTTCAAAGAGTCCTAATTTTCCTGTCTCTACTTTTGAGTGCTGGTATTTAAGAGTCACTGCATTGTGGGGCCTGGCTTACTCAGTGCTGGGACTTGAATCCAAGGCTTTCTGTATCCTAAGTAAATATTCTATTGACTAACTGAGCTACATCCTTTGGGGGGGGGGAAGAGAGAGAGAGAGACAGAGACAGAGACAGAGACAGAGACAGAGACAGAGACAGACACACAGACAGACACACAGGCAGAGACAGACACACAGAGAGAGAATGTGTGCCTGGTATCCATGTAAGTCAGAAGACGGCCTCAGGGCTCACAGAACTAGAGTTAAAGCTATTTGTAAGCCTCCGTGTGGGTGCTAACAACCAAATCTGGGTCCTTTGGAAGAGCAGCCAGTGCTCGTAACCACTAAGGCACCTCTAAGTTTCATATCCTTTTTTTATTTGTCTCACTATATAACCCTGGCTAGCCTATAACTTACGTAGATCAGGCCGGCTTGGCTACATAAAACCTTATTCCTCTACCTGTGTTTAGATTAAAGTCATGTGTCACCACAACTGGCTTCATCTCTGACTTCTGAGAACCTTTTGTCTATAAAACCTCCTGTTTCCGGCTCAAAAATCTGTGTTACATACCTTACTCTGTTTGCCTTTTGTTATTACTTTAAAATTTTTACTACCTGTTGCTATTAAAATTTTTCAACTTAGATTTTTTGTTTTTAATCTTCTTGTACCAAGATACTGTTTTGGAAGTTAGAATATACTTTTTGGGGGCTGGAGGGTTGGCTCAGCAGTTAAGAGCACTGACTGCTCTTCCAGAGGTCCTGAGTTCAATTCTCAGCAACCACATGGTGGCTCACAACCATCTGTAATGAGATCTGATGCCCTCTTCTGGTGTGTCTGAAGACAGCAACAGTGCACTCACCTTAAAAAATAAATAAATCTTAAAAATAAAAAGATTAGGAAATAACTTTTGTTCTGAGTCTTTAGAATCTCTGCCTGGTTTTCTTTTATAGTCACTAAAAGTTTACTATCTGAAAGCATAGAAAATGACTTTTCCATCATGATAGATATAAAAAGGAAATCAGTTTTAATGTAAACTTTGAGTTACCATTTTTAACACATGGTCTCTTTGGTGGCATGTTTTGTCTAGCAAGTGTGATACCCTAGTGTGGTCTCCAGCTCACGAGGAAGCAGGCAGGTGACTTGGTAAGGGATGCACACACCATGAGGGCAGGAGAGAGGCTGGCTGGAGAAGGGAGGGAACAACATAAAGTCCACTAGTGAGTGAGTCCACAGACCAGTTCAGCTGACGGAGAGCCGACAGTCGGAGTTCAGTCCTGGAGACCCACATGGTAGGTGAGAGCCGTCTCCTGTAAAGTGTTCTTTGACTACCACTTACCTACCACACACACAAAGAGGATCAATTAAGATGAACGAACTCATTACTTTTATATACTAAATTTAAACCATAAGTTAAAAGGAAAACAAGTCTCTTCATAAAGTGAACTGGTTCATACTAAGTAAAATTTATAATGTAAACTAGAATTTGACTACTAGGGGGCTGGAGAGATGGCTCAGTGGTTAAGATCTCTGTCTGCTCTTCCAGATGTCCTGAGTTCAAATCCCAGCAACCACATGGTAGCTCGCAGTCATCTGTCCCGGAATCTGTGTCCTCTTCTGCCATGCAGGTGTACATACAGATTCACTTACATAAAATAAATAAATCTTTAAGAATTTGGACCACTAATAAATCTGACTTAGGTACGGCATCCCTTCTTACAGTTTACAGCTGAAAATTAGTATTTCATAGAAATTTGGTGTGTGGTATGTTCTTTAATTTAGCACTCCTTAGAGTACAGTGGGAGAGGTATCTTGAGTTTGAGACCAATCTAGACTTTATAGATCCTATCTTCAAAATAATAAAAGAGCACTCCTTTAATTTGAGCACTGTAGGGTCAGAGGCAGGAAGATTACTTAATTTTGAGCCAGCCTACTCTGCACAATGAGTTCCAGAACAGCCAAGGTTATACAGAGAAACCCTGTTTAAAAATAAAAATAAATAAGCAAGCAAACAAAGAAAAAATAAAAGGTAAATCTTAAAAATTAAATAATTTGAAAGGAGCAAGGATTTATTGTGTTGTGTCAGCTCATGATGGCAGGGAGGGTGTAACAGCTGCTTACATCACGGCTGTTAGGAAATATTGACACCAGGAATGGGCCAGGAATGATACAACCTTGAAGGATGCCCACGCCTACACCTGACCTGTTGACCTACTTCCTGAATGAGGCCATGGCCAGTAGTCTCTTCGAATCCATAACAGATGATAGAAGCGACGAATCCTAACTGGAAACACCCTCACAGACACCCATCAGGATGCTCTACTAACACAGGTGTTTCTGAGTGAAATCAGGTTGGCAATCAAGATTAACTTACAACTAAGAGTAAAGTAGTAGTAGCATGCAGACTTAGGCCCTCACTTGTGAGGAGGAAATAGGTGGTTGAAGGTAGGCCTGTGCTTACGCTGAGAAAGCCGGGATGCGGTGCATGCAGGAAGAGACTGTGGCACAGCTGCAGCACAGGTTGAGCCAGCTCAGTTCATACTTGGATTAAAGGGGTTGCCTCTTCCCATGCAGACGTTAGCATAAGTCCTGGTTTGTGTCCTCATCACACACAGTGCCGTTGCCAACTCTCCATTACCAGTACTGTGGAGACAAAGAAAAATCATTTTCCAGGTAGATGTTCAGGTAATGTAGTATTGCAGTAAAGACAGCCACTTTCTCTTTTCTAGAGTGGGGTTGAAAACTCAGCCTGAGTCAAAGTGCCCTGAGTTGCTTGCTAATTACTGTGACATGTTATTAAGGAAAACACCATTAAGCAAAAAGCTAACCTCTGAAGAGATTGAAGCAAAGCTTAAAGAAGTGGTGAGTATATTTTTGTTTCTTTTCTAGTAAAGATTTATTTTTTGCAGTAGGTAAGGAGAACGTTTGTATCCAAATCAATGTCCTCCAACAAAGGAGGCATTGCGATGTTACACAGGGACCTGTACACATTCATATAGGAGGGCATAGTCCTGTAGCATGCTCAGTTCCCAAGTCTAAGCAGGGAGGAAATAGCAGGTATGCTTTGAGGCGTACCTAGCCAAGGTATGAAGATACGTGTGAACATTGAAATGGGGCACAGGAACTGTGTAAGAGTTGTAGTTGTGCCAGTAAGGAGAATGATTATCTTTCCAGGACAATATCGTCCTTCTGAGAAGGGAAAGTAGATAGTTTGCTATATTTCATGTTCTTAATTAAACTTACATTGATAGGTCAGTGGAGTAAAGTACTTGCTATGTAAGCAGGAGGACCTGAATTTGGGCCCCCGCACTCACATAAAAACACCAGAAGCTTTGTGTGGTGGTGTGCAGCTGTGGCCCAGCACTGGGGGTGAGCATGTGGTGCTGGAGACAGGTAGAGTACAGGGCTCACTGACGAACCAGTCTTGCTGAACCAGTGAGCTCTAGGTTCAGTGGAAAACTCTGTCTCAAAACTTAAGGTGGTCTAGAGAGATGATCTGCAGCACCAAGTTCTCACAACCACCTATAACTCCAGTTCTAAAAGCCCTGACATCCTCTTCTGACTTCCGCAGGCTCTATATGGAGGAATACTCATACACATAAAATACATTTAAAAAAATAAGGTGCAGAGAGATAGAAGATGGTGGCAGATGTCAACCTCGGCCTCCATAACACACATACAGTTTCCACACAGATAGAAATGTATTATCCGTAAACATAAAGTTTTACAGTGGGGCTGGAGGGACGGCTCAGTGGTTAAGAGTACGGACTGCTCTTCCAGAAGTCCTGAGTTAATCCCCAGCAACCACATGGTGACTCAACCATCTGTAATGAGATCCGATGCCCTCTTCTGGTGTGTCTGAGGACTGAGACAGTGTACTCACATATATAAAATATAAATAAATATTTAAGAAAAAATAAAGTTTTGTAGTGTAACACCCTTCATAAGATACCTAGTAATTCCTAAAAATTTTTATTCAAAATTTTTCTGAAAAGAAAATATCATTTATTCCTAATTGTGTTGTGTGTGTATGCCTTTTCCTGCATGTGGATGCCTTGCTTACCTGTTTGTGGTATTAGAGATGGACTTGGGGCCTGTACATGCTAAACAGGCACTGTACTATTTAATTACATCTCCAGCCCTGCTTTTAAGAATGGTTCTCTCCAATGTTGCTGGGGGCTACAGACCAGCTCATGTGTATACTTTGGTTGGTGGCTTAGTCTCTGGAGCTTCCAGGATTCTGAGTTAGTTGATACTGTTCGTCTTCCGAGGAGCTGCCATCCCCTTCAGCTCCTTCAGTCCTTCCCCTAAATCTTCAATAGAGGTCCCACTGCAGTCCAGTGGTTGGCTTTAAGTACCTACATCTGTCTCAGCTGCTGGTAGAGCCTCTCAGAGGGCAGCCATGCTAGGCTCCTGTCTGCAAGCACAACATAGCACTAGTAATAGTGTCAGGTTTTGGAGCCCACCCATGGGATGGATCCCAAGTTGGGCTTGTCACTGGATTTCCTTTTCAATCTCTGCTTTATTTTATTTTGTCCCTGTATTTCTTTTAGTCAGGATCAATTCTGGGTCAAAAATTTTGAAGGTGGTTGGCCTCCTCCCCTGGAGGTTCTGTCTGTCTACTGGAGGTGGTCTCTTCAGGTTCCCTCTTCCCACTGTTGGGCATTTCAGCTCAGGTCATCCTCATTGAGTCCTGGAAGCCTCTCACATCCCATTTCTCTGGGATTTTCTAGAGTCCCCGTCCCAACCCCCTCTCCCTCCTGGCTTCTTTCTTGATGAATTAGTTGATTAAAGTCAGTTTCTATTAACAAAAAATAAGTGGAGTTTTTTGTTTGTGAGAGTGTGAGAAACAGACAACTGAGACTACATGAATATGAGCTTTTATGTGCCTTGGTGTTTTGCTTACCTGCGTTTCTGTGTGAGGGTGTCCTGTTCCCTGACTTGCAGTCACAGACATTTGTGAAGCGCCGCATGGGTGCTAGGAATTGGAGTTGGGTCCTCTGGAAGAGCAGTTGGGCCCTGCTCTTAACTGCTGAGCCATCGTTCCAGTTCCTTGGGTCCTCCTGGTTGGTTGTTAGTAACATTATTTAAGCCCAGGAATGCAGAGAGGTAGGTAAAATGAGAAAAACATCACACAAGTAAGTACAGGCAGAAAGGCCTAGGGAGATGATTGGTGTCACAAAAGAAGGGATTAAGATGTGTTGAGAAATTACTACTGGTTTTCCCATAAGGTGTCATCCAGTTTATATACAGTCCGAAAAATTTGGATTAGTAGGAACTAAAAATTAGTTGGTTAAAGTCTCAAGTATGTAGCTAGACATATTCCTGCACAGCTTTAATTCTAACACTCAGGCAAAGGTAGGTGGATCTCTGGGTTTAAAGTCAGCCTGGTGTATGTAATGAGTTCCAGGACGTGCATACTCTATCTCAAAAATGAATGAATGAATAGAAATAAAATTTGCTATAGAACAGATTTGCTGTTGAGTTGGTTTCTCAGAGATGAGTAATCTAATAGGCCTGTGTATCTGTCTTTGTAAATCTCATCTTTGCTGTTGGGGATATAGAAAGGTCTACATGAAAAAACTGCTGAATATGTAAGAATTTAAAGTAACTTTGTCTTCTCTGCAGCTCTTGGTACTTAAATATGTACAAAACAAAGATGTTTTTATGAGATATCACAAAGCTCATCTTACCCGACGTCTCATATTGGACATCTCTGCTGATAGCGAGATTGAAGAAAACATGGTGGAGTGGCTAAGAGTAAGTACAGCAGTTTTAAAGGTCGTATCGGTGGTGTGGTAGAGGGCAGGCGGAAGAGTCCGTTAAACGGCAGCTCAGTGTTTTGTCCCAGGTTAGTGCTAGAAGAAGAGAAAACAGCTAGAGACGTGCAAGTATCTGATCAAATAGACTTGCTGATGCCAAAAGGCATAGTAGGGAGGTAAGGTAGGGGAAGAGGCAGCTGAAGAGACTTGAATAGGGCGGGTGGCAAAAGCGCATCCATCCCTTACATCCCGTAGGACAGTCAGATCTGCAGCTTGGTTAGGAGTGCTGAGTTCCTTGGCCAGGGAAGTCATTTAAGCCATTGCTGTGGTTTCTACAAAAGATGAATGAAAGAAGAAGAAGAAAGTAAAAGCAAAGGATATAACTGCTGCTGGGTATTTTGGAGGTCAAAGTTTCTTGTAGACAAAAGGGAGACAAAGCCAGAGGCAGACATATCTGGGAGAGTCCAAAGTGGTCATGACCCTGAGTCCAATGAGAGGGAAGAGAAGGGAGATAGAGGTGCCAGGTGTAGGAGCCAGGAGGCCAAAGGTACAAAATGGGGGGGGGGGTAACCCAAATGTCTGCAATAGTGGGCAGGACGTGCCCTCCATACCCTGAAAAGAGTAGGGGCTGAGGGATGCTAGAAGAACTCAGAGGCTAAGTTCTGCTTTGATACGTTAAATGGCGTCTTTACTGGTCTGGATTTGAGATTTAACAAGCTCAAAGGGTAGTAGGCCAGGAGTTTCCTCTGGAGTCTCCTCTTTCTTCCTCGGAACGTTACCTGATGCGTTATCTCATTTGCCTAACATGGTTTTTGTTCGTTTGTTTGTTTCTTTTATTGATACAGCATATTATTCATATGCATGCTAAAATAATTGTTTTGTATTATAATTAATGCTAGGCAGATTCATTTTATAAGGATATATAGTCAAATATATAAATAGCAGTTTCTAACAATGTCAATTTTCTTAATTTTAATCCTGCTTTCTTTTTACTGTTGTACTTTCATTTCCCCCCACCCTCAGTTTTAACTGATTTTACTTTAGTGGTATCCAGGACAAAACAGCAACCTTTTTACCATGTCTTTGGTAATAAACGCTCAACTATAGAAATTTTTGCAAATAAATAGTAACTGTTGTAGTGTTTTATGAAGCTGCAAGAGGTAGTTCATACTGTAAATTAAGGAAGTAGAGGCTTAGAGGACCATATCCTCTAATCTATCAAGGTCATCCTGAATAAATGTGTTTGTTCTTACTAGTTAGTGGCCAAGCCCAAAGACCCTTAGACATGCTATGACTGAACTGTCCCCATGACATCTTCTGCCATTGTTTCCCGACTATGGACTGAGGAGTTAAAGGCGTGGGTTGCAGTCCATGCAGTATTTCATAGTGTCAACAGTAGGTGACAGGGTGTCAACAGTAGGTGAGTTGGAGTGGATTTCATTCACATTGTGGTAACTGAAATCCATGCATACTGGAATTGAACAAAGCAAAGAGTACAAAACTACTGTTTATTTTCTATGAGTCATAGAATAGTATTAACTATATATAATTATTCTCTGTCTGTGTTTGATTTTCATAGGAAGTTGGTATGCCAGCAGATTATGTGAACAAACTTGCTAGAATGTTTCAGGACATAAAAGTATCTGAAGACTTGAACCAAGCTTTTAAAGAAATGCATAAAAATAATAAGTTGGCATTACCAGGTATTATTTATAATTACATAAACAAGATTTTTCACCAAATTTTAACTTGTCTCAAAATATTTATAATGTCTGATTTTCTTATCTGCAGCTGATTCAGTTAATATAAAGATTTTGAATGCTGGTGCTTGGTCTAGAAGCTCTGAGAAAGTCTTTGTCTCACTTCCTACTGAACTGGAGGATTTGATACCTGAAGTAGAAGAATTTTACAAAAAAAATCATAGTGGTAGAAAATTACATTGGCACCATCTCATGTCAAATGGAATTGTAAGTAGATGGGCTGTCAGTTTGGGTGTTAGTAGAAAGAGTTACTTAAGAGCTGGAGAGATGTTTCAGTGTTTGGGAACAATGCTTTTCCAGAGGACCTGGATTCAATTCCAGGCAACCACATGGCCGTTCACATATTTGTAACTTTGATCCAAAATGGATTTGACGCCCTTTTTGGCCTCTATAGGCAGTACACATATGTGGTACATAGGCATATATGCAAGCAAGCATCCTCACATGTAAAATCAATTAAAAAAACAAAACAAAAAGGTAAGAACAAAAGTAGTGGCTTTGACCCTAGTTTTCAGGAATGTAGTGTTCATCAGTGCAGTGCTTACGAAACAAATGCACTTGACTGTAGAATCATCCAATCTGATCCCCAACCCTCTGTCTTCTTGCAAAACAGAAGGGAAAGGAGAACCTTCTTTTAAGGCAACTAATAAACATTTTCCTCATCATTTCTACTTCAAACACATTGGACAGGATGAAGTCAATGACCACATTGAGCTTCAGGGAAACCTGGGAGATGGATTTTATGTATGCAAAGATTATTACCTATGAGTAGGAAAGAATGGGTCTTGAAAAAAGACTAGCAATCTCATTTTTCCTATGGTATCATATGTGCATATACTAGGTATTGGAGTACGCTTCATGCACAAATGAGTTACTTACTGAAGCCCATTCTCTGTTTCAGATAACATTTAAAAACGAAGTAGGTCAGTATGATTTGGAAGTAACCACGTTTCAGTTGGCTGTGTTGTTTGCATGGAACCAAAGACCTAGAGAGAAAATCAGCTTTGAGAATCTAAAACTTGCAACGGAACTCCCTGATGCTGAACTTAGAAGGACTTTATGGGTTTGTTTTATTTTCTGTTTGGCTTTGTTTTTAAAATGTGTCATATAGCTGGGGATATGTAGATGGCTCCTAAAATTGGAGTTTTGGTGCTGAGAGTTAAATCTGGAGCCTTGTACACATTAGGCATACACTCTACCACTGAACTACATACATAGCCACTGTAAATATTTTAAATTCATGACACTCTAAATATGACTTTCAATGCAAAAATGCACAATATTGAGGAATTTATTAAAAAACTATGAAAAGAGGCTAATTACCAAAGTAGAACAGGAAAGAAGAAGAGAAGAGGGAGAGGTTGAGCTGGTGTTAAATGTATTTAAGGAGTCCTAACAACACACAGTACAGTTAATCTTTTCTTTTGTTTAAGATTTATTTATTTTATGTATGTGAGTACACTTTGCTCTCCTCAGACACACCTGAAGAGAGAGCATTGGATCTCATTACAGATGGTTGTGAGCTACCAAGTAGTTGCTGGGAATTGAACTCAGGACCTCTGGAAGAGCAGTCAGTACTCTTAACCTCTGAGACATCTCTCTAGCTCTACAGTTAATTTTTATAATGGAAGTATGCTCAAAGACTTTTATTACCAAATAAATGAGTTAGTTCTCAGTTTATAAACTGTGCTAATGATATTCTTGATTATAAGTGCATTGAATTCTGACTCTAACATGAACTCCAAAATAAACTGTTTCCAGTGGACAAACTGAGTACGTATTACTAACTGGTAGTTTTCTGTAGTCCTGTATACCGGCCCTAATGGTTTGTGTTCCTATATGTAGTAAGAGAACATATATTGCTTTCTCTGAGCCAGCTCTTTCTTTCCTTTACCCTCTTTATTTTGCATTTACATTGTCACATGCTGGGAGGTACTACATACAAGTTTGGATTGTGACTTTGTACATTTGTACATACATAATTGACTGCATGAGATTGGGTTGTAGATTGTCTTTCGTCTAGAAGTCATTCTTGCCTGTGTGGGAGAGTTGAGCCTATCACTCCTTATAACTTACGGTGTTAATTGTTTTCTTTTCTCCATAGTCTTTAGTAGCTTTTCCCAAGCTCAAACGGCAAGTTTTATTGTATGACCCTCAAGTCAACTCACCCAAAGATTTTACAGAAGGCACCCTCTTCTCAGTCAACCAGGACTTTAGTTTAATGTAAGTAAGCTCATGATGCTTGATTTAAAATGAAAAGTACTATGTTTCGGTTCAGTGCTTTTATTTATTAAACTGATTATTTGTCTTATGTTTAAAACAGTAATTAAATAGTATCACTAAATTTGTTGTCTTTTTTTCTTTCCTTTAATTTTATTTTTCTTGGATATTTTATGTATTTACATTTCAAGTGTTATCCCCTTTCCCCCCTTCTCCCTGCTTCTATGAGGATGTACCCACTCCCACCTCAACACCCTGGCATTCCCCTACATTAGAGAAATGAGCCTTCAGAGGACCAAGGGCTTTTCCTCCTATTGAGGCTGGACAATGACATCCTCTGTTACATATGCGGCTGGAGTAATGGATCCCTCATGTGTACTCACTGGTTGGTGATTTAGTTCCTGGGAGTTCTGCTGGGGTCTGGTTAGTAGATGTTGTTGTTCTTCCTATGGGGTTGCAAACCCCTTCAGTGCCTTGAGTCTGTGTTTAACTCCTCCACTGGGGTCCTGGTGCTCAGTCCAATGGTTAGCTATAAGCTTCCTCATCTGTATCAGTAGGGCTCTGGTAGAGCCTCTCAGGAGACATCCATATCAGGTTCCTGTCAGCAAGCCCTTCTTGGCATTAGCAATAGTGACTGAGTTTGGTGGATGCATATGGGATGGGTCCCAGGTGGGCAGTCTCTGGCTCCACTCTTTGTCCCTATGTCCTGTGAGTATTTTGTTCTCCCTTCTGAAAAAGAATGAAGCATCTTCACTTAGTTCGTCCTTCTTGAGCTTCGTGTGGTCTGTGGATTATATCTTGGGTAATCTGAGCTTTTGGGCTAATATCCACTTATCAGTGAGTGCATTCCATGTATGTTCTTTTGTGACTGGGTTACCTCACTCAGGATGATATTTTCTAGTTCCACCCATTTGCCTATGAATTTCATGTAGTCATTGATTTTAATAGCTGAGTAGTACGCCATTATGTAGATGTACCACATTTTCTGTATCCATCCATTCCTCTGTTGAAGGGCATCTGGGTTCTTTCCAGCTTCTGGCTATTATAAATAAGGCTGCTATGAACATGGTGGAGTATGTGTTCTTATATGTTGGAGCATCTTTTTGGGTGTATACACAGGAGTGGTATGAGTCCTCAGGTAGTACTATGTCCAATGTTCTGAGGAACCGCCAGACTGATTTCCAGAATGGTTGTACCAGCTAGCAATCCCACCAACAATGGAGGAGTGTTCCATTTCTCCACATCCTCACCAACATCTGCTGTCACCTGAGTTTTTGATCTTAGACAGTCTGACTGGTGTGAGGTGGAATCTCAGGGTTTTGATTTGTATTTCCCTGATGACTAAGGATGTTGAATATTCTTTTTATTTATTATATATAAATATACTGTAGCTGTCTTCAGACACACCAGAAGAAGGCATCAGGTCTCATAACAGATGGTTGTGAGCCACCATGTGGTTGCTGGGATTTGAACTCAGGACCTCTGGAAGGGCAGTCAGTGCTCTTAACCACTGAGCCATCTCTCTATCCCAAACATTTCTTTAGGTGCTTCAAGGCCATTCATTATTCTTCAGTTGAGAATTCTTTGTTTAGATCTATACCCCATAGGCTTTTGTAGTAGGATCTGATTAATTTTTGAATTTCCTCAGTTTCTATTATGTCTCCCTTTTCATTTCTGATTTTGTTAATTTGGATACTCTTGCTTTTCTGGTGTGTTTAGATATCCAGTAATTGCTTTTGTGGGAGAACTGGGCTCTGATGATGACAAGTATTCTTGGTTTCTGTAGTTTAGGTTCCTGTTCTTGTCTCTCACCATCACGTTGTCTCTGGTGTTAGCTTGTCTTTCTGTCTCTGACAGTGGCTTGACCCTCCTCTAAGCCTGTATGTCAGCACTCCTCTAGAATTGTTTTCTTTTAGCAGATCTGGGAACAGTGAGTTGCTCCTGGGTTTGTGTATCCTAAAGCTTCCATGCAGGTGGCTTGGAGCAGAAGAGTTGGTCTCTGCCCTCTGGTTAGTCTGGTTAAGGGTTATCTATCTTGTTGTTTTTCCTCAAAGAACCAGCACCTGGTTTTGTTGATTCTTTGTATAGCTCTTTTTGTTTGTACTTGGTTGATTTCCCCTATAAATTTGATTATTTCCTAATTTCTTCTACTCTCGGATGTATTTGGTTCTTTTTGTTCTAGCACTCTAGAGTTCAGGTGTGCTGTCAAACTTAGTATATGTTCTCTCCAGTTTCTTTTGGAGGCACTCAGAGCTATGAATTTTCCTCTTAGCACTGTTTTCATTGCATTCCATAAGTTTGGGTATGTTGTGCCTTCATTTTCATTGAATTCTAAAAAGTCTTTAATTTCTTTATTTCTTCCCTAACCATATTATCATTGAGTAGAGCGTTGTTCAACTTTCATGTGTGTGTGGACTTTCTGTCTTTCTTGATATTGAAAACCAGCCTTAGTCCGTGGTGGTCTGATAGGATGCATGGGATTTTTTCAATCTTCTTGTATCTGTGGAGGCCTGTTTTGTCACTGATTTTATGGTCAATTTTGGAGAACGTTCCACGAAGTGCCAAGAAAAAGGTATAATCTTTTGTTTTAGAATGAAATGTTCTAAAGATAATCTGTCACTGTGTCTCTGTTTAATTTGTTTCCATGATCTGTCCATTGATGAGAGTGGGGTATTGAAGTCTCCCACTATTATTGTGTGAGGTGAAATGTATGCTATGAGCTTTAGTAAAGTTTCTTTTATGAATGTGGGTGTCCTTGTATTTGGAGCATAGATGTTCAGAATTGAGAGTTCATCTTGGCAGATTTTCCCCTTTGAGTATGAAGTGTCCTTTCTTATCTTTTTTGATAACTTTTGGTTGTAAATCGATTTTATTCCATATTAGAATGGCTACCCCAGCTTGTTTCTTGGGACTATTTGCTTGGAAAACTTTTTTCCAGCCTTTTACTCTGAGGTCGTGTCTGTCTTGTCAGTGAGGTGCATATCCAGTCTGTTAGTCTATGTCTTTTTATTGGGGAATTGAGTCCACTGATGTTAAGAGATATTAAGTAATAGTGATTGTTTTTTCCTATTATTTTTGTTGTTAGAGGTGGAATTATGTTTGTGTGGCTAACTTCTTTTGGGTTCGTTGCAAGAAGATTACTTTCTTGCTTTTTCTAGGGCAGAGTTTCCCTACTTGTGTTGGAGTTTTCCATCAGTTATCCTTTGTAGGGCTGGATTTGTGGAAGGATATTGTGTAAATTTGTTTTTGTCATGGAATATCTTGGTTTCTCCATCTATGGTAATTGAGAGTTTTGCTGGATACAGTAGCCTGGGCTGGCCTTTCTGTTCTCTTAGGGTCTGTATGACATCTGTCCAGGATCTTCTGGCTTTCATAGTCTCTGGTGAGAAGTCTGATGTCATTCTGATAGGTCTGCCTTTATATGTTACTTCACCCTTGCTGCTTTCAATATTCTTTCTTTGTTTTGTGCATTTGGTGTTTTGACTATTATTTGGTGGGAGGAGTTTCTTTTCTGGTCCAATCTGTTTGGAGTTCTGTAGGCTTCCTTTATGCTGGTGTGTTGGGATATTCAGTGTTTGCTGTGGTGGGAGAGCTGGTTTGTGATGATGCCAGGTAGTCTCAGTTTCTGTCGCTTGGGTTTTCTGTGCTTGCCTCTTGCTATCTGGTTATCTCTGCTGTTAACTGGAGCTTGTCCTTCCTGTGGGCCTGTGAGCCTTTGAGCATGTGAGTCTGTAATCTTAGGAGTAAGAGCACTCCATGGAGACCAGCTCTCTTTGGGCATTTTTGGGTGTGAAGGGCTATGGGACAGCCTTATCTCTGGGCACAGATGAAGACCAGAAGGGTCCTGTGGCAGGCCGCATGTCCTGCCATGTCCTCCCATGTCCTGTTTGCTCCCGGTGGGTCTCTCTGTGGATAGCCAGTGGAAAAGAAAGAAAGTGGAGTCCCATCTGTGGGCATAGGAGTGCGAGCGCTCATGGCAGACCAGGTGTCTCTGGGCGGGTTTGGGTCTGAGGGCTGTGAGACAGCCCCAGCTCTAGGCACAGATGGAGACATGCCATTTCATTTTTTAATTGAAAGTAAAGACCAAAAGAGAGAGGGAGTGGGTAAAACAGCTTTATGTAGGCAGAGCTGTTTATCTGAAGATTCAATCAGATAATGCTGTATAAAACCTTTTTGCTTTTGCTTTAATTATTATTCTCGTGGCAATGAAATTAATGTTTTGAGGAATCTGGTCCCTGGTCATCAGAGGCTAGATCTTGTTTGAAGGATCACATTTTTTTTAAAAATTTTTGTTTGCAATGGAGAGCCTAACCTCAAAGCAATCAAGATCCTTCTGGGCAGCTTCCCTCACTAGGATTGCAGGTGACTGTAGACCAGGGCCACCGTGATAGGCATAGGGACTGCTCAGAGTAAAGCTGCATGCTATCACTTCACTTTCCTACAGCTCTGAGTGATAATGTCTAACCATGCTTCTAAAACTTCAGACATTGTGCTGCAGTAAATGTTTAACGTTTTTGATTTTTTTTTTGTAGAAAAAATGCAAAAGTACAGAAAAGGGGAAAAATCAATTTGATTGGACGCTTGCAGCTCACTACAGAACGAATGAGAGAAGAAGAAAATGAAGGAATAGTTCAACTAAGAATATTAAGAACCCAGGTTGGTATAGGGAGAAAAAATGTTCAAATTACCTCTTTTTTTTTTTTTTTTTTTC
This sequence comes from Rattus rattus, assembly GCF_011064425.1. Lineage (NCBI taxonomy): Eukaryota > Metazoa > Chordata > Mammalia > Rodentia > Muridae > Rattus > Rattus rattus. The sequence goes on along the minus strand of NC_046161.1, from coordinate 47,609,717 downwards.
AATTTTTAATACATTGGGTATTTCTTATTTACATTTCCAGTGTTAATTCCCTTTCCCGGTTTCCTGTCCTTCAGCCCCCAACCCCTCCCCTTTCCCTTCTATATGGGTGTTCCCCTCCTTATTTACCCTCCCTTACTGCCCTCCCCTCTAACATTCCCCTACACTGGGGGTCCAACCTTGCCTGGATCAAGGGCTTCCCCTTCCACTGGTGCCCTTACTAGGCTATTCTCTGCTACATATGCAGTTGGAGCCATGGGTCAGTCCAGGTATACTCTTTCGGTAGTGGTTTAGTCCCTGGAAGCTCTGGTTGGTTAGCATTGTTGTTCATATGGGGTCTTAAGCCCCTTCAGCTCTTTCAGTCCTTTTTCTAATTCCTCCAACAGGGATCTCATTCTCAGTTCAGTGGTTTGCTGCTAGCATTCGCCTCTGTATTTGACATGTTCTGGCTGTGTCTCTCAGGAGACATCTATATCTGGTTCCTGTCAGCATGCACTTCTTTGTTTCATCCATCTTATCTAGTGTGGTGACTGTATATGTATGGGCCACATTTGGGGCAGGCTCTGAATGGCTGTTCCTTCAGTCTCTGCTCTAAACTTTGCTTCCTTATTCCCTCCTATGGATATTTTTGCTCCCCTTTTAAAGGAGTGAAGCATCCACCAAATTTTCTCTCTTGTTCTTTGTTCTTTGCTTCTCTGCTCTCTTCCCCTCTATTCCTGTCCCTTCTCTCTCCACCCCCACCCCCTTCCCTCCATGTGCCCCATGGCCAACCTTTCCTCTCCTCTCCTCTTCTCTCATTAAACTTCTCCACGTAGGGGGGGAAAAAAAGAATGACCAGATTTTTCAAGCTTCTTTAAAAAAACAAAAACAAAAAAAGGAGTATTCAGAATTGGGCATAGTGACATTTTCTTTTTTTAAAGATTTATTTATTTATCATATACAAGTACACTGTAGCTGTCTTCAAATACACCAGAAGAGGGCATCAGATCCCATTACAGATGGTTGTGAGCCACCATGTGGTTGCTGGGAATTGAACTCAGGACCTCTGGAATAGCAGTCGGTGCTCTTAACCTCTGAGCCATCTCTCCAGCCCATGACATATTCTTTTAACCTCACTCTGTGGAATTTGAGGCAGACTGATCTCTGAGTTTAAGGCCTGACCTATAGAGGATTCGGGGCAGCCAGAGCTGTCTAGGGAGAGCCTGCCTCCAAAACACCAAACAAAACCCTTCCAACAGTGAATTAAAAAACACGAAAGTCATTTATTCATAAATAAGAGCTAATGCTCATTTTATTAGTAATTAAAAATTAAATTAGTTTAATTCTCTCTGCTACCAGAAATGCTCTTTTGGATTGGAGGTTTGTAATAAGTTCTGATGTATTGTTTGGATAAAACCTTGGTTTTTATTTATGTCTCTTTTTGATACCCTACTGAGTACATGTATCTCAGCCACAGCTGAGAACTTGCAGAACTGAAGTATTTAAAACTATATTGAATTCTGAAATGTAATGTGCCCTTAGGAAATGTTTTTTATTTAGAACTAAGAAACATTATCTGGTATATTTTCCTTTGAAAAATGTGTTAAAATTAGGATTAGGATGGCTTCTGAACATGGTAAAAATATTTATTACTAGAAAGGTAAGGTGGCTCAGTTCGTAACGATATTTGACAGCAAGCTGACAGCTTGCGCTGTCCTGGGGACCCGCATGGTAGAAGGAGAGAGGCTCCTTAGGGAGGTCGTTCTCCTCGTCTCCACTACCCGGAAATGAATACAACATACAGGGAAACAGAGCTGGCGAGATCGTGCGGTAGGTGGTGTAATTGACAACCTGAGTTCAGTCCCAGCAGTTCACTTGATGTAAGGAAGAAACCGACTCAAGTCCACAGTTGTCTTCCGACCTTCGCATGTAGAAGAGAGCGAGAGGCGCTCTCCCATGGGCACACGTGCATGTGTACACAACAAATAAGTTCTTAAAACTTCTAATGAATTGCAAACTGATGGTTATTTTAATTAAAGAAAAAAAGTCGGAGTTGGGGATTTAGCTCAGTGGTAGAGCGCTTGCCAAGCACGGGCAAGGCCCTGGGTTCGGTCCCCAGCTCCAAAGAAAAGAAAAGAAAAGAAAAGAAAAGAAAAGAAAAGAAAAGAAAAGAAAAGAAAAGAAAAAAAGTCTTTTAACAGGGCTGCTTTTTTTGCTGTACTTTTACAGTTTTTATTTAGTATTATTTGAAATTTTGGTGAATGCCATACAGTTTGAAGCACGAAGAAAGATTAAAAGTTTTCATGGTCCTACAATCTTCACATTCCTAGATGGACAAACTTACTGTTTTTGTCTTCCTTTATATTTTTGACATAAAGCCCTATTTATAATCTGATCAAAAGCCTGGTATCATTGGACAAGATGACTGACTCATCAGGTAACAGAAACCTGGTGATCTTAGTTTAATCCCAGAACGCCATTTACAGATGTATAGAGTTCCACGACAGCCAGGGCCACACAGGGAAACAAACCCTGCCTCAAGAATACCAACCAGCCAACCACAGATGGAGAGAGAGCTGCTGTTGGAAAGCCTTCTGACTTCCACACTCCTGCTCTGGCGTGTGCTTGTAAACATGTAACATGTAATGATGTGCAATGATAACAGTTAAAAGCCTCTTGTAAAAACAATGTATGAAAGCTTGTAACTGGATGCATCGCAGATCATGTAGTGTCAATGACAGACTTCATGCCTGTACAGGAGAGCTGAAAAGTGGAAGGGATTTTACCCTGCTGAACCTGCGGGTTCCCGAGCGTGTTTGCATTGTTGCTGTCAGGTGTTAATACGTTGTCCACAGGAAGTCAGTCCAAGGGTTTCCTGCACATCCCAGAATCTCAGTGCTCACAGTTCTTGTATAAAATGTGTAGTGCCTGAATACGCCCCTACATATTTTATACCATATATTTAAGTAATCTCTAGGTCATCATTGCACCTAATACAGTATAAGTGCTGTGTGACTAGTCCCCATGCTCTGCGGTTTAAGTTTGTGTGCTTAATACAGACGCAGCTCTCATAAGTCTAATTACATTTTTGTGATTGTTTTGTTTGTTTGGTTTCGTTTTTGAGACAGGGTTTCTCTGTGTAGCCCAGGTTGTCCTGGAACTCACTCTGTGGACTCAGATCTGACTGGGATTACAGGCATGGCCACCATAATCAGCACATGATTCTGCTGCTCATTCAGTCTGTAGTGTGGAGCACACAGATACAGAGAACCAACTGTATCTCTTCTATTTCCTTTATACAAAATTGTAGTATCCACTGAGCCACCTTGTTGCCTATGGGAAGCTAAACTTTAATAATGATTACAGGAAGTCTAGTTTTCAGGTAATGTCATTGCCAACTTCTATGTAGTTTAAAAATCACTAAGACCATATTGATAAAATTGACTTAGGTGGAATATGTTGATTTCTTTAGAAACATTTAAATGTCAGAAACATGAATTAAATCAATAGAAGTAAAGACAGGATCTGTGGTAAATATTGCTATCACTGTATTATTAGTCTAGTTAATATAGAGAGTAGTGTTTACAGATTTTTAAGACTAGATACTCATGGTTCCCCTGTTATACAAAGAGACACCCTAATATTAGAGGCAAATTTGTGTAGGTGGAGTCCTGTGTCTTATTGCATTTATTTGTATGTGTGTGTGATCATATGTGTATGTATAAATTAGAACACAACTTTCAAGATTTGATACTATTTTTCCACTTTGTTGGTCCTAGGGGTTGAACTCAGGTCATCATGCATCTTAGCAACAAGCACCTTTACCGACTGAGCTGTGTTAACAGCACCCACAGATTTGCTCATGACTATTCCGCCTTTTCAGGCACCAGACATGTATGTGGTACAAAGTCATACAGGGAGTCAAGCATTCAAATGCATATTAATTTTTATAAAACAGTAGAGATTATAGGTTAATTTTGGCTTCCTTTACTTTCAAAATCTTTGTAATTAGTGCTAGGGGAAAAATTGTAGCTGCTGATTAAGTCTCCAGGTGAATAGCTAGGGGCCGTACAGTGTGGCTGGTGTTAGGAGATAACATAGGAAACGTTACTGATTTGCTTTGCTCAAACTAGTTGAATGTATTCATGTACTTTCTTTTCCCTTTTTCTCTTAGGAAGCCATCATACAAATAATGAAAATGAGGAAGAAAATTAGCAATGCTCAGCTGCAGACTGAATTAGTAGAAATTTTGAAAAACATGTTCTTACCACAGAAGAAAATGATAAAAGAGCAAATCGAATGGCTGATCGAGCACAAGTACATCAGAAGGGATGAGGCCGACATCAACACCTTCATATACATGGCGTAGCTGAATCCAGCCTGCCGCAGCCACACATCTGGAGACCTGGGCAGAAGGTTGTCCCAGGCTGAGCTGGAGGAAGGTTTATTTGGACTTTGATTACATAAATATTAAACTCTGCCTTACCTTACAAAGCGACTATATTTTGCCAGTCACATTAGTCAGCATGATGGCATTCCCTTCATGTTGCACACTCTTTAACAGCATGCTGTTTTGTGGAGAAAATTGCATTCATGAAGAGCCCATTATGAACTTTCAAAGTCAATTCAATTTTTACCCACCCAGAGAAATAACATTTTGGAAGGGTGAGGGTGGGGTTCCTTTTGCTTCTTTTATCCCCCTTTCCTCTTTAAAGGAATATACTTGCACAAGGAAGGATTTTCAGATATTCATGCACTGAGAAATGCTGGGGTTTTTTGTTGGTTTGTTATTTTGGTTTTTTTTTTTTTTTTGGTTTTTTTTGTTTTGTTTTGTTTTTTTAATGCAATTAAAGCTAGAGGCAGCACTCAGCTTCTTTTGATGCAGAGTGAATTGTCAACACTGTTGGGCAAGGGCAGGCACACATGAGAAGACAGTCTGCCAGTGTTGAGCTGTTTGTCAAACACTGCTTTCACTTTAGTGACTGGATCTTAATGGTAACGGAAACTGGTATTAAATATTTCTACCTTACAAATGCTGATTTTCACTGAGCAGGAGAGTGCTGTTTAGTCATTTGTTGTTAAACATGAAGATGTGGGATTTTCTTTTTAGACCTTGTATGGCTGGAGAGCTTGTTTTGAAAACATGAAGTTTATAGTCAATGTTGTTTCAGTTAAAAATTTATGGGTTTAGGTACATCACTGATTACAGAAATCAGAATCTCGAAGCAAACATGTTAAGTGTGTTACTAATACACTTAATACTTATACACCTAATATTTACTATACTGTACCTAAATTTGTTGAAAACAATGCAGAAATATTCTGATACAGTACAGTGAGAGAATTGCTTTCTTAACCTGTAGCATAGAATTATTTGGTGATTGAAAGTGTTGTGATTAGGGATTTACCACCTCAGTTTTCTGGAAAGACATTCTCTATTTAAAAGTAATAATTACCCGCCACTTAGCAGGAAGAAAGGTGAGATTACGACCTGCAACCTGAAAAGCACTCAAGAGTTGCTAGTCCTAACGTGAGCAGTAACCTTGCCAAATATGTACATATATATTTATATATTTTAAAAATAAACATTTTTAAAATGTTTAGAGGGCAACACCTACCTTGCTCCTCTCGTTAATCCAGAGCGGTGACTCAGGACCTCACAGAGCAGTGGGAAGTTGGAAACTGAGGACTCAAGCAACCGAAGAGAATTATTCCCCAGCAGGAAAGATGGCTCCCTGTGGATTTTTACTCATTGTGGTGCACGTTTCAAGTTTTCTTGCAAATTTTAGAACTCTTGATGTTAAGTAGTATTTTGAAGTCTGGTTCTGAAGCTGGCAGAACATGGAGTGTTGAGAAGCATACAGTAGAACACGGAGTGTTGAAGCATACAGTAGAACACGGAGTGTTGAAGCATACAGTAGAACATGGAGTGTTGAGAAGCATACAGTATTACATCACCACAGTGGGCTGTGGGTTCGCCTGCTGCTCAGCTGGGAGCTCCTTGCTGGAAGGAAATAAAGTCTATGTTAGATGTTTAAGGTTTTGATAATTATAGTCGAATATCTGTTCTGAAACTCGTAGGAAGCTGGAGTGCATGTGTGCTTCCCGTCTGCCCTGCAGCTCTGAGGTGATGTGGAGCAGGGGTGAAGAGCAAACTCAGTGCTTGCTGCCGTACCGCGTGGATGATGGTGCATCCAGATTCAGAGGGATAGTTTATAACGACTGTGGCCCTTCTGTTTAATAGCTTGGTGTTGGCAAATTTTCCTCTCCCAATACCAGAATGCCAAAGGAAGAAACAATCAAGGGAAAAATTTTAGGCCATTTCTTAATGTTTAAGATTTGTCATTTTAAACCATAATTTTTCTTAGAACATCTTTGAAATTTCTAATCGCTTTGGTCATTTAAGAATGAGAGCTGCGATGTTTTGATTTATAAAGGCAAACTTAATGCAAAGTGGGTAACACTAAATCCATAGCAAAGTTTTTTATTAAATTTTTATAAATTTTTTAATAGTTAATTATGTCCTAATTGTATTTTGGGGAATGAGCAGCAGTAAATACCACAGACTTAACAGTTTTCATCCTTTTTTTAAAGTATATATATATACAAAAGTGTAACTACGTTTTGGTGTTTATCAAAACTATTTAGTTGACAAGGTGCCTATACCATTGTTGAGATTTTCTTTAAATGTTTTATGAATAGATTTGAAAATTTTAAAAAATCCTGAAACAGATCTTACACAGCAAGAGTTTTCTGAAGGTCCAGAACCACTGACACACAGTGTTCCCTGTCTGATCTCTCTTCCCTGCAGACTTTATATTCTTGCTATCTGAGCAGGGCCAAACACGTCACAGGTGAGGGGAGGGAAAGCCCAGCTTCCCGCTCAACACCAGAGAGGCATTTTTAAATGAGTGATGTGGCTTGCTCAGAGGTTTGAGCACTTCTCTCTATCTTAGGTGGCACTGTCTGTAAATGCTAACCTGTCACCATCTCACAGCCATAGTAAGGAGACGGAACAGATTCGCCCAGTGGAAAGGATAGACTCATCGATGTGTACAGTTAGACAAACATGAGGCCCTCATTCTAATAATTTTATAAGAATCTTCAACTAAATTCTGAAGTCTCCCAATTTTTGCAGTTATTGGAGGAGATCCCTGAGTTTACCAGCCTGTTCATTGAAAGCTCTTACTCTGTGCATAAATATTAAAGTCACCAAAAAAGTGAACTGTTAATCATTCTTATTTTTTTAACTCCATTAGATTGACTGGTATCATTAGCTCTGCTCCAAGGGCACATTTTTCAATTCAATCTGGTGATATATTTGCTAAGTCTACAGAAAGTTTGCTGTCATAAACTCAAGCTGGCTCTTCTGTCTTTGTGTAAATGACTGGGATGCTGCCACAAGTTTTCCCAAGGTCACAGTTATGAGAGAAACATTGTTTGAGAGCGTTCCTGTCATCTACACTATGTGTGGTCTGGAGTTCCTGAGGTGTAGTCTCTCGTCCTGACCTGTACAGTTTTGAATGTGCACCACTCCATACTGAGATGACACTGTACAGTTTTCCATGGTAGCAGTTTCTGTATGCAGTAGGCTGAAATATTTTGATGAACTGCTTAATTTTTGGATTTTATTTTTTAAGTTGTATAATTTATTTTCTTGCAAAATAAAAGTGTAATATAAAACATTTCATCTATCCAGAAAATCTTGATGTTCTACCATAAAAATTTTGCAACAGTTAAAAATTTTTGGCAAGCCAGGGCAGTATCATGTACCTTCAATCCCAGCATTCTAGAGACAGGGGCAGAGGATCTCTGAGTTCAAGATCAGCCTGGTGTACTGACAAGTTGCAGGCCAGTCAGGGCTAGCCTGTGTTTAACATCAGTGAAAATTGTTTCGGTTGGTTAGGGCTGCTGCTTGTCATCCAGCTGCTTGGGAAGGTGTGGTAGCTGATGGTTCAGGCCCAGCTCAGGACTAACATGGACAGGCACAGGGACACTGCCTCAGTGAAGAACATCTTGTTATGTGTCGGGATAGAGTAGTACATTTTAGCCACCATGAAGACCAGCAAGAAGACATGACAGTTGGGTGAATGAATACATGGCTTTCTAAAAGCTCGAACTTTTGCCTTCACTAGAATTGTGGGAGTTGAGGAATAGGGGTGACTGGGAATTGAAGCTACAAAAAAAGTATTTAACCTGAGCCAAGATCAAAAATTAAGATTAATAATTATGATTAGATTTTAGGCCTTCTTCTACAAATGCATTCCAAAGCTTTGGCATTCAAACCCAAGGCATTTTGCTAGAGTATCTTAATGAGGAAAGTACACCCCACCACCAAAGGAAACAGGCTTTACAGAGAGCTGCATTAGAAAGTTAACTTCCTGGTAAAGAGCCCAGACTCATACAGACAAGAATGGAGTTTAGAGGCAGGCAAGATTGAAACAGCTGGGTGTGTTTAGGATAGACATTTCTAGCATGAAAGAACTTGCATGAAATAAACACCTTTCACCAGACAACGGAATCCTGGTAATACCTAGTGTGCTGGACTAAGATGCTAATCTGTTAGTTTAGTCCTGGCTGTTCTGGAGCTCACCCTGCTTCCCGAGTGCTGGGATAAAATGTATGTGCTGCAACACCTGCCTTAAGTTTTTGCTTTGTGGGGTTGGGGATTTAGCTCAGTGGTAGAGCACTTGCCTGGCAAGCGCAAGGCCCTGGGTTCTGTCCCCAGCTCTGAAAAAAAGAAGAAAAAAAAAATACAGTTCTCTTCCTCAACCAAGTTTTTGCTTTGTTTTCACAAAATTTTGAGGGGCTTGTGGCTGAACAGGTAAGAGCATTTGCTGCCTTGTCATAGGTCCAGGGCTTCATTCCCAGCGCCTACCTGGTGGCTCACAACTATATATAACTCCAGTTCAAGGATCCCAAGCCCTTGTCCTTCCTCCACGGCCACCAGACATACACTTGGAGGACAGATGCATGCAGGCAAAACACTTATACATACCTGTTTTTAAAAATCACATAGGTCTCAAATGGTTAACCTCAAGGTCTTAGAAAAATAACAATGTCAGAGTCACAAAAATCAGGGCAGAAATCAAATGGAGAAGCTAGACAGGTGTTACATGTCTAGACTGCCAGGACAGGGGAGGCTGAGGCAGTAATATCACTTCAAGGTCTAGGTTAGCCTGGTCTACAGTGAGTTCCAGGCCAATTAGGGCTATGCAACAAAACCTTGTCTCAGGAAAAGACCAAAAAAAAAAAAAAAAAAAAAAAAAAAAAATAAGTAGAAACAAAGGAGAACAAAGGTCCAATGCCTTTTGAAAAAAACAAAAATGACAACCTCCAGCTGAATTAGCCAAAAGAGAAAAACATACAAATCAATAAAATTAGAGGTGAAAAGAAATATTACAATAAACACTAGTGTCAGGACTATTTTGATAGCTTCTATTCCATCAAATTAGAAAATCTAGAAAATGTATGTGCTGCATAACGGCTATGACCTGTTAAAGCAAAATCAAAGGACAAACCTAACAATGAGATTGAAGTAGTAAGGATTGGGTCATCGTGTCTGTGTAGCCCTAGCTGTCCTGGGACTGGCATTGTAGACCAGGCTGTCTTCAAACTCAGATCGACCTGTCTTTGCCTCCCAAATGCTGCAATTAAAGGTATTCACCACCATGCCCAGGACAGATGGCTTAGTGGGTGAATTGAAGCTTGCTGCCAATCCTGCAACCTGAGTTTGATCCCAGGTACTGTTATGAAAAGAGCACACTCTCCATCCAGCAAGTTTTCTTCTGATCTCCACGTTCCTGCTGTGGACATTCATCCCTTCTTTGGCAGTTACATACACTCCAAAACAAAAACTCCAAAACTACAAGGTAAAACAAAAACCACGTTGGAGATGTGTAGGCTTCTTATACAAGCCCATTCCAAAGCTTTGGCAGTCATCAAAGGCGTTTTGATAAGAGTATCTTAATGAGGAAAGCACACCCCCACCATCCAAGGGATCCGTAGGCTTCATAGTGAAGATGTAGCTTAGTAGAGTACTCCCTAGATTACATGAAGTCCTGGGTCCAATACCAACTGTATCCCCAGCAATCTAAAGGTGGAGGCGGGAGGAATAGAAACTCAGGGTCATCTTTGACCACCTAGTGGGTACTCCTAGGCTGCATGAGACTGACTTTAAAAACAAAGTAAGTGGGACTTATGTCTCAGCAGTTAAAAATACTAGCAGCTCTTAGAAAGGATCTGTGTTTAGTTCTTAAAACACACCTGACAGTTCCCAACTACCTATAACTTCAGTTCCAGGGGTCTTGACACCCTCTAATGCCCTCTTCAGGCACCTGTATGCACATATACATGAAAGAACGTGCACATACACATACACACACTTTACACCAAAAGGGTCTGGGAAGATGACTCAGTGTGCAGACTGCATGCTTCACAATTGAGAATTTAAATCAACACCCATATAAAAAGCTAGGCATGGTGGCCCTCGATTGTATTCCCAGTGACACGGAAGGGGTTGGAAGAGAAGGAGCAGAGACAATGGCTTGTTAGCCAGCCATTCTAGTGAGCTCCAAGTGCAAGGATCGACCCTGTCTCACAAAACAAACGAAACAAAACCACCAAACAAAAAACAGCAGAGATGGGGCTGGAGAGATGGCTCAGCAGTTAAGAGCACTGACTGCTCTTCCAGAGGTCCTGAGTTCAAATCCCAGCAAGCACATGGTGGTTCACAACCACCTATAATGGGACCTGATGCCCTCTTCTGGTGTGTCTGAGGACAACAACACTGTACTAAAATACATCAGATAAACCTTTTTTTAAAAAAAAAAAGTTAAAAAAAAAAGGCAGAGAGCTACACAATTACACAAAACAGGTTAACTTGAAGTAAATTGTTCAATGTGTATGTTGTGGTACCTTTTGTTTCACATAAAAGAAAATTAATGTTACAAGTCAGATTTGCTAGCCCCAACTGAAGATTAAAAGTCAGCTAATGGGCTAGGCATAGTGCTTTTAATCCCAGCACTAGGAAGGCAAAGAAGACAGATCTCTGAATTTAAGGCCATCCTAATCTACATAGTGAATCCTAGCATAGCCAGACTACACAGTGGGACCCTATCTAAAAACTAAACAAAACAACCCCCCAACTAACCTTAGCAATGGGTTCCACAAATAGGAAAATTATCATTTAACTAATATTAGCTAATGCATAGAGGGTTTTTGTTTCGTTTTAATTTTTTGGAGACAAGGTCTCCGTTTGTAGTTTTAGTGATTTGGGGACTCGCTATGTGGACCAGGCTGGCCTCGAACTCATAGAGCTCCACCTACCTCTTTCCTGAGTGTGTCCTACCACAGGCAGCCTACAAGGAGTTTCTCTGAAAGTTATGTAATCTTATTACTCAGTGAAGTTTAGATAGTAATATGTATTTTACTTAGCATCCTACAGAAAAACAACTTCAAAATTCTCTTAACATAGTAATTGGTTTATTTGTATTATAAATAAATGTAACTGGAATTGCTGGATACGTTTACCAATATCCTTTGCCTGGATAGATAAAGTCACATGGTCAGGCGCAGCTGAGTGAATGGAAAGTCTGGGACTGTATGGAAACAACAGGCATCAAGAGCTTAAAAGCGGTTTAGGCTGCACCAGCCAGGTGTCAAGCCTCGTGGTCATTAGACCATTTTTGTCCAGGAGAGCTTCTCCTCTGTCCTCCTGCCAAGCGCCAGGCCCCGCCCCTGGCTACGGGCCAATCGCCGCCGAGAGCAGCGATCTCTGACTGCTATTGGAGGAGAGGGCTGGGGCGGTGCCCGCCACGACGTCGCGGGGTCTGCGGTGGGAAGTGGAAGCAGCTGCGCGTCTCTCTGCCCTTGACAAGCTTTTCCGGTCTCCATGGCTGCCCTGGCTGTTCTACACGGCGTCGTGCGCAGGCCTCTGCTTCCCGGGCTGCTGCAGGTGAGCAGGTTCAATTCCGGGGGTGGAACCGCCTGAGAGGTCCGTCCTCGCGGGCCACAGTGCTCTGCAAGAGCGCCTCGGGTGTCTAGGGGCCGCGTAGTCGTGTGTCCACCAGTCTGTCTTTGCTGCTGTCGCACACCGCACCGCACCGGCTGTGCAGCAAGGCGTGGGTCTGGCCCGGCGCGATCCCAGGCTGCAGAGAGATGAGTCTCTGCAGGCCTAAGGAGTTTCTGAGACGTTTAAAGCATACCAGTGGGGGTTGGGGATTTAGCTCAGTGGTAGGGCGCTTGCATACCAGTGACCTTGTGGTTTTCTTTTCCTTGTATTTTTATTTGTTTGGTTGGTTGGTTTGTATTTTTGATACAGGTTTTTCTGTGTAACCCTGGCTGTCCTAGAACTCCCTATCTCTCTCTAGACCAGCCTGGCCTCGAACTCATTCTCCTTCCTCCGCCTCTAGAGTGCTGGAATTAAAGGCATGCGCTACCACCTGGCAACCTTTGGTTGGTCTTAATGAGGGCTCAGGGCATAATGATTGTCACTACATGACAATCAAAAGATTGTTTTAAAACTAACAAGCTGGTTACTGAGACAGTATAGGAAATAAATGGTATTTGGAGTGAGTGCCTCTCTTGTGTTCCGTGAACACCTGGTACTTTCCAAAGGTGGCATTCCAGATAGTGTTTGCCAGTCTTTAAGAGTCTGCAGTTACCTTTGCCTACTTTTTGTTTCTGTAATGAGCAGGGCTCCCTGAACTGGGTAGTTCTGGCAATAGGAGCTGAAAGAGAGCAGGAGGCTGGAAGCTGAGGGGAAACAAACTATAAAATGAACCTTACTTGAGTTGCTGGTGTCTCCAGTTCCAGCGACTCTACAGGCCAGGGCAAGAAAAGCTTGAGATCAAGGGTTTCAACCCACGTGGGCAATGTGGAAACACCCAGTCTCAGAAAGATAAAAAAAATAATAATAATAAATCCTGGGTGATTGCAGTAATAGGAAAGCCAGAAGGCTAGTTTATTTTCTCGTCTGGAGATGAGCAGTACCTCACCCATAAAATAAGTGTTCCTAATAAAGACTCATGTGCCTTTTTCCTTCTGATCCTTCCTTCTCTTCCCCTCCCTTCTCTTACCTGCTCCCCCTTTCCTTCCCCCCATCCCCCACTATTACTCTCTTTCTACTGGTTTTATAGTCTAGGCCATCTGGCTTTGAACTTCTCACTCCCCTACCTCAGCCTCTGGATTATCTGGGATTGAAAGTGCAGGCCATAATGCCCAGAGGAGTTCTTGATCAGTTCGTAAGTTTCCGCTGGGACAGCTGGAGAAATTACAGTGAAATTAAGTTAACCGTGATGCTGAATGGAGGTTCCTAGGTGAATTAATCAGATAAGCCAAGTACTCAAGCTGTGGGAGCAAAAGTGTGCAGAGCCTTCTTAGTTTACACTGAGGATTTTATAACCATGCAAATTATCTTCTGCATGGGAAAAGTGAGTCTGAACTGGTGTGGTGGAGTCCATCTATATGCAATCCCACACTGAAGAAGCTGAGGCAGGAGGATTGTGATTTGAGGCTACCCTGGGCTGCATAGTGAGATGGTCTCAAAGCAGTGCAACCAGAATAAAATTGATCAAAGTATAGAACTCCAGTCTGAAGGAGGGATTTCTGCACAATATCAAATGCAATTTATCAATGAGTTTCCTCTGAGTCCTGGATTTGGGGCCTTCTTTATAGTCTTCTTCTCTGGGTCCCAGGGACTTAAATATGTCTCTTCCCAGCATTAATTTTTATACAGTCTAGTTGCCTGTGTTCTGGGCTCTTTTTTTTTTACTAACTATAGGTCATATAGCATGTGCCATGCACCCTCTCCCCTTTATGTTGGGTATTACTCAAAGATGATCTCCAGAATGCATCTTGAGTTCCGGAATTAACAGTCAGGTGCCACATCATGCTTGGGACTGAATCCAAGTTCTCCAGTCCAGTTCACTCTTTTGAACTCTAGAAATGAATGATTGGATGTCCCTTTAATTAAATTAAGCAGTCACTTATGTAACCATAGAAATCTTTCTGAAAAGAATTTTTCATATTCTGTGCCGTGTTGTGGAATAGAAATTGACCTTTCACCCATTGTGTGGGCTCTTTAACCTTCGATTTCAAGCACACAAAGCTTCTCTATGGTCAACAAACCGTTATGGGACTTTATCTGTTATCTTTAACTGTTATCTGTCTGTTTTCGATTTTTTTTTTTTTTTCAGACTGGTTTCCTCTTTGAATCCTTGACCTGGAATTCACTCTGTAGACCAGGCTGGTCTCAAACTTTGATACTGACCTGCCTCTGCCTCCTGAGTGCTGGGACTAAAGGCGCAACCATCACCACCCAGCTGTCTGGGTTTTTAACACAAGTCTTGTGTAGCCCATGCTGGCCTTGGATTCCTGATCTTTTTCCTCCACATCCTGAGATGCTACGAGTGCCTAGCATGTTGGGCAGGGCTTACAATTATTTTAACATACAGGATTTGCCTGTAATTTTTTTTTTTTTTTTTTTGGTTTTTTTTTTTGGGGCTGGGGATCGAACCCAGGGCCTTGCGCTTCCTAGGTAAGCGCTCTACCGCTGAGCTAAATCCCCAGCCCTTGCCTGTAATTTTTTTTTCTGTGTCTGGTTATACCTATACCTACAAAGGAGAAAAAAAATTAGGGTTACTGTTGACTGACCTGACCAGTGAAGTAAATGGTCACTGCCCAACAAGAGATGCCGTGCTCTGGGAGGAGAAGGGCCTCCGGTTCCTGAGGGCTGTTATTCTTTTAGGAAGCCAGAGCTTTATAATAGTCTAAATGCCCAAAGTAGAGGCCCTAGAGGACTTGACAGCCTTTCCCTGGCTTTGTGACTTCAGATGCTGGATCTGCCAGGCTGCCAGGGCTTTAGATTCCTGTTTGTGACAGGAGACCAGCAGTACCCATGGGCGCTCCTGACTTTAAGGTATGCCAGATCCTGTGTCGAGCCCTCCTGTACCTCCTAACAGTAGCCACGCTCAATGTTGCCTGCCCCACTTCTTGCCTGCTGTGGCTAGAGCTTTCTTAGGAAAGCGGCTGGGGCAGGATCCAGACCCTTCTCATGTCTGCAGCTGTGTGCAAAGCCTCAGTTCATGTGCCTACTCCTGCATGTCACCCAGCATGTCTATCTGGTTTTGTGTCAGCCAGACACAAGTTAAAGTCATCAAAGAGAAAAGAGCCTTGGGTGAGGAAATGCCTTCATGAGATATTTTCTCAATTAGTGATCAGTGGAGGAGGGCCCAGCCTACTGTGGGTGGTTTCATCCCTGGGTTGGTAGCCCTGTGTTCAATAAGAAAGCAGGCTGAGCAAGCCAGGGGAGCAGGCCAGTAAGCAGCACCCCTCCATGGCCTCTGCATCAGTTCCTGCCATCAGGTTCCTGTCCTGTTTAAGTTCCTGTCCTGACTTCCTTTGGTGATGAACAGCAATGTGGAGGTGTAAGCTGATTAAACAGTTTCCTCCCCAGCTTGCTTTTGGTCATGATGTTTTCTCAAAGCAATAGAAACCCTAAGGCATCCAAGGAGTGACATTAGGGCCTCAGCAAGCATCCTTCCATGGAGCTCTGCTCTCAGCCCTGCCCTGTCCTCTCTTCCTGAGTTTAGTATATGCTGCCTGTTCTCCACAATGGGCTGGCCGTTGCCCTGTGCCTCAAATGCCTAGTTCTCCCTAAGGCTGACTCTGCTTTTCAGTTCTATGACAATTCCAGAGAGGCTTTTTGACCATGTCAGATAGATGGGCTGCAGCGACTCTGGGCTTCTTGTTTGCTGCTTGCTTGCTTGCTTTCTTTCTTTCTTCCTTTCTTTCTTTCTTTCTTTCTTTCTTTCTTTCTTTCTTTCTTTCCTTTCTTTCCTTCCTTTCTTTCCTTCCTTCCTTTCCTTCCTTCCTTCCTTCCTTCCTTCCTTCCTTCCTTCCTTCCTTCCTTCCTTCCTTCCTTCTTTCTTTAAAGATTTATTCATTTATTATATATAAGTACACTGTAGCTGTTTTCAGATACACCAGAAGGGGGCATCGGATCCCATTACAGATGGTTGTGAGCCACCATGTGGTTGCTGGGAATTGAACTCAGGACCTCTGGAAGAGCAGTCTGGTGCTCTTAACTGCTGAGCCATCTCTCCAGCCCTGTTTGCTGCTTTCTTAAAGCGTCACTGGGAACATGTTTTTCAGCCCTGTTAGTAAACTTTGTTCTCAGACCTGGTTAGCACCTGCGACTCTCACCAAAACAAGTAAACAGTATCCTGTCATTCATTCTGAGGGAGGAATTGATGGTGCCAACATAAGAAAGAGCTAAAAAAACGTAGAGGTCAGATTTGTTATCTATTATCTAGAAATAGGGTCAGGCTACCCTAGGACTTGTTATAGAGCCCGGCTATCCTTGAGCTCAGGATTCTCCTGCCTCTGCTTCGCTAATGCTGGAATTACAGGCGTGTGCCATCATGCTTAGTAGCCCAACTTTAAATAAAGTAATTAAAGAAAACCTTGTAGGGTTTGTCATTTGAGTTTTGACATGAAGAATAAAAACAGACCAGCTGGGGCAGAGGGATGGCTCAGTGGGAGAGAGGGGAGAGAGCGACAGCCCTGGTTCAGACCCCTGGACTCACACTACGTGGTCCACCTCTGTAATCCCAGCACTCCTGCAGTGATATGGGGGATGGAGACGGGAGAACTGCCTGCCACAGTGGCAGGAACAAGAGAGGCTCTGTCTACCTCAGACAGTTTGGAAGGTAGGCACTAACTCCCGGTGACTTAATGTATGCCACGATGAATGCACTTTCTGTTTGTCTGTCTCTCTGTCTCTCTGTCTCTCTGTCTCTCTGTCTCTGTCTGTCTGTCTGTCTGTCTCTCTCTCTCTCACACACACACACACACACACACACACACACACACACACACACACACACACACACACACACACACACCAGAGTCAGCTCCATTGTGCTGCCAGGGAGAGGTTCAGGGCCCGCTCTCCTGAGTGTACTGCTGGTGATAGATGGGGCAGGTTCTCCAGAGTACAGCATCTGGTGAGGGGCAGATCTGGTGAGGGGCAGGACCAGTTATGCACAGCCCTTGGACATACAGGGTCCCTGGTGACTGTCCCAACCAGGGACAGTCTATGTTCTCTATGTTCTCTAGTGGTCATATGAGTCATGGACAATAACACCAACCCCTGCCACTGCATAGCCACAACTCATACATGTCCCTCAGAAGCACCTTGGGCCAG
Organism: Rattus rattus; assembly: GCF_011064425.1. Lineage (NCBI taxonomy): Eukaryota > Metazoa > Chordata > Mammalia > Rodentia > Muridae > Rattus > Rattus rattus. The sequence goes on along the minus strand of NC_046161.1, from coordinate 47,592,532 downwards.
GACCTCGCCGTGGCCCCATGTGGCAGGGCCGGCCACTCACAGCAGGCTTCTTATCTCCACACCCGAGTCTCCAGTTCTGTTTCTCTTCAAAATGCTAAAGCTGCTCAGTTGTGTTTCTCTCCCCGTCTGACCACCACATACTCCCACATTTTGTATTGGCTGCCACTGCAGGGTGCCCACAAGGCTGGTGTGCCCCTGGGCGACATCCTCCATTCATGCCGTGTGGTATGGCAGCAAGCAGGTGCCTGTGGCTGTGAGCTGGAGGGCAGGTCTGTGGGTGGCCTGGTAGTCCACAGGTCTCTGTCTGTGCTGCCTGGACTTGATTTGATTTGTTTTGATTTGATTTGATTTTCTGAGTCCTAGACATTAAACAGCTTTGGCCACCAAGCCAGGCATCAGGCTAGGATGAACGAAGGATGCCATCTGCTCTGCCGTCCCCTGACTGACAGAACAACAACACCAGCACCCACTTTGCCCATTGCTGGGGTCTGGAGCCCGGGGTGGATGGATGGTAGATGATACATAGATCTTTTAAAAGTAGAGACACGGATAGTACCAGCCTCCGTCCCATTCCATAAAGGTGTCCATTGTTTTCTCTCCCTCAAGCTGGTGATTAGAGCCACATCCACGCCTGGGTAAAATATCCACACCTATGACTATATATGAGGATGTTTCATAAAACTGCCTTTGCATGTGCTTAGAGACAAAACCGCCTATTAAACAGGGCTGCTTTCATGTGTAGGCAATAAATTCCTTAACCCAGCATTGATAACCGTAGTAGTCGGATCTTACAGGGACCCAGACGACCATGCAGTATCTGAAGCATTTATTTGTTTTTGTTCCAGACAGTATTGACCTGGTTTAGAGCCAACAGTGGTAAAGTGGCAAAGGTACCAGGAAGCAAGACCAGGGAGACATTGCAGGTCACGAGAGATGTCAAAGTTCACAGTGTGTGGGCTGTGTGTTCGGTTAAATGTTGCAGGCAAGAGGAGCTGGGGTGCAGTTATATGCTTATGCGTGATCCAGAAGGAAGAGAGAAAGGATAGGAGAGGGTGAATATGGCACAAGAGCCACAGAGGACACACGGGGACGGACCCTTCAGTGAAAGTGAGCCAGACACCTGCAAGAAAAGAGGGACACAGCCCCACTTTACCTCAGCTGAAGGAATTATTCTGGGGTGGTACTGGGATTAGAGCCAGGTTCTTGCCTATACTAAGCACACACACTGCCACTAAGCTGCACCCTGCGTTCAGAAAGGGAAATGTTTGAAGAGACATAATAGACAAATCCTTGGACAGTCACAGACAGGAAACACGTGCAGCTGGCCGTGCTAGGCTCTAAGGAGAAAATACTAACCAAGGACCCTCCTGCCTCTTGCAGTGTGCCACCGTCCTGGTTCTAGAGTGCTTGTGCTGTGCCTTTCATTCTCTCCTAGTTCTTCTCCCTCTGGGCTCTAGCCCCTGCCTTTACCTGCTGTTGGCTGACTGTGGTGCTGACTGGCTCCGGCCCTCATCGTGAGTCAGCTGAAAAGTTTAGATGTCTACGTTCAGGCAGGACAAAGGGTTTAGTCTGTGAAAAATCCAAGTTCTTGGGTCTTCATGAGCTTTCAGTGCACACTGTAACCGCTGCCAGCTGCGGTCTGATCTGAATATGCACGGCAGACTGTGAAAGTCAGGCTTGCTGCCCTCACAGCCCAGCTGCAGATCAGGCGGGGTTTGAACCCTGCCCTACATTTTCAGAACTCCCTCTGTTGACATTCGTTTCTACAAATAGTGTGGAAAGAGTTAAGGTGTTTCCCCTTCTGTTCTGAGTGTAGTGCAGAGGACCAACCAGAACCACACACATGCCAAGCCTTCACTGTACCACTGAGCTACACTCCAGCCCTCCCCCCCCCTTACGTAAGAATTATCTGGCAATATAGGCCATGTTCCATGATGTATGTTTGCCTTGTGTCAATCAAGAGGCTCCTGTTGGAAGGGCTTGGGGAGTTAACAGCAAGTTTTCCTTAAATTGTTTTTAAAATAGATGTTCTGTCTTGTAGGCTCTAAAAAATATTTGTGTGTGTGTGTGTGTGTGTGTGTGTGTGTGTGTGTGTGTGTGCGCTAGAAACCAGCCTAGGTCCTATGAAAGAGTAGCAAGGCCTCTTAACCACTGTCTTCTGCCTACTTTAAAAAATATTTAACAGGGGCTGGAGAGATGGCTCAGAGGTTAAGAGCACTGGCTACTCTTCCAGAGGTCCTGAGTTCAAATCCCAGCAACCACATGGTGGCTCACAATCATCTGTAATGGGATCCAATGCCCTTTTCTGGTGTGTCTGAAGACAGCTACAGTGTACTCATATAAATAAAAATAAAAATTTTTTTAAAAAATTTTTAAAAATTAAACAATATTTTGTGTGAAACTTTTAATATTACATGATTAAGAACTTAAATTATAGTTTTTTTTCAGGAAGCTAATGTTGTTGTAAAATTATAAAAAGACTGACTGTCTTTTACCCCTTCTGGATCTGGCATCGCAGTGCCCCAAGACTTCTGGTAGATATCTTGCCAGCCACACACATCCCAACTCTGCGGTGGCCCAGCCCAGCCACCCACACTCCTTACACTTAAATCACCACAGGAAAGAACACACAGCACAATAACCTCTGACCCAGTTGATAAGATAAATACCTACCTAGTCATACAAAGCCCTGTACACATCCATCCCTTAAGAACACTCATAACAACCTGTAAATACACAGAGTGGAATCTTCCATGTTCTCTCCCTCGGCGGCTTCTCTGCTCCCTTTTCCTCTCTAGGCCTTTCCGTCCCAGTCTCCTCCCCTTCCCTCAAACTTTTCTCCTGCCCATCCTTCCTTCTCCTGTCCAATGACAGGCCTCGTTCTATCCTGTACCTGCCTTCACCTGTGTAATGACATCATCCCATAAGCTAAGGCAGGAGGAGTGCGCATTCAAGGCTGCTTTGGGGCTCTGTGAGTTTGAGGTCAGCCTGGGCTTTACAAAGGTTTCTCAAAGACGCAGCCCAAGGCTAGAGATGCAGTTCAGCCCCTAGAGTGACTGGTGTGCACAAAGCCGGGGGGTTGACCCATCTCCAAATAAATCAAGTGTGCTGGTTCAATTCTGTAATCTCAACACTGGGGAGGTAGAGAGGCGAGAGAATCAGAAACTCAGCATATAGTAAGTTTGAAGCCAGCCTGGTTCACATGAAATTCTGTCTCAAAGCACAGCAACACAAACAAACAAAAACCCTCAAAACAAAACCACTATATCTTATTAAGTATTTTTTTTATAAGTTTAATTTTATTTTGTTTTACTTATTCATTTTATGTCCTGCTCACTGCTCCCCTCCCGGTCATCCCCCTCAACACACACACAAATCTTTCTCCCATTCCCCTTCCCCTTCACCTCTGAGAAGATGGGGTCCTCCTGGTTATGCCTCCCGTCCTGGCACTTCAGGTCTCTGTGAGGCGAGGCGCATCCTCTCCCACTGAGGCCAGACAAGGCAGCACAGCTAGAACACCTCTCATATCCCACGTACAGGCCACAGCTTTTGGGATAGCCCTGTTTCAGTTGTTCAGGACCCACATGAAGGTCAAGCTGCTCATCTGCTGTTTATGAGCAGGGAGGTCTAAATACCAACGACCCAAATAACCCAGCTAAAACATGGGGTATGGAACCAAACAGTTCTCAATAGAAGAATCTCGAATGGCTGAGGAACAGCTAAAGAAATGTTTCTTAGTCATCAGGGAAATGCAAATCAAAGCAACCACAAGGTACCGTCTTACATCATCAGCATGGCTAAGGTCAAAATTCAAGAGATAGTACATGGGGCAAGGACGTGGAGCAAGGGGAGCACTCCTCCACTGCTGGTGGGAGTGCAAACCAGTGCAAACATTTTGAAAATTAATTTGGCGTTTTCTCAGAATACTGGCAACAGTTCTACCTCAAGACCCAGCTATACCTGGGCATATGCCCAAAAGATGCTTCAACACCTCATAACCTGTTTACTTTATAAGTAAGGATCTTTGGGGTTTTTTAAAAAAGATTTATTTTATTTATTTAATGTATATGAGTACACTGTAACTGCCTTCAGACACACCAGAAGAGGGCATCAGATCTCATTACAGATGGTTGTGAGCCACCATGTGGAGGTGGGATTTGAATTCAGAACCTCTGAGCCATCTCTCCAGCCCCTGTGTCTTTGCCGTTGTTTTCTATTTACTTAAAAAGTTTTAGAGGCTAGAAAGACGGGCTTGTGGTTTTTCTGGCTGTTCTTGCAGAGGAACTGGTTCAATTCCTACTACCCACCTGGCCCTTCACAACCCTCTATGTCCAGTCCTGGAGTATCTGATGTCCACAGTATAAATGCCGTACACAGACACACGCAGACAAAACACCCACAGCCAAATGACAGTTCTCCAAAAGTTAAAGTGCATGTTTCTAATGAACAGCTTGCTAGAAAAGTAATATTTAAGCTGGGCAGTGATGTCACATGCCTTTAATCCCAGCCCTCAGGAGGCAGAAGCAAGTACGTCTCTCAGTCTGAGGTCAACCCAGGTCTACAGTGTGAGTTCTAGGACAGCCAGGGTTACACAGAGAAACCCTGTCTAGAAGAAAAAAAAAAAAACAACAAAAGAAAGGAAATGTTGGTTATAACTATTTTCTTTATGATTTATAAGAGCAGCATATGCAGACTGTGGAAAATTCGGAAATAAAAGTTTACAAATGAAGAAAATCTCCTTGATTGTATTATTGCTAAGTATAAAATTAATGGATGAATTTTTAAATATTATAACATAGACATTTGCCTTACAGGAAGTAAGATGCCTGGGACGAAGTTATGCATCCAAACCCACTTTGAATGTAAGTAAAGTTTAAATTACACCTTGAAGAATTTAAGTGAGTGTTGCCATTAGAGACACACGTGTGGCTTGTAGCATGAGCTCTTGGGAGGGTGAGGCCAGAGGCTTGGCTTGAGGATCACCAGCCCTGTCACAAGCGGACAAATCAAACACAGTTGCACACATTTATGCCTTGAATGTATTTGAAGATTAATGCTTATGCAGTGGTCAGGGAAGCTGACCATTCGTGTACTAAGTTCCTGTGCTCCCACAGAGGTGGTTCATTCAGCCTGTGAATAAATTCTCTATAATACACCATGAAACAGTTTCCCTCCAGAACTGTGGCACTCTCTCCCTTTATGATGAGGGACCCACATTGTATGCTAGGTGGTGCACTGCAGTGGACCCAAGAGCCTTGACAAGAGAGGAACTGACTGCCTAGGGGTTAACCCAAAAGGCCTTGACTTCATTTCCTAGTTACTGATTTCTGCCTTTGTCTGTAGGTTCCCAGAATGACATCAAGTCTTTCCATCTTGCTTTGTAGGAGATTGTAGGAACCAAACACAAGGAGAATGTGTGTCATGGCACTGACAAGGACTTACCTACTCCTTATTTTGTAGTTAAGGAGATTACGGCTCTGGCTGTGTCCTAACTGATACTGTTCATGTAGCCTACACATATGCATTGCTAGCCCGGACTTCGTGCTTTAGTAAAGGAGCTTTTGGTCTGTGTTGTTTGTTTTTTTAGTTTAAAAGGTTAATGGTACTGAAGAGATGGCTAAGAGTGTTTGCAGCTCTCTAGAGGACCTGCACTTAGTTCCCAGTAACCAAATGAGGCCATTCTTAACCACATGCACCTTGAATTCCAAGGGACCTGACACTCTCTCTGGCCTCCTCTTAGCCTCTAAGGGCCCCCGCCCCCCACATATAGCATCACATATCTACACACTCTGTGTGTGCGTCTGTGTGCTCTGTGTGGAGACCTCACGTAGTTGGGGTCCCAGGTATTTGTGAGGCACCGTGCTTGTTACAGAGGTGCTGTGATTTGATTCCTGGCTCTCGGGTTTATACAACGTGCAGTCTTAACCGTTGAGCTATTTCTTCAGCCTCAGTGTTGTTTGTCGAAGCAGTTTTTTTATATTGTAAAGTTACCACTTTTAAAAGTTTTTAAAGCTTTACTGTTGCTGGCTGTAAACCTTTACCCCCAGCACCCAGGAGGCAGAGTTAGGCCATCTCTGATTTCATGGCTACTCAGATCTAGATAGCAAGTCCCACGTGGCCAGCGTTACATGTCAAGAAAACAATCCCTCCCAAAACAAAGTTATTTGGGGCTTATATGTGTGTGTAACACACACTCTCGAGTGTGCACATGTGGACATTTTTCCTGGGATCAAGCTCTCAGGTTGTCCAGGGATCGTTGCAGATCTTTCCTGCTGAGTCACCTTGACTCCCTGAGTTTTTATGACTTTGACCCAGCAGGATTGAAACTTAAGCTTCTGGCATTAAACATCCCGGAGAGAGCTGGGAAGGATTTTTATGTCTGCTTTAGAATTTGCCTTAATTTCTTCCTTCACCCCCTCAGTCTCTCCATTGTGTCCACCCCCACCCCCACCCCAGCCTCTGTGAATCTGTGGATTGAGTGCAGGGCCTTGTGCATGCTGGACAAGCGCTCCGTCACTGAGCTCACTCTTGCCCTGTCTTTCCGTGGTGTCTTAAATTGTGGTGTGCCATGGTGTTTCCCACCCGCTCCAATATTATTTTAACACTTGCTGAATAATTATTCGTATTGTCTGGGTACAAGTGTTTATTGAATGAAAGAGAATTTGAGTATGCCTATGTTAATGTTTACCTTTTGTGTCTTGTCAGGACGTGGTTATAGTGAGTGCTACACGAACTCCCATTGGATCCTTCCTGGGCAGCCTTGCCTCTCAGCCAGCCACCAAGCTTGGTACTATTGCAATTCAGGGAGCCATTGAAAAGGCAGGTCAGTGGCTGCACCGTTTCGGAATTGAGGGGGCAAATGATTGGGTGACACATAACTGTTTTGCATTTACTGAATATATTCCTCTTAGAAATTACGTGGTTCTTACATATCTAAATGCCTTGTCATAGATACATAGGAATGAAACCTAAAACTAAGAGGAAGAGGAAATTATTTCTGTCAAGATATGTGCTTGGTAATCTTGATTATTAAGCTCAATACCGGGGCTGGACTTGGTTCAGTTTCCACATGGCAGCTCACAACTGTCCAAAATTTTAGTTCCACGTGAGCCGATGCCCTCTTCTGGCCTCTCTGGGCACTGCATGCACATGACACACAGGCATACATATAGGCAAAACACTGGTAAATATAAAATAAAAGCAAATGAAATGTTAAAAAGAAAAAAAAATGAGTTGAATAAACCCAGGACAATCCCTTTCGCTGTTTTAAAAGGGATTCCAAAAGAAGAAGTGAAGGAGGTCTACATGGGCAATGTCATCCAAGGGGGAGAAGGACAGGCCCCTACCAGGCAAGCTACACTGGGTGCAGGTATGGAAACACACACTTGCTTTTGTACTTAATGACCTTGAAAATGTCAGCTAAATCAGTAAATGCATAGCTCATTTTCCAGAGCTGGGGACCGAATGCATAGCTCTTATAGAAATAAAATTTGCAGATCATAGTCTCGAGGTCTGTTTAATTCTGTGGTGGTTTCTGCTTTTCTAAAATGTGATTTATGTTGCTTTAGGTCTACCCATTTCCACTCCGTGCACCACAGTAAACAAGGTCTGTGCCTCAGGAATGAAAGCCATCATGATGGCCTCTCAAAGTCTTATGTGTGGACACCAGGTAAGGAGCCCCTCGCGCTGTCCGTCACTTGGAAGAACTCCACATTCTAAAATGCTAAGCATCTAAGCACATTTCTGTTGCAGTGGTGAGATCTGTTCTTTATCCCTGTCGTATGTGTCTCTGAGTGTTTTACCTGCGTGTGTTAGGGCATCACATGCACGCCTGGTGTTCAGAGGCCGGAAGAGGGCACTGGCTCCTCTGGAAGTGGAGTTACAGCTGTGACTCACCATGTGGGTGTAGAAGATCAACCTCAGGTCCCAGGAAGAGCAACATGTACTCTTACCTGCCGGGCCACACTTCTAACCCCGCCTCCTTTTAAACAGTGTTTGTTTATGAGAGTTTTGCCTTTCATGTGTGTTTGTGCCACACACATGCCTGGTGCACACGGAAATCAGGAAAGAATGTTGAATATCTTGTTGAATGGTTCCAAACCACCATCTGGGTGCTGTGAATTGACCCAGGTCCTTGGCAGAGCATCAGGCGCTCTTAACCATTGACCGAGTGCCCAGCCTGGGTTTTGTTTGACTTTTTGAGACAGAGTTTCTGTGTAGCTTTGGCTGTCTTGGAACTTACTCTGTAGACCAGGCTGGCCTCAAACCCACAGAGATCCACCTACCTCGGCCTCCCAAGTGCTGGGGTTTAAAAAGGCGCGTACCATCACAGCCTGAAACCCTTTATTTTTTAAAATGTGTGAGTGTTTGTGTAATCAAATGCCACTTGTGAACAGGTCCTCTGGGGACCACAAGAGGATGTTGGATCCCCTGGGGCTAGAGTCACAGGTGGTTATGAGCCGTCTGGTGCGGGTGTCAGAACTGAACTCCAGCCCTGAGATTCTTTTCAGTTAAACACATGCCGGATTTTAGCATTTGTGAGATAGAGCAGGAGAATGCAGTCTGAGGTCTGTTGGTTCAGATCTTATCTTTACCGAGGTGAGGAAGAGACAGGCTGCTCGGGACTGTGCTGTGACCTTGAGGCTGTTTTCTGCCCGTGTCTGGCTTTAAGAGCTAGCATTTCATCAGTTTTCAGAGAGAAGGACTTGGAAACAGCCACAGATACAAGTTCCAGGGCGGGGTGAGAAAGACAGAGGTCTTTATTAGGTCGCCTCCCTTCCTGGATGTTGTACCTACTGCTGTGTGTCACAACCAAGCGGAGAATAAGTGAGGCGCTTTCACGTCACTTCTTACAGACACCAGGACACACACTTGGAGGTTGGAGAGATGGCTCAGTGGTCCAGAGCCCTGGCTCTTCCTCCACAGGACTGGGCCCAGTTCCCAGCACCCACGTGTAGCTCATTCTCTACTACAGTTCCAGGGCATTGGCGCCCTCGTCTGGCCTCTGTGGGGGTTAGGCCACACGTGTACCTGGTGCATGGTACACAGACACACAATACAGGCAGAACACTCATGCACATAACATACAGAAGATGGAAACAGGAAAGAACCACACATTTATGTTCTCTTTCAGAGAAGAAAAGAGTACACTGAGGTCTGAGCTACCGTGACAGGAACCTCATCACTGAGCAGTGTATGCAAACCCTAGAGACTCACAGCTCCAGAAGGCGGAAAAGGGAAAAGTATTTTCTCACACTTCCCTCCGATCCTTAGTGCACTACCAGTTTGAATATTCTCTATTAAAAGCAGGGAAACCTTGGGCAGGTCATTTAACTTCAGTGCCCTACTTGATGTATTATAACTGTATACCTAACTCTCTCTCTCTATCTAAGACTATATATAACAATATCTAAACACACTCTAGTGTGTACTTAGGATTTATAAGAATAGAGCAGTGAACTAGACAGCTTTGAAAAATCCTAAAAAAAAAAACAAAAAAAACAAAAAACCCCAAAAACCAAAAACCTGAAGAATTGTTGTATTCTTGGAAGTTGTCAATTGTTTTCCAAAACCTACCAGCTCCACTTTCCAAAGTTAGGTGCAGTCAAATTGTCCAATTCTTACTTTTTCTTTGTCTGATTTGTGTTTTCTGAGACAGTGTCTCATGTACTCCAGGATAGCTTCAAACCCTCTCTATAGCTGACAATGACCTTGAACTCCTGATGCTCCTGCTTCAGTCTTCCAAGTGCTAGATTATAGATGTGTACCACTATACCCAGCTTCTAGTTTTAATCTTAACTGTCGTGGAACATTATAAACCACTTTTTTCTTATCAGGAAGAAATGATAAAGAGGGCATTAACTATGTAACTGAAAAGCCACGTTAAACACTCCTTTGCCGACAGCTGTGTGTGTGTGCAGTGGCATTCATGGACTGTTGCCGACAGCTGTGTGTGGACAGTGGCATTCATGGACTGTTGCCGACAGCTGTGTGTGTGGACAGTGGCATTCATGGACTGTTGCCGACAGCTGTGTGTGCAGTGGCATGGATCACAATGCTGACCTTGGCTTTGCTGTGTTCTGAGCAGGATGTGATGGTGGCAGGCGGAATGGAGAGCATGTCAAATGTCCCGTACGTAATGAGCAGAGGAGCAACACCATACGGTGGGGTAAAACTTGAAGACCTGATTGTGAAAGACGGGCTAACTGATGTCTACAATAAAATTCATATGGTAAATACTAATTAAAAAACCCATTTATGTGTGTTGTTATCCACAGTGTCAGATCCTCAAGAGCTACAGTAGGTGGGTTGAGGCACCTGACCAGAGAATCTAACTCAGGTACTCTGGAAGAGCAGTGTGGGTTCTCACTTGCTGGCCCCCAAATGCTGCTTTAATAGGGAGTGCCATTTAATACTAACCCTTGGCTTTTCAGAACATATATATTTTAAATACTGAGTTCTAGGGTGGGTTCTCTAAATGTTTTAGTCAACTTTATAAAAATACTTTACTATGTCCATTTCCTCAGCATGGATTAACTGTAACTGCCCCACGCTTAAGTGAGGTATTTCCTCCTACGGTGGCAACTCTGTTTCCTGAAACCATCTGACAATAAGACACAAGGGAGGAGTTACCCAGAATGGAGGAAAGGAATGTAGAGAAATGAAGTTGAACTCCCAAGCACTGAGTGTTATGCAAAGGTCGTTTTTCCAAACTTCTTAGGGCAACTGTGCTGAGAACACCGCGAAGAAGCTGAGCATCTCGCGGGAGGAGCAGGATAAGTACGCCATCGGCTCTTACACCCGAAGTAAAGAGGCGTGGGATGCAGGGAAGTTTGCAAATGAGATTACGCCCATCACCATCTCAGTGAAAGGTAGATGCATTTCCAAAACACACTTCACACTCTCACTCATTTATTTTTCTTGGTTAGAGTAATAGATCTGTGTTATAGAATTGATGTTTCCATTGTTTTTAAAACAATAGTTTTATTTCACGTGTATTGGTGTTCTGCCTGCATGCGTGTCTGTGTGAGGATGCTGGATCCTCTAGAACTCGAGTTACAGACAGGTGTGAGCTGCTATGTGGGTGCTGGGAATTGAACCTGGGTCCTCTGGAAGAGCAGCCAGTGCTCTTAACCGAGCCATCTCTCCAGCCCATGTTTCCATTTTAAATGAGTATCATCTCTGTTCATCTGAGGTGAACACGTTAACGGTTTTGCTTACAGTTAGTAAAGGAAGAGTCACAGGTTAGAAGTAACAGTTCATGCAGGACTCAGCACCCACGTGTTTACTTGTTTTGTGTTCGCTTGGCTTGTGTGCGCAGTGCTGCGTGTGTGGAAGCCACAGGACAGCCTGCAGGAGTTGGTTCTTTCTCACCACGCGTGTTTCGGGGATTGAACAGCTCATCAGGCTTGATAGAAAGCTGGTGTGCTTACTGTTTTTTTTTTTGGTTCTTTTTTTTTTGGAGCTGGGGATCGAACCCAGGGCCTTGCGCTTCCTAGGCAAGCGCTCTACCACTGAGCTAAATCCCCAACCCCGTGCTTACTGTTTTTAATTGAGATACAATAGTTATTTTAATTCTTTCATATATGTGACTAATAGCACATTAGATTATGTATTTTATATATTTGGTTAATTTATTTGTCTTGGTTTTTCTTTTTTCTTTTTTGGAAGATAATTTTGTGATGATATTTATGTACGGAAACTTAGTGTACATTTAACCCGGTTTAGTGGCGAGTTCTTTAGCCTTTGCCTTTTCCAGCTTGGCAATGTGAGCCACAGACTTAGGACCCAGGACGCTGCCTCCCCAGTGGCGGCGGATCTCGTCACATCTGTCATTGTAATTGGTCCTAACAGCTTCCCAGCTTAGCTAGAGCACCCTTGTCTTCCGAGTTAACCCGTGTGAAGGCAACAGTGGTGCTTGTCTCCCTGTGGACCAGGCGCCCCAGCCTGGCCCTTCCCTTGATGATGCAGTAGGGCACCCTCTTCTTTCAACACAGGGCAGGCAGGAAAACCACCAGCTCAACGGGGTCTATGTCATGGGCAATCACCACCAGCTGAGCCTTCTTGTTCTCCACCAAGGTGGTGACTGTAGTGACCCCTGCTCGGAGGACAGGTGGTCTCTTAGTTGGGACGTCCCCTTTGCCAGCAGCTTTCTTCTCAGCCCGGGCCAGCAGCCATTGCTTCTCCTGCTTTGTCTCTGGCCTGTACTTGTGGGCGAGCTTAAGCAGCTGAGTCGCTGTTTGCCTGTCCAGGGCCTGGGTGAACTGGTTAATGGCAGGAGGTACTGTGAGCTGCTTATAGAGAATGGCTCTTCGCCACTGCAGCCTGATGTAGCAGGGCCATTTGACGAAGCATGTGAGATCCCTTTTGGGCTGGGTGTCCTGCCCAATGCCAAAGTTCTTAGGCCTCTTCTCTTTTCTTTTTTTTTTTTTTTTTTTTTTTCCGGAGCTGGGGACCGAACCCAGGACCTTGCGCTTGCTAGGCAAGCGCTCTACCACTGAGCTAAATCCCCAACCCTTAGGCCTCTTCTCAAACAAAGGATCGACCACCTTTTTGGCCTCCTGTTTCTTGACCACTGCGGGGGTCAGGGCCACCTTCTTCCCCTTGGCTTTATTTCCTTTGGGCATCTTGCTCGGCTGGAGGAGAGAGAAAGAAGAGGGAATTGTGGGTGATAAGTAAGTGGATGCAGAGATCAAGAGAGCCTTATCTTGGTTTTTCAAGGTAGGGTTTCTCTGTGTTCCTGGCTGTCCAGGAACTCACTCTGTAGACAATGCTGTCCTTGAATTCATACAAATCCTCCTGTCTCTGCCTCCCGAATGCTGGAATTAAAGTTGTATACCATTACACATGGCCTTAAATTATTTTTAAAAAGATTTTATTCTTACTATTTTGTGTGTGGGTCATATGCACACTGGTGCAGGTGACTGAAGAGGCCAGAGGTATTGGGTCCCCTGGAACTGGAGTTTATAGGTTGTGAGTCACGTGACGTGGGTGCTGAGGACCAAATTCTGGAAGATTAGTGTAGGTCTTTACCACTGTGCTGTCTATACAGCCTTGCTTATGTGTATTTGCTATTAGTGTGCACATGTATGTGTACACATGTGTTCCATGGCATTCATGTGGAGGTCAGAGGATAACTTTGTAGAATTAGTTGGCTTTTTTCCTCCTACTTTTACATGGATTCTGGGGATTGAACTCAAATTTCTAAGCTTGTGTGGCAAGCACTTCTGTCTGCTGAGCTATCTTATTAATCCTAACAAGTATTTTTTAAAAGGGGATTTATATTAGAAGACTATTAGGGTTACCTCCCAGAAATGAAGGACTAATGCCGTCCGCCTATGGAGTTACATGTGCTGCACTGCTCAGAGTCAAAGAAAGGGGTCCTCTCACCAGCATCACTGGCAGAGATCCATGGTCCATAGTGATTACTTAGGCCAGGCTGCTTTCCAGAATGATCACTGTGCCTGGGCTACGGATAACTAGTTCATGCAGCGCTGGTCGAGCATCTGCCTGTGGAGTACACACTGTGAGGTCCATGACCACAGACGAGAGTTGGGAAGACTGGGTGTGGACACTTGCCTTTAATCACAGCATTTTAATTTAGGAGACAGAGGCAGGGGGATCTCTGTGTATCCAAAGACAGCCTAGTCTACATGGACAGCCTTGTAGAGTTCCAGGAATACGTAGGGACCCTGTCTCAAAAGAAGAAAGGAGACAGACAGAGACACACACACACACACACACAGAGAGAGAGAGAGAGAGAGACAGAGACAGAGACAGAGACAGAGACAGAGACAGAGACAGAGAGAAGGCTGGGAAATAATGGAGTTGTTGGTGTAGGCTTCACATCCGAGGCTTGCTTGGAATAGCGTGAAGAGGTAAGCTTCTTCCTGAGTTGGTGTCTTGACTGGGATTGCTTTTCGATTTTAGGTAAACCAGACGTGGTGGTGAAGGAAGATGAAGAGTACAAGCGAGTTGACTTCAGTAAAGTGCCAAAGCTCAAGACAGTGTTCCAGAAAGAAAACGGTAAGAGGGAGAGATCGGACAGGAGAACCTGACATGACATGAAATGTTTATTCTTGGAACTTACTAACAGGTTTTTAAAAGATTAATCTATGTGTGAGTGTTTGGCCTGCATGTATGTCTGTGTATCACTCCATGCCTGGTATGCATGGAGGTAAGAAAATGGCATCTAACCTAAGGAACTGGAACTGTAAGCTGCCGTTTGGGTGCAGGGAACCAAACTCTGATCCTCTAAGAGCAGCCAGTGCTCCTAACTGCTGAACCATCTCTCTTTAGTCCTGGCCTAACGATTTAATCAAAGGTATTGAATAAAATATCTAGATGTCACTTCACATTTTTAGAGTACTTTATTCTTTTTTTTTTTTGGAGCTGGGGACCGAACCCAGGGCCTTGCGCTTCCTAGGCAAGCGCTCTACCACTGAGCTAAATCCCCAACCCCCTAGAGTACTTTATTCTTAACAGTTTATATCTTCAGAATATTAAGTCCTAGGGAGAAGACTATATAACACGGCTACAGAATTGTTTTCTATAGGCAGGCATCTCCACAGTTTGCGAATTGAGAATACAAACTTACATGTTAAGTTCCTTGAGTCTTCTGCTGATGGTTGTGTTTACCAGTATTTAGTACCTGGCTTAGCATGTGTTAATCTTTAATGTTGGGACAAATAGTCTGTGTTCTGAATTTCCTTTTGGGAGGGTTTCCTGGGCATCAAACTTAGAGGCTCAAATATTAGGCAAATACTCTTCTACTGAATGACATGCCTAGCCTCCAAATTTCTAAGTGGTTTGGAACTTTAAACTTTGAGAAAATATGAGCTCTACAAGGTTGACTGTTTGCAACTGTGATACTCTGCAATTATTTTTTCCTTTCTTGATAGAATTGCTCAGTTCCAATAGAGAAATCATCAGTCATCTTTCTGGTCATTCTCATCATAATTTATAGTGTAAAAGTATGTGTTGCCAGGTGGTGGTGGGCCACACCTTTAATCCAGTTAGTGGCAGGCAAAGGCAAGATTTCTGAGTTTGGGGCCAGCCTGGTGTACAGAGTGAGTTCTAGGACACTCAAGGTTGTACAGAGAAACCCTGTATTGAAAGCCAAAAAAGAAAACACCAAAACAAACAAAAAGTACATGTTAAGCTGATATGGTGATACACAACTTTGATTCCAGCTCTTGGGAGGCAGAGGCAGGTGGATTTCTGTGAGTTCCAGGTTAGCCAACATTATATAGTAAGACCCTGTTTCCAAAAAAAAAAAGAAAAAAAAGTATAGTTTTAGTAGACTGTTACCAGGTAGACTGTGACACTGTCAGTGTTAAAATAGCCTCTCTGAGTTTGTATACACAGACAGCTGGTGTAAAGTCTATAGCTGAATGTTGTAGTGCTCACTGACAGTCAGCCTCCAGTGACTGTAGAGAATGCCTGGTCCTGACATAGATTTGGAGAATACATTGAGTGTGCTAGAGTTTGGCTGTGGGGAGCTGCTGAGAAGAAACATTGGCCCAGTGCCCCCGTGTGTCTGAACCCCCACACTGCACTCACTGTGGAGACACTGACTGTGGAGACACTGACTGACCGCGGAGCTCGCTTTGTGCGTGTTTCCTCGGGCAGAAATCCTCTCCAAGCCTGTCTACAGCATGTCTGTTCACTTGGTAACGCAGACAGCGTCGTGAGTATTTGTGGGACGAGCAGGATGGGCTCAGTGAAGCGGATGCGTGACTTGGTTTTTGTTGATCTCAGGCACAGTAACAGCTGCTAACGCCAGCACACTGAACGATGGAGCAGCTGCTGTGGTTCTCATGACTGCAGAGGCAGCCCAGAGGCTCAAGGTTAAGCCACTGGCACGAATCGCAGGTAAATGTTCTCCCCTTGTTTCTCCTCTTTCCCCTGGTATTGAGAATCCAGGGTTTTAGTCCAGGTTCCTAATGCTGAGATGGAACACCATGACCAGAGTAACCCGGAGAAGGATGAGCGCACTCAGCTCATGCTGCCACATCACAGTTCACCATCAAAGGACGTCAGGACAGGAACTCAGATGGGGCAGGGATCTGGAGGCTTGCTCAGCCTGCTTTCCTATAGAACCCAGGACTACCAGATCAGGGATGGCATGACCCATGGTGGGCTGGGCCCTCCCCCAAATCATTAAGAAAGTGCCCTAGAGGCCTGCTCTATAGCCTGATATTATGGAGGTACTTTATTATTATTATTATTATTATTATTATTAATTTGTGTGTATTAAACCCCTACTGCAGTTTCCCCTACCTCTCCCCCATCTATTATTTTTGTTTCCCTTCAGAAAAGAGCAGACCTCCCAGGGACATCAAGCAAACATGGCATAATGGTACAATAAGGCAGGGCATATGCCCTGGTATCAAGGCAGGTTGAGACTACCCAGTGGGAGGATAAAGAAGAAGGCAAGAGTCAAGAGAAAACCCATGCCCAGTTAGGAGTTTCACAAAGACCAAGCTACATAACCCATATGCAGAGGACCTAGTGCTGCCCTCTACAGGCTCCCTGATGCAGGTTCAGTCTCTATGAGCCCCTATGAGCCTGCTTAGTTGATTCTGTGGGCCATGTTTCTGAGGTGTCCTTGACCCCTCTGGCTCCTGTAATCCTTTCTCCCCCTCTTCCTCAGGATTCCCTGAACTCCAACTAACATTTGGCTAGAGGCTAGCTCATGTGAGGTTGACATAAAACTAGCCAGTGCACACATGCTAAGCAAGTGTTCTGTCTGAGCTAGATACCTCTAGCTCTCCTTTTGGAACAAGGACTCAGTTGTATAGGTTGGCCTGAATTCAGTCTTGTAGCCCAGGCTGGCTTTGATCTTGTTATGTCTGCCACAGCTTCCAAGGTGGAATTATAGGCCTGGGCCGCCAAGCCTGCCTTGACCTTGTCTATCCCAACCCCTTTTTCTTTTCTTTTCTTTTTTTTTTTGAGACTGTTTTTCTATGTAACAGTCCTGGCTGCCCTAGAACTCTGTAGACCAGGGTGACCTCCACAGACACTGCCTCCCACGTGCTGGGATTTAAGGCATGTGCTACCATCACCCAGGCCTCTGTCTTTAACTAAAATACAAATTGTGTGAATGTGTGTTCTTGTCTCTAGAGGCCCAATGTGCTTTTCTCAGTTACATCCCATCTCTAGTTTTGGAACAGTGTCTTTCTTTGGTGGCAGGTAGTAATGGAGTTGGCCATATCTGTTTTGGTTGGTAGAAGCTCCTTTAATATCTTTATTAAGAATCGGCTTTATATAATGACTTTAGGGCTGGTAAGGTATCTCAGTGGGTGAAGGTGCCCCTGCTAACCCTGATGGCCTGAGTTGGACCCTGGTAACCTATGTGAAAGACAGAAGAGAGCTCACTCCCACACACTGTCCTCTGACTGCCACAGGTGCCAAGGCAGGCACGCGCCTACTCCCACACACACACAGCTTTCTTTAAAGAGTGTTATTTAGGGGCTGGAGAGATGGCTCAGTGGTTGAGAGCACTGACTGCTCTTCCAGAGGTCCTGAGTTCAATTCTCAGCAACCACATGGTGGCTCACAACCATCTGTAATGAGATCTGATGCCCTCTTCTGGTGTGTCTGAAGATAACTACAGTGTACTTACATAATTAAATTATTATTTAAAAACAAAAACTCCCGTTATCTATCCTGTATGAGTAGGGAAAGGGAAAAGTTATGTTTTACCAAAAGATATAGCCAACTGGAATAAAAATATGGAATTGGGAGTCTAGAAAAAAAACAAAAAAAAGTTATTGTCTCTACGTATAATGTGCACGTGGTGGTCAGAGGACATGTATGGAGTTGGTTTTTTCCCTCCACCTTTACATGGGTTTTACGATTGAACTGTAGACGTGTGTATACTCAGTGAGCCATCTTGCCAGCCTGTATTTCTCACCTTTAAAATGTGCTGTGCCTTCTTTGTAAGGACTTAAATACAATTTGCTTTATAATACATTTAGCTTAATTTTATTCCAGCTTCTGTCATGGGCTTTTATTTACATTTGTGGTGCTTGGGATTGAACTAACAACCTTATGGATTCTACGTCTGAGTTATACCACCAAACTAGATCTTTCTGAATTTTAACACTCATGTGTTGGTTTGTGACTGCATGTGGGAATGGGCACCTAATAGGCAATACTGCTGTGAAGGCTATGGTTACACAGTTGTAAGGTGCTGGTGTGCTGCTGAGGACTGCACTCAGCTGCTCTGGAAGAACAGCTCTCAATTGTCCCAGGCTAGTGGTTTAACATGTAGTTCACCACCTTTATTAGTTAAGGTTTTTTTTTTTTTTTCCTTCTTTTTTCTTTTTTTCAGAGCTGGGGACCAAACCCAGGGCCTTGTGCTCGCTAGGACCACTGAGCTAAATCCCCAACCCCATTAGTTAAGGTTTTTATTCCTGTGAAGAGATGCCATGACCACAGGCCATTTGGGGGTTGAATAAAAATGGCCCCCATAAGTCCATAGGGAATGGCAGTTTTAGTGGGTGTGGCCTTGTTGGAGGTGTGGCTGTGTTGGAGGAAGCGCATCACTTGAGGTCTTAGAAGCTCAAAGCAGGCCCAGTGGTTCACAGTTGCCTTCCTGCTGCCTACTGATCTGGAATGTAGAACTCTCCTCTGCCTCCCTAGCACCATGTCTGCTTAGATACTCCCCTGCTTCTCACCGTGATGATGGACTAAACTCTAAGCCAGGCCCGATTAAATGTTTTCCTTTAAATAGTTGCCATGATCCAGCTGGGGAGTTGGCTTACCCCCTCCTCAAGTACCAGCACGTGTGGTGCACAGACACACATGAAAACGTACACATAAAATAATAAAGATAAATCTTAAATATTTAAGACTTGCCATGGTCATGGTGTCTCTTCACAGCAATAAAAAATCCTAAGACAAATCTTTTCACAGGTATCACACATCAAGTATTTATACTATGATTCCTAAGAGTAGCAACATTACAGTTAAGAAGTAGCAACAAAAATAATTATACGGTTGGGGTCAGCACATGGGGAACTGTATGAAGGATTGTAGCATTACATAGGTCGGAAACCACTGTCCTAGACAGTGCTATTGTCTTTAACCTCTCCCCAAGCAAATCAGTGTCTTAGAAACTAATGTAATCATATTCAATAGACTCTTACAAAAGGAGCAATGTGCAGCTGGGTGTGTTGGCACAAATCTTTAATCCTAACACTTAAAAGGTAGGGGCAATAAGTCTCTTGAGTATGAGGCTAAGGCTGCCCCGGTCTTCAAAGTGAGTTTAAAGCACAGGCAGGGCTACATACAGACACCCTGCCTTAAAAAATAAAAAAGAGCAAATACAAGTCCTACATGGCGAGAGATTAGGCAACGTGCATTTGCTGGCTTGGATTTTGAATCTCCAAGGATGGAACCTCGTGGTATATGTAACACGGTTACTGTTTTTGCAGCATTTGCTGATGCTGCTGTAGACCCCATTGATTTCCCACTCGCACCTGCATATGCTGTACCTAAGGTAAGAACAAAGGAGGGGCTGTGCTCACTATAGAGCTTCTGGTACCAGATTGCAGGGTCTGCATTTTAAATGTCCATTTGCAGAAGCAGGGATGATTTGTTATTGAGTCTTTCCACTTCAGAAAATAGTAACTGGGTTGGGGATTTAGCTCAGTGGTAAATGATTTAGCAAGCGCAAGGCCCTGGGTTCGGTCTCCAGCTCGAAAAAAAAGAACCAAAAAAAAAAAAAAAAAGAAAATAGTAACTGACAGGAAACCTCAGACTCCATCTTCATCAGAATGGAGAGAAGTGGATAGCTGGATCCCTTGTAAACACATACAATGCCCACCCCTGGAGTGGTAAAAGTGCCAGTCTAGATGACAGAGTAAGCAGCTGCTTGCAGAGGTTTCTCTATGCTGAAAGAACCATGGACTGTGTAGTTTGCAGTAAAGAGTAACGCTAGACTCAGTGAACCGACATTGTTGTCTGTGCCTCCAAAGGCAAACGTAACCAAGTCCTTGGGAAGCCACTCACGGGGATCTGAGGTGTGTTCAGCAAATATATGCTTACAGGGGATAGCCTCAACTTGACCTTTTGTTTGTGTGCCAAATTCTTGCTATGATTTCTGGGCTGGTATTGAACTTGAGATCCTCCTACCTCAGCCTCCTGAGTGTTAGGATTAGAGGTCTACACCACCCTATCCAACTAGAGTTGACGTGTGAGAGGAGTACACAGATAATGAAGGTGAATGTAAGAGTAGAGAAGGATCAGACACAATACAGGGTGGCAGACCTGAACATAAGAACAGACACCTTCGAAAGTGAATGCACTGGGTTAGCAGCTAATGGTAAATGTTCTAAACAAGGACGACTTTGGCATTATTTTAAAATGGTATTATTATGAGGATAATCATTAGCACAAGAATCCCCCTCAAGATGCTTAGCAAAACCAAGCATGATCAAAGATTTCACAAGAAGACCTGTGATATTTGTGCCTGAGATAATCATCATGTAACTTCTAAAGAAATTGAGGAGACGTGTGGGAACAGACAAAACTCTTCAAGAATACGGAATATAAATAACATAGCCAGCAAGGTAGATCTTAAGGACATATTGCATGGTATATTTTCATAGAGAGAATGTACCTTGTCAAACACTGGTGGAGTCTGTATTACACTACAATGTACTTGCAAACAAAATTCTTATTTTAATACACAAAAACAAATTCTGAAGAATAAATCCTTTAAAAAAGAAAAACCCTTCCTATTTAAGCAAGTAACTACTTATTATAAGATATACATATATGAGTACACTGTAGCAGTCTTCAGACACACCAGAAGAGGGCATCAGATCCTGTTACAGATGGCTGTGAGCCACCATGTGGAGCTGGGATTTGAACTCAGGACCTCTGGAAGAGCAGTGAGTGCTCTTAACCACTGGGCCATCTCTCCAGCTCCAGCAAGTAACTACTTAAAAGGAGAAATATAAACCACAATTATAAAATCTTTAGAAATAATGAAAGTAAGTTTTGATTGCTAAATATCTGGATAACCATTCTGAAATTTATTTTTAGGTTCTTAAATATGCAGGACTAAAAAAAGAAGACATTGCCATGTGGGAAGTAAATGAAGCATTCAGTGTGGTTGTACTAGCCAACATTAAAATGCTGGAGATTGACCCTCAAAAAGTAAATGTCCACGGAGGAGCTGTTTCTCTGGGCCATCCAATCGGGTGAGTGCCCTAACAAGCAATTTGAGTCAGATTAATGGCTACCTTTGTATTTCTATAAGCTACTTCACCACCACTCCTGTTGTTTGATTAGCAGTTTTCCTTTCTGTCCAGCTTTAAGATAAACAGTATTTCTGAGATAATATCCGGCAGTGAACACAGACTTAGTACATCTGTGGCTTGAAACCTAACTGCCTTAGGTTATGAAACACCATGAACAAAATCAAATTTGAGAGGAAAAGGGCTTATTTGGGTTACATTTTCACATGGTAGTCTATTGCTGAAGGAATTGAGGTAGGAACTCAAACAGGGCAGGAATCTGGAGGCAGGAGCCACAGAGGAGTGCTGCTTACTGGCTCGCAGCCTGCTTTCTACAGAACCCAGGACCACCAGCCTAGGGATGGCACCACACACAATGGGCCAGGCCCTCCTCCATTAGAAACTAAGAAAATGTCCTACAGGCTTTTGTATAGCCTGATCTTTGGAGACATTTTCTCAATCGAGGCTCTCTCTTCTTAGATGATTATAGCTTGGGTCACGTTGGTATAAAACTGTCCAGGACACTAACAGCGTTGAAATTCATGTGTAAACTTAAAAGTACTTACCTGCAAGTACTGGATTTTCAGGATGTTGATTTGGAATAGGAACTTTTCTGGTTGGTCCTAAATTCTGTTCTAGATTAAAGAACCAAATGTTTTCTTACTCCTAGGATGTCTGGAGCTCGGATTGTTGTTCACTTGGCTCATGCCTTGAAGCAAGGAGAATTCGGTCTGGCTAGTATTTGCAATGGAGGAGGAGGGGCTTCCGCCGTGCTGATTGAGAAGCTGTAGACATCTTGTTTTAGGAGATAGTTCCACGTGACCCGCTGAAGTGAACGACTCCCTTGGGCCAGATTATATTCAGGATAAGCTATTTCATTTTTTATTATTTTCTACTAAAATTTTTAAAAATCACATCCAAAAACCCATTGAAATTACAAATAAAAATTTCTCCTCCTTTAATATTTTTTGGTAAACAGTCGGATACTCTACTATTTGAAATACACTGTAGGTACTAGAGGCATGGCTCAGCCGTTAAGAGCACTTGTTGCTACCTGTGTGGTGCATGGCTCTAATCCCAGCACTTGGAGACAGAAGCAAGTGCATCTTTCTGAGTTTAAAGTTAGCCTGGTCCACAGAGCTAGTGCTCTGACAGCGAAGACTACACATAGTAGTAGAAACTCTGGGGGGGGGGGGAAACAAATAAAAAAAAAAGGGCATTTGGTTCCAGGACCCATAGTGGGTGACATCCAGCAGGGAGGACTGGCACACTGTACTGCGAACAGAAATCGGAGAAGTGAAATACCACGCTTTCTTCCTCCTCCACTTGCAAGTAAAGGAAGCCGTCCTCGGAAAGAGTTTAAACAGGTTCTCTCCTGATGACGGCAGAGTAGAAGTTCCAGCATTTTTTGTCTAAATACACCAAAGAAATGTGATGGCTTCCGTCAGGAAGGCCACTGATCATCACAACAGCAGCAACAAAGCCTGACTCTCTCAAGCCCCCAAATAACCTAACACCCATGAACTTCTGTCTGCCACCAGAGTGAACGCTGTGGATGTTTATGTTCTGTTTGGTTTTGAACTTTAATCCCTGGACAGTCAAAATTGGTTTCAAATAAAGTTATGTGAATAGAAATGAAAATTGAAAGAAGATGGCTAATCTCCCGAATGAACATCAGCTACAGCAGTCCATGCCACCAGGCCAGGAGGAACCGAAAACCAGAAGATAGACAGACCACGCCTAACTCAGCAAACCAGTAGAGCTATAGAATAATGAGTAAGGAAAACAAAAATAGTATTTAAGACAGCCAGAGAATCAACAAAATTATTATAATTAAAAAAAAAAACCCTCAGCCCAAATTTTTAATGGACTCAACATAAAATTTGAAAATACTATCTTAAAACCACAATCCACTGGGTGTGGTGGTGCATGTCTTTTAATCCCAGCACTTCAGAGGAAGAGGCAGGAGGAGGATCTAAGAGTGTGTGTGTGTGTGTGTGTGTGTGTGTCCCCAGCCTGGTCTATATAATGAGTTCCAGCAGAGAAAAAATGCTGTCCTGAAAGAACCAAAAAAGTGTCTTACAAGAGACCGCATTGGCAAAGACTCAGACAAAAAGTGGCAGAACAGGAAACCATATGCTCTCAAAGTAGAAGCTAAAAGCAAGCAGGTGTAGCCTTATCCATCCATGATAAAAGCTAGATTTCAAGACAGCTGTCAGGTAAGACAAAGAATGAAGGAATGATCCACCAAGACAGAAGAGGGTTGGGAATGTAGCTCAGTTGGTGGTGTTGGCCCAGAAGCCCCGAAGCCCTGGGTTCTATCCCTGACTACACAAACAGAAGCAGGGAGGGAGGGGGAGTAGAGGAAGGAAGGGGAAAGGAGAAGAAATGATTGAAAGTATATACGCTATGAATGTTCATATATTCAACTTCATAATACTAAATGTGAAGCTTCAAACCCTGGATAAATGGCCGAGGAGCCTTTTTAACATACCAAAGCCCTGGCCTCTTGGTTCTCCCAGCATCCCTCAGTTCCAACCTGTTACAGTATAGCTGGCATACCCTTCACCCAGAGGCTTGTCTCTATATAGCACAGGTATTTTGGTTTCCTACCATTTTTGTACCTTTTGCCTTCTGGCTGCTTCACCTGGTTCCCCTCTCTCCTTCCCCCTCCCCCAACATGGCCCAGCTAAGTCTGATCTTGTCTACGCTGGCTGATCATGTGTATGCTGTACTCTCCCAGCTGTAACTCTAGCTCTGCTCTATCTACAATGAAGTTTCTCCTCCACCACACCTAGGAGCAGTCATGTCCTTTCCTTTCCTTTTTATTTTTGTCATTCACTGAACAAAACCAAACAGTATTATGTAAGCGTATTGCCACTCATCAATCGATAATATCCAAGGGAGGGATTCAAGAACACAGAACTTCAGAATACAAAACTCAGAAATAAGCCCACAGCTATGGCTAATTCTCAGCAGCTGTTGAAAAGGAGAGGCCTCCAGAACAAGTGATGCTGGGAAAACTGATGTCCTCACACAAAAGAATGAAACTAAACTCTGTTCTCACCTGTGGGGGATGGTTTTGTGCACTGTATGTTTAGATGATTATTGGTTAATAAAGAGCTGACCAGCCAGTTAGCTGGGTAGAAGAGAATAGGGTGGGACTTTCAATTCTACTTAGGGACTCCCAGAAAGAGATGAAGAAAGGGAAAAAAAGGAATCACAAGAAGAAAGTGGAGAGGCCATGAGTAAAGTAGAAGCTTCAAGGTTCTTTGAAACGTTGGTTGGTTGGGGTTTTGCTGCAGCAAACACTGAGCTGAAATGGACGCAGGTGACAAGATGTTCTGCTAAAGGACGTGATGGATTCTTTGCTAACAACACGCTTATACTGGTCAGCTTACACTGCGTAATTGAACTGCATTTGTTGGGACTCGATAGAGAGAAATGCACCAAAGAACTTCTGGTGGTGTGCTGCAGTTTCTGGCCCCTTCAGCGGACTCTGGCTGATTGGCAGAGTGACGTCAGCTGAGACAGATGCACTTGCTGAGGCAAGCGCTGTAGAGGACCTGTGATGTTTGGAAGAATAGCAACAGGCCCAAGGGGCAGTGACGGAGGTTTGCCTGGGCTTGCTTATAGAGCGGGCTGTGTAACGTTTGCAGGTCTCAAGTCTTCACTGATCTCTGGTTCCCTGAGAGAGGCACAGCCGAGAACTTCTGGCGTCCCTCTTGGGTCCTTCCTGCTTGCTTACTTGAGCCAAGGCTAAGGCCTGGCTGTCTCTGCCAGGTAGTGCCATCGCTGCTGATTTGTGTTTGCTAACCTGACTCTATGGAGCCCAACTGCTGGGTATCTGTGAAGTGTTGAGAGTAGAGAGCTGCTTATGACAACCTGTGGACTGAACTGCTGGTTTCCAGACAGGAGCTGCTCCAAAGAACCTTTCTAAACAGGTCCTCCCCATACCCCCAATCCTTTCGTTTCCACTACCCCTAGTGGGTGGTGGGCTAAAAGGGAGCTTAAAGCATTTAAGAGCCATCATTAAAAATAGGCTTTGAAAAAATTCAAGTTACACATGTGGATGGACCAGGAAGGTTCACCACAAAGTCATGAGAACATACATGGACTAGAGGGAGCCAGCCAAGACTCAGACGGAAGGTAAAGGGCCACACGGCTGGGAACCAGGCAGCCTTGCCGGTTAGAATGGCTCAGAAACTGCTGAGCTGAAGCGTGTTAATAAAACGCCATGTCTCACTGTCACTTCTTTGGGAGCTAAAATGGGCTGGAGCTGGCACAGAAACACACTGAGCAAAAGAGACATAAGAAACCCCCAAATTACTTTTACATTCACCTCATACAAAAATCAGTCTAAAATGGATCAAAGACATTAATTTATGACCTGAAACCTTGAGACCACTACAGGAAACAAGGGGAGATAGTTTTCAATTCAGAAACGGAACAAGTATTGACTAGGATTCCAGCAGACGGAGAAATGGGACCGCACAAAAGTCAGAGTTCAGCACATTAAAGTTAGCAGAATGGAAAGACAGTCTACGGAATGAAATATTTACTATTCATCTGATAGACTATTAATATTCATGATATATAAGGAACAAAAAATTAATAACCAAAGGGGGAAACCCACACCAAATAACCCAATCTATTTGTGCAGAAGCGGAAATGGTTTGTAAATATGAAAATGTTCACTGTCCTTAGCCATCAGAGAGATGCAAATCAGAACTAAATTTGGGGGCTCAGCAAATCCCTCACTAAAGTGCCTGTCACATAAGCATGAGGACCTGATCTCAGATCTCCAGCATCTGTATCAAAGCTGAGGATGGCACATTTGTCTAACACTAGCACAGGGCAAGAAAGGCTAAATGGCTAGGCAGGTGGACCCTGGAGTTTGCTGGCCAACCAGTCTAGGTTATTAGTGGGCTTTGGCTCAGTAAACGAACAGATCTCAAAATATGAGAATGGTGCTAGAGAAATGCTTCTGGCTCATTCCTGGAAGCAAGGAGTGTGTACTGTTCTTCCAAAGGACCCAAGTTCAGTTTCCAGCACCCATACTTGGTGGCTCCCAGCTCTAATTCCAGCTCCATGGAAACTGATGGCCTCCTTTGGACATGTGCACAAAACCATACTCAGATACACATGGTTAAGAATAAAGACATAAGACACAACAGACACACCCTTACCTCAGTTCTATTCTTGCTAAGTCACAGCAATGCTTGGGACCAGCCTTGCCTAACAAACTAATGGCTACAACAAGCTTCAAACAGGGTTCTTTCTTGACACTCCCCAGTCAGTTCACACAAGACCAATGGCCAACTAGAGACCTCTCCTCAAATATGCGTTTGGCTCTACTGCTGCTCTCATTATTTCTTGCTCTGTCCGTTTGAAGGGTAGCTAGAGATCAGGAGAGATGCTCCTGCTAGTTCGGGCAAGCAATGCCAAGTCTCAGATTCTTAACAAGTGCAGGCCAGAGAGAAACAGCATGGGGGAAGTGGCATCGGAGAGTCTTAAGCAGCATTTCCCATTTCAATAAGGATGACCTCTTGTTTTATTGCTATATATCAAGAACCTTCTTGCTCCTAACCTCAAAAAGTTCTGCCAGTAAGAACTAAAAGGAAAGTATTCAAGAGAGACTGGATTCTTATTGGGTGTGCAATGCATACTCAGGCTTCATGTAAGTCAATCTAAGTTTCTTATCTGACCTAGGTAAAAAAGTTCCAGAATGTTCAGCTAGTTGTTACCAGTAACTCACACTTTAAACTATTATCACTAACCCCTTCAAATGGGAAGTAAACAGAGCCCTACTCCCAAAGGCCAGTGATCATAGGGGTTCATAGGATAAGAATGTCTACAGCAAAAATATACTGGGAATATTGCAGTCCCTTTTAAATTGTGCAAACGGGGTCACTGAGATAGCTCTCCACATAAGTGTGCTCCCTGCAAAACCTGGTGACCTGGGTTTGACTTTCAGAGCACACATGGTGGAAGGAAACCACTGAATGTGTTGTTTTTTAAGAAATTATGCAAGCCAAGTGCATGACTTGTAACTTAACCCTGACGTACAACAGCAGCGTCACCTGGGACTACTCAGGACCACAGCTGTCTCCCTCCTTGCTCTTTAGGGACACTAGATAAACTTAAGCTTAAGGCTCCCTTGGCCAGTGGTTCTCAATCTTCCTAATGCTGTGACTCTTAGTACAGCTCCTGATGTGATGACCTCCAACCATAAAACTGTTTTGTTGATAATTCATTAACTGTGATTTTGTTAGTTATGAATTGTAATGTTAATATCTGATATGCAAGATATCTGATATGTGGCCTCCAAAAGGGCCACGATCCACAGGTTGAGAACCACTGCTCTGGGATATGAAGTATTTAAATGAAAGCGGCATCCTCTTAAGTATAGAAAAAAACTTCTAAATGCTATTAGGTAATATTTTTGAGACAGAATTTAATGTAGTCCAGACGGACCTTGAACTTACCATGTACCCAAGGAAGACGGTCAACTACTGTTCTTCCGGCCTTCACGGCCCAACTGATGGAGTTACAGGCTTGCACCACACATGCTTGTCCCATGGCATACTGAGACGAGCACACGTCTAAGTTCACCAAGGACTAATCGGCATCATGACCAAAGACCTAACTGGCCATTTAAAGGTACTTTCTCAAAAACAAAACAGAACAAACAAAACCCCAAGAAACCTTAACCCGGTTCCAGTTTCTGACATTAAAATACTATATGATTTAGTTCACATATATAGATAAATCTCTATGTACCCTATTTTGCCAAAGGGATCCCTAACTTTTCTGAAGAGAGTCATTCCCTTCCCAGGAATGAGACCCCCACCTCAGGCCTTCCTCTGAGTGCACGTTTGGCCTTCTATATCCATCCTGGAATCAGCCTCACTGCTCTCCCTGGATACCTGGACTGTTGCAGGCTCTTACACAGATCAGTGCTGATTTGACTGTTTGGCATCAGGTAGTATAGACCGCATGTTAGCAAAGTGGAACTGGTGTTGCCCACAGAAGCAGAAAGAACTACAAGATCCAGGCGTCCACTGGCTGTAAAAGACCAAAACTGACTGGCACAGCCAGGAGGAAATCTGTGCCATGGACTTGTGCAGGAACAATGGCAGGCTACTGATGCAGAGTTCGGGCCTGAAGTATGTCTGACTTGTTGAGACTCATGCTTTTGGAGGTCTCTAAAGCTCCTGCAATGCAATCTCTTAGTAAATGGCACTGGGTTAACAGGATATCCACAGGGGACATCAATTCCAGACGGATGATTTCTTAAAACAGGACAATAAAGAAAACTTGAAATACAGAAAATATTGACATGAGATCAAACACTCAATTTTGAACCTGTATCTAGAATACAGAAAGAAAACTGAAAAATTATTTTTAAAAAGTCAATTCATTACAAAGGTAGGCAAAAGAGATGGGTAGTCCACAATAACAAAGAGTATATTAACATACTCACTCTTCAAAATGATTAACATGGAAACCGTGAGCACTGGTTTCTGTACAGCGGTTACAGATCGCCACAATCAGGACAATTTAAACGTGTTTGGGAATGGACAGCACTGTGACCCAGCAATGCCACTGGGTGTGTAAGAGTAGAGTTGCAGGGTATTTGATCACACGCTGAGCCCCAAGACTGTGTAATTTACTGAAAAGACCGTGCACTCACCTTTACTCCAAGAGCTAAATAAAGTCAACCTAGAAGAGGTGGAACAAGCAACCAGCTGACAGGGAGTGAACACAAAAAACAGAAAGGGGTGGGAACAGCCTTTGAGTTGAAGGGTTTTTAAAACACCATGGAGAGGGAAAAGGGCTTTTTCCTTCTGGGGCGTTGGTGGAGTAGGAAGGTCCACTGGGTGCTTTCTCTGCCTCTCTGAACTATTAGGTTTTCACCTCAGCATGTGGCTCTGAGTCTCCATTGGGAACAGCTGGGGTTTTTGTTTCTAAAACAACATATACCTGACTGAAAAGTGTAGCAATTCCCCAAACACAGACAAGCATAGACATGGCCCCATATTAGACCCGACTGGAACACAAAGTATTTGTCAAACGAGGTTCGCTGTTTAAAATCACAGTGAAACTACGTACAGTATTAAGGAAGACTGAATAAAACATGAGCAACCCTCACAATGAATATGCCACACTAGTAAACTTACAATTACCTCAAGAAGCTGAGTCCAAGGTTCTAGAAGCCAGGGTAGTGATGACCCTTTGGGCTGGGAGCATTAGGAGGGATACAGGTTTTTAGAGTGTTGAGAGTCTTAAATCCCTTGAAATGTATTCTTGGTGCATTTTCTGTTTATGTGCTGTATATGACTGTAAAATGTTTACACTGGCTAGCAGTTTGATACCTAAAGACTGAGGAGGGGTTAGGGATTTAGCTCAGTGGTAGAGCGCTTGCCTAGCAAGCACAAGGCCCTGGGTTCCGTCCTCCGGGGGGGGAAAAAAAAAAAAAAAGACCGAGGAGTGAAAGTTATTAAGCCTTTTTCCCCCATAATTGAAACATGGTGTTTCCACAAGAGCAGAAAATTTTGTGTGACAGTAAAACACTGCAATTTATAACGTGTCAAATCTGAGCCAAGGTGTTTCAGACAGTCAAAGCAGAAATTTACATTACTTAAGAAGTAACATCTCTGCACAGTTCCAAAAACAATTCAAACAGCTACGGAATGCAGAGTTCTCTAAAAATAGCTTGGCAAGAAGTCATGAGGAGAGTATCCAAAGCGTCCTCAGGTGTCAGGCACAGCAGCACACCCTCTACGGAGGGCAAGCCAGCCTGGTCTACAGTGACCTACAGGCCACCCAGAGCTTCTCAGATTCACTCTCAAACACCCCAAACCAAATCAAACCCAAAAGATTTACTGAGACTTACCTCATGATCTTTACCATTTGCTCACGGCGATGCTCCTGCCTTAACCTCTCGAGTGCTGGGATTACAGGCTTGTGCCCCCATCTTGACCTCCATTTGCTATTATTCAGTGTCAATTAAGCTATAACCTTAACATATTTCGAAAATTTATTTTAATAGAGGTTTAGTTTGAAATAGCAGTAATTCTGAATTAGGAAGTATAGCAGGTATACTTGAAAAAAACATGAATACTAACAGCTAGAGTTATGATGTAGCCAGTGAACACAATCTATTCACAAAGTCGACTAGTTCATATGTATGCGGGTAGACGCTGAGTCTGAAATTCTTCACATCAACTTTTTGAGCAAATTGCATTTCATAATTCAGAATGTTTTGGGTTTCTATAAAGTAACACAATGTATGTATCACAGATCTCAAAATAATATACAAATTGAGGACATTATTCTAATAGTAAACTATGAATGTTCTCATAAATGAAATAAAAGACTGTGAGAGGCCTCACACACAGTCTTTAACAATGCTTTGCCATGAAATGGGCTTTAAAGCTAAGGTGAACAAAGAATTGGTTGTCAAGTGTTTTGACTTTGGAATTATAAAGGATTCTGAATCACAGTAAGATGAAGTGCACGTGAACACAGAAAAGGAAAGTTTATTTAAGAAATTGTGGTGGCCAGGTGTGTGTGGTGGCACATACTTTTATTCCCAGTGCTGGGGAGGCAGAAGCTGGTGAATCGCTGAGTTCTAGGCCAGCTTTATCTACAGAGCCAGTTTCAGGACAGCCAGGGCTCCACACAGAAACCCTATCCTGAAGAAAATCCCAGCACCACCACCAAAAAAAACCCCCAAACCTAACCTAACCTAACCCAAAAAAAAAAAAAAAAAAAAAAAACCCAAAACAAACCAAAAAAAAAAAAAAAAACCCAAACAAAAAAACAAACCCCCAAAACAACCAAACCTGTAAAATAAAGACAGAGCAGATGAAGATCTGAATGTGGATTTCAAGGACCCGTGTAAAAGGAAAGGGACAGCTGTGTGTACCTGTACCCTTGTTTCAGATGTGGTAAACAAATACAGGACAATAACTGGGACTTCCTGGCCAGCAGCATAGCTTACAACTATCAAGCTCCAGACTGAGTGAAAACCCTTGTCCTAAGGGAAAATGGCAGAGAAAAATAAAAATACCTGACATCCTTCTGTAAACTTTCTTTGGATTTACTATCTAGTGGTTTCAGGCTAGTTCAGTAAGAATCTTGAAGGTCAGGATGGGTAATGCATGCCTTTAGCCCCGAGCACTTGAAAGGCAGAGGCAGGAGGATGTCTGTAAGTTTGATGCTAGTCTCATCTACACAGGTCAGCCAAGACTACATAGCCACCCTGTCTCAAAAAACAAAAAACAAACAAACAAAAAAACAAAAACAAAAAACAACAAAATGGGCTGGAGAGACGGCTCAGTGGTTAAGAGCACTGACTGCTCTTCCAGAGGTCCTGAGTTCAATTCCCAGCAACCACATGGTGGCTCGCAACCATCTGTAATGTAATCCAACGCCCTCTTCTGGTGTGTCTGAAGACAGCCACAGCGTACATATATTAAAAAAGACAAAAGCAACCTGACAAGAACCCTGAAGCAGCTCTGTGTATGGCGCATGCCTGAAATATTGGCACTTAAGAGGAGGCAGATGAAGAGGACCAGGAATTCAAAGTCACTGGACTATGTAATGAATTCAAAGCTAGCCTGACCTACAGAAAAGACACGGACTAAAAATAGCATGAGTTAATTTATATATGAATTCTTATTATGCATCACACAGATGGGAGTTCATGAATTCCTGAAAAACACAGAGAATTAACTAAGCTACAAAGAAATTTAATCAAAAGTTTCTAAATAGGACTGTCAATATAAATCCAAACTGGTAAAGTCAATGAAAATATATTTATTCAAACCTAACCATAGGATAGACCCAAGCTGAGTTATATAAACATTAGCTGTATGCTTAGTTAGTCCCTTAGGTATATATCATAGTCATATAAAATTTCTCAAAATATAAATCTGTACAGTAAAATCTAGCAAGTAAAAAGACATAATTTATATATTGAAGACGGTTTTTGTTGTTACAGTTGGATGGATTTATTTCTTAAAGGCCCAGTACAAAAAATGGTTGAAGAAAGTGACTTTTTAATAAAATATACACCCGTAGAAAAAAAACCTTAATATACTGATATTTAAGCAGTAAGAACTTAAGAAAACACTTCAATATCTAGGCACAATCGGTCAAGTATTAATGATAATTTCTGTCATTCCTTTAAAGTTTAAGCCAGCTTTTCAACTTGACTGTTGTTTATGAGTCAGTCTAACAGAGAAGGCACCTCTCACTCCCCTAAGGACCTTTTGAGAGTAATTATTTATAACACTTTAAAGAACGCGAGGTTCTATAGGTTATGTATAAACACAGTTATTTACATATCCCATTTGAGGGTAAACTAAATTACAATATAACTATGATTTTCATTTTTACATCTTATGATGGACATGACTTTCGAAGACACCAGAAGACAATCCTCCATATAAGCTTTTACATACAAGATTTAAATTAATGTGCATTGGTCACTAGTATATGCAAAGTCTATGAATTAGTGCAATTCTTTGTATCCCCAGTGCTTAGGGAAAGTTTACATATCATCAAGAAATCTCGACTACTACACAACTCAAATTTTTATGGCTCAATAGTCTAACCACTTAATGTTCTGTAAAAAATTTCAAAAAGTTGTAAGTGAAATATCAGAACACTTAATAAATGGTTTATAAAAATCTCTTTAAAACAAAGAGGATAGATGATCAGAATAAAGTATAAAACTTCAGAAATATAGATTTTACTGAAATTTATTTAGGGTGATAAAATATTGACTCTAGGGGGAAATCATCAAACTGTTGTTTTCTGATTAGATATTTTACTAACCAGTTGAGGTGGTCATCATTATTATTTTTTACTTAGTGGCTTATCTAGTATTGGCTGAAGGTAATTTATAAGAATAATCATCATCTTCCTCCAAAGGAGATGAGAAACTACTCCAGAAGAATAAGCCTCGGGCATCACAGGAAGTCAATCAAGACAGTGTGGGAACGTTAGGTTGATTTAAGCTCTATTTTACACAATGTACACATGTACAATATACAGTGTCACAGCTATACAGTTTTGCAGATTGGGTTTACTTACATTTCTGCGTATGTTCTTTTTGTCTAAAATACAAATATTCCACGAAAGTCTATTTACAAACTAGGAAGCTGCTTCAGAAACAGCATGACTTAGATATATATAAAGTGAAACCTCAGTACAGTCAAAGTGCAGGTCATGTTTGCAGTCTGTCTCTATCCCATTTCCTACGCGCAGTCTGAAGGACACTAGTTTTAATAGCTACTGGTCTCTATGTCAGGGTGTCCTTCACTCATCATAATGCAGTGACAGCAAGAACTTGTCCACATCCATTCCTGCTGGAAATGAACTAGGTAGCTTCTTTTTCTGTCAAAATAAAAACAAAAAAAGAAGGAAAAACAATAAACTCTAGGCCAGATAATTTTCTTAGCAAATCACCTAAAACATTAATTAGATTCTTTATTATAATGAAATTGCATCATTTTTGAGTTTTCTACAATCTATTTCTATAGGGAAAGACAGAGAGGTTTTACTAACCTAATTCAATGTTAGTTTAGGGCAAAAGGCACAAATGAAATCCA
The DNA here is from genome assembly GCF_011064425.1 of Rattus rattus. NCBI lineage: Eukaryota > Metazoa > Chordata > Mammalia > Rodentia > Muridae > Rattus > Rattus rattus. The sequence continues at coordinate 47,558,655 of NC_046161.1, read as the reverse complement.
GAGTATATACATGTGAATGCTGAGACGAGAGAGACATGCTTCCTTTAAGGTGGTCATTTTTGTCAAATCATAAATTTTACAAAGCATTACCAACAGATACTGTTTTACTATACTGATTTACTCTCTGCATGTGCACATGTGTGTATGTAAGTCAAAGGACTGCTTCTGGAAGTGGTTTTGCTTTTACCTGGCTCTCAAGGATTGAACTCTATAGTGGGTCAGCCTTGAAGACACACACCTTTGCCAGCTGACCCTGCTGCTAACGCACATTAACAAATATCACTCACTCACCGAGCTCCAAACACTAACACAGAGGAGGTGCTTTTAAAGTATTAGTCTATAATACACTACCACACCACAGGGCGAGACTTATGATTTTAGGTTAAATGATGAGGCAGAAGAGGCCAGATTAGCCATGAACAGGCAGGCACAGCAATGACACACACTCCATACAGCATTCAAACTCAGGCTTGCAGGACACCAAATCTAAAAGCCACTTCTCTAACTTTTACTTTCTCCCCTACGGCATTCACATACTTTCCATTTAATCTTTTCAGTAATTTTAAGTAAATGCATTTTATTTATCAATCCTTGTACTGCCTTACTACAGACAATCCTGGTTAAAACACAAGGACATGAGTTTTTCTACTACTCTGCCAGACTCATTACAGACTATGGAAGAGATGGAGAACGCGTGGTGCTCCCCATGGTAATTCAGGTAATGGTAGTTTCCCACACTTTCTGTACTGCATGAAAAATCCTGGGTGATACCATGACAGAAACATTCACTTGTCCTCAGGATGTCCTTAGAGACAACTTGTATTGTTGGGACCAGGAAACAATACTAAGCGCATGGTTCTGAGGATACATTTAGTCATATAGCTGCAGCAAGCACTTCTGACCTCTCTAAACTCTGAAGGGACAGGAGTGGAACTGAAATGAAAACTTTCGAACTTGCCTTGATTTTCTTCTTTTTCATTGGTACTGATGAGTTTGCAAGATTTTTACTAGAAGTGCGGGAGTTTCTCTCACACTCATCTAATTCCTCAATTTTTCGTTTCTTCGTAGTGCTCCTTGAAGATGTTCTAAATTGCTGCGTGTTATCTTTTAGAGGAGTTGCTGTAGTCCTAGCAATTGCTGCTCTAGAGAGAATCATGAGCGTGTGGGCAGCCATGCTCACGCTGTTTTCGCTGCCCGTTTCACTGGCTGGGCTGCAGGCAGGCAAGTCAGCAGTGACAGCCGGGATCACTGCTCTGGGCACGCTGCCTTCCTCACCACAGCGTCTACTAGCAGGGGCCTTCATACTGTCAGTAGGCTCTTCTTTATGCTTTTCTCCTGCTCCTGCGCCAGGCGTCCGGGGTCCCGGCAAGTCACTATCAGCAGTCCTTTTTGCTGGGTTGTGTAGTGGAACATCCTGCAGTGTATCTACCCCAGTTAAAGAGCCGGCAGGTTTACTCTGCTCTTGTTTTTGATCCTTCACAGCCCCACTTACAGTAGTGGCATTTTTATTGTTTGAGGGTGTGGCTTGTTTTCTGGTCAATTCCTGCAGTGAGGCTATGGCTTTTTCATTCCTCAAGCTCCCATTCTGCTGCCCGCCAGGAAGTTTTGAGGTGTCTGGATTCTTCGGCCTTTCCCCATCACTGCACAGTTCATTCTCCTTGTTTGCTGTTGCTTTATGGAAAGATTCAAGGGTCGTTTCTATGGGGGAAACCTTCTTTTCAGACTGAACTTCTTTCACAGTGGTGTGTCGACTGGAGGCAGTTTCTGATTTAGATAAAATCTTGGGCACAGTTTTTTCCCTCTCTCTCTTGATGGCATTATTAGTAGGTGATTTTAAGGTAGAGGACAGAATGGGTGAGTCAAGGCGAGGAAAAGCTGTTTCCTTCTTTTCTTTGTTTTGGGAGGTCACTTTATACAGTGGCCCCTGTGTATTTGCAACAGAAGAAACAGTACTATCAAAACAAAGCACCCGCCTATGACTTTCAAATGGCCTGCTGGGAGGAGCTACCCTCTCTGCTGATAGGGGAATTGTAGTGTCTTCCATTTTTTTCCCAACTTCAGTGGCTGTATTCTTATCAGAAGCTTCAGTTCTACTGAAATAAAAATGAAACATCTTATTTTTAGCAATTCCCCAAAGTCAGTCATTTAAGCATTTTAATAACTTTTGGTATTTTTTGGTATTTTATGCTTACCTTTGTGTATGACATGCTTCTGAAAGACTGGACACGCTTGTCAAATTATTTACCTGTTTTCCTGGAATTATAAATTATTTTTTTAGAAATTACAAATTCTTTATGAAAGAATATATTTATTCTTCTGAAAGAGAATGAGTCAGATGATATTACAATGAGTAAATCATCTTATTTGCAAACTCTTTCATATACTTATTTCTTTAATACTTACATTGTTTTACAATATAGACTCACTCACTGTATAGAGGAAATCTAGATACAGACCCAATGATCTGCTTTAATTTCAGGCAAACAGGAATTCAACCTTCAGGGCCACAACTTCTAAAGCTCCAGATGGTACTTACTGCACCAATTCTCTACCAGTGTTTCTGAATGAACAGATCCCATGGATAGTGCATGCATATGACCAGGTTCCTTACAGAAAAATGGAGTTGTACATATCTTTTAATCATGTCTAGTTTAGTGATATGATATAATACAGATACCATGTTAATAGCTAATATTGTACTGTTCAGAGAAAAACGATGAGAAAGGAATTTGGCACAAATGTAGTTTTTAACTCTTCCAAGTTTTTCTGCCCATGGCTGGCTAAATCTGCAAATGTCAAAGAAACTGAGAAGGAAATTCAACTATACTTAGATCAAGTTAGCTGTTTCGGAAAGCACCTTGGGGATGAGTGCCTGATTGTGGCACAGAAGCAGAGGCAGGAGGATTTTTGTTTGTTTAAGCCCAGCCTGTTCTACAGAGCAAGTTTTAGGATAGCCAGGGCTACACAGAGAAACCCTGTCTCAACAAACCAAAAAACAAAAACAAACAACAACAAAAAAACAAAAACAAAAAAAACCCAAAGCGCCTTGGGGAAAGGAGCTATAATGAATTAGAAGTGGTATTTTTGAGACCTGGAGTTTGGTTGGAATAAAGTCAAAGTAATAAATCACAAATGGAGAAAGAGCCACATGAAGTAGAGATAGATTAGATGGGCTTTTCTCCACAAGGAAGCCAGCTGGTACATCCAGCCACACCATGCTGATATCAAAAACTCTGAGCACAAGATACCAAGAGCTGGGGAGAAACAAATACTCCAATTAGAGGATGAACTTAAGGTACACAGAGGACAGAGTGAAGCTACATGTCATAGATATGGTACCTGAGAAGGGCAAGAGGCCCTCACCACTTCCTCATCTCTGCCACTGCTCAGAGGAGCCACACACTGGGACTGCAGAAAGAGCAGACTAGGGAATATGGGGCGACATCCTGATGGAGCCAGAGACTCCAAGCAGCAGGCTGGAGACCGCCATGGAGGTGCGATAAGGGGTCTGAGGCTGAATCTCTACCCGGGCAACATCAGGGAGAAGCTGTACAGTCTGCTACAGCATCCTCATAGACTGAACTAAAGTGAACAAGTGGGCTCCTCCCATCAATCTTAGCATTTTAATCTTCGGCTTAAATTTTTTAAATTTCCTTTTTGTTGTTATTATTTTTTGCAATTTATACTTCTGTACTTTTAAGAGTTCGGGTATGGGGGGGGCTGTGATCAGGCTGTAAAATGAATAACTAAATAAATTAATGGAAATAAATAAAAAGAACTACAGGCAACTAAGGAAAGCTGAGAAGAAATAGTCTTCCCCAAGGAATGGTAGACCAGTTGGTTATTAATTACCAAGGATCATGAAATACATATGAGTGACAGTATACAGACTGATCAGATTCTATTTAGGGATACATAAGTACATACATAAGGATAGAAAAATTATTGAGAAAAGAAGCTGTGGATGTGAAAAGAGGAAGGAGTGCTATGAAAGGGTTGAAAGGGAGGAAAGGGATGGGGAAATAATTATGAGCACAAAAAATAAAAGAATTAAAAGAAGAGTTCAGGTGTAATGTAACGATTTGTATCGGCCCTTCCTTTCTCAAAACCTAACACACAATATTCCCCTATGGGCCTCATGCTCTAACCATATACCTTATCATTCTTGTGTTCCTCTCCTAGCTCCTTCTCACCTGACTTTTTAAATACTGACATCCTTTTATTTTTAAAAAAAAGTTTCAGAATCCCATTTCAAAACAGGATAACTACTACATAGAGAACTCAAACATACAAGCACACAGAAAAGGAAATCGACCCATGACTTAGACAAGAAAATTAGTTACCAGAGTGCATAAAATAACCAGTAATTTGAAAAAAAATGAAGCAAAATTTTATGAAGGAAGCTGAGATGATAAAAAGACCAACAGAAAAGTTCTAAAACTGAAAGAAACGACCCTCAAAGCCACAGGAGGAAGCACTGTCAGCACACAAAGCAAGCAAAGCAGTACATGTCAGGCATGGGGTTAGGGCCGAGCAGTAGTACAGGCATACATAAAGGGGAAAGAAAACATGAACCAAAGTTTCTAAGAGAAAGGATTATATTCAAGAAACCAAACCTGAATATAGGGGTAGAAGGAATTGATGAAATCCTTAGGTTCAGACAATGTATTCATTATCATAGCCAAGAGTTTCCCAGGTCTATACAAAGAAAGAGATCCAAACCCAAGAAGTATTAAGGGTCCCAAAATAGGGAGATGGCTCAGTGGTTGGGAGCACGTGGTTGTTCTTCCAGAAGACTTAGAGCTCATTTCTCAGAACTCACATGCTGGCTCACAACCATCTAGTTCCTGGGAACACAGTGGCTTCCTTTAACATCAGTGGCCACAAAACAACAGCCTTATACACAAAACAGACAAATCTTAAAAAGAAAAAGGGAACAACAACAACAACACCTAAAAATAATAGTGGCCAGAGAAGATCTCCCTTATAATATAATATATAGTAGCCAAATTTTCAAAACAAAAAAACAAATAAAGTAAAAACTGTAGGGGAAATACAGCAACTCATACATAGAGGCAGAAATATTAAAACGACATGAGATCTTGTCAACAACCCTTATGTCAGAAGATCAGGAAAGGCTATTTCAAGCCCCGAAATTCTAAACTGTAATTGCTATACCAGCAAATTACCTCTCAAAGTTGATAAATAAAAATTCTACAAGATAAGCACAAGTTGGTTCACAACCAAGCCAATACTGTAAGTAATTTCTCTATAATAAACGGTAATTTAAAAGGTTGACCTCAGAAATTAGACACTTGCAGATTAAACAATTATTTCTGAATGATGGTTATCAGAGAGATACTAAACAAATTATCTAATGGTTACTTATAGCAATACATGTATATATATATATATATATGTATATATATACACACATACACACACATATAGATACACAGATGTATCCAGATATATAGATATATATATATATCTGTATAGAGATTAAAACCCTCATCCTACAGGGAGGCTCCTAGGGCTCAGGTAGTAAACAAATTAATAACTTCAGGAAGTCACTGTGGCTATTCAGTCACCAGTCTCTGCTCTAAGAGGCATATATAAATAATCAGCAAGGACTGCAAAAGACAGTCACAAACCAGCACAGAAGACTGAAGAGGTTCATCACCCAAGCTACCTACAAAAAATAGAAACTAGTCCACCGGCCTCAAAGAGGCTCAGATCAACAGAGCTACCTAGAAGGGCCTCAAATCAGCTAAGTTGTATAGTACACTCGAGGTTTCTAGATTTTGTGAGCTGTCATCCAGGCTTGGGTGGGCTTCCTTAATGATACAGCAGTCACTTTTGCTCCTGATTACTATCTCTCACTCAAATCTCTGTCAATCAGTCCAGTAAGCTCACTGGGTAACAAGTGAGACTCTGAACTGTGGTTAGTTTCCTGGTTCCTCCCCCAAAACAGTGCTACATAACAATGATGCATCTCAAGGTTTCAGCAAACAGACAAACTTAGAAGCAGAAGGCAGTAAAGAATAAAGATCAGGGCAAAACCAGGGTCTAAAATCATAGGAATTCATCTCACAAAGAACTGATTCTGTGTAAAAAGATTAACAATACTGAAAAGCTCCTATCCAAACCTACTAAAAACAAAGGAGGGGGGGAAGGGGGGAGAGAGAGAGGGAGGGAGGGACAGAGAGAGAGAGAGAGAAAGAAAGAGCGCACTTGCTTCCCAGTTACCACCCACACTGGAGGTAGAAAGGAGCTATTACAAACATTCTCCAGTAAAATCCCTAGGACCCTCTGGGAATACTTAGTGGGGCAAGGAGATTCCTTCACTTCTTTTCCTTTTCCTTAATAAAGGGCCTCAAGTTGTTCGGCCTGGTCTAGCGTCTTATTTCAGCCTCTCATGGATGAGGTATACAGAATTTGCCACCACACAGGGCCAGGAGCTTCAATTTTATTCTGTAACAACAGGGAATTCCTGAAATGTTTAGGTACCAAGTTATAATATATTCTAATACGAACAGGGGAAGGGGTCACTTCGCTAACCAATATAGAAGAATTAGAGAATCAAGTATCTCGCCTTCTCCCAAAGGACAGCAGGGTAGGTAGGACACTACTGATGACAGAAAATGAGGAATATTTGACTGAGAAATACCTGTCAAGAGTAACTCAGGTTTTTGACAACATTTGTCAACATTTGAAAACATTCAGTTGTTGCTTCTGAGATACAAAGTTGATTTTAACTCTTTTTTTAAAAAGTACCTGTAATAGGCTTGTTTCTGAGTCCCTGAGCCTTCTGGGATTTTTGAGGAATGGGGAATTGAGTGATACTTCTATTACAAACAGGTGCTGCTAAAGGCATATGAAGGACCTAAGAGAAAGAATGAGATAAAGAAAAACCCCTATTAATTATGCTGTTTCAAATAGTTCCCCACACCATTTTTAGTTCATAAATGCTACCTGCTGAGGAGGAGTGGAGAATGTATTTCCATTCTGTCCAACTACAGACACAGGTATCATCCCCACCATTCCTTGAAGAACAGGCTGTACTGGAGAAGCAATTATGATGGCAGATCCTAAAAAAATAATTCTAATATCAGATTTCCTCCATAAATCTTTTGACAACAATAAATTAGTATTCTGAAACAAATTCTGTGACCAAATCTTCTTTCTTGACAATTTCTGCAATAGCTCCAGATTCCTGTCCTCACCGCTTTTAATACAGACCTGAGTGAGATAAGCCCTTTCTGCCTCAGCAATAACCCAACTAAAACAAATTGGTACTAGGAGTGGGGTACACTAAAAACCCGCCCAGTTTGTTTTTGGGAGGACTGTGGAAGAACTTAGGAACCCTGGGCAAAAAAGCAATTGAGAGCTCAGTGGGCTATTCTGTAGGAGCTTGGAAGATGAGAACGTTGAAAGCAGACAACCGAAGCCTGGCTTCCTAAATCCCAGAGGGAAGCAAAGACTCTACTGGCCCTTTTGTGTGAAGAATCTGTAGTGTCTAGTCAACTGGAGCTGAAGAATTGGCTGTGATTAACAAGAGACCAGAACTACTAAAGTAAAACCTCTGCTCTCCCAGGACAGTTGATGCTGGTGCTGAAGAATCAGCTGTGATTAACAGACTAGCATCACTGAGGTGAAGTAAATCTTCTGGAAATGTTTCCTTGGGGTCAGCATACAGAAGCTGTGTTTCAGAACCAGCCAAGGTTGTGCATCCTGCTGGTAGCCAAACTTGGTAGTTTAAAGTCACCTGGGTTTTGAAGGCATGAGAGGGTCATGGAGAACAGTTGCGGCTTGGCATTGGATAGTAGAGCTGGAACCCCTGACAGGAGCCCACAAGTGTCTGCTCAGTTGCAGCAGGGGACTGCAGAGTTTTGGAGCTGACAGCACCGTGGAATAACCGCCAAGGACAGCGGCAGTGGAGCAGTGCAGCAGTGGAGCCAGCCGTACAAGAGAACAAGCTGTGTGGGCTGCAGAGGACAGCCAGAGAAGGACCCAGCCTCTGGGCCACTTTGGAGGAGCCCAGAAGACAGTGAATCTTAGACACTGGACACTGAATTACTTATACTGTTGGCACTTTGGTTTTGCTTTGCTCAGACTGTGACTGTGCCCTGGTTCTCCCCTCTTGAAGAAAGTATTTAAATTTATTGTTTGATTTGACAGGAAACTACAACAGAAAGACCTTCAATTTTAAGAGACTGCCCATTTTAAAGACACTTAATTTTAAAAAAAGATTTATTTTTATGTTGTTTTGCATGCATGTGTGTCTGACTGAGAGTGGCAGATCCCCTGGAATTACATGTAGTTGTGAACTGCCACGTGGGTGCTAGAAATTGAACCAGGGACCTTTGGAAAAGCAGCCAGTGCTCTTAAGCTCTGAGCCATCTCTCCAGCCCCCAAAGACTGAATTTTTAAATGTTTGAATTTTTAGAGACAGTGGGACTTTTAAAATTTGGAATGTTTATATTGTAATGCTATTGATGTCTATCTACTGTTGGTGGAAAACGAGAAAAGAAAGATTATGGCTTAACAATGATATATTTGTGTGGCAAGCCAACAAGGGGTTGGGTAGTTTTATGTCAACTTGACACAAGCCAGAGTTACTTAAAAGGAGGAATCTCAATTAACAAAGCACCCCCATGAGAACACCACTGAGCTAAATCCCCAACCCCGCCAAACTTTTTTTTAAAAAAAACTGACTTAAATACAACAACAAAGCTAATAAATCAGGAAAAAGTAAATCTAAATATTAAGCAATACTTTCCCAAGCTGGAGACTCTACAGCTAGATCATACTGAGGGGTCAAAGTAATTAGAAACTGAGTAATGAAATTTCACGTTTGAATCTTGTATCAGAAAACTTAAATTCCAAATGAATATTTATAGCCCCAAACTATTTTCCCAAAGTATTAAACCTTAAAGGTATTGGTCAAAAAGAAAATATACTTTTTAATTAGAGTAAACTACTGGGGGAAACTACAGTGTCTACATGGTCCTCATGAATTAACCAGAAGTAAAGCAATAGCAATTCAGTCCTGCTATGTAAATGAGCTCTTCCCATCTAACACACTAAGTGCCCCTATCAGATTACCTTATTCTCATGCACGCTGACAACTCACCAAACACCCAGGAATGCTCACTCTACTCACCTAGGCGTTAGAATGACTAAATCTCACTCTACTCACCTAGGCATTATAATGACGTCTTTAACTCTAAGTTTTACCTCATTATTCTAAGTCAAGAATACTCTGTACCAATTCTCGTCTCTTCTTTATCTCATTTGAAATAGATTCACTAAACTTAATACTTAGTTGATAACATTTAATCAAACTTCACTGTATGTCTATGAACTAGTGCACATGGAAATGTAAGTGAACATGTGTAAGTTCTTATCTCTGAGAAACATAAATTGATTTAAGTCTGTCAATTACTAACTGCTTATAAACCAGCATACAATGAACACAAGAGTCCCCTTTAAAGACTTGAATCATTTCTAAATGGCAGAAGATAGTGAGAAATTAGAAAGAGTTTTATAAAATGTTTTCTTGAAAGTCTCTCTAAATGACAAATTTCTTAAAAACTATAACTATAATAAAAATAAATATCCCGAAACATTGAGCTTAAGTACGTATACAGTTATATAATGAATTAGGCTTTCTTTTCTCACAGCTTAGTGCTGTAGATTAAAAAACTGTTCAAAGGAAACAAATTAAAGCTAGAGCCTACAAGATCTAAAACAAATCCTGGCTGAATTGGATGGCAAGAGGCATAAGCAATTATTTCGAGTAGTCTGTCGTATGAACTATCTATATTATTTCCTAGTCTGTGACTTCACACAAGAAAATTAAGATTACAATCCAGGGGAGCTCAAAATAGGTGTGCACACACATATACAGTATACACACATTCAAGTATCTTTTTCTGTTCAGTGCTGGATAGAGTCCATGGCCTTGCACATGCTATATAAGTGCTTTTCCACTGAACTATACCCCAGGCTCACCTCCAATGGTTTTACGAGTTACCTTGTGAAAAGTTTGGTGACACGGCTTGGCTGACAGCAAATGCACTGTTAGACTTAGGTGGCGTCTGTAACTGCTGTGGAGGAGGCTGTGCAGTCAAAGTTGCAGAACTCCTGGGCAACACTACTACATTAGACTGACTGACAGTTGGTCCCAAGGCTGTTGGGTCAGTCATACAGGTAGCTATCAGAATGTTACTTGAATTGCCAAATGCCGTGCTTGTAGCAGGCATCAACTGTATGAATCCTCCGTCCTTAGGAACACATGGTGCAACATTGGCTGAAAAAGCAATGCCATCTTCATTCTGAGTGCTGTTTACCGTGGATTCCTCAGGTTTGAGCACTAAAAGGTTCTGCTCCATGGAGCCAGAATCACCTACTTCAACAGATACAACAGCACTTGCAGTTTCTTCTGAAGATAGGCATGTAACGAATTCTGCATTTTTGGCGGGAGATTTAGAAGACAGAATTATCGTTGGTAAGTTTTCTCCACTGATACTAGACACAGCACTGTTAAGCTCTGCATCTGAGGAAACAAATGGATCGTCACTAATGATGATTTTGAGAGAGACAATGCTTGACGCATCTACCTCTGTTGGGTCGCTAGCTTTGCCATCAGTGTTTTGGGTCTCAGCAGAGACTCCCACCGAACCACCAGAACATCCACCAGATTCTGAAGAAAGTGAATGATTATTTTTTACAGGATTACCTTCTCCAGGAACCAGTGCAACTTCTTCACAGCCATTATGTCCACTCAAAGAGAGAAAAATAGTATCTCCATCTTTCACAGAAGGAGGCTCTTGAGTGTTCTCAGACTGAAGTGGCTCTGTCTCGCTTCCCATAGGATTTAAGTCAACAGCAGCTGAATCATTAGGTAGCTGTTTATCTGAAGGGGATGTTTCTTCAATACTAATTTCTATTTTTTCAGCCACATTTACACCTAAACCTTCAATAATCACAGGAGATGTTCTGCTTTGCAGTGGAGAATTATCTTGGCAATCTGGTTGTGTCTGGGCTGCAACTGGTGATTTACTGTTAGTTTCATCTTTACTGTTGTGAGTGTCACTAGAATCTGGTGACTCAGAAGCATGAGAATTAGTTTTTACTTTTATTATATTATTAGAATTTTCACAAAATTGACTTTTAGATGGCTTTCCAGTTAGTGGAGTACTTTGGGACAAAAGCTGGGAATTTTTTCCCGAGAGAATTAAGTTTTTGTCATTGGTCTCACCACCAAGAGATACAAATGAAGTGACTGGCACGCGGGGCTGATCAGGCTGATACTGAGACTGATTCAGATCTGGAGACAGAGAGCTCTTTTCACGCACAGCCGCTTCAGCTTCAGTGGGCATCTGACGGGTGTATAGCTCAGAACAATGTTCATTACATTCAGGAGCGCTTCCTCTTTGGTTAAAATCACTCAAGTTAGACACAGACTCAAAGGTAATGTCAAGGGCACACTTCTGTTCAGCAGGTACAGCTGCTTTTTGAATGTCAGCGCTTATTTGGGAGAAGTTTCCCTGGGACTCCTGTGGAAGAACGTCATGGTTGTTGCCACTCTTCAGATCACTTAACACTACATCTTCGTTTTGATAGGATGTACAAAATGGAGGCTGACCAGATTGCCCATCTGTAAAACACCAGTGTGATGGAAAGTTGAGTATGCTTAGCTTCTGAAGCAGTCACGTTTCCTGAACAACCCACTTTGCCAAGGATGTACCAATCTTTGGCATACCTTCTAAGACTGATGTACAATTACTTCTCATTCTCTGGGTATCAAAAAAAATCTAATTACTTTTCTAATTGCAGACAGTTTTGTAAACAACTGTCAAATTGTTTCCCAGGTTTCTAGGATAACAGATGCCACAGAGAAGGAAAACGTAGAACTTTAAGAATATCCAATACTTACCAAGGGACAAAATGTCCTAAGCTCTAACCACTAGTGGAAATAGTGTTGTCTCCCTCTCTAGACCTTGTCCTCTCTCTTCCTTTTTTGATGTTTGTAAGACAGGTCTCACTGTGTGTGGAGCCCACAATGGCCTTGGGCCTGCAGTGATCCTCTTGCTTCAGCCTCCTGGCTGATTGGATTTTCAATTTTGCCACATCTACTGACCTTCTTTTGCCTGATATATTTTTTTTTGTGGTGAGATGAGACCAAGATCATTTTACACAATTAACACGATTTTGTGTATACTTTAACATTTGACATATTTACTGAGTACAACCATATACATGGCTGTAGAATGCAAATTGAATGAGTCACTCAATGAACTTGTAGAAATTAAGACAGCTAAAAAAGAAAATACAGAACTGAAAACTGTGATAAGGTACAGTGAAAACTGTAATAGTTTATAAAAAAGAAAGGCCACTGGGAGATAAAATAAAAACTTTATAAAGGAGGTACCACATGAAGTTATGTAAGAGGAAACGATGTAGCATCCCCATAGTGAATTTTATAGCAATCACAATGCAGATAACCTGACAATACAAAAAAAAACATAAAGAAAAAAAAATCAAGAAAAATGTCTGCAACTATCGTAACTAGTAAAGATCATACTGTGTATGGAGCCCACTTGGTTCTATACTCAGGGAGAGATTAGTGTGAAAATTATATGAAGGCACACAGCTACAGGGTAAGTGATGTTTTTAAAAATGCAATGCTAGAGACAAAATTAAGGGCTATGTTACATAAGCACTTGCCCTCTGAAATCCATTCTCAGCCTGGAGGGAAACTCATAATACACTGGCAAGACTTTCAGAGGAAGTAGAATTATGAGTTCTCTTTTGTTTACGATGAAGCTTAAGTGAAGGATAATCTTCTAGATGTGAACAAACAAGCAAACACATGCTCAATTATAGTTCAGCCTAAGAAATGGAGGGTTGAGCTTTGTTATTAACAATGAATTCAAACAAAGATACCCGGAACTAGGTTTTGAAGACAAGATGTGAAAACACTGGAAGCCATTAGGCATTTAAAAGCAGGTAAGGAATTACGAGGTGATGCACACCTCTACTCCCAGCACTCAGGAGGCAGAGGCAGCTGGATCTCTGAGTCTGAGGCCATCCTGGTCTACAAAGTCAAGTCAAGGACAGCCAAGGATACACAGAGAAACCCTGTCTCAAAAAACAATCAATCAATCAAAACAGGTAAGGAGAAATGACCAGATATGGCTTGCAGACTGACTAAATAAATGGAAGTGATACCAAAAAGGCATAAAGTTTACCAAAGTATGAGAAGCGAAGATGACAGCTACCTCTGAAGAACAGAGACACAGGGTACAGTGTGGAGGTTACTGGGGGTCTCTTTCCTGTGCTTTCCTTTTCTTCCTTGAGAGGTGATTCCAAGGGAATTCTTTATTTGATTTTATAACAGAGAACTATATACATTATTATGTATTTTTCCACATTTGTGTTATATTTAACAGTAAGATTTTAGAAACTCATTCTATATTTTAAATCTTTTGATACTGACTGACTCTTCCTTTTCTTTAATTCACAAAGTGCTTACTATATATGGACTAACTATGCTACATTGGTACTCCATGAGAGACGGAACTGCAAAGCTATGAATAAAGAGATTACCAAGACTATCAACATACTGTGTAACTTCCCAGAAACAAACGTTGAAAGTCACTCAACTCAGAATGCTGGAAAAACTCTAATACATCAGGACTTAGATTTTGTGAACTAATGAAATTAGTACTAATGTACTAATAGGTACAGACTTACCCATTTGGCCAATACTACTTACTACTAGATTGTATGTCTACTGCTCTATGAAAGAATGAATATGAAATATTAATTTTTAATCAAATTACTAGAGATTTGGCAATAATTTTCTCAATGGACATAAAAGTCTAAGAATAAAAATGACCTACAATAATTTAAATAACTTCTAATTTAAACAATATTTTGTTTTCTTTTTTAAATTTTGAGACTAATTTTAACATTTTGGAAGAATCTTACCTGATTCTTCTGTTTCAAAAGAACTTTTAATTGTTAGATTAGTTTCTTCAGGTATGACTATATTAGGATTAGTCTCCACTGACTGACTAGAGACACTTTGTGATATGTTTTTATTGTTCTTTGTTTTACCTGTTAAAAAGATAATAGAAAAATAATTAAATAACCATACCAGGAAAAAAAGCACAAATATTGCCACTTTAAATACATGTTAAAACTTTTATTTCAATCACATATTTTTTTTTCCAGATAGGGTCTCAGGTAGCCCAGGCTGACCTTGAACTCACTATGTAGTCAAGGATGGCCCTGGTATTTCTGCCTCTCCCTCCACATCCCTGAGGATTATTGTAGGTTGCCCCCCACCTACTAAACAATGTTAGTAGCTCCTTTATATGCCACTTACAAACACAAATCCAAGGACTGCTCACCAAATTGTCTTCTTTTTTGATTTTGCTATGCTGCCTTAGAAGCTACTTTTGAAGTTCTTACATCAACTGACCCTCTTGCCTCAGCCTTTTGACTAAGACAATGGGCACATGACATAACACCTGATTGTTAATGTTAAATGTTTATTAAACTCTTCTGAAAGGCCTAAGAATCTTAGAAAACGCTGGTACTATTGGCTATTCTGACTGTAATTCTGAATACTTTGCATTTTGGGGATTCATTTATATTTACCTGTTCTATAACAGGCTCACCACAGCTCATGTTGACTGTCAAAATACTCAAAAAAAAAAAAAAAACCAAAAGCAAAACCCAAACCCCAAAAAGAAAAAAAAAACCTCTACTTTTGTATTTGAACTTCCTAAGTAAAAATAAAATAAAGACCCCTCTCCCATGTCCGTCATTTGCTATAAGGAAATAGGCAGTTTGTCAGAAGCCCTGGGTGATGTTACTTAATACTGAGTTAGTTACTCAAGTCAGTAGAGAAAAATTTATCTCCTTGTTAACTCAATGCACAATACTTACCATAGTCAAATAGATCAAAGAGTGCCTGAAAGGCTGGGTCTGATTCTGTCTGCTCCAGTATATCTTGAATTGCTTCTTCAGACATGTGGATTTCACTCTGTAGATTAATGAAGGCATGAAAAAAATAGAATTAGTATGGGTTTAATACAAGAGAAATTATTCACATTTGTCATTGTTGACATTTACATGTAAATATTTCCCTAGGAGACATTTTCTTCTGATTGTAATGCCAGGCTTATTTATTTAAAGAGACTAATTCCCGGGTTAGAGAATTACAAACTAGCAAATGAGGAGGGCGAGGAGAAGAGCGATCGGACTCTACTCCAAAGAGACAGTGTGGCAGAACAATATCCCACAGCAGAGGGGTGGTCAGGTAATTGTTAGGTGCGAAGAAACAGATGGTGACAGAGTAAAAAGGAATGAGCACATGCTCCAGCCCAAAGATGAAGCCAAGTCAGGAGTGAAAAAGAAACCAGCAATCCTACACATCCACAAGACAAGACCAGTTTTCAAAAGCCTCAAAGGCATGGCGGTTTCGGTGAGATAGTAAGTGCTCCCTTGTGCCAGCAGGCTGGTAGGAAAGGCGGCCTGCTGTCACCTGCTGTGCTTTGGAGGGTTATAGTAGACACTATACTAAGATGAGGTATCCCGAGACCAGAAACAAGAGATAATCACAAGTCAGGGATCCCAGAATCAACTTCCCACATATGAAGGGTGAGAGACCGTGAAAGGAGTTCTAGGAATAATGAAGATGAAGAAATGTTGAAAATTGCTGAGCTTAGACAGTGAAGGATAGGAGATATAAAAAAAAAAGTTGAAGCAACTCTTTAAAAAATCTACCTTTTTAAAATCTATTCCATTTAATCTATGAGTACAGAGGTTCAGGGTGGGAATCTCTTGGGAACTTCTATATCTTATGGTTTATGCTGATCCTAATACATCCTGGTTAAGTGTTTTCTATCTGGCAGCTGTCTTTAATTCAGCTTTACTTGTCTCTCAGTCTGCAGGTTGCTAAGGTTTTCCTACTCTGAGTTCATATACTCTAGAGTAGCCAATGGTGTATACAGTACAGTTGTCAATAGTCCTAAACTGTTTCTTCTCTGGCTAGGCAAGTCCATCATCTGTAACTCCAGAGCTGAGCTCTCTAGAGCCATCTATCTGCTGTAAGTTCACTGCTGTAAGAGCTGAGAAGCCTGAAGTTTCGGCAAATTAGGACAAGTCCATTGCCACATCCCTTTGGCAAGGTATTTAATGTCTACAGAGTTTTCAAAGTATGGAGACAGGTGCAGTTAGACTACTCTCAGTCTGTGTTTGTTTCCCCCAATCCCAACAGACGCCAAGATATCTGCTGGCTTAAACATTGTATTCACTATTCAAATGTGTTCAGAAACAGATTACATCTGTGATGAATGAACAGTCTATTTTAATTACTTTAAATTAGATTGTATACATGTAATTTTTTGGCAATGATTTTAAAATAAAACCAAAATACCACTGCATTCTAATTATACTTCCCTCACACTCTCTCACACACTTATATCCCCACACACATCTACCCATACCGGAAGTCCTAGGAGTTCATCAATTGACGTTTCTGGCTCTGTCAGGCTGCTTTCTGTCTGTTTAGGTACTTGAGCAATATTACTATCACTGTAACACAGAAGAAAAATCAAGAAAACAGTTAGTGCAGTTGGGTCATTAGGTAAAAACAATCAGATTTGAATCAGATAGCTCACCTAGTCAAAAACTTATTTATGTTTTCTGCTAGTTTTTCTTGAAGAGATTTGTTGCTTAATATTTTCTCTCTTGCATTTTCAATAACCATTTGCTGAAAAAGAAATCAAGACTAGTAAAAGATAGGAAAGAATATTACATCAATCACGGAAAACTAAACCAAACCCAAATCAACACCTTTGTCCCAGCAATTTGTGGAGCTGAGATAAAATTATAAGCTGAAGTCAGGAGTTTAAGTTCAATCTGGACTACACGACACGACCTCAACTCTAAATGAATAATTAAAAAAAGTCACAAAACAAAATCAATAGCAGGGGCTGGTTTTGATAATCATCAGTGCAAAGAAACCAAGTTCTGGGGCCTCCATCTTCATTCGGGCCTGAACAAAGTACTTTGCAATTCAGAAATATCACAGGTCTTTCACCAACTTAGTTTTCACACCATCCATACACTTTTTATTGTACTACGTCACACAAGGTCTTCAATTATCTGATCCAGGTAAAATGTTCAACTAAATTGCAGGAACTCGCAATCACAAATAATTTTTACTTGGTTCATTTACCACACGTGTGTTCTCTAACTGCTACTTTTCAATTACAATTCCCTACTCAACAGGCAATCTGCTGCTCTCATATTCATACCAAACATATAAATACACTTAGCTTGAATACATACATCAGTGTTTTCAAGTTTGAGAACATTTCGAACTCACATTTTAGGAAGGTCACTTACCTTTTCTACTGCAAATGCATTTGGATCCTGAAGATTCCTTGATGAATGTGCTCCAGATGACGTGAGACTCTTCTTTTGTGATTCACTGAAATAAAACCATAAACCTTGCCTTTTAGTACCTGTTTAACAGATCGATGATATATATACAAATTTTGAGATCATCATGTAGCAGACACATTTTTTTCTCTTTCCATAAGAACAAAGACAGAAGAGCAGAAAAGCATTCCCAGACATGGATTCAGATGTAATGAATCTGACTTCTGTTAAAGAACAACAAACTAAAAAGATGAAGAGGAAAGAAAAAAAAGAAAATGTATGAAAAAAACAAAACAAAAACCAAGTTCCCCCCACAAAAAACACAAAAATTCCCTGTGTGTTCTTACGTGTATAAATTTTGTACTTCTATCCCTTTTCCTTCTTTATTTAGTGGTAATGAGAATTTATTCCAGGACCTCATCCATGCTGGGCACGTGTTTCCCCAGCTACATTCCACGCTCTACCACCAGTCTAACGATGGAAGCAAATCCCCTGGACTAGTGGGTTTATGAACAAAGTTTTAAATATGCATGAACTTTATAATGTAAGTTCAAAGCTTCTAAAATGTTATTACGAATGTTTATTATTTTATATGGTTTAAAAGTTACACAGCTTTGTAATATAGGAGGCTTTTAACTAAAGGAAGCTGACAATAAAGTCATTCTTGAATTGAGAAGTTAAAAACTCTAATCAGAAAAAGAAAAAACTATTGGTGGCAGATGAAGAATCAGAGAAAAACCATTTAGAACTCTGACCTCTGGTATTTTTTAAAAATACAGGCTGAAGCAGACCAGAAAAAATATACATATGAAAATACAATACAAAAGCAGGCCATCATGATTTACCTCCTTATGTTCTTTTGTACCATAAAACTAACATTACATTCATTTAAGAAAACACTACAAATAAGTTAAGATCCTTCATAGGCTGTACCACGATTGTGCACACCACTACAGAAAGTTAGTGAACAGTAAGCAATATTAAAAGACACAACTCAAATTCAGTGAACCACAATACTGGAAAAGATGCATTTTGGAATGAATAGTCTCAAGAACTTAATCTAGTCTTATTAATTTTTTTTACAATGTAAATATACACTAAGTTATTTTTTGCCTATTTTTTTAAAGATTTATCTATTTATTTTATATGAGTACACTGTAGCTGTCTTCAGACACACCAGAAGAGGGCATCAGATCCCATTACAGATGGTTGTGAGTCAGCATATGGTTGCTGGGAATTGAACTCAGGACCTCGGGAAGAGCACTTAGTGCTCTTAACCGCTGAGCCATCTCTCCACCCCCTATTGTCTGTTTTTAAGTGGCTACTGGCCATGTGCTGATTATATAAAGTAATTACCTTTTACGTCTACCAGGAGACATTAAACTGGTTTGAGTTTTCCTTTCCTGAGGACCAGGAATGATATTCAAAGATTCTCCAGCTGTATCTTAAGAAAACACAGTAAGTCAAAGAAATACAAATTTTATAAACTTTGAATGAGATGACAAACATTAGATACTATTATTGAATATTAAAATTCAGAAAACATTTTCTGAGTACCACTCAGAGCAAGGCATATACAAGATAATAAAACAAATGCAGTCCAGTCCCTACACACTTACGGTTGACACTTGTCACAATACAAAGGAAACAAAAAGAAAAATATAGAAAGAATCAACTGAATGCTCCTAGTATAGAACAGGATTTGGAGAAAGACAGAAATGAGCAATCTTTTTGTTGTTGTTATTTTTCAAGGCAGGGTTTCTCTGTGTAGCCTCAGCTAGAACTCTCTGTAGACCTTGCTGGCCTCAAACTCAAAGACCTACATACTTCAGTCTCCCCATTGCTGGGATTAAAGGCGACCCCATTATGCCTGAAACGAGCAATCTTAATGGGTGGCAAAATTACTCGACTAAGAAATAAAAAGATGAACCCTGATTTCTAATCCCAAAGCAAGTATTAAACCAGCTTCCTACTTCTTGCTATGCTGTTTTCACTTTGATAAGTATATATACAACAAGCATGGTCTGGACTAGAACATAATTTCTAACTATTTCTACATCTGAGACTCAGCTGAGAATATATAGAATATCCAGCACATAATGATGATGGTATAGTGGGAATATATTCCAGGACACACTGACAATCACAGTAAAAAGATGGTGGAATATAATGTACATTCTACTTAAAATTACAACCAGGTCTTTCCAATTATTACCCCATAATTGAAAATTAGACAAGTTCAAGGTTGGTTTAGATTTCGATTAGAACAGAAAGAACTGTAGACCTCAGCTACAATGACTTCTAGACTTTAAGTAAAAATATTTTTATTTGAAGGCATATATCACATGACTTGAATTTCTGATTCTCCTGACTGCTGGGATTCCACAGGTGAGTCAGTTTTATATAACAGTGAGAAAAAAATCCCAGGTTTGTGCTTACATTCCGTGGCCGAACAACTCTCTGCTATCTTTACAAGTTCTTTCACCTCTCTCTTGGGCCATGGTTTCATATTTTAAAAGTAAGACAAGGTTTCTTGGATGAGCTGGATTTAAAGAATAAAACTTAAACTTACTAGTTACAGTACTTTGTGTCTGTGACTGGTTGACCACCACAATATTTGACCTCACTGGAGTTGGAATTTGTCCAGTTGGTTTGATAGTTTGTGTGGCTGCCAAAGGAGAAGTGGTGAACTGTCCTGAAGCGTAAGGTAAAACCAGCAACTCTGAGCTAACGGGAGCTGCTTGAGATGCCAGCCATCGCTGCCGCTTGATTTCTGCAATTCCATTTCTTGTTCGAGCTGAAACACATGAATATTTCCAAATTAACTTAGTGTCAGAGGAGTTTCAGAATCTGACCAAGACACTATGTTGCATGGCCTATACACTATAACATGTAAGAGTTATAGATTCAAAGATAGCCTTGAAAAACATAAACAAACTGAAATGCAAACATTACAACTTTACATACCCCAAAGCACACCCATTCTGCCATAACCTATAATGTTATAATGTTCCCTCAAAGTTAAGATATTCAAAATTATAGATTGATCAAGGATGCTACCTATCACTTGACATACAAGAGTAAAATTAGGACATGCTTTATAAGCATAAATACATACACAAAAATTATGTATTTGCACATATGCAGATTATTTAACTTTGTTTTATATTGCTGAGGATTAAATCCAGGGACCTATACATGCACTCTACCACTAAGCCACACCTCAAACCCCTTCAAGTCTAATACATGAACATGTCTAATGAATGTACTAAGAGAGCAATTTAAAGAAAATATAGATGTAGCACACATATATTGTTAGTTAAAATGTTCATGAGACAGACAGTGAAGTAATGCTGAACATTAATGAAAGTTAAATACCAACCTCTCTGATGGGCAGCAAACCCTGGAGAACTCTGCATGCTCCTAACAAATAAAACACGGTAGTTATTTTTAAGTTACTTTTCAATGAGGTATGTTCTGGCTTAGTTACCATCAGACCTGAAGTAAATTATGAGTTAAATGGTGATTTCCCTGAGATAAAGAGTCTACATGTCTTTTGCGGTATCCTACTGTGATTTCTTTTAGAAGAAAAACAGAACCATATAAATACTCATCCAACATAGTTTTGGTGATCAAATTCCTATTTAATCAATACGTACTGGAATGTACTGATATTAAGGTATAGCTTGGCCCATCTTCAGAAACATGCTATGTTTAAGTAGCCTACATATAGATATAGCATTCTCAATTCAATTTTGTAATGGTAGAAACTTTCCTAAAAACTGTTATTCATGTATCAATACTTTAGAACCTCAGAGTTCAAGGAATCCTGCTGTTACATTATGACTATGAAATTATTTTGTTAAACCTCAATATATACAGAAAAGCACACATAGAAAATTCACAGTAGAAGCTAATCCTTTCATTGTAAATTATAATTATTTTTAACGTATTGATAAGCAATCATAGACACCATGTCTGGTTCCTGTGAAATTCATCAAATCTCCACCAAGACCCACAAAACTTAACATAAAAATTTTGAGAAAACCTGTGTAAAATGAATCTTATTTTTAGCTAACAGCCCACTAAAACAAACATCTCCCCACTAAACCCTCAAGATTCAGTGACTTTAAGAGTCTTGAGCTGAGGGTTGGGGATTTGGCTCAATGGTAGAGCGCTTGCCTAGCAAGCAAAAGGCCCTGGGTTTGGTCCCCAGCTCCAAAAAAAAAGAAAAGAAAAGAAAAAAAAAAAAAAAAAAGTCTTTTTTATATAGTCCTGGGGCTATAGGCATGTACTACATGCATAGTTCTGTACATAGTCCTGGGGAGCCAAACTCAGCTCCTCGTGTTGGTATAGCAGACACTATTACTCCAGACCCTGTAAAAATCTTCTGTAGATTATTTCCAAGGGCAGAAGAATGAGTTAGGGAAAGAAATATAATCACAAAAGTAGCAAATAAGATGTGGTTCACTGCTAGGACAAAACCACTTGGAGCTATTAGCCTAGCCAGAGGGTAAAAATGAGGCCTCTACTGAAGTTATATGAAATATTCACTTGTAGCTTTGAGAAGAAGGGTTTTTCATTGAGATGCTGTCATCATATAAGAGATGTCCAAAACTTATGGCAATAGTGCTGGCCTCTTTTCAAGGATGCTGAAACTGGCATCCCAAGACTGTGAACTACATAGACAGTTTAAGTATTCATACCATGAGAAAATATTAGACAATTCCAGAAAGAATCAATTGGGCAGGAAGTCAACAATTCTCTGAATATGTAATGAAGAAATGGTTGTCTAAAGGAATTTGTATCTAGGTCTAAACTGTTTTTAAATTGGTATGCAAAGTTGAGAATGTCATTAAATTTTTGTATATTAAAATTCTCTCATTTGTAAATAATTAAAAGTATTCGACTTGTTCCAAATTATTTCAAATTTAGAATACGAACCTCCATTACCCTCTAGAAAACTTTGAAGTTAAAAGAATGTTTCATGGATAAATTTTACAAGATCTTAAGTGTATTTGCATTCCTAAATCAGCACATCTTTATGGACACAGTACCTGATCTGAGAGAGTGTGTGGTCCAGCTTCTTCCACAGAGATGACATTATTGTTGGGACATCATTTGATGTTTCTAAATAAGAGGTAATAAACTCAGTTGAAAAAATTCATTTTTCAATGTGAACAAAGACACAGACAGTAACAGGAAAAAACAAAAAAGCCTTGTCTCTAAGTTGTTGAAGTTACATGGCGAATTGAGAAATAAGCCTTTGTAACAGTGTGCAGATGTATAATGAGGTGGCTTTATTTTTTAAACCACAGAGAAGCAAATCTAATACAAATGAGAAAGTATATCTAAATAACTTTTAAGGCTAATAATCTTATATCTTCTTTGTATTAGAGAAAGGCAAACAATATTATCAGAAAGTTATACAAACTCCTATGTGTGCTAACTTAACCCTTGATATCTTTATTAAAAACATCTATGAGCAATACTTTTTATTGAGTTAAACACTGAGATACGCAAAGCACCTAACAGGATACTTGCACATCTAATTATCATCAACAAAGGTAAAGCTACTTTTCCTCTGGCTATTATCTTAGGACAATCGAACAGTAATAGTTTTGATACGAACTATAGGAACAATAGCAAGAGAATAAGTAATTCCCCTCTGATAAAAATATGAGTTTTGGCTTATGTTGGTTAGCTAACATCTGGAATTTTAGAACTGGTTTTACTCAATATAAGCAGAAATAAATTGTTTCCTAATAAAATATATAGTCCCCCCTCACTCCCCAAGAAAGGGTTTCTCTGTGTAGCCCTGTTGTTCTAGGACTCACTCTGTAGATCAGATTTGCCTTGAACTCATAGAGATCTGCCTGCCTCTGCCTTCCGAGGGCTGGGACTAAAGGTGTGCACCACCACCACCCAGCTCAGAAAAACATATTTTACCAGAATAAGATAATGTTTTCTCAAGGCTTTTAATGAGACAGTATCTTAAAACAATATCCAAGTTCTTACCTTTTGCTTTCATAGCTACATACTCATTTAAAATTGTTGTCAAGTTTTTTCCAAATAAGGACTGAAAGACAAAAAGATTAAGCATTACCAAAGCCATACAGTTTACCACTTTCCCACCATAAATGCTAATGAAAGATCTAGACTGCAGAAACTCCTGTGAGAAAGGGCAGAGAAGCAGGTCACCAACATTCACTAAAGGTGTGTGTAGCGCAGCTGAGGACAGAGCTCTGCCTGTCTGAACTGTGACAGGAGTTTCCAGCCAGGAGGCAGTACTTTGTTATAACGTTTAAAAGAAAGAGTAAGAACCCACGCCGAACCTGTTCTGGCTGACCTAAAAGCCATGTAAACCATGTAAAAATGAAGTTTTAAAAACGAATCTTCTTCTTAAGGAGCAGGACATTTCTGTTCCTATTTCTGTCAGCATACCTACACACCTTTCCTTTCCTTATGACTACGATTCACGAGTACTCTGTTGTAACAGCATGATCATACACTTAAGGTTAGAAAAGAGCAAGGATTTGGGAGCCAAGAGTTCTGATTTCAAAGTAGTAACAGCTTGCAACAATTTCTTTAAATACCTAGAAACTGACTGCAGACGTAGTATAAAACTTTTATTTTAAACAATATTGAAGACAGATATAACTGTGGCAATTACGTTCCATTTCCGGCTCAACTTTCAACATTACACTCTTTTTTGTGTGTGTGTCTTACTATAAATCCCAGGCTGGTCACGGCTTCCTTGGTACTGGGAGATTAAGGCATATGGTATAGGCCTGTATTCCTAAGTACCCGGGAAGGTAAAGAACAAGGGCTGTAAACTCACGTTCTATCAGAGTTATAGAGAAAGTTTAAGACCAGCTCAAGTAAGTTAGAAAGATCCCAACTCAAAGAAGTAAAAAGAAACTGGGATATAGCTCAGATGGAGGCTATTTCCCCACCATAAGGCTTGAGAAGGCAGGAGATTTACCTAAGTAATCACTCCCTGTGTTTTTCCCCTAATAATAACCAGTAACTAGTTATTGCTAAATGATTGGCTAAAGAAATGGTTCCCCTCTGTATAGTAACAGTCATCTCCACTGATATCATCCAACCTTCCCAACACTGTGAGCCTTTATACAGTGCCTCATGTTGCAGTGACCCTCTACCATAACATTATTTTCATTGCTACTTTATTAACCGTCATTTTGCTAGTTATGAATCAAAATGTAAACAGCTGTTTCTAGAGGGTCTTAGCCAACTCCTGTGAGAGGTTGTTTGACAGTTCCCCATGTGTTGCGATCCACTGGTTGAGAGTCACTGATTTGGTAAAGACAGATATCCCTTCCCTTTGGCCTCTCAGTACAAGGATGAATGAAGTCATTGTCACCGAATATCCCTTTCCCCTCCTTCTCTTTTTATCATGTCATTTTATTTCTTATCTTCACTACTGTTCTGAAAACCAACTAAGAAAAATACTAAGAGAAAGTAACACAGTAAAGATCTATTGCTATGAATTATAAGAACATTGTGGATTTGGTTTAATGTTTAGCATCTCAGTTTACTTATCTGGAGAGATGTCCAGAGGGTAAGAGAGCATACTACCCTTTTAGAGATCCAAGTTCAGTTCCCAGCACTAACATTGGACAATTCACAACTACCCAAACACTCCAACTGCAGGAGATCTGATGCCCTCTTCTGATCTGAGAGCTCCTGTATTCATGTGTGTATAATCTTACACAAACATGCACAAATACACATATTAAAAAAAAAAGTCTTTTAAAAAGAGACATGAGTATCTACCTTTCTGTACTTTTTAAGTTTTAATTTAACTTTTCTCAAGATTTTTGTTTTTAGAATTTAAAATTCAATGAAGAGCCTAAAGACAGTTCAAAGTTCAGTAGCCTATTCTCAGTTCCTTACAGTATTGGCATCTTATAAGAACAGAATCCTTTTATCAGCCCTAAACATACTGGAACTTATTCAGTGTTTGAAGTTTTCTTGAAATGTGAATCTAGAATTCTAGATTATACTTAAGCATTATGTTTCATTAGTCTCTTCTGGTATGTGAGTTTTCCAGTTTTTTTTCTTAATCTTGACACTTTAAAATGATATATAGTGTTCTGACTCTTCGAGATTTATTTTATTTTTGTTTGGGTATACAAACATCTAAGAAAGCCAAAAGAGGGAATATGATCCCAAGGAACTCCAGTAAAAAACAGTTGTGTATCTTAGCAAACATCACACATATGTTTTGCTAGGTTACTCAAGCACTCTGTTTGTTGTTATTATAATTAGGTACTGTAAAAAGTGAAATAACTGTCCCTTCCTTCTAGGTGAAGACAGAGGCCACTGGCCTCAGAGTCCAGGAACAACAGTGTTGTGCACACCCCACTCGTCTGCAGTATGTGCAGCAGTTTTCAGAACCAAGCCCAGTCTCTCCTCCCTCCTTTCTCTTCATAGAAAAACACGGAAAACACAAAGGCAGGGCAACGTGTTGAGAAGGGTGCCATTAACTGGACCACACCATCCTGCATTGGCTCTGCCACTGTCTAGCCCTGGGTTTTAGCATGAAGGCATTAACTTTCCAGAGCTGCAAGTTTCCTCATTTAAGTGGGACAGGGTAGATGCCCAACTTCCCTGGAACTCAGGGAGGTATAAAATGCAGATATTGGCTGGCCATTGTCTTCACTGCAGGCATGTAAAAACAGAGTGGAATCTTGCACATTTTCTATCCCGTGTCCTTGGTAAACTTCAGTTTT
This sequence comes from Rattus rattus, assembly GCF_011064425.1. Taxonomy (NCBI): domain Eukaryota; kingdom Metazoa; phylum Chordata; class Mammalia; order Rodentia; family Muridae; genus Rattus; species Rattus rattus. Next base: position 47,532,430 of record NC_046161.1, on the reverse strand, counting down.
GTAGATTCTTTTAGACTTCTTATAGAAAAATGACCATTAATAGTTAAAATTCCACTAAGAAGCCATCTTTTTTTTTTCCCCCCGGAGCTGGGGACCGAACCCAGGGCCTTGCACTAGCAAGCGCTCTACCACTGAGCTAAATCCCCAACCCCCTAAGGAGCCATCTTTAACACAACTACTAGTACCATATGAAAAACTGTAATTCCAGAGTATTCTTTTTATATTTGTATATCTACAAAAAGAGGTGACAGTAATCTTTTAATTTAACTTTTTTATTAGGTCTTCCTGTGTAGTCCAAGCTGGTCTAAAAGTAATAATAATCATTCCGTCTCAGCTTTCTAAAACCTGCATTATAGATGTATACCACCTGGCTAAATCTGTTTCTCAGTTATGTGAATTAGACAGTGATAAGCCATGGAGCTTTTTGCCAAAGTTGGCTTGGCTGATGAGTGACAGGGGTCTTGTTATGTTGCCCAAGCTGTCCCTAAATCCCTGGGCTCAAGTGATCCTGTAATTATCTTAGGTTCCCAATCAGATAGGACAGCAGACATATGGCACACACGGTGCCTCCTTCAAAAGCTCACGTTAAGGCTCTGCTTTAGTCTTCTGCGTAGGTTAGTAATGAACATTTCCTGAAAGGAGTAAGTAACTCACCAGTAAGCAGGCTGGAATAAAACCTTCATCAGTACAGTGTTCTGCATATTCTTTTAAATTTGAACTTTCCAAAATAAAAGTCTGGCAAGTAGATGTGAGGTTTTCTTGTTGTAAGTAACCTAAATGAAGAATAGAAGTTTGAACACTTTCAGTAAACTCTGTACTTTTCGTAAGAAGCTCTTAAAACTGCTAGAGTATGTAGGAAAGCCAAGTGGAGCCTCCAGCAAAACATGCTGCTGTTCTACAGCCTTTCTGTAGTTGTGTTGCAGCATAAAGCAACGGCCACCGGGAAGAAACCAGCAAAGAAAGAGTATGTGCACTCCACTACTCCGACTTCCACGATTACTAGGTGAGCGGACGGAGATACATGCTTACTGGATTACCCAAAATCCACATTCCATTAGCATCACTTATCTGACCAGCCACTTCATGACTCATCAAATCAAAGAGAGATCTATTTACACTGTGTTAAGTCAGAAGGATATTCTTGATATTAATTCCAATAAGAACTCCAACTGTAAGTGAGGGCTAAAGGTTGGTAACCACTTGGCTCTGTATTAAAGTTATCAAAATAGCTCATTGGAGGAAAAGAAGTTTTGTTTGTTTGAGACAGGCTTTCTCTGTGTTTCCCTGGCTGTACTGGAATTCACTCTGTAGATCAGGCTGGACTCAAATTCAAGAGATCTCTCTGCCTCTGCCTTCTGGAAGTAAAGGTATAAGCCACCACCACCTAGCAAGAATAGTCTTTTAGTAACTCATGCTGTCACGAGTTGATATCTGCTTGCAAAAATGAAGCTGATCCCCAAACCTATATTAAAAAATTAACTCCCCTAAAATCAAATACCTAGCTGTAAAGGCAAAGGTTATAAAACTGTTTCAAAACAGAAACAACGAAAGAAGTAATTTTTTTGGCCTCGGATTGAACAAAGATATAATGATTAAACAATGATATATTCAAGTATAGCACTTGAAACACAAGCAACCAAAGAAAGAGACAAGCTGAATATCGACATTCAAATTTCTATGCTAATAAGGATACCATTGATAAAGCAAAACAACTTTTAAAATGTAAAAAAAATTGCATATCATTTACCTTGTAGATCCTAGAAATCAAACTAGAACTTGATTTTACCAATATACACTGGGACAGAAATCTAAACACCCACCATGACCTGAATCACTCTTGAAAGCATTCTAAATGAAGTTAGACATGAAAGCCACAGTATTTCAATTATGTGTGATGTCCATAAACAGCAAATTCACACATAAAAGCAGGTAATCGGAGGATGGGGAAGCTGAGAGTGCCTGTTATCAGTATGTGCTTTTTGTTGGAATTAGTGGTCCTATTCCATATTAGAAATATAAGTCCCTGGGTTCGGTCCCCAGTTCTGAAAAATAGAAAAGAAAAAAAAAAAAAAAGAAGAAGAAAAAGAAAAAGAAATAGAAGTCCCCCGAATTTTAGCGTGTCAATTATACACTGCAGGGGAAGAACCCACTATAAACTCCTAACGTGCTCTGTGGAGCTTTACTTGTCGCATCCTAATTTTATTGTAGCTCTCTGACCATTCCACCCTTCAAATTAATCTCATAAAACATCCTTTATTATATTCCCTTTGCCTACAGTTGGAAATCTCCTGCAGTAACTCTAAGCAACCCCTTACATTCTTTAGCCTAAGTATATTTTATTTATCTCAGTGCTGGTAAATATAACGACTGAAACATTTTCTTAGCTTTAATAAATGGTTCCTAAAGCCTCTTCCTATTCTAAACTTTTAAGTCTCCTCACTTGGACACATGCACATATTCAGTTCTAACTACAAACAAACGGAAGCAAAGCGGGAGCTGGCGAGATGGCTTGACCAAGAGCACCTGCAGCTCTTTCAGAGGAGTGCGCTCAGATCTTCACCTACACTGTGACTAGCATCCATTTTTAACTCCAGTTCCAGGAGCCTCAATATCCTCTTCTGATCCTCTGCACTGTGTGTATGTAGTACAGATACACACAGTCAAAACAGTTGGATACATACAAATAAATAAAATTAAACACAACCCTCATAAGGGCCTACAAAGCCACATGAGTTTTAAAAATGGGAAGAGCACAAAACAGGTCCTCTCTTAGGAACCATTATGGCTCGGGAATTAACTTATCACTTTCTTCTTGTAGTCCACAAATAGGTGAAATAGGTTTTCTAACTTCTAACTTATATGAAGAAAAACAAATAAATATTCGAATATTTCCTGGAGCATAAGAAGCATAAGGAAAAATTAAAAAAACCCAAAACAAAAAAATCCACACAAATAAACGAAAACAAACCAAAACTGGCAAAACCTCCAAACAAACCCTTTATTTAGATTATCCCTACTTTAAGATTGCTATCACTGAAAATCGTACTGCAGATTACATGAATTAAAATGATACAACTGGCCTAGCAAGATAGCTTCTGCTGCTAAAGGCATCTGCTCCGCGAGTCTGATGATTTGGTGTGAACCCCGGAGTCCATGGTGGAAGGAGGCAGCCATCTCCTGAAAGTTATCTTCTGACTGACTGCCACACATGTGCACAGCCACTGTCACATGCTGCTGTTTTTGTCTCTTACACAAAATAATAAAATTCAACTGTAAAAAAGCTGTTTCCTGTTTGTGAAATATAAACAGTTTAAAAAGATACCTCAGTTTTCCAAAGTATTATTTGGAATGAATGAGGTGGCAATAGGATTCTGTGAACACAAATTTAAAACATTAAGTAAACCACTGAAGAAATCACCTTGGAATCTGGGTACTTGGAGCTTTTTCTTCAGGTTTTGGATTTGGCTTAGATCCACTAAAAATATTTTTTTTCGTTGTAAAGAGTTCTAAAAGCATTAATCACCTAGATGTATTCGGTCACTTGACACTTGTGACAGGTGGTCGTTATGAAACAGAACTCCTAAACAGTCTTCCTTCCTGGAGAACACACATTCCTAAGAAGTGTAATCATCCTAAAAGGATAGAAATTGCTCCTGAGAGAAATAGGAAAACCTCATTTTTATGCAATACAAGAGATATTTATCTAATATAAGATGTACAGTTTGTGACATTAAAAATATTTGTGGGAAAGGTGGTTAAAAAAATTCCACAAAGACTCCTTAAAGGGTCTAACAACAAAATGAAGGTTGAAAAGCAATGCCTTAGACAGAATTTAATATAATTTTTCCACGCTCTCAAGTAAAATATATGACCAATTGTGCTAGCATACCTTGGGAAAACAATATCACATGATACACTGCAAGCTTGCATAGTGTATTTGAGAAAAGGCTCTGTGAGAATGCTATATTACTTCTCTTGTTATAGAAATATATAGCCATCTAGAAATATCTGAGACACATTATGTTCTATTCTTAAAATATGCTTTGGTAAAATTTGAGCTTTAATTTTGCTTAAATTTGTTAAGTTCTGTTTTACTTTGTCTTAAGCGCTCAAAAACCAATGGAGAAAATACCTGAAAATGTTCAATGATGCCACTGTTTATAAGATTAACTGGTTATGTGCTACAAAAATGCTTACCCACCATCTGATTGGCCATCTGATCATAACCTGTTACATGACAGATAAAATCCTAACTTATCAAGGGGCATCAATATATTGGGGAACATTCTAAGAGCTTGGGCATTTTAGGGAAAGACAAAAAGGATCCTAAAGAAAGCAAGAACTAAAGCTCTACTTCTGTAAACATCTCCTTCACATACTGATGCTTTCATATCCTTGAAAGAATATAAATATAAGGAATAAGTTCTTACTAAGTAACAGTGTCTTGTATTAAATCTACAAACATAAGATGTATAGCTTTGACCCACAAATTATAATTTACATAGGGTTAGAAGAGATTAACTTAGGAAAAGCTAAAAGTATTGAGAAAATAGGAATGGCTTGGTTTATGGGAAGATCCAGACTTAAGAATTTACTACTACTCATGGAGAATTATTGGTCAAGGGAGTGATATGTCTGTCCCAAAGTAATGACAGCATGTATGTAGGAATTTGTTTGGGGATCATGCCCTATTCGAGTGCTGCATAAAACATAAGAATACTTAACAAGCTTCAACAGAAAAGACAAAATGGTTAAGAGCCATGGAAAACCAGACCGGAGAGATGGCTCATCAGTCAAGAGTGTTTATCACTCTTCCAAAGGATCTGAGTTTAATTCCTGGTGCCCATTTAAGGTGTTTTACAACTGCCTGCAAATACAGCTCCAAGAAATCGAATATCTCTGAGCTCCACACACCCAAAATGTGGTATGGGTTCATGCACACACATGAGAGATTAAAAATAAAGTAACATAAACATGAAACACTTCAAGGGTCAACAGTGAGTATAGGTATTATTCAAGATGTGGGATGATCACAATTGCATTCTGGTAAATGTTTATTATATCAGTCTTTTTAATATAAATGAAAATAAAACCAATAGCTCCTGATCTCTTAAGAATATGTTGGTACTGGTCCTGTTTGCCCTTAAAGCAATTCTTTATTTTCTAGGACTCTATTTAAGAAGCTAGACTTCAAACAGGGAGTTACTCTGCTCACCTGTCAGCTAGCTTCTGACTAAGTTCGCTAAAAGTGCAAGGGCTTGTATCAGACTGGAATTCAGGAGGAAGAAGCCTTATTCCCTGATTGTCTCAAGAATCTTTGCTCTGACTATAGACAGATCAGGCAAGTCTTCAGTTTCTTCTTCCACATAGTTGCTTCTGGGTTGCTTTATATTGCCTTGTCTCCTGGATTAGCATGGCTTCCTGCTGTGCTAACTAACCTATGAGTTCCCTCATCATATAAGCTACAAAGCTTTTGTACCACCTGTGTAACCAAGTTTCTCATTAAATCCTATCACATTAAACGTACAACTTAGTGTCTGTTTTCTAAATGGATGCCACACATACAGAAACTAACCTACTTAAACTGAAAAAACAAAAACAAAAACTAAACCCTTCAATCATGAAAGTGCTCCTTTTACACATAGAATTTATTATTTTTGAAGTTCCTAAGAACTCTGAAGCTTGAATGCAAAAACTCTTGCTTGAATCCAAGATAAAGAATACTGAATAAGAAAGTTTTAGTTTAGGAAGAAGAAAGAAAATTTAGGTAGAGAGTAGTAATTAATACTACTAAACCATAAGCTTAAAAATTGCTATAATTATCAATTTTGCAAAATCTCTACCCACCAACAAAGTTACTTTAATAGGACAGTTGAGAAATTATCAACCTTAGCTACTGAAAGAACTTTCTGATATCACACTTGACTTGAACCTTTAATACAAGTATATTAGGAATACAGGGGAAAAGGAATATATAATATTCAGAAAAACTTAAGTACCTTAGTATGCTCCAACCTAGTGCAAATATTGAAAAGATGGGGCTGGGTATAATCAGTTCCACAGAGCATTTCCTATGACATAATAGTAAAAGCCAAACTGATGACCCAGAGGCAGCAAACAATGTATTTTGGTCTCTACAATAGTTTGATAAATTCCATCGAGGCAATAAATAGCTGGCTATGGTTGAATAGTGCACTTAGGTGACCACTCAGTGCTGCAGTAAGGTAAAGAATTAGAGGAAAGTGAATTAGTAAGGTTACTAAGTAATAAGCGGTTTTACTAGGTTTTATTTGGTGACATAGGGCATTAGGCAATGTGAGATGGAGTTTAGAAAAATGTTTTGGTATTAAAGGGTAAGAAGAATAAAGGAGTGAATAGTAAGAGAAATTACCTTTCCTCTTATGCTTAAAAAACTGGCAGTGTTTGGAACATAACAAAACAACAAAAACCATAGGCAATCAAAAGACAGGGGGTAAAGTGGTAAGGGGGTACCACAGAAGGACCAGAGCAAGCAGTAACCCTGTATACCGATGAGTACCTATATATAAAAAGATAATACTAAATCACAGAATTGAGAGTAGTGGGAGAGGTTTTTTTATATACCAAGCTCAAAAGTGATTCCATTTTGAGATGCTTCAGCAATGTTTGCAAAAGAATATACATGAATTCCAAGTAGAGCATATGGAAAGACATCACAATTCCAAAACAGAATGGGAGGCGAGTTGGAATTCACGGCACTGAAAGCGGAATCTGAATAACAAAGATGATTTTTTAATGAGAGTTTCCAGGCATTAAGAGACAAAGTTACAGCTTGTTAGTGGGACACAAACCTAACTATTCCAATTAGGACGATCCTGTCATTTCCTTAAGGTTTTAACAAGGCAGGGCTTTCTCTTCAGGGGATATGCTGACAGTGTGTAAAGCCCCTCCCTACCCCCTTTCTTACAGCTAGGAATGACATCCTACTGGTATCTAATGGAGAGAAATCAGGGTTGCTGTTAAACATTCCATAAAATCTGAAGAAAAAAAAAACGGAAAAAAATCATATTAATTATCTACTTTTACAATGTTCATACTGCCAAATTCAAGAAGCCATTTTTGAGGCTTGTATCAAGGAATTTTATTTGGATCATTAGACTGCTAAAAGTCGCAGTTCTTACCTACACACTACGTACAGAGGAAAAAAATATTTACACTGTGGGTCTACTTTTCATCAGTTTTCTTATGAGCCTAATAAATTTAAGAATTACAAGAAAGCTAACTTTAAAAATCACAGGTATAAATTTAGGTTAACTACCCAAGTCTGATGAAGTAGAAAAAAAAATTAAACATTCAAAACATTAGTTTTAGTGTTTAAGTTTCTCCAAAAATGGACGGTAGAACCGTTCAGAGCCTCTTAAATATGTCCTGCCAAACGTGCAATTTTTATTTTTTTGGACAGGGCACAAAGCAAATGTTCGTAACGGCTTTGGAAACTATGGAAGGATTCCTCATACTCTGACCATTTTCTTTTAAAGATGTCGCAAATAATGTTTCAAAGTCACTGTCCAGTTTTGAGCCTAAGAGTCTCTTGATCCATGCAGTACAATCCGTTTTATTATTTCAAAGGACAAACAACGAAAACAGTCTTTCTCGTAGACAGTATTTCCCGACCGACCAGTGGTCTATGAACAAGCCCTTTTCAAAAATGGAGGAAAACGAGGGCTAGAACGTGTGCAGCCAGAAGTCAGTCGTCGTACCTCCTAAATATCTGCTCAAGAACACGACACACTGCCGTTCTGAAATATGCAATTGGCGTTTCAAGCCTCTACGGTGGGCCAGAAGTGTGGAGACCTCCCTGTGTCCCAAATTCCTAGTGCTACGGTCGGGTTATGGGTAAGGGCGTCGTAAAGTCCACAACACTGGGCGGCCGGGGAAGCGGGGTTTTCTCCCCCTTTTCCCTTTATCAGTCCCGGCTCTGACAAGGGAAAGGGTGGGGTGGGGTGTGTGGGGGACACACAGCCCCGTCCATCACACAGACGACACTCCTTCAGGTGTCCCAGCGGGCCTGGCTGTGCCTCGGAATCCAGGCCCCAGGTGTTCCACGCCGAGCTTCCTTCTCCCTTCGGCTGCCCCCATCGCGCAGCACGGTGAAAAGGGACATCCCCACACCAAGGAAGCTTCAAATGTCCGAGGCCGCCGAGGGACCAAGCCTCTCCGCTAGTCTGAACTTGGACGCGAGCAGACCACTCCTCAAAGCTTCCCCACCCGGGGCAACTCTCCCCCCCAGCCCCTAGTCCTTCCGTCCCCTCAGCCCCGTCGGATCACCCGCCCTCCCGGGCCGGCGCTTACCCAATACCAGCCTGGCTACATCCGAGGGTAACAGCATGATCCGAGCTGCACAGGGAGCCGCCTGAAGGGACGAGACTCAACTCAGAGCAAACACGGCGACAGCCCCGGCGCCGCCGCATCTCCCGGTTCCACTGGCGGTGCTGAACCCGCGGCAATTTGTCCCGCCTCTTTCGTGCCACTCCAACCAATCGCTTCCGCGGGAGACAGAAAGGCGCCGAAATGAAACCCGCCTCCGTTCTCCTTGGAATCGTCGTCATTTCCGTCTGGGGAAGGTTGGGGCCAGAGAGGACCCGGTGGCCGGGTGTGGGAGCGACGGCCCCTGGGCGGAGTTGCCGGAGCGAGGTCGAGCGCCATTGGTGCGCAGTGCGCAGGCGCGTTTCCTCAGGCCGGCTGAATGTTTTGAGGGGAGCGAGTGTTTTGAGTTGGGAAGCTCGTGATCCCTAGGCGCAAGCGCAGTGGTGCAGCGACTCAAGCTGAAGTCTTCCTGTGGGGCACCCTTGCGGTACCAACTTGCTGCTTTTGAACCGGAAGCGGGAAGGCGTGCTTGCAGAACCAGCTGCTAGATCCGTGCACGCGGGAAAAGGCGAAGCGACCTGGGTTTGCATTGGCAGCCAGAATGCAACGGTAGGAGCGAGGAACGAACTCTCGGGCTTCTGTGAGGGAAAATTCTCATCAGACCCCATCTTTCCTCAGCTTCCGAATGGCTCTGGACGCCTCTTACCCCTTCTTTGCTGGACGGCCATGATCTTCTCCTACTTTCTGCAGACCTTAGTTGGCATGAGCCTGAGCTTTCCTTTCTACGCGTCTCTCTTTCCTGTCACCTTAAGGGTTCTCGTCGACCTAGGAGATTTTTTTTTATCTTACACTTTAGTCTCAGACCGTTTATTTCTATTTAAGCTACAGGTTTGCATTTGTTCGTAGTTAAGAGCACTGGCTAGGAAATCACAGCCTCGAGAGTTCGAATTCTTATTGTCAGTTGTATTACCTGTGCTGTCTTTTAGTGAGGTAAGTGGCAACCCCTAAGAGCCTTTTAAAATGTTTTACCTGCTCTTCCTTCCCCACCCCAATCTGGCACAGATTATTAGACAACTACTCTTTCAGAGCGGTAATGTGATAGAAAAAAAAAACAAAACAAAACGTGTTAGCCGAGGAAGGACTGTTTCTGTGGAAATTGAGCCTGAAAGAATCAACTTTGCGCTAGACCTCGCCAGGTGTAAATTGTTCTGCAAGATGGTAGGGAAGCTTTAAGAAAAAAGGAAGTGCATGAAAGGCACAAAGTGTAGCGAGCTTTTGTTATTGAGTGGTAACGGATTTTGCAGTCTCCAGTGTATTGAAACCATAGGAAGGGATGAGAGCAAGAAGAGGAGGAAAAAAAAAAAACAGTCGTCAAAATAGATTTATAAATTGATCGGAAGAGAAGACAGTAACAGGATGACAGTAATACTGAACATTTGTTCAGTGTGTGTGTGTGGGGGGGAGGAACATGAACAAACTCCTGTCAACTTTTTTTTTAAAGATTTATTTATTTATTATCTTTAAGTACACTGTAGCTGTCTTTAATCATACCAGAAGAGGGCATCAGATCTCATTACAGAGGGTTGTGAGCCACCCTATGTGGTTGTTGGGAATTGAACTCTGGTCGGTCTGGAAGAGCGGTCAGTGCTCTTAGCCACTGAGCCATCTCTCCAGCCTGATGAATGAACTCTTTTAGGTAAATACTGGTATCCTTTTCTTATTTAGCATCCGGAAAACAGATTTGTGAGGTTAACCAGCATGTTGCAGGTTGGATAACTGTTAATTGAATGGACCTGGATTGGAACAATACAACCCATCCTTTTGCAACCCAGGCTAGCCCTTAACTCACAGATGTGCGACCTCAGGCTGGGAATATAGTACTGCCATACCTGACTGAGCCCCAGTGCTTTTTACCACTAGCCAAGACTAGCATGCCAGAGGTGGGGTTATCTGGGAAGGTGAGATATAATTATCATTGTCAAAACATATCAACCTGACTGAACCTTCAAATGGAAGATTCTGTCAGTTCAGGGGCTTTTGCTTAAGCTTTTTCGGTTGAATGTTGGGAGCTGGACCTATGTTACCTGTTTTAATGTCTCAGTACCGTTTGTTCACCTGATAGCTCTCTTACTCTAGTTGGGTAGCTTTGGTTCTGCCACCTACCATCGTTTGGTTTGTTTGTTTGTTTGTTTGTTTGTTTTCCAGACAGGGTTTCTCTGTTGTCTTGGCTGTCCTGGAACTCACTCTTTAGTCCAGGCTAGCCTTGAATTCAACAGATAGACCTGCCTCTGCCTCTCTCTGTGTGCCTGTCTCTCTGCCATTCTCTCTGCCTCTGCCTCCTGAGTGCCAAGTTTAAAGGCGAATACCACCATGGCCTGTTTTTTCTTTTGATTTTTTAACCTGGAACATTTTACGAATTTATGCATCTCTGCACAGTTCTAGTGTGTGTGCTATGCAAGCTAGCACAGTTCTGGGTGTCTTTCAGTTCCCTAAATCTTTTGGCTCTTCTGATCTCTGTCCCTAAAATGTTCACTTTTTAGTTCTTCCTGTAATTGGCACCAATTTATTCAGATATTGAGTTAACTTAATTCTCCTTTGATACATATTCGTGACAGCTTATCTAAACTCTTGTAATTTTTTCTTTTTTTTGAAACAGGAGCTTCTATAGCTCAGTCTGGCATTGCTCTCACTGAGGGTGACTTTAAACTGCGGATCCTCCTTTCTTAACCTTCCCACTGTTGATGGGATTACAGGAATGTGCTGGGACACACTCTGTTCTCTTCTTTGGTTTCCTGCTGTATTTTTATTTCCTTTGAGGCATATGTTACAACTTGGAACTGTGCATTGATACTTGTCTGGTGGTCACTATCACCAGATGTCTTCAAGAGGGTAGGCCGTGTGTCAGGATAGTTCAGTTGTTTTCCAGATGCCTCTAACATGCCTGACCGGAAACACTGCAGATGTGAAACATTGTTTGCTGTTATCAGTCATTGTTTTCCTTTTATAGAGATAACACTGAAATGTTTTGTTTCATTCAAAAGAATACATTATCATGCTAAGCAAAGCACGCATGAGAATTAGAGCCTAATTTTGATGTATTTTAAGAAAATGTCCTATAGAAATGTTAAGAAAAATTATTGTGCCTTTGATCACAGTGTGCCTCTGGGTGTACAGTTAGGTTTCAATGTATAGTTAATGTCTAAAATAATTCCATCCAGGTCTAAAGTACAACTTACTGGTACATCACAGTCCTCACATGAAATCGTGTATGTATGTTTCTTTCTTTTCACAGGTGAGGATGCACGTTCTGAAATCCTAAACCATGAGTCTAGCACTGAATGACCTGCTCATCTGCTGCCGGCAGTTAGAACATGACAGGGCTACAGAACGAAGGGTAATGCGCTATAGAAGTAGTTTTTCTTGAAAAAAAAATGTGTGATAGTTAACATAGTGTGTTGTTATTGTTGTTGTTATTATTATTATTATTTTCATTTTCAGAAAGAAGTGGATAAATTTAAGCGCCTGATTCAGGATCCTGAAACAGTTCAACATTTGGATAGGCATTCTGACTCCAAACAAGGGAAATATCTGAATTGGGATGCTGTTTTCAGGTATCCTCTTTGGGTTTGTTTTTCTTGCATTGTTTTTCTGTTTTGTAAGGCCATTTTACTCTTCAATTTTGTTCATAGCGTATCATTGTCTGTTACGTAGGAAGTTGGCCCTTTGTGGTTATATGAGAGTTTTTAAAACATACAGAACACGGGAATGTTTAAGTCATTTCTTCAGTAGAATGCATTACATGTATATTCTGTAAGATCAAGAAAGATGCATCGTAGGATTCCTGTCCTACTGCTTTCTTGAGGCAGGAGGTGCACAGGTGCAGGCCAGCCTGGCTTTCATACTGAGTTCCAGTCCTGCCTGGTTTATGTAGTGAAATCCTGTTTCAGACAAAACAAAAACAACAGAGTAAGGATTTTGTTCATTTTGATTATAAGAATTTGTTTCAAATTGATTCAAAAGTAAGTTATGATAGCTGGGCAGTGGCGCATGCCTTTGATCTCAGTACTCTGGAGGCAGAGGTAGGCAGATCTTTGAATTCTAGGCCTGCCTGGTCTACAGGAGTTCCAGGAAACCAGGGCTAACAGAGATCTTGTCTCAAAACAACAAAAAAAAGTAAGTCATATATTTATCATTTTTATTTTTGCTGATTATAAGTAACTTCATGGGTTAAATTGTACTAAAACAGGTAAAGTAAATATTGGATTACTTTCAGATTCAAGCAGTTTAACAACTTGTTTGTGGCAGAGTTGATATGTTTTTATATTGAAATTTCATCTTCAAGCTTAAGTTCATTTACAATTGAAAACATAAGACTTTTCGGGGGGAAAGGTTTTTGCAGAAAATATAAAAATATCTTTATTTATTTGCGTGTCTTTGTGTCCTTGTCAAGTAAGTGTGTGTGCAGGCAGGTTCCTGGAGTCCAAAAGTAAACATTGGATATCCTTAAACTAGAGTTATATAGAGGTTGTAAACTGTCCTACTTGCAGTCTGGGAACTGAACTTTGATCCTTAACCATTGAGCCATCTCCTCAGCCCCCCAAACATTTTAAATTTATGTAGAATTTAACAGAAGTTGGTACAGTGTATAACACCTTTAACCTTGGGAAGGTGGTAGAGATAAAGAAGATAAGGAGTTCGGCTCATTACAAATAAACAAAATAAATAACTGTAGTAAGGAAGGTATTCCTATCCCTTCATACAATGGTAAATTGTTTTAGAATACCTACAGATAAACTTTTGGGCAAGGGTGGGTGTTGGGCTTTGGAGACAGGGTTTCTATATGTAGCCCTGGCAGTCCTGGAACTCTCTCTATAGACCAGGCTAGCCTCGAACTCAGAGACATCTGCCTGCCTCTGCTTCCCTGGTGCCATGACCAAAGGTGTGCACTACCATGCCTGGCTAAACTGGTTTATTTAAACTGGTTTTTTAAAAATTCTGGATCTAAAAATAAAGCCACACTGCCCTTGAACTCTTGAGTGTGAAGATTAAAGGCAGGTATCACCACTGCCAAGCATATGAGTTTGTTTTTTTGTTATCTCTTAACTTGGCACTAAACTTTTTTTTTAAGACTTATTTATTATATATGAGTACACTGTAGCTGTCTTCAGACACACCAGAAGAGGGCATCGGATCCCATTACAGATGGTTGTGAGCCACCATGTGGTTGCTGGGAATTGAACTCAGGACCTCTAGAAGAGCAGTCAGTGCTCTTAACCACTGAGCCATCTCTCAGCCTGACACTAAAGTTCTAAATGCACATAAGATGGAAAAATACATGTTTTCTCTTTGAGCATTTAATTTACTTGCAGTATTATAATTACTATTATTATCGGTTTTCATAAGCTGATTAGAGAGGCCAGGTTTCCATCCACCCTGGCCAGCCTTCCTTTAAAGCCTGGAATTATGACAAACTGCTCATAATGTCAGGAGAGTTGAACATCCTCAGTAGCATTCTGAGCAAGCAGGTAAAGTGAAAGAGAACCGTGCAGGGTACAAATTAAGAGCTTTGCAGTGAGGCTTGGTATTGATTGTGTGCCTTGTTGGACTTTGGTGGTTTCGTTGAGCCTGTTGTACAACAGTGTGGTGTAAAAGATGCCATGGGGGGTGGGGGGGGATAAACAGGAGCGTTTGAAATGGTAAAGTGTGAGCATTAACGAGCACTTGATTTTTTTCTCTTGAAGATTTTTGCAGAAGTACATTCAAAAGGAAACAGAAAGTCTTAGAACAGCAAAATCAAATGTCTCAGCCTCTACACAAACCTCCAGACAGAAGAAGATGCAAGAGATCAGCAGTCTGGTCAGATTCTTCATCAAATGTGCAAATAAAAGTAAGCGACATTGGCCTGGTGTGGTGGTGCTCACCTTTAATCCCAGCCCTTGGGAGGCAGAGGCAGGTGGATCTCTGAGTTTGAGGCCAACCTGGTCTGTAGAGTAAGTTCCAGGACAGCCAGAGATCTCTACACAGAGAAACCCTGTCTCAAAATAAAATAAAATAAAATAAAATAAAATAAATAAAAATAAAATAAAACCCAAGGAAACAAAAAAACCAACAACAACAAAAGTAAAACAACACTATGCATTACTCACAAATGCTTCAGTAGTTACCATAGCATACATTTGATCTTAATAACAGTGGCATAAAAATTAAGTACCTTTTGAAATTCTTAGCACATAAACTGGCTTTTAATATAGTGGGATCAAAATTTAGAGTAATTTAGCATAACATCTTTAATCTCAGAAGTGGAAAGGTTAAAAATTAATGCTTCAGGGGTTGGGGATTTAGCTCAGTGGTAGAGCGCTTGCCTAGGAAGCGCCAAGGCCCTGGATTCGGTCCCCAGCTCGAAAAAAAAAAAAAACAAAAAAAAAAAAAAAAAAAAAAAAAATTAATGCTTCAGTTCCCCTGTTCTTGTAGTCCCTCTACATATTAGCAGAAGTGCAGTCTCAGGGATTCAATAACCATTTGGAGGCTGAACAGTTTTGAGGTATAAATCCTGTCAGGTGGTGAGATGGCTTGGCAGCTAAAGGGACTTTTGCCAGGAACTTCGATGAACTGAGTTTGAGCCCCAGAACCTAAATGGTGGGGAAAACTAACTCTGACCTTTACACATGCACCATAGCATGGGTGCTTTAGTGCATGTATGAGCATGTGTTAGCATGTGTGAGCATGTGCATGCACACAAAGGAAATAAACAATGTCTTCATGGATTACTGCTCTCCTTTATTTTTAAAGATTTATTTATTTTTATGTATGTGGGCACACTGTTGCTCTCTTCCAGCACACCAGAAGAGGGTATCAGATCCCATTACAGATGTTGTGATATGGTTGCTGGGAATTGAACTCAGGACCTCTGGAAGAGCAGTCAGTGTTCTTAACCTCTGAGCCATTTCTCCAGCTACTACTATTTTTTAGGGTTTGCTTATTTATATGATGAGTATACCGTATATTCCAGTTCTTGAAGAAATCAGGAGAATCCTCTGGGACTGAATAGTTTTATGTGAGTGCTGGGAACCAAACCCAGGTCCTCTGTAAGAGCATCAGACGCTCTTAACCACTAAGCTATGTCTCTCGTCCCTCTAACTTAAATTATACACAGAAAACCTAGCATTTGATTTCAATGTGACATCATTTGATATGTTTGAAAATAGCCATAGCATTCCTGAGTACTCTTCCTCTGAGGTAAATGGCCCTAATTCCTTCAGCTCATTGACCTAATATTCTTGAGTTTGTTATTCCTCAGAGAGTGGCACTCAGGCTTGTAGTATAATGTAGTTGTCACAGTCTACAGCATATTTGTTTCAATTTTGTTTTTTGAGGCAGGGTCTTTCAGTATAGCCCAGGTTGGCCTCTGATATATGATCCAGGTGCCTCACATCTTTTTCAGTGCCTGGATTGCAAATCCATGCCCCCATTGCTGGCTATGCGCTCATTCATTCATTCATTCATTTACTCACGTATGTGGGTGCAACAGGTATTCTGGTGAATGGGAGGACAGTTGGGCGGCATCCAGCCTGTGTATTTTGTTAAAGAGTTTCTTGTTGGACTTGGGGTTGTTGCTAAATAGGCTGAGTTTGCTGGCCAACAAGGCCCAGGGATCCTTCCGTCTAATCTGTGCTAAGATTACAACTGCGTGCCACAGTGCCCAACTTTTGGGTTTGGGAGATCAAATGTAGGTCCTCATACCTATGGCATGCACTTTGCCAACTAAGCTCTCACTCCAGCATTTATTCTCTACATTTATTGATTCTGAGATAACACTTGCCTCTTGTGGTCAAAACGCATAGTTGCAGCTCAATATTTTGCTATCATTTAAAGAAAAAAAGGAATAAAAATCAAGTCTTTTTTTTTTCCCAGTCAGTGATAAATCACACATCTCTCATCCTGAACTTACATAGTTAATTAAGTGTGTGTACGTGAAGATAGATGTGTGGTACTGGGATTAAACCTGGGCCTTGTATGTGGTAGGTCAGCTCCCCTTTGCTGAGAAGCACCTTTAGTCCCTACCTATGATATTTTGAAGGTGGATTTTAAATTTTTTTCCTACGTTTCATTTATTTTGTGTACATGTGTGCATTTGCCATGATGTACTCATGGGTGTCCAAGGACAGCTTGTAGATGTCGACTCCTTTTGCCATGACTCGAAATTGAACTCAGATCATCAATCAGGCTTGCCTGCAAGTACCATAAAGTAGCGCCATCTTGCTGACCTCAAGAATGATGTCTTTGAAGCAGAAATGCAGGATCCTCATAAGCTTTTGCAAAGAAATGGCCTTTTTATTAAAACTGAAAGCTAGAGCAGAAAATGTTTGTTGAGAAGTTTCAGACTTTGTACATTCTGTGTAGATAAGGATGTGGATTTGTGATAGCAAATTTAGGTTAAAAAGGAGGCAAATCCATGGTCTGCTATGATGGCTTAGCAGTAAAAAGCCTCCTGCCAAGCCGGACAACCTGAGTGTAGTCCCTAGGACTCACATGAGGGAAGGAGAGAACCGACTCTAACAGTCGGTGAGTATCATGCACACAGCTACGCATATACACACATAAAATGTAATTATAAAATCTAGTTGGTGGTAAATTTTTAGTAAAACTACATAGGCTGTTGACTAACGATATAGTAGAACAAATCTCATGAGTAGCTGTTTAAAGAAATTTTCCATCCTCTCAAGATTCCGTTTTTGGAAAGGAAAGCTACGTTTTGTACTTGATTTGGCTCATGTGACAGCTTTGTATTCACTCAAACACTGTTCTGTTGGCTTATAGAATTGGGACCTTAATTTGTACTATGTAGTTCCTGGTGAAAGACACCAGGTTTTATTGCCCAGCAGAAAATTCTGTAGCTTACAATTTTATTTTCTAGTGAAAAGATACCTCTAGTTACAAAGTAAATCATGGAGATCACAATTAAAAGTGTACCAATATGTTAGTTTACCAGAAAGTAAAATTGCCAAAACTAGATCATTTAAGTAGGTAGAAAGTACTGTTTTATTTAGAGGATAGCTTTTAAATTGAACTCAGAGAATCAGAAGCAGCAAGCGTAGGGCTGACATGGGTCTGCACCAGGTCCGCCGTGTGTGTATATTCTAGCTTTCACATTAGTGGGACTCCTGGGTGTGAACTAGTGAGTCTCTAATTCTCAGGTCTGCTCTTGGGCTTTCTTCCTTCTTTCGGGTTGCCTGCTCCAGCCTCGACATGATGGGTTTTGTTTTATACCTTATTTTGTCATGTTTGATTGTTGTCTCTTAGAAGCCTGTTCTTTTCTAATGAGAGACAGGAAGTGAATCTGGAGAGGAGGGGAGGTGGGGAAAATCTGGGAAGAGTCAAAGGAAGAAAAACTATAAAACTGTTTTTTTGTTTTTGTTTTTTTGAGAAACGGAGTTTTGCAGTGTCAGCAGACCTACAGTAAAGCTGGAGAGCTACTATCATTCTGCTTTGCTTCTTCAGTTCTATTTATTTATTTGCATGGACCGAATGGTGGATGGCAATTGAAACACAGGCTGAGATTTTAACAGACTTTTTAAATACTGTATCCAAAGTAGAATGAAGAAAATCATTCACAAACTAGTGGGTGTGGAATCGTTAAGAAGGAACTTAAAGTAATGCCAGCGTCCCTGACCCTTTACTAAGCACAGAGTGTAGAAAATAGAAACCGGGTGTGCAAACTGGTTTCCCGAGGTTTCTTAAGCATATAAATAACTCAGCCTCCTTATAAAACAGATTTTTAGATCTTTATTTACTTCTTTATTTTGTTATTTTCATTTTTGTTTTTTTTTTTTTACACTGGTAGGTATAATGTTCATTGTTTTTTGCATGCTAGGCAAATATTGTGCCACTGAATTTTCATCTCTACTGAGAGAATTAGGAAATAGCATGAATTTTAAAACAATTATATTTGACAGAGGAAGAGAATGTTCTGGGATAAAGAATACAGAAAGTTAAGATTTCATCCTAATACTTATGAAATTAACTTTACTGTCTGTTGTTGGTCTTGGGCATTTGTGGTAAGTTATTCCTTTCCATAATATTCTGACAGTACAACAAATGTATATAAAAAAAAAAAAATCAAGAATTGTGAGAGAGCTACCCAAGGAATGGCAGGAAAGGATCACACAGGTGTGGGAGGCATCTTGGGTCAGATGCCTGAAATTGTAAGCCACGACCGAAAGCTGTTGTGCTGTGATGCCAGTGACTACTTACTGTGTCTGATAATTCTGAATATAACCGTTCTCATCATTAAGAAAACGCTAACCTAATTCACTTATGCATTCAGTTATGCATTTCACCTATGCATATTGAATTGCAGTCTACATGTAGTTAAATTTCAAAATGAAGTCAGTATTGAAGAAATGATAACCCTTTAGTTTTGGTATCAGTATGATTTGATAAAAATAAAACACTTTTATTTCTGTAGCCTTGGCTAGCCTCCGATTTACAGTACTCCAACTATTACCTAGAGATAGACCATCCTTTTAAACTTAAATCCCTTGCCCCCATTTTCTTTAGATAGGGTATCCTTGTGGCTCAAGATGGTCCTACATTTACCATATAGTCAAGAATGTACCTTAGCCAGACTCGTGCCTTTACCGAGGACTATTGGGATTATTGGTGTGTAATACTGTGCCTGGCATAATTTTGTTTTTAAATGTAATTTTGTGATCTTTGAAAATATAAATTTGGGGTGGGGAAGATGACACTGTCTGTCTTTCCAGAAGACTTGGATTCGATTCTTAGCACCCACATGGGAGCTCTCAACCATGTATAAATTCAGTCTTTGAAAATCTGGAACCTTCTTTTGACCTCATGCGTGCAGTGCACAATATACATGCAGTGTCGAGACATATATGGAGGCAAAACACCCATACACATACAAAGAAAAGGTTTAGTGGCTTAACCCATTTTAAAAGAACATTTATTAGCACTGAATTTTCAGAATCTAAAATATCGTGTTGTTAAAATTTCAGCCTTTTCTACATGTATGCCATTTGTATGCTGTGTAGATGTCATGGAAATATTCTTGCTTTTCAGAGTAACTAGGCTATTTCTAATTAGAATAATTCAAGATTACTTTAATAAATTTATTCATAAAGATGCTCAGAGACTTAGAGTCCTTTTAAGTCCAGTACCACAAATTGTGAATTAAGTGTAAAAATTCATTATTTTTGCTGTATTTTTAGAGGTTGGTAAGTTTAATCTTTAATGGAGCAAATGTCTTTTTTTTTCCTTTTTAACTTTCTGGGTCATATAGATTCTGTTGCAGATACTCCTTTCTTGTCATTTGCTGTAGTAAATGCAGAAACATGATTGTGCTCCAGTTAAAACTTTATTAACAAAACAGCCAACCCGTTGAATTTCTACTTAGGGCCTATAGAATTTACCAGACCCTGTTGGATGAGAGAGCAACTTTATAATAATTTTCTGGGTGGAATTGGTTAAAGAAGTTGGCCCTTGAAGGGTTCTCTATTTTTAAGATGTATGCATTTTTACCGTTTTGTTTGATTTTTAAATAGGAGCACCCAGGCTAAAATGTCAGGACCTCTTGAATTACGTCATGGATACGGTGAAAGACTCATCTAATGGCGCGACGTACGGAGCTGACTGCAGCAACATCCTTCTCAAAGACATCCTGTCTGTGAGGAAGTACTGGTGCGAAGTGTCTCAGCAGCAGTGGCTGGGTAGGTTTGAGGCTGTGAGTCTGAATCGCACGGCGGCTCAGGTTAACATTACATCGATGAAATCATATCACTGTGGTCTCAGAGCCTGAATTCCCTTACACCTTGCTGTGTATCCTGTTCTGGCCTTCAGCTGGGAATCCTCCCGCCTTGGTGTGCCAAGGCTGGAGTCAGAGGTATACACGACCATGCTCAGTTCTTAGTTTTCATTTACTTTGTACTCTCAAAAGTATCAAGACACGTATGTGCATGGTAGGTGCTTACCACTGGAACTGGAGTTACTGGTTTCAAAGATTACTGCTCCATTTTCAACTGTTCAGCAGTCCAGTGACTGAAAAAAAAAAACAGTCAGCTAAATATCACCATGCACTCTCTACAAGTTTGTTTACGGTGTGCACGCAGAACAGTGATAGCCATAAATAAAGGAGGAACCCAAAAGACAGAGATGTCACCGAGGTTGCAAGCAAGAGTTCTATGTTAAAAGAGATGTGGTAGCAGGCTGTTCAGTGCTATGATACAGAATTCCTTCCTATTCCTGACATCCTGTCTTCGCACTTGAGAGAGTCGTTATTACATCCTGATCCCAAATCCTGACCCGTGGGCCACTGGGAAGCTCTGTAACTGAAGGCCCCACCAGAGCCAGGCCTACCGTAAAGCACTGCAGCACTGCACTTCCGTCCATTAGGGCAGTAAACAGACGCAAACACAGGTCTGAAGCTTCATGCCAGTCAGCTCCGTCAGCCGCTGACACAACTGCTCGCTCATACATAGTGTCCCTAGAAACTTACCTCTGATGATACTTGAGATTTTGTTTTTTAAACTCCACAAACATTCTTCACACATGAAGTTTTACTGTTCACGGAGAAAGTATGTCATCTGAAGGCATCCATTGCGTCTTACGAGAAAAAGCAGGCAGGATTGCACTCTCTGAGACTTCTTGAGGTGTTTCATGATGTCCTTCACACCCCCTCTTTAGGGGGGCATGATGAATTCTGAAAATTTGGATCATTCACCTTGAGTAACATATAGGTAGCTTGATGTGCTTTAGTGAGAAGCAGAGACAGTGTTGGCCTTTGCTCTTTCTTATCTGTCAATAAAAGAAAAAATTGTTGAGAAGGATTCTTCTCTTCAATGTGTGCGTGAACATTTTTACCATTGTGTAACTATTTGATGCAGTGCGAACATATTGACATAATTGATATAATTTTATGAACTCTGATTATATAATATGATTAAAAATGCTTGATTTGTTTATATTGGCCATATATCTTGTTTGATACCCAATTTTAAGCCACTTATCTATTTTTGCAGAAGCATGACGTGAACAATTGAAAAGGAAGATACAGATAGTTGTTATTCTTCCCCGTCTCTATCTTCTAATGGGAATAAAGTCTAAAGCCACTGGCTTACTTTTCATTATGTCTGGCACAATTCTCAATGGATTTTACTTTTCTGCCTATCTCTGACTCTTGTTATTGTTTTAACCTAGACTACTTTCTTCAAGGGTGTATTGTGTAGTGAATAACCTGAGAGGTAGAGTCATTGGCTTCCTTGATACAAAGAATGGCTTCGCCTTTAACTTACTTCTATATAAAAGGGCTACTGTTTTCATTTGGGTCAAACATTCCTGTTCACGATGCTGTTGAGATTGGGGACCTAATCCAAAGGTGGATGTGTTCTGCTTGCTGTTACCGCTGCAAGGAATAAACTTCCCTTTTTCTTTGAGCAGGAACCTAATGTCCTTTATTAAAAATCTATGAATTGTAAATACAAGCAGAGCGATCTGTGAAGCCATTCATAACGGGTGATACTTTCTATACATATTTTAAAAACACCACTGGTAGAACGCCAGGACTCAGTCAGTGACTTGATTAGTCCTAGGTAAAGCAGTATAGGCGTGGGGACATTAAGTGGCTTATTTGAGTTCTGGTTGTTAAAACAGATACCTTCATACTGTGCTACTTATGTTCGTATGTTAAATACATTAATAAACATTGATTTATTCTATTAAATTTAAGATTGTCTTTAATCCTTTTGTCTTGGAGAATTATAGCATATTTAAGTTGAATTGTGATGTTGAACATAGTTGATTTTTAAAATAATTAGCTAATTCTTTTTTTTTTTCTTTTTTCAATTTTTAGAATTGTTTTCCCTGTACATCAGGCTGTATCTCAAACCATCACAGGACATTAATAGAGTTTTAGTGGCTAGAATAATTCATGCTGTCACCAGAGGATGCTGCTCACAGACTGATGGATTACCTTCAAAGTTCTTAGATCTTTTTTCCAAGGCTATTCAGTATGCCAGGTAATCCTACCACTTTGTTTCCCATTGCATCAAACTACGTTAGATCTTCTCGCCATGACCATGTTTTAGATTTAGTGACTAAATTATACTGCCTTTTCAACAGTGGGTATTCAGTTGCTCAGATTTGTGATGTAAAATGTGATTATTCAGTATAGTTATAGTAGGTAGTGATCAAATCAGGATATTCCTATTTTCTTGAATATTAAGTTTTTATTAATACATAACTGTGGATAGTCCTATGTTTCGTTGTGATATTTCATCTTTGTATGCATTGTGACCTCTGTTTTCCATTCTATATGAAGAAAGAAAAAAAAAAAACAGACCAAAGATTTGCCACTGAGAAACTTGAAGAAAGTAAACAGATGAACCAGTTTAAAATACTGATATAAGGGTCTGGGAGGTGGCTTAGTGGGCACGAACACTTGCTGTGCAAGCATGAGGAACTGAGTATGGATCCTTAGCAGCCAAATGAAATACCCCAGTGTAGCTGAGCAAAGTTTGATGCCTCGCTGACTTGGAGTTGAGGTTAGAGACAGAAAATAATTGGGGTTTGCTGGCCACCAGAGTTACTCCACAATGGCAAGCAAGCTCCAGGTTGAGGGAGAGCCCTTGTTTCAAGGGCTCTTAATAATGTGGAGAACAGGTGGGCCACCCAACATCCTCCTTTAGGCCTCTTCATGCATACTTGTGTGTGCATGTGTGTGCACACACACTAAATTTGTTATAAGATAAAAGCAGTGATCTTTTGGGACTAAACCCCCAAAACAAAAGCAAAAAAGAAGCAAGTGGGTTTATATAAACTACAGTATCTTCATAGAAAGGAAATACTGAGCAGAGTGAAGAGACAGCTTGCCAAATGGGAGAGAATCTCACACACTGTAGATCTGACTAAAGACTTAACATCCAGATTATATAACAACTTCATGAAACTTGGTAACAAAAACCATATTGCTGGGGAGATGGATCAAGGCACGTTGTGTGAAATTCTCAAAAAAATAAAAAAAATAAAAAATAGGTTAGTTAAAAATGTTTTTAAATACTCTAATTAAAAAAGATAGGCCTAGAGTAGCGATGAACTTCTGTAACTCAGGACTCTGGAGGCTCTGCATAGGATGACTGTGCATTTGTTGCCATCTTGGTCTGCATCATGAGAAAATAAATAAGAAAAGTAAATATGCAGGCAATTTATGAACACATTCAACCTTGTTAGGTATCAAAGACGAGCAAGACAGATCACAGTGAGGTTAGTGCTACTGTAACTAAAAGAGCTGTGTTAACTAGAAATAAACAGCAAGTACTATCAACAAGACTACACTGCATTGGTGGGGGTGGAAAATACTGTCTTTCAAAAGGAACCATCGACTCATTATAGAACCAGTTCCTTGAAGGGCCATTTAGAACCAAATGTCCTTAATGTGTGAACACTAAATGACACTAAATTGACCCCTGTGGTCTTTCTCATCTGATAACAAGGATAGTCAGATGTCACTTAAGTAATTTCATTCTTTCCATTTTAAGAATAGATGTAGTATATCAAAAATAAAGTAGTGGGGCTCAAGAGATGACTCAGTGGTTAAGAGCACTGACTGCTCTTCCAAAGGTCCTGAGTTCAATTCCCAGCAACCACATGGTGGCTCACAACCATCTGTAATGGGATCTGATGCTCTCTTCTGGTGTGTCTGAAGACAGCGACAGTAAATTCATATACGTAAAAATAAACAAACAAACAAACACATTTTTAAAAAAGAATAAAGTGGTAAAATATTTTGGAAGCATTGGTGCACATTTGTATGGCAAAATTTAGTTTATGTTAACTAAATGTAACTGTATGTAACTGTAGGTGTACAAAAAAACTGCGTGGTTTAGTAGCAGAGACATTTAACAGGAAAAATTTCTTAACCCCAAGTGAGAATAAATGTTTTTTTAATGGTTAGTAATGTTGTGGGGTTTTTTGATTGTTTTTCTGAAGAGATATGAACCCAGTATATGATTCTGTTTGAATATTCTATTTTATTCTTTCAAGTGTGCTTGTTGACTTTATTTTCTGTTGCAGACAGGAAAAGAGCTCTCCTGGCTTAAGTCACATCTTAGCAGCCCTTAACATTTTCCTCAAGACTTTGGCTGTCAACTTCCGAAAGCGGGTGTGTGAAATAGGAGATGAAATTCTTCCTACCTTACTGTATATTTGGACTCAACATCGACTTAATGACTCCTTAAAAGAAGTAATTATTGAACTAATTCAACTGCAGATTTATATCCATCATCCACAGGGAGCCAAAGCTCCTGAAGAAGGTATAAAGGGAATTTTCCCCCATTTGAATATGCTCATTGAAATAGATCTGTCTGTGTGGCGTCAGTGATCTGGAGGGGAATGCAGTGTCCCTGGTTAGTGGTGTGATTAGTCTTGAGACTGGTTCTCATGCATTCTCTCGGATCTGAACCAGTGGCGGTAAATTCTATCTTGCCTTCCCACTCAATAAAGTATCAGAGGAAAACAAGTCTGAGACGTTTCCTCCAACAGCCATTTATCCACCACTTCCTAATAAGAGGGAACGTAGACTGCAGAGCAAAAGAAGTTAGGGAAAGCAGGAACCTGTTTATCTACATGGTGATTCTTATTTCTAATAGAAAGGAAAATAGCCAAGCCAGTTACTCCGTTTCCAAGAGGGTAATGACCTTATGCAAAGACACGAGAGGTAGAAGGGCCACACCGGGTGCCTCAGCGATACCCATGGCTCATTTTCTGGGGGCAAAATACACAACAGTAAAGCCCTGGTAATGAATCTCTTATTCTCCCTGGTTGCATCCCCTGTCCCCTTTTATTTTAAACCAAGAATATTCTTCATTAAGAAGTAGATTGAGGTAGTGTTGGTGCACGCCTTTAATCCCAGCACTTGGGAGGAAGAGGCAGTTAAGATTTCTGAGGCCAGCCTGGTCTGCAAAGGGAGTTCCAGGATAGCCAGCTATCCAGCCAGCTGTCTAGATAAACCCTATCTAGGAAAAAAAAAAAAAAAAAAAAAAAAAACCCCAAAACTGGATTGAATGATATCAAGTCAATGAACTCTCATAGCTTGTCTATAATTGCATTCAAGCTTGTACTAGCCTTTAGTCTAGTTCACCTTGGGTCATAGTGGTGATTTTGTTAAGATAGTCTGGCTCATTAACATCGGTTATCATGGAGAATAACTGTTATGCCACTCTCTTTTTCAGTAGGGATGTGCATCAGCTCTTTTAGTGTAGATATATAGAAAAAAAAAAAAAAGAATTGTGACTTCCCAGTTTTTGTCTTCATCCTGCTCTAATCAGGATAAGGATGAGGCCATAAGAGGTGGTGTAATGGGTTAGTTAACTGCATATTTATGGTTAACTGAAAACTTGACAGGGTTATGAGGCTGCCAGAAAGATTCACTTAGTTTTAGCCTTCAATAATATCTTTTTATGCTCTCTTGTTTGTGAGAAGTGATAGCCCTGTAGTTTTCCATGAGGACTATGTTTACTGGACTCTGCAGACTCCAGTTAGCATTTTAAGAGGGGCGTAGATTGACTGGAGTGTGACTTGCATGGTGAGATAACCACTGTCAACGGAGAGCATCGTGTATGTGCTAGCGGAACAGTAATAAAAATCACACAGAAGCTGGTCCCCTTGTGGAAGAAGGGCATGTTATCTTTTCTTAGGGGACATCACACATACATTAGAAAAGGGAAATGTTTAGATGAACTGTGAGGACATTTATAACAACCACAGTTACCTGAATTTGAGATGAAAACCATTAGGAAGTAAGTTTTCAAGGACATTGCCCAATGGGACATCAGTGCTGAATAGACATCGGACTAGGCAGGTAATGTGGAGGTGCCTTAGCAGGTGAGCCATTTTGAAAACTGGCAGTGCGGATAGAATTTGAATATAAATACACTGTGTTTCTGGGTTACAGGTGCTTATGAATCCATGAAATGGAAAAGGATCTTGTACAACTTATACGACCTGCTGGTGAGTGAGATAAGTCACATAGGAAGCAGAGGGAAATACTCCTCAGGATCTCGTAATATTGCTGTCAAGGAGAATCTGATTGAGTTGATGGCAGATGTCTGTTACCAGGTACAGTAGCTCTTGTCACATTTGAAATTTCCTATTAATTTTCTTCCTGCTGGATCTCTGCATTAGGACAAGCCTATAAAATTTACTCTATATTCCTAACAGTTATTTTCAAATTATGCATATTTGAAACTAACCCTTTTAATTGAAAGGTAACTCTTGTCATGTGTCTAGAGCTAGTGATGACAGTCATCTACAGGGAAGGTAAATTAATCCTATCCTAATTTAAAAAAAAAAAAAAAATCAACTGGGCAGTGGTTGAGAATGTCTTTAATCTCAGCGCTCGGGAAGCAGAGACAGGCAGAGATCTGTGTGTTCAAGGCCAGCCTGGTCTACAGAGCTAGTTCCAGGACAGCCAAGGATACACAAAGAAACTGTGTCTCAGAAAAAAAAAATTAGTATTCATGTAGCATAAAATTCGCTGATAATATTTATAATAATTATCATTGGTTTGTTCTGAAACCATCACCAAAATCTATCCTAAGCCTTTTCCCATCCCCTACAGAGACTTTAGACCTCCAAGCTTTCGATTATCTTTATCTGTTTCTCTTAACCACTAATCTACTTCTGTTATCTCTGAGTGATTTATCTGCTTTGGACATTTCATAGAAATAGAATCATAAGTATGTGGACTTTTGTGCCTGGCTTCATTCACATAGTGTTCCATTGGGAACTATAAATGAGTATTTTATTCTCCACAGATTTGATTGACATACTGGTAGTAATTTTGCTCTCTTAAATGTTAATGTAAATTTAATTTTTACGTCTTATTTAATTAAATTAAATTTTAATCCTGTTGAAAATACACTCTTCGAAGTTTTGGTAAATGTCCGCAAAAATAAATTTAGTACCTTACTTGCTAGAATGTCATTACTGCTATGCAAAATATTTATCTCTTAATATCTTTATATATTTCTATAGCTTATTAATAATTGAGTCCTTATATTTTCATTTGAGAAATATTTTCCCCAATGATTTATTTAAAAAATTGTAGCAATAAAAATGTGGTTTTTTTCATTTTGCAGCTTTTTAATGCAGATACCAGATCCGTGGAGATTTCTCAGTCTTATGCGACACAAAGGGAATCCACTGACTACAGTGTACCTTGCAAAAGAAGGAAAATAGACATAGGCTGGGAAGTGATAAAAGATTATCTTCAGAAGTCACAGAATGATTTTGATCTTGTGCCATGGTAAAATGTTGTATTTTCTCATTCGGTATGCTTTAAATCATGTTTCCCTAGGAAGCCTTCATTGACCAGAGCTGTTGTCTGACTATTCTCAGACCAGCTGTTAGTAGCAGAGTGAAGTGTTTGCTCTAGCACATTGCGATGGTCACTAAAAGGCTCGTCTGCTGTGCTAGACAAGGCTACCTCTTTAGACATGTAGACATGTGCTTTTGTTTTTTTCTTTTTCATTCATATTTAAATGTGCACAACTCTATAATCACAGAGTAACTCTGATTAGGATAATTAGACTGCATTTAGTCAGGCCTGTTTTCTATGCTGAAAGGGACCAAGCCTAGAAATGTTAACCAGCATGCCTGAAGATACTTCAAGACTTAACAGGTTTTTAGGGGGAGATGGGAGGATATTTTTCACCTTGTTGCTGGAATATTTATATGTAATCGAGTTGTGTGGAAAAGCTTTATAGATTTTGTTACTGCTTAAGCTTCCATTAATTTTATGTAGTTAACAGTTCTACTTTAGTTTTTTTTTATTTTAATTTATTCTTCTCTCGTGAAGTATATCCTGACTACAGTTTCTCCTCCCTCCACTCCTCTCCGTTCCTCCTCTCCCCCAAATCCACTCTTCCATTTCCCTTTAGAAAAGGGCAGGCCTCCCAGAAATACCATCCAAACACAGCATGACAGCCTACAATAAGACTAGGCCAATACCCTCTCTAAAGGCTGCATAAGGCTACCCAGTAGCAGGAAAAGGGTTCCAAAGCAGGCAAGACAGTCAGAAGAACCCCACTCCCACTGTTAGGACAAGAACACTAAGCTACGCAGCCATAACATAGACGCAGGGGACCCTAGCTCAGACCCAGACAGGCTCCATGGTTGTTGCCTCAGTCTCTGAGCCCCTATGACCCTCCCCGACAGGCCCCAGCTCCACATAATGTTTGGCTGTGGGTTTCTGCTTCTGCTCCTGTCAGCTGCCGGATGAAGCCTCTCTGATGATCATGCAAGGCTTAGGTCTACCTGTAACAGAAGATCATTTGGATCTTTTCATTGACTTTTTTTTTCTGTTTTCTCTTGAGATTGTATATATCTTTTACTACTTTAGATTCTTAATCTGTCTATTTAATCAAGAATGACTAGCCGGGTGGAGGTGTGCAGGTCTTTAATCCCATCATTTAGGAGGCAGAGGCAGGTGAATCTCTGAGTTCAAGGACAGCCAGGGCTACACAGAGAAACTCTGCCTCATAAAACAAAACAACAATAACAAAAAAACACCAAACAAATCAAAAGAATTACAGAATGACTTTTATGTGCCTCACTTCAGACACGAAGCGATGAATAACATAGTTTTGAGTAGTACTTGAGCAGTGGTTCTCAACCTTCCCAATGCTGCAGATCTTTAATATGGTTCTCATGTTGTGGTGACTCCCAACAGAAAATTATTTTCCTTGCTACTTTATAATGTTATGAATCATAACATTATAACTGAAATGCAGGACATCTGACATGCAACCCCTGTACAAGGGTTGTTCAAGTCCCAAAGGGCTTGTGACCTACAGGTTGAGAACTGTCATTCTGGAACGTTCACAGAACATTGTATTCAATGATAAATTGGTGTCAAAGACAAGTGTTTACATTATATTTTTCCTAATATAAAATATTTTTGGTGCCAAAAGATGAGAAATTTAGTTGTTTCTGAGATTTTATGTAAACATGTAGCTAGCCAGACTGTGTAATTCTTCCTTCTGTAATTGGCAGCAGGGCCTAGTCAGTGTCAGCAGTCCATTTACCTGAAAACACGATTGAAAAGAGTGAAAATGATTCTTTAGTTAGGATACAGAAAGGTACAGTATTTGCATCTTTGTTTTCTTTTATGTTTTTAATTAAGGATTGAAAATTCACAATAATCCTTTCTTTTTTCCTTTCAGGCTACAGATTACAACCCGATTAATATCAAAATATCCTTCCAGTTTACCTAACTGTGAGCTGTCTCCATTAATACTGATCCTGTACCAGCTTCTGCCTCAACAGCGGCGTGGAGAACGCATTCCATATGTGTTACGATGCCTTACGGAAGTTGCCTTATGTCAAGGCAAGAAATCAAACCTAGAAAGCTCTCAAAAGTCAGATTTATTGAAACTGTGGATTAAAATTTGGTCTATTACCTTTCGTGGTATAAGTTCTGAACAAACACAAACTGAAAACTTTGGTTTACTTGGGGCCATTATTCAAGGTAGTTTAGTTGAACTTGACAGAGAATTCTGGAAGTTATTTACTGGCTCAGCCTGTAAACCTTCAAGGTAGGTTGTATTATATTTGATTTTACATAAACACATGAGTGTGTATCCCTGATTATTTTCATAGTTTGTTACTTTAGCAAAAGATATGTTAAAATCTGTTTTGGGTGCTTGTGTTGTTTGGCCCAAAATACTTAATAATACAGAGAGGTTTTGTGAAGGACAATTTCAATTAATTAATTAATTTTATTTATTTTGAGTTAGGGTCTTACTGCATAGCCTTGGCTAACTTCCATAATTGGCCGGCCTCAAATTTAAGAGATCTGCTGCTTCTGCTTCCTACGTGCTAGGTTTAAAGATGTGAGCCATTGGCCTGCCTTTTTATTTTTAAGACTAGTTTTCTGTATACGATTATAAAATTTAAATTGTTAACTGTCACATAATTATTCAACCTTCATAACCATCCTTGTACCTCTCTACAATTTGGTAAAGATGTGTTTATGTCTGAGTGCTCTGTCTGTCTGTACACCTGCACACCAGAAGAGGGCATCAGATCCCAGGATGGATGGTTGTGAGCGGCACTGTGGTTGCTAGGAATTGAACTCAAGACCTCTGAAAGAGCAGACAGTGATCTTAACCTCTGAGCCATCTCTCCAGCCCCCGGGACAAAAATTTCACATCAAAAGAGTTTTGTGAAATGTAATCTCCCTTTCACAGCTTACTTCACGAACTGTCCCTCGAACTGTCCCTCGTGTTGCCTGTGCATGGCAGGCTTAGAGTAAGCAGCAGAGGCAGGTGTGTGCCCTTCAGAGAGCTGGCCTCTAACAGTCTCCTTGTGTTTCTCTGTAGTCCTTCAGTTCGCTGCTTGACTTTGGCGCTTAGCATGTGTGTGGTTCCAGATGCGACAAAAATGGGAACAGAACAAACTGTGTGTGACACAAATAGAAGTTTTTCTGTGAAGGAGTCGATAATGAGGTGGCTCTTATTCTACCCGTTAGAGGGCGACTTGGAAGACAGTGCAGAGCCGCCTCCCGTCCTCCACAGGTAATTCTGCTTCACGGCACACTCCTGCACTCTCGCTCTGTTCTCACTGTGCATGTTTGCCTGCTTAACTTTGTAAGACTCGCTACACGGCTGAGATCCGATAGCCTCATTTTATACTCACAGTGCAGAATTTCCTGGAGTTATCTCCAAAATATTAAAAATCATCTGTATCTATGTGCCGCATTATTTCTGAAATAAAAAGTTATCTCACTGTGGGATATGGGAGATTTTCACGAAGGATAGACACACAACTGTTTCTTAAAAATTTAACATTTATAAAAAGTATTCATAGTTGTCATATGCCATGTAATATTCGATACACACATATATTGTACGATGTTTAAACCACAGTTAATATATTATCTTAAGTAGGTGTAATCTACTTATGAGGAACACATTGAAAGCCATGGCTTCTTCAAAACATGCACACACACAGAGTAAATCATCATGATTACCTACCCCATTGTAGAACACCAAAAGTGTCCTTCTCCCATTAAATTTAGAACTTTTTTCTTCCCTTCTGCCTGTGTGTTTTTTGTTTTGTTTGTTACATGATCTTACCATGTAAGTCTGGTCTGGTTTGGAACTCCCTATATAGACCAAGACCAATCTAGCCTCTTATAGGGATTCCCCTGCCTCCTGAGTGCTAGGATTAAAGGCATGGGCCACCACACCTGGTCTACAGTGTGTTTTGTGACATTCTATTGTGGCATGTAGTTTTACGCTCTATCCATCTTTGCTCCAGAATCAGCTGTGCTACGAGCCCTCACCCAGCTTCCCTTGAATCCTTGGACAAAGGCACATACACCCTTTGTTCCTTTTCAACTTGCCTTAAGACACAGTAGCTGGGTGATGCTATCTCCTGCCTGGGAAAGTGTGACCTTAATATTTTTATCTCTGCTCCTCCCACCTGCCCTAAACTTCAGCGGCTAGTCCTACCTAGCCCCTGTCAAACATCCCTGGCCAACCCCCTGTAGCAGTGGCCACAGGACCCAGCTCTTCCCAAGACCTCACGTAGTTGCTGGCTTCTCCAAAGCATGGGAAACCCCACCCCCCCTCTTCCTTGTGTCTGCCTTTTCCTTCTGGGACTTGGAAGTCCCTCTTGTACCTTCTGCCCAGCAATTGGCCCCCGGCTTTCTTTACTGACGGATCAAGAACCAATTGGGGAGCAGGACCTTGGCATCAGAACCACCCCCTTCTTTCTATATCTCATCCTACTCCCGAATCATAATGGGTGTCTTCTGGGTAAAATTTGTTACATGAATGATGAGAAGACAAACTAGGCCTAAGGCCCTAAAGTAGCTTGATGCCTTCTTTTGACCATTTTGTGCATCAGGCACACAAGAAGCATAGACGTTGATGCAAGGAAGTTCACATACACATAACAATAAACAGACAATCTGAAAAAAGAAATCTCCCTTTTAAAATTATGTATAATTTATTCTAAGCAGTTTTAGGAACTACGGTAGCACTGTTCTAACATCTTTCATAAACTCCTTACAATACAAGTGATTCAGGACAGATGAAAGCATTTTTAGATTGGGGTCTGAGTTTTAAGGATCCTAATTTATAGTTATATATACGTGGATGTTAAAGTTTTTTTTAATGATATGTGGTCTTTTAAATGAAGCTTCTCCTTTTCTTTTTTAGTAATTTCCCTCATCTCGTACTGGAAAAAATTCTTGTAAGTCTCACTATGAAAAACTCAAAAGCTGCAATGAAGTTTTTTCAAAGTGCCCCAGAATGGTATGTTATATAAGAAAATACGTGGTATTTTAAGATATAGCATTAATTAGAAAGATAATTCTATCAGGGTAGGGGCTCATCTTATTAATAATTAAGGTAAAATTGGTCTGATTGAAGAAATATCCCTATAGCTTAGCAGAAAGAAGTTCTTTATTAGTGATTATAGTTTACGTGTTATTGCTTTAGATGAAGGTTACCGTTTTATTGATGTATATTGTAACATGCCTAACAAGTTTTAAGAGAAAAAGCTGAAAATTAAGAACATAAAATTTATGTGAAGTGAGTTTTTAGTAGGGACCTATTGTTTGTATGTTGAGTAAAATTTGTTTGTTTTAAAAGTGCCAGTGAGATTGCTTAGCAGATAAAGGCATTTTTCTTTTTTTGTAAAAGAATTATTTATTTTACTTATATGATTACACTGTAGCTGTCTTCAGACACAGCAGAATAAGGCATCAGATATCATTACAGATGGTTGTGAACCACAGTGGGGTTACTGGGAATTGAACTCATAACCTCTGGAAGAGCATCAGTGCTCTAAACTACTGAGCCATCTCTCCAGCCTGGTAAAGGCGTTTTTCAAACCTGATAACTTGAGTCTAGTCCCTGGGACCTGAGACTCACATGCTGGAAGGAAGAACTGACTCTCGACAAGTTGTGCATCCGGTGTGCAGTTGTGCATCTGGCATGCACACGCACACCCATGCCCACACACACAGTCACTCACCCACTCCATCTAACTAGCTACATCGATGGCAGAACAAAAGAAAAACTAATGAGAGGTGGATATAATGATGTTCTGAGGTCCAAACACTGGGCAGCTGAGGCAAGAGAATCTTGAAATCAGAAGTTGGAGACCCTTCTGAACAGTGTAACTAGAACCAATTCTGAAAAACAAAGCTTAATTATAATTAACGTGAAAATATTTAAAATCCTGTTTTTAGTTGATAGGCTCAGAGACCTACATTTGGCACTGTGACTGAAAACAGGTTAATGATATAAAGATATCCAGTTTCTCACTTCTTTAAAATGAAAGAAAATCATTGATTTTGGAAATGAGGTGAAGAGAAGGCAGTTGTTTTTAGTGATTACATTCGGTTATCTAGGGTTAGTGTCTAAATATATCGCTGAACTTGAATTTGGAACTGTAACTTATACATTTTTGTGAGTAAAATCTGTTACTAATATCATTAATCTCACTCCTGAAGTGAGCAACACTGTGAAGATAAAGAAGAGCCTTCATTCTCAGAAGTGGAAGAACTGTTTCTCCAGACAACTTTTGACAAGATGGATTTTTTAACTCCTGTCAAAGAAGATACTGTAGAAAAATTTCAATCTAGTGTTGGCTTCTCTGTCCACCAAAATCTCAAGGAATCACTGGATCATTATCTTCTGGGATTATCAGAACAGCTTTTAAGTAATTACTCTTCTGAGGTGAGATTTCTTAGAAAGAATTAAAGTCTATTCTTGAACTTTTATTAGTTTTTAGGAAGGAAAATGGGAGAGTAAAAGATGCGGGAAGCCTGGTTGTAAGTAAATGTTGGCACAGCCCAACAAGTAGGAAACATTGGCATGGAGGAAGGGAAAACAGCGATTTTGAGATACTTTGTTCTGGGAACTCTGTAGACAAGAGTGGGAAGGAGTGCTGGTGCGAGTCTAAGAATTTCATGATGGAATGAACATGTTCATACAAAGGAGGGAAATTGTAGTCATAGGAGAAGAAAACTCTAGTTGTTGCATTTGAAACACGTGGAATGATTATAAAGCTATGAAACGGACTAGCAGGTACCCAGTTGTTAGAGGTCGAATGACTCGTCTGTAACATCACAACTGCATGGATGCTACTCTTGTAAAACACCGTTTCTCTCCATGTCTGGTGTGCATCCATCCTATTCCATGTATGTAGTTAGCCACATGTTACATTTGATGTGGAAGCCTTATATTCGCTCAGCCACAGTAATCTTTCACGTATTAGTTTCATAGTTTTTGGGCGTAGTGTCACATACATTTAATGCCAACACTCAGGGGACAGAGGCAGGCAGATTTCTGAGTTCTAGGTCAGTCTGGTCTAAAAGCCAGTTCCAGGACATCCAGGGATACACAGAGAAACCCTGTCTTGAAAAACCAAAAAACAACAATCCATACTATGTAGTCTTTCGATTTCAAGGGCACTTAATTAGTATCTTGTTTATACCATGGATACCCGTATGTTTAGATATCTCAACCTTTGCCATAATTTGCTTAATGCTTAGTTGCTTAGTTTGTTAAGCTTTATATCTGCCACAAAGCTTTCTGTTATGTAAATGACAAAGTTGAAAAACACTTATAAACTCCCAAAGGAGTGAAATAAGCAACCCTAGAAAATGACCCAAAAGATGACCCCAAAAAACCAAGCAGGAGCAGTATGGCTCTTTTTCTGTCATTGCCACTTACTGATGGTCTGCTCCATCAGTCGTAGCTGGTTTCATTCTAAAATAATTTAGTTTTCCCTTTTTTCTTTGAATGTTATTTATTTATGTGTCTTATCTATTTGCTTGCTTGCTTGCTTGCTTGCTTATTTATTTATTTATTTATTTATTTATTTATTTATTTTAGTTGGTTGGTTGGTTGGTTGGTTGGTTTTGTAAGACATGGTTTCTCTGTTGTACCCTTGGCTATCCTGAAATTTACAGTGTAGACCAGAATGCTTAGAACTCAAGAGATCCACCTGCCTCTACCTCACAAGTGCTGGGATTTAAAATATGTGTCCCACTGCTGGGTATTCCTGCTTGTTTTAAAGTATTACCCAGACTATTTCAGCTTTAACTCTGTTGAATTTTTATTTCTTCATATGTATGGGGCTTATTCTTCCAGAGGTAATTCCAAACTACGTAGATTATTTATATCTAATACTGTATTTTTAAATTTATGATTTAAGATTACAAGTTCAGAAACCCTTGTCCGGTGTTCGAGTCTTCTGGTGGGTGTTCTTGGCTGCTATTGTTACATGGGTGTAATAACTGAAGACGAAGCATATAAATCAGAATTATTCCAGAAAGCCAAGGTAGGAAAATTTACACTGATGAAGTTTTAGGTGCATTTAAATGGATTGAATTCTTGGGCAAATTATGTAAAAGAAGTTTTTGTATAAGTTGAATATCCCTAATCTGAAAATAAGAAATCTGAAATACTTTAGAGTTGGGAAATTTTAGTTACAGCACAACCATAAAGGTGAAAATGTCTACATCTGCCCTCATACAGTCATAGTCAATGTAGACACGGGTTACCCTCAGATGGGTATAGGATGCTCTGTTTAGCTTTGTGTGCAGGGATAAAGACCATGGCCATGAGCAGCCTGGGGAAGAAAGGTTCATTTGGTTTACCCTTCAGGATTATGGTGCATCGTGGAGGGCAGCCAGGGTAGGGTCCTGCAGTTGGAAAACGGAGGCCGTGGAGGAATTCTTGCTCCCCAAGGCTTGCTCACTTTGGTGTTTTACCCCAGGACCTGCCCATGGATAGCACTGCCTACATTGGACTGGCCCCTTCTACGGCAATGATCAATCAAGAAAATGTCCCTACAGGCTTGCCTATCATCCAATTTCTCAATTAGGGTTCCCTCTTCTCATAGGACTAGTTTGCGTCAGATCAACAAAAAACTAACCAACACAGGGTTGATGAAACAAACAAGTTTTGTATTTAGATTTGGGATATCTCAAAGATATCCTGTTATGTATATGTAAATATTCCAAATTCTGAAACATTTTTGTCCTCTGTATTTAGGTGCTCAATATGTATAGATTAACTTTTCTTTTATATAGTCTAAAAGAAGTAGTGTGTCCTTCCTTAAAATGTGAAATTATTACAAGCGAGTGATAAATACATCGGGTAAATGATCTCATATCACAATGAAATCTCATTAGAATGCTGTTTCTTGAGGTAGGGTCCCTAACTGTCCTGGAACTCAGAGTGTCTGCCTTGGGCCTCCTACATTCTGGGATTTAAAGCTTATACTACCATGCCTAGCTATACACATGATTTTATCTGTACTCTTAAATTTCTCCCCTGTAATAAATCTGATGATCTGTAATAAAGAGCTCTTGATTGGGTAGTTTCTAAGCTTAAAACTTCATCTTCATTCATTCATTCATTTTTGAGACAGGGTTTCTTGGTGTAACCCTCACTGTCTTGGAACTTGGAAACAAACTCTGAGCTTCCCCTGCCTCCGAGTGGGGGGATCAGAGCCGTGTGAGCCACCACCTAGCTTAAAGCTTTCTTCACCTCTCAGTACTAATGTATCTGTGCTGGGATTTGCAAAGGAAACAATGTTAACATTGTCGTAGGATTTTTGTTGTTGTTATTTTTGTTGAGACAGGGTCTTACTGTATGGGTCAACCTGGCCAGGAACTTATTTACCCTACGAGCACTTAGATTACAGGTTCATTGCCACATGTAGCTTAGATTTGCCATTTTCTTTTTGGGTGTTCATCATTGTGATCATATTGCATGACCATTTGCCCTATTTCCCTTGGGAGTCTGTTTTGCTTGCTTTTGCTACCCCGCCTAAGCTCCTGAAACGGGCCGTTTTACCAGCCCCCACCCAGCTGCCCTTGAATCCGCCCATAAAAGACACAGACACACAGTTCAATTTCCTCGTGCCCTTTGACACAATTGCTGGTTGCTACTTATCTCCAGCCTGGAAAAGCGTGCCCTTATCAATTCTTAGCTCCGCACCTCCCACCTGCCCTAACTTTAGTTGCTCTAGTCCCTGCTACACTCCCCTGATCACCCACCTGTACAAGCGGCCTGTGCGAGCAGCCTGTGCGGTCACATCTGGTCAACTTTTCTCCATCAGAAGCAAGGCCAACTCTGTCACTCCTCTCCCTGTGTCTCTTCCTTGCCTCCAGGGATCCGGAAGTCCGGCCTATTCTATCCTCCCAGCAATTGGCCAATGGCTTCTTTACTGACAGATCAAGATCCAATTGGGGAACAGGACTGTAGCATCAGCACTATCTGTACAGGAGTCAGCTCTTAACCCAAGCTGGCCTCGGACCCTTAAGTACTAAAGTCAGCCCAAATCCCAGTTTCATATTCAGTTTGTAAATATATTGAATTTTTGTTCTTAAATGAAATTTCAAAACAGAAACACTAAGTTGTTATTTCAACTGGAATCTGTCTTTTTTTCTTCTGTTCTAAATAGTCTCTGATGCAGTGTGCAGGGGAAAGTATCTCTTTGTTTAGAAATAAGACAAATGAGGAGTCCAGAGTTGGTTCACTGAGAAGTGTGATACATCTGTGTACAAGTTGCTTGTGTAGACATACCAAGGTAAGAGTGTCTTCTTAATAGTATAACCTGTTCATGGGACATATTATTTAGTGGTGTTGTGGTTTTGGTCCATTTATAAGTTTATATAATCATCTAAAACTAAATTTAATGATAAAAAAGTTCAGAGTATATTGGTTTCTCATAAAACAATTTCATAACTTTAATTTCCTAGCATCACATATATATATAATTACATATTACATATAATTGCATAATATGTGATAATAAATATTATTACATATAATATATATTACATATACATATATACATATACACACACATACATACAGGGATGAGTCTTTTATTGCTAGCATACTTTCATTGATTGTTAACAATATGTGATTTTTTTTATTCTCATGACAACTATACCACAGAGGATGAATGCTACAGAGATGATTAACGCCATCCTAGGATGGAGCTCATTCTGTAGAGGGCCACCAAAGACAAATGACACTAGTACAGATGTTCCTTCCTTTAACCCTTGTCGCCTTAGGCAACATTCGGTAGAAAAAGTGCCACTGTATGTCATCCTTGCTTTGATTTTGCCTGTTGGGGTAGCTAAGCCATGCTAGACTGTTGCCAGGAAACGGAACAGCATCTGCAGCTGGTACACAGGCTGCTTTATCTCTGTAGCATCTAGCTTTGTTTTCTAGTGTCTCACCTGTACTTACGTAAGTATAGAAGACATGAAATGATAGAATAAGCCTCACAGCCAATGGCTTGTTATGTTTAGGATCAGTAGCCGGTACTTTAATGATGCATAAACACAAAGATATTTCCTTAAGAAAAGAGATGAGGCTGTAGTTGCTGTTCTGGTTACTCCCTATTTTACTGCCCTCTTGAAATGGACTTAATAAGTCCTGTTCTTAAAAAAGAAAGATGGTAGTGTATCCTAACTTATAACGTGGCCTCAGTTCTGAACTCCTATCTACATTTCGTTCAAGGTACAGAAAGTAGTATTACAAAACCTATGTATTCGCCTCACTTAGTCATTGCTTGTGTCTGCTTTCAAACCACAGCACACTCTAAACAAGATGGCCTCTGGCTTTTTCCTGCGATTATTAACGTCCAAGCTCATGAATGACATTGCAGATATTTGTAAAAGCTTGGTAAGTATGAAGCCTTTTTTACTACTAAGTTTCTTTGATTCTGAGATGCAGTAAAAGCGTGCGTGCGAGCGAGCGAAGGGACCTGAGCAAGCACAAGCCAGCCAGCGCATGTGTACTACAGTATGTGCAGAAGTCAGGACAGCTCTAGGGAGTGGGTTCTCATCTATCATTTCTCAGATCAGTGACTGAACTCAGGATGTCGGGCTTGCATGAAAAAACCTCTACTCACTGACCTACATTGCCAGTCCTCAATTGCAAATTTTTGTTGAAATACCTAGTGAATAGATAGGCATCTCATGGTATATAGCATGTTGGAATTTTTGGTCAATAAGTGTAGCCTTTAATAAGCTTATTGCATTAAGGAGGACATGTATTTGATTTGGGTTTTTTTTTTTTTTAAGGTTTATTTATTTATTTTACACACATGAGTACACTATAGCTGTCTACAGACACACCAGAAAAGGGCATCAGATCCCATTACAGGTGGTTGTGAGCCACCACATGGTTGCTGGGAGTTGAACTCAGGACCTTTGGAAGAGCAGTCAGTGCTCTTAACTGCTGAGCCATCTCTCCGCCCTGATTTGTTCCTAAGATCAGTACCTGGCATGGTAGTTTAGTTGTCTTTTAGTTTCCTACTCAATAATTGAAAGATTCAACTTACTGTCCAAGACATGCTCTCATTATACGGCTTGGCTAGCCTAGAACTTGCTACCAGGCTGGCCTTGAACTCACAGAGGTCTGACTCTGCCTCCTGAGTGCTAGGATTAAAGCTGTGCATTACCATACCCACCAAAATTATTCCTGTAAGAAAAAGAAAATCCCAAAGTAGGGGAAACACCGTGTCTTCTTGGGGCATGTTTTGACTGTGGTATTTATACTTCGTCTTCTGTGACACTGGACTTATGTTATACATGCATTTTTTTATTTCATTGTTTACTTTTTGTAGTTCACTGGATGAAAAAGATATTCTGTACCATCAGTATTTTTTATTTCATGACAAAGTTTTTCCTTGTTACCATAGTTATTTATGAGGTCCACACTGCTGTGCTCTTTTGGACAGTCATGGCTTTCCACTCCTTGGGAGTAGTACATGTATATCTCTAAAGGAGTAACAACACATTTTAACATGCTCTTGCCTTTTTCTTTTGTCAGTTTGGCGGTGAATTTTGGATAGTCGTCATCCTGCCTAAGCCTCACAGGCAGTCTGTTGAGGGGCACATACCCCTGCCAAACCCATCCGCTCTTACCTAACATTTCCAGTTGCCTTCCTCTTCTAACCAAGAGCTCTGCCACAGAGACGCCTACATTTCTGCTTTGTCTTCTTACATTGGTGCACTTGAAGGTTTCAAGAGAAATTCCAGAGAGGGACT
Organism: Rattus rattus; assembly: GCF_011064425.1. Classification (NCBI taxonomy): domain Eukaryota; kingdom Metazoa; phylum Chordata; class Mammalia; order Rodentia; family Muridae; genus Rattus; species Rattus rattus. The sequence continues at coordinate 47,491,974 of NC_046161.1, read as the reverse complement.
TGCTTTTTCAAGGGAATGTACGATGATTTTAGGGACCTTTTTTGGTTGCTTATTTGTTTGTTTGCTTGTGCTGCCCAGGCTGGCCTTGAGCTCTAGGCTCAAATGGTTCAAATACCCAAAGAGGTAGAAATACAGGCACATGCCTTTGTGCCCAGCTTTAATTTTGATTTTGGATGTGATTTGGATGTAGGCTATTGCTATTGCCCTATATAAAAATTCTAATAATTTATACTCTTTCCATGCTTCTGTCAATTTCTAGTGCTAACTTTTAACATTTTTATTAAATGTTGCAAAGTATTGTTCTGTGTGTGGGGGTACATGGTGGTGTTTGAATGTGCAAATACAATACAGAATGACTACTGGACTTCGTTTTTATTACATTTACCTTATTTCTGTGTGTATGTGTGTGTGCATGTGTCACAGTGCACGTGTGGAAGTCAGAGAACAATTGCTGGAGTTGATTCTCTTCCTCACATGTGGGTTCCAGGGATTCAATTCCGGTCATCAGGCCTGACAGCAAGAACCTTTATCCCGTGAGCCATCTTGCTGGCCTATACCGCTTTTCATATGAGAAATTATTTTTAAAGTTTTGTTATTATCTTACTATCTAAACAAATTCCAGTTTATATATCCACTTCCCTACAAAATGGTGGATTAAGGTCCCTCTGAAAGAAGTTGAAAACATCTTTGTTTCTCCTCTCTAAAGGCATCCTGTACGAAAAAGCCATTTGACTATGGAGAGGAGCATTCGGTGAGAGATGATGATGATGATGGTGATGGTGGTGGTGGTGGTGAAAGTCTGATGGAGACACAGGGTTCATCATCCACAGATCTATTTAGCGATTACTCTGCTAGTACTGTGAGCGATGCAAACGATTATGGAGAGAACCAGAATGCTGTTGGTAAATAAGTATTTACTGCTCTGAGTTTCCTTCACCATCTTAGATTCGTTTGGCACAGTGAGGGCCCTCACTGAAAAGTCCTTTAGTGATAGTTTCATTTCCCATAGGTATAGTCTACTTGGATTGTTCTTTTTCTATACATTTAAGACTTTTAACAACACACACACACACACACACACACACACACACACACACACACACACACACACACACACACACACACACCCGAGACAGCATTTTACTCTGTAGCTCTGTCTTGGAACTCACTATGACTGACTAATAAACTCACGAAGCTCCATCAGCCTCTGCCTCCCATGATCTGAGATTAAGAGTGTGTGCTACCATGCCTGGCACTCAAAAATATATATATTGTTTTTATTCTTTTCTGTGTCCTTGTGTGTTAATGTGGGCACACACACATGGAGATTGGAGGACAGTGTTCTAGGAGTCAGTTCTCTCCGACTGTGCACTGTGGGTTCTGGGTTTCTAAATCAGTTTTGTCAGCTGTGTGCAAGCGTTCTTACTTGCTGAACCAAATTCACTGTTCCTCCTTACTACACATTCTAAGCTACTCTCATCTTAAAAATCACATTTATTAGTTTCTCATTTTATTCTTCATGGGAGAGCTTCAAATGTACAGTAGTTTAGAAGAAACTAGACAATAGATCATTTGGACTGCGGAAAGCTGGAAAGCCGTCTGAGATTGTATCTGTCTACGGTGCCCCTCTCCTGGTGTTAATAAGTGCCTTTCATTTTTAGGTGCCGCAAATCCTCTAACTGCTGACTGCCTGTCCAAACAAGATCATCTTCTTCTAGACATGCTCAGGTTCTTGTGCCTCTCTGTAACTGCATGTCAGAGCCAGACTGTGTCTTTTAGAGGAGCTGATATTAGAAGAAAGTTGTTAATGTTACTCGATTCTAGCACACTCGATCTCACTAAATCCCTCCACCTACACATGGTGAGTCAGAAGCTTCGGATTTTGTCTGGTGTTGCCGTGTTGGATCTGTGAGAGTGAAACAGTAACTTGGAAGGCTTGAGATTAAGTTTTAGGAAGATAATCTGAGCCCAGTCCTAATATTTTAGGAATATATATAATATATTAATATATTCTGCACATGTGCGTATGTGTTCTCAGACCAGGCTGAAGCAGTCTCACTGAGTACATGGAGTAAGAGGCCCACGCTATCTACTGTGCCCAGATTTCTCAGTGTTTTCTTTTAACATGCTGTGAGAAGAATCAGAATGGATGCTGAAGCACTAAAACTCAGAAGTATTTGCATATCATTAGGTGTAATTCTTATGAGTTATTATAGACTGGAACAGGAACGTCTTCACTGAGATAGGTTCTCCCTGTGTAGCCCAGGCTAGCCTGTACTAAATAGTCTTCCTTCCAAGTGCTGAGATCATGAGTGTAATTAGCAGTCAGCAAAACAGAGATCTTGACTATAAAAATTAATTTATCACATGGAATTTGAGGTCTGAGTTTTGCATACCCTTAGTTCCAGTTCATAACTTTATGGCTTATTTCTTTTTCCTCTTTGCAAATTTGCACCTACCTTGTTTGTCTTTATAAGACAAAATGAGAATCTTACGTTTTCACAAACAAATAATTTGTTCACTTAGTAACCTTCTACGAAACTAAGTTCTTACATGGAACCTCACTCCCAGTAAACAGTTGGAAATGGCTCCTGGCCTGTTGAATATATTCTGGGTGTGTTCAAGGTCATAGCCTTGGTTCTGGTAAATGAGCAGACATACCTGGTGAGTTCCTAACCGTGTATTAGAACCCCTGTTGTGGATGTGTTGAACATGCATAGGCATTCTCTAATAAAAATAGGTTTCATTGTCAGGACCCTTGGCCTCACTCTTCATGAACATCCTGGTAAACTCTTACGGCTGACCAGTGGGAGGGGTTCTGTGCTTTTCGTAAGGTTTTGATGTTTAAAATCATTTTTCATTCTCAGTAACGTTACATGTGACTCACATGCTAGGCATTAAAGAGGCTTTTAACAAGTTCTTTATATGACATGAGAGATATGAGAAATAGCTCTTAGGATTTTTGGGTGTGACTAGAGAGTGACTTAAATGGCTGAGAAATCGATGGCTTAGTTATAACTACCTTTATAAATGTTTATGTGTGACACAGCTCTCTGTGTATACAGTAACACAAAGTTACAGAGCCGCCATGGTGTTTAGGTACCTTAGGATATTTTACTTCTTAGGATTAGTCTTTGCTCCCCAGAATGCAGTAGTTTTTCACCGTTGAACTTGCCATGGCAGGCATCATTCTGGGACTGTAGAGACATAGTGTAGTCTCAGATTCCTTATCTTTTAGCCACAGTGGAGACACTAATCATCATTTATCGAATTCCAGAAATAGATGTTCTTGTTTCTTCTCCTTAGTCACCTATCCAGATAATGGATATATCCCTGGTGTGAGAGTGTATGTTCTCCTTGGCATATGGTCAGGATTTTTAACCATTCAAGTCAAGGCCGTTGTGCTAAATTTTAAATCCAGTATTTGATTTTAAAGATAATTTTATTGTATGCTGTGTTTAGAGATTTACAGCTATGTGCATGCTTGAATTTGCTTATATATGCTTTTAAAAGTCGGTGATCTGTGGGTAAAGCTGGTTTTTCTTTTTTCTTATGCCACCTTAGTACTTGGTGCTTTTGAAGGATCTCCCTGGAAAAGAACATTTGTTGCCAATGGAAGATGTTGTTGAACTTCTGCAGCCATTGTCGTAAGAAATGAAAGCCACATGTTAGCTCACTGTGAATTATGAACTGACAGTGTTCTTGGATACCAGCTTATAACATTAAACCTTTTCTGCCACAGCCTTGTATGTTCTCTGTATCGGCGTGACCAAGATGTCTGCAAGACGATTTTAAGCAATGTCCTCCATATAGTGACAAACCTAGGTCAGGGCAGCGTGGACACAGAGAGCACAAGGAATGCTCAAGGACAGTTCCTGACAGTGATGGGAGCATTTTGGTAGGCATAAGTCTTTCTCTGGTTACTTTTCTACCTCTGGATGTAAGCTGTACACTAGTGGGGTTTTTTTCCTGGTTATCTTGTAAAACATTTTGCATCTTTTAACAATTATATACACAATTTGTCTTGTTAATGAGCATGTTTGTGAATGATCACTCGTATGAGCATGGGTACATGTGTGTCACTGTGCTCCTGTAGTAGTCAAATAACAGCTTTGGGTGTCAGCCCTCAGTTTGTACCTGTTAGAAGCAGGTATAATGTTTGCGGCTGCACGCACCAGCCTACCAGGTGCACGAGTTTCTTCTGCTGCTGCTTTCCGTCTTGCTGTAGGCATCTTGAGATTGCACACATGGATGCTCCTGCATCTTACTTTACATGAGTTCCGGAGATCAAACTGTGGTTTTCATACTTAACGTGGCAAGTCCTTTTTCTGTTGAGCCATTTCCCCAGCTATGTCTTCCATTCCCTGAAAAGCTACATTGTTTTTAATAAGGCTTTTATTTCCTACAGTGTTTAGCATATGGCCCTGTAAATCTGAGTCACATAATAACTTCTGCATTAAAAAGTGCAGCAATCCTAAAAGCCAATTGGATTGTTGATCCAAATGAACCGGTTGGCTTTGAAACTGTTAATTTCATCCATAGTCTCACAGTACCATTTTAAACACCTTTCTAACATTGTATTTATGTTGTGTGGGGAGGTCATGAGCAGTGCTATGGTGCACATGGGCAGGTCAGACAGTAACTAGTGGGAACCAGTTTTCTCATCCAGGGATTGAACTGAGGTCCAGCAGGTGCCTCTACCCACTTAAGTCATCTCACCGGCCCAACAGTAACACTGGATATTTATAGATGATCACCTGCATGTAACTTAGATGCCTCATTCTGTTTGATTAATAAGTCAGTATAGAACTTAGATTCTCTAAATCTATGCTATAACGACCAGAACTATCTTTAGTTTGCGTGTGTGCCCGAAGTATGTCAGTTCCAAGATACAGAACAAATAATGTACGGCAAAATGATTTTATTTTAAATTTAGCTTCAATTTTAGGAAAGGTAAATACACTGGCATCTTCTACATAATGAGGATTAATTTAAAATGGACATTTTGGAAATAACCAGTGATAATGTTAATATCCATTGGTTTTTTTTTTTCTGTCTTTGCTTTTGTTTGAATAACTATTACATTGAAAATCTTACCTAATTTCAGGCATTTAACAAAGGAAAAGAAATGTATATTCTCTGTCAGAATGGCGTTAGTAAAGTGTCTTCAAACACTGCTTGAGGTGAGTCACTCTGTGCTACTAGAAAGTTCTTCATTAAAGCCACCTTTACTTCTGTATGCTACTCACGAGTTTCTCCCTTAATGTCTTTGTATTTAACCTCAATCGTTGTTTTATACTACAGGCTGATCCATATTCTAAGTGGGCGATTCTTAATGTAAAGGGACAGGACTTTCCTGTACGTGAAGCATTTCCACAGTTTCTGACTGACGGTCACCATCACGTTCGGATGTTGGCTGCGGGGTCGATCAGCAGGTACTGAGTTGTTTTCAGAAGCTCTTGACCTCAGCGTGACCCCTGGGACTTAGACTTACCTCATCCATATATGGATGTGCCTGGGCTTTGTGGTCTTTAATCTAACAGTTCCTTTGCTTAGCTAGCATTATTTTCTCCAACTGACGAGTGAAAACTCTGGCTTTGAGAGGTGACTTGCTCAGTGCTGTGGAGCCAGTAATCCATCGGTTTGAGTGATAGGTGTTTACACCCCTGCCACGTGAGGAAGAGTAGAGTATTTGGGCATTACCTTGACTTCACGCAAGTCAATAAAGTGGTAGCTTCTTCACTTCATGTGATGATGATATGATCACTGCTGTTTCTTTAACCTAAAATAATATTTGGCTGTGGTGGTTGTTCATTGATGGTGAAATAAATGAACGGTTTTGGAAAAGAAATTATACGCTTCTTTAAAATCATCAAAGCTGGAAATCGCATATTATTCGGACCTAAGTGACCCGTAAAAGAAGGTCGACATGAAATTGTCCAAGTAGTCACATACTGAATCTTAGTGATTCTCAACCAGTGTGTCACGACTCCTTTGAGGGTCGCCTAAGACCATCGGAAAACAAATATTTACATTACAGCTCATAACAATAGCAAAATTACAGCTATGGGGTACCAACGAAAATAATTTTTTTGGCTGAGAGTCATTGTGAACATGAGGAACTGTATTAAAGGGTCGCAGTGTTAGGAAGGTTGAGAGTCACTGGTCTATGATTTTAGAACTAAGGAGTCCACAGTTTGCATCTGAGACAGCCATGTTTCCCTGAGCCAGGTGTCGTCACCTTCCTCATTTGTTTTAGTAAGAACGCAGTGCATCATCCAGATTGCCAGTGGTTCTGTGTGGGAGTTCAAGTCCTTACTGACCTGAGGTTAAAACTCTCAGGTGAGAGGATTATTGTTGAGTCTTATAACTCAGTGTAGTGGTAGCATGGCGGAAAAAAATTCAAGAACGGTCAGTAAGTAGGATTCGTTGGTGTTTTTGGTCCCTGATTTATTAGACATTTAATGTATGACTGTTTCAAGGAAAGCTAGCAAAATAAAGGAATCAGAAATAACAAAATGTAAAATTTTGATTTCTAAGAAATATCAAGGGCAAAATTTATTGCAGAGTTGATTAAATATGTAGGTATTATATGTAAGAGGCACTGGTCACCTTTTTCCACATAAAATGTAATGTAAACTGAACACCGAAGCATTAAGTGACTCACTCTTGGGCTGATTAAATATTATAGCATATTGACAGATAAGTTTGTGGACTCTTGTGATCCATGTTTGTTAAGAGGACAGTGTATCTTTCTGACTGCCTGAGTTTAGTGTTCAAATCTGATGACCAGTAGTTCAAAAAGCTTTGAAATCTTCTTACCCAACAAATTGGCTTATAGATTAACGATTAGCAGACAGTCTGAACTGCTAAAGTAGTCTTTCAAACCAAGGCCTGATACCTTACCCCATGGAGGGGCTTTCTTTTGTTCCATAATATGCTTTGTTTTGATATGTAGGGTTTGAACTAAATTGATTTTTTTTTTTTTAAAGATTATTCCAGGATATGAGACAAGGCGATTCCTCCAGAAGCTTGAAAGCACTTCCTCTGAAGTTTCAGCAGACATCTTTCAACAGTGCATACATGAAAGCAGAGGCAGGAATCAGAGAACTGGTAACTGTGGTAACATGTATTGCTCTGTCCTCTCGCATGTGGGCAGTCTGTGTCATATTTCTCTAGTACACTGGGGACGAGAGTTTGTATTTATAGTTTACACTATAAAGCTGGTCTAAGTCAACTGTATGCACTGAATAAAATTTTTCTGAATGAAGTTTATAGGTCAGAATGAGTCCAGTAATAGAAATTACTTTTGCTTTAACTTATCTGTATTTGTGAGGACAATCCAACTTTAGTGGGGATTTTGATACATTGGAGAGGTTTAAAAGGTTTTTTTTTTTTAGAAAATTTTTAAGAAATCTTTCAAATCAAAAAGACAAAACACACCAAAAAAATGCTCTGTGTGTGTGTGTGTGTGTGTGTGTGTGTGTGTGTGTGTGTGTGATGGTGTATGTCTCTGGCCTTACTATTCAAAGAGTGAGCTAAATTTAGATTGTAGAATGATTACAGCTAGTTACGAAATGAAGATAGCGGCTGGAGAAATGACTTAGTTAAGAGTACTGACTGCTCTCCCAGAGGAGCGGGGCATGGTTCCCAGCACCCACGCGGCAGCTCACAACTGCCTGTAACTCCAGTTCCTAGGGCTCTTGTGCCTTTTTCTGATCTCTACAGGCACTGCACATAGACATACATGCAGGCCAAAAGCACAGACACATAAAAATAAATTTTAAAAATATAAGTGTATCTGATTATCATTAAACTGCAAGCATGTCATTCTATTTGTTAAGACTTCGTTTATTTTCATAATACAGATCTTGCTGATTTTTAAAGAAGAAAACACTACAAAGATGTCTTAATAAAAATCCTCACACGAGTAGCAGCTGTAGTGGACGAACTCTGGATACTTCTGTTCTCCTTTGCTGTTTGTTCTTTATAAACACATTGTTAAAATCTTTTTCCCTTTGGTCATTGTTTCCATTAGATCTTAAGAAATGGGAGCTTTAGTTAACTATAGAAAAGCTTGTTTCTCAAGTCTTTTCTCTTCCCTCATTTTTATAGGATTTAAACTTTGCGGACTGCTTAGAAGTTAGAGAATACTTGAATTTGAGCTTGCTTGGTTGATTTATGATTTTATGATATTCATGTCAACATTCTTATGGTTTTTTTTGAAGTTATGTGATTCTCAGAACCCTGATCTTCTGGATGAGATTTATAATAGAAAATCCGTATTGCTGACGGTGATAGCTGTGGTCTTGCACTGTAGCCCAATCTGTGAAAAGCAGGCTTTGTTTGCCTTATGCAAATCTGTGAAGGAAAATGGACTAGAACCCCATCTTGTGAAAAAGGTATGCTGGGTTCGGTCACATTGTTTATAGGTGGCATTTGACACTCAGAAACAAATTTTCTAGACTCAGAAAATTACAAGCAAGCGTGTGTGTGTGAGTGTGTGTGTGTGTGTGTGTGTGTGTGTGTGAGAGAGAGAGAGAGAGAGAGACAGGGAGAGAGACAGAGTGTGTGTGTGTGTGTGTGTGTGTGTGTGTGTGTGTGTGTGTCAGGGAGAGAGAGACAAAGAGTGTGTTTGTGAGTGTGTGTGTGTGTGTGTGTGTATATGAGAGAGAGAGAGAGAGAAGAAAGAAAAGGGAGAGGGAGGGAGGGAGAGAGAGAGAGACAGAGAGAGAGTGTGTGTGTTTTGGGGCTTGAACCCAGAGTCTCGTACTTAACTACTGAGCTATATTCTCCTCCACAGCCAAATTTGATAATTCTTTAAGTGGTATATTAATTTGTACTCAGTGTGACTTACTTCTTAGCTTAAGAGCATTTTATAAAGCACTTACTGAGGATACGCCATAGTGAATGGTCCATCTCCACACAGACAGTGTTTACTGAGGGAAGCATTTGGAGGTATTTGATTGCTTTTGCCTTGTTGATTGTGGAGCACCACATTGGGATTTAACAAGGACAGAAAATGTACTTGAGAACAGTGCGGCCTGTAGGTTACATTTAGCAAAGAGGCCTGGGCTCGGTGGTTTCAGCACGATCATCCCAGTTTTGTAGACTCTGGCAGGCTTCCCTGTTCTTCCACTGCAAGCTGGTTATTTAGGGGCCTTAACAGGATCCTGTTGCAGGTTTTAATGCGCTGCATCTAGACAGATGGGCAGTTAACTTTGTACAGGCCGGTTCCATGGAGCTATGGTAGGCCCATCTGCAGGGAATTGGTCTTAACCGAGCTCACCTTTTACCTATTGGTATTTTAAGTATTTTAGTATACTACCTGATTGTGCAAGTAGCATGTTTTGTGCTTTTTAAAAATGTGGGTGTGAGGCTGAAAATAATTTTCCCCTTAGACTTTCCTTTGAGATACAGTCAGCAGTATAAAATTAGGATACTCTTTGATGTTTATTCCGCGATTTCTATGTGCTGTATACTATGCCAGACTTATTAAATACATTTTCCATTTTCTCATTTACCATCCTTCTGTCATTCATTGATGAAGAAGTCGAGGTAGAAAGACATCGGGTGACTGCTCTGAAGTCCTGTATAAAACATCAGCAAGGAGTGAAATGATAATTATCCCCATGTTCTTGAACATCACGGTGTCTTCTCTGCAGGTTTTAGAGAAAGTCTCCGAGTCGTTTGGATGTAGGTGCTTAGAGGACTTCATGGCTTCTCATCTAGATTACCTGGTTTTGGAATGGCTGAACCTTCAAGATGCTAAATACAGCTTATCTTCCTTTCCTTTTACGTTATTAAACTACACAAGCGTGGAGGATTTCTATAGGTAGGCTGCACCCCTCCCACCTAACACCCCCAGCTCCAAGTAGGGGGTAGCCTGGTTTTTAAACAAGTCAGGTTGAGAATGTAGCAAAGGACGCACTTGAATTTAGGATTGCTAGCACTGCTGGCTGTCAGTTGTGTGTCTTTGAGTCAGCCATGTACACGCCATGCGTCTTGCTCTACACACAAGCATCGTACCTTTGGGAAATACTAAAAGACTAATTCTAGAGGCCAATTATTTCCTGCCTGGTGTTCTTTCCGACTGCTTAGCAGTAGATTGTTTAAACATTATGGGATTCCAAAGATCATTGGAAAATAACCGATTCCGTGGGGACTGGGGTGTGGCTCTGTTGGTGCAGCGCTCCCCTTGCACGTTCAAAACCTGGATTCAGCACTGTCAACCAGGCATCGTGGAGAGTACTGTGACCCCAGCACTCTGAGGGTAAATGGATGCAGGAAGCTCAGTAGTTGAAGGAGATTTCCATCGACATAGGGAGTTCAGTGCCAGCTTGTACTACAGAAGACCCCGTCATCCAAAAAGAGAGAAGCGGCACTTTCTGATAGATGTCCATTTGATGGCCTTGTCATCCATTCAGTTTTGCAGTAACTTGTATTTGTTCTTTCAGTTTATAAATTACTCTTACCTTACAATATTAGACAAATTGATTATGTGTAAAAAATAAAATTCCTTAGCTGGGTATGGTGGTGCATGCTGTAATTCCTGAACATGAAAGGCAGAGGCAGGAGGATTACCAGAATTTAGAGGTCAGCATGGTCTATATTATACTTTCCAGGCTGGTCTGGGCTACAGAATGATACTTAGACTCAGAAAAAGGGGAGGAAGAATAAAGTTGTACTTTTTTTTTTAAAGTGTGATTACTTATATTTTACTTTAATTTCTCCCCTTATAAAATGAAAATAAGAGTATTCGGTGACCTAGGAGGCTGGGGCAATGGCTCAGCGGTTAGGAGCACTGACTTCTCTTCTACAGGACCCAGGTTGTTCAATTCCCAGCACTCATGTCGTATCTCACAATTCTCTCTGTTCCAAGGGAGCCAGTGCCCTCTGTCCTTCAGAGGCACCAGGCATGCAAAGCCGTACATAGACATAAATAAATGCAGGCCAAACACCATATTCATAAAATTTTAAACAGATAAAAATTTAAAATATTAAAAGAATATTTAAAGACCTAAAATGATGTTTTGAACATTATTAAAACAATTTGGGTTGGGGTTTTTTTTTTTTTTTTTTTGATATAAAATTTTACTTTGAAAATTTTCATAACCTGAATTTTAAACTTACCATTTTCAGATCTTGTTACAAGATTCTGATTCCACACTTGGTAATTAGAAAGCACTTTGATGAGGTGAAGTCCATTGCTAATCAGATTCAGAGGTGCTGGAAAAGCCTGCTGATCGACTGCTTTCCAAAGATGCTTGTGCACATCCTTCCGTACTTTGCCTATGAGGGCACGGGGGACAGCAGCTCGGCACAGAAGAGGGAGACTGCTACCGAGGTCTACGATGCTCTTAAAGGTGAAGACTTCCTAGGAAAACAGGTATGGCTTCCGTTTTTGTCTGCCTCTATGTACTGGCACAAGAAGTAAGCTTTAAACTTAGGTTATTGGCCTCAAGTATGACGACTTGAGTCCGTATCCCTACATCCACATAAAAGCTGGACTTTGCTGGCAGCTCACACCTGCAGCCCCAGGGTTGGGGGTCCTGGGTATGTGCTGGCAGCCTTAAGACTTCCTGCCCTTTGCGAGGCTCCCTGTAAGAAGCAGGTGGTGAGAAACCTGCCTCTTAGAGAAGAGTCATTTTACTGACTACCGATGAAAGGTGGCACTGGCTTCAGTATCGAGAGAAGCGTACGTGGCACCTAAAGGGATTAGTGCCCGTCACAAAGATTTTTTTTTTTTAATAGTTAAGATCTTTAAAGACCTAGTGAACAAATAAAAGATAAAATGCAAATTGAGGAACAGTGTAGACTGTGGAACTTTGCTACCTAGAGATCTTCCAGTTTGAGGAATTTAACGCTAAATACAAAGTCAATTCAAATGATTCTGTAAAATGGAAAGGTCGAACTGAGGTAAGGGATCAATCCATACGCTTCATGCTGTTGTGAAAGTCACAGATATAAAAGGCGTTCAATCCATTTTAATTTTGCATCCTTACAGATTGATCAAGTATTCATTAGTAATTTGCCAGAGATCGTGGTGGAGCTGCTTATGACATTGCATGAAACGGCTGACTCGGATTCTGGTCAAAGCCCCGACCTCTGCGATTTTTCAGGGTATGCCCGTCTCATACTTAGAGAGCTAGCTGTCGCTGACGAGTGGCCTTACTTCCTGTCTCCTTCACTGCGGCCCTCCTGCTGCAGCCGCTCTTCCTGTTGACTTCTCAGCTTTTCACTCTTCTGTGTACCTCAGCGTCGAACCACCTGATGCCCTTTGAGACTGTTTTTCTTCATGTAGTTCACTTGGCTCTCTTCCCTCCCCACACCTTGCCTTTCTCTGCCTCCTTTTCTCTGTGGTATTCCTAGCTTTCCAGTTTAATTTAGATGTGAAATTAGATGTTGGTTGTATATGAATATTGGTGATAGGGGTGGGGGACTTGATGGTAAGGTACTTGAAATTTCTCCATTTTAAAAACAGGTTTAAAAATATTTTATTTTTATATGTGTGGGTGTTTTACCTGCATGTATGTATGCACACCGTGGCCATGGAACCAGACGAGAACATTAGAACCCTTTTCATTCCCTCCCCATTCCGGCCCTGGAACTGGAGTTGTAGTTGCTGGCCACTGTGGGTGCTAGGAATTGAACCTGGACCCTCTGGAAACACTGTCAGCACTCTTAACTGCTGAGCCATCTCTCCAGTCCCCAAAGAATTTTGTTGGGTTTTGTCTCTGGGAGACAGGGTTTCTCTATGTAGCACTGCTGTCCAGGACCTCCCTTCGTAGAACAGGCCGGCCTCAAACTTGAGATCTGCCGGCTTCTGACTCCCAAGTGCTAGGATTCAAGGCGGGTGCCGCACTTCCCTGCTGGAAATACTCAGTGTTTAAATATGCAGTCTAGGCTAAGCATGCAGCTTTGTAGTAATACTGAGAAAGTGCTCGGACTTGATAGTCAGGTTTTAAATGCTGTTACTCCTCTGATGTGTCACCCGGCTTAAGGTACTGTTGGTCTTGCAATACTCTGAATGAGACCTGAAGGCAAGTTCTAGTAAGGCCCAACTCTGGGGCTGCCATTAACCTCCTAAAAGGTTACATAAACAAATTATGTTAAACAAATCATCTTACATTAAGTCCATGTGAGGATGCCTAATTCATGTCTGAATTGTTTTATTGTTTGTGATTTAATTAAAAAAAATCAGTTTTTCAGTAGAAAACCAGTTTTATAACTTGGGAGTTATTTTTCTTTTTCATAACTACATTTCTTTTCTTCTACTTCTTTAGGGATTTGGATCCCGCTCCCAATCCGCCATATTTCCCGTCACATGTCATTAAGGCAACATTTGCCTACATCAGCAGCTGTCATAAAACCAAGTTTAAAAGCATTCTAGAAATCCTTTCTAAAATCCCTGTAAGTACACATTGCATTACTGATATAATAATTTATTCAAAAAAAAAAGTCCTTTCTGGGTAGAAAATCTGTATCTTGGGGTTGGGGAGAACATGAAATTTTACTTGACTGACTAATTTAAAAAGGAAAGCACTTGATTTACAAATTATATCTTCGTATTTTGGTCAGTGTTTAATATGTTTTACACATTAGGCCAGGGCCTCTGTAATTAGCTCAGGGAACACCTTTACTGTGCATCATAATATACTGAGTTCCAGTTCACTTTCTCAAAACTCCTCATCAACTCTTTAAAAAGTAAAATGGGCCAAGCATGGTGGCACACTCCTTTAATTCCAGCACTGGGGTGGCCAAGGCAGGTAGATCTCTGTGAGTTCGAAGCCAGTCTTTTCTACAGAGTGGGTACCAGTATAGCCAGGGATACACAGAGAAACCATGTCTGGAAAAAAACACAAAACAAAACAAAAACCAAAAAGTGAAGTGGACTCTTAACAATTTTAATGTAACATTTTGCATGTGATATCAAGCCCATAATCTAAATGATCATTTAATAAAGTATAAACTATGTTGGTTGTAGTCAAATATATTAAAAATTTTTTTCTCAATGTGTGCCTGTTTTGTAGGATTCCTATCAGAAAATACTCCTGGCCATTTGTGAACAAGCAGCTGAGACAAATAATGTCTTTAAAAAGCACAGAATTCTTAAAATATACCACCTGTTTGTCAGTTTATTACTGAAAGACATACAGAGTGGCTTGGGAGGAGCTTGGGCCTTTGTTCTCCGAGATGTTATTTATACCTTGATTCACTATATCAACAAAAGGTAAGTAATAAATCACACTGATGTGCTAGCAGTCCTTCAGGCGTGCGAGCACCTGTAGAGGGAGGGAGGAGAGCGTGTGGAGTCCTGCAGCTGACAGCAGGAGTCTTCACTGCTTTTCACCTCCTTCATTGACTCCTGGTCCCTTGAAGGAACCAGAGCACACACACAGCTGCTCTGGCCGGCCAGCCTGCTCCCAGAATCCTGTCTGTCTCCCACCTCCCAGGACACAGGTGGACACTCAGTGCTGTTTCATTGATCTGTATGTGCATTTTCATGCTAATCCCATTCTAGTTTAGCCACTACGTGTTTGTCATCAGAAAGAGCGTTATGCTCTTGATGTATCACACTCAAATGCTTTGGCTAGATGAGGTTGTGTGTGTGTGTGTGTGTGTGTGTGTGTGTGTGTGTGTGTGTGTGTGTGTGTGTGTGTTCTATTTGAATCTTAGAATTTTTATTTATTAATTAACTAATTTATTCATTTTAGTTCTCTAAGGAGTCATTAGTATCTTTAGAAATTACACAGAATGCTTTAGGTAGAGTGAGCATTTTAATAATTATTCACTCGTGAAAAGATTTCTTCCCTTTTTGCTTTACTTTGTTTCATTAATATTTTATGTTTCTTGTTTTTGTTTTGTAGACATTGTTCTAGTTTAGGTTACATTTCTGGTAGCTATTATAAATGAGATTTTTTTTCCCTTTTATTTATTATTAGTGTGAAGAAATCCTGTTGATTCTTTTATTTTGGTTTTATAACCTCCACCTTTACTGAATACAATGAATAGTTTTAATACTTTGGGGTTTTTATTTGGTTGGTTGGATTATTTTGTTTTCTGGTGCCTTTGAGTTTCCTGTATATAGTGATGAGCTGACTTTCAACAGTTTGAGATATGATGAAAAGGAGTGCTTGTCTTTCAGAATGCAGGAGAGGCTGTTCACTTTGTTCTTCACTGTGTCAGCTGTGAACTGCTCAGGTGCAGCATGTATTTTGTTGATGTATATTCTTAAAATTCTGTTTTCTTCAGATTTTTTTCTATGAAGGGATGTTAAATCTTTTCAAATGTCTTTTGTTGTTTTTTTGTTTTTTTGTTTTTTTTTTTTTTTGCACACTAGAATGTCTCGTTCCCTAATTGTACCTTGTGGTTTTTGTTTTTTCCTGTCGTGATGATTACAGCTCTTTTGCTTAAATTCTGTTGACGTGTGGTTTAGCACTTCTGTTGACTTAGATGTGTTGAATTGACCTGGCATTTCTGGGATGAACCGCACCTGATTATGTGTAATCTTTCAGGTGTAATGTCGAGTTTGATTTGCTGGTACTTTGTGTAGTTTTTTTTATATATCTTTGCTTGTCAGGAATATTAATTTTTTTTTTACTCTTATGTTTTTGTCTGATTTGGGTATCAGGCTGATTCTGGTCTGGTGGAATGGACTGGCAGAAATTCTCTTTAGTATTTTGAATAACTGAGAATAATCAGTATCAGTTTAGTGAAGCCATCTGGTCCTAGGCTTTTCTTTGTTGGATGACTTTTTCATTACTTGTTACTGACTTATTTAAGTTTGCTATTGATGTTAGGGTTTTTTTCCTTATTATTGATCATTGTTGTTTTAAAGTAGTGAGGTTATGCTGTGTTGCCCACGTTGAAAACGTTCAAAGACTTGGGTTCAGGAATTCCCCTTGCGTTGGCCTCCTACATAACAAGAACTACAGGCATATATATTCTCTTCATAGTTTCTCATAAATCCATTTCTCTGTGTCAATTTTTTTTTACTTAGCTCCAAAGGTTTGTGACTTTTTTGTATGTCTTTAATGAATGAAATTTTAAAATATTCATCATTTTGTTAGGTGAAAGCAATCCTTTCTAGTAGCTTTTTTTTATCTATATAGTTGTTATCTCTAGTTACTCTCTTCTATAGCACACCAGAATGTCTCGTTCCCCAATTGTACCTTAGTGTCCACAGATCTTCCCCATTCTCCCATCACTTCTCTCGGGTCTTTGGTACCCTCTATCCTCTCCTCAACTTTTAAATTTTAAAATTATTTTGAATTCTTTTTTTATAATATTTTTTTCTCCATCTTTATTAAATTGGGTATTTCTTAATACATTTCAATTGTTATTCCCTTTCCAGGCAAACATCCCCCTAGCCCCTCCCTCTCCCCTTCTATATGGGTGTTCCTCTCCCCATCCTCCCCCCATTACCACCCTACCCCCAACAATCCCGTTCACTGGGGATTCAGTGGATCTTTTTTTTTTTTTTGAGCTGGGGACTGAACCCAGGGCCTTGGGCTTCCTAGGCAAGCGCTCTACCACTGAGCTAAATCCCCAGCCCCGGATTCAGTGGATCTTGGCAGGACCAAGGGCTTCCCTTTGAATTCCTTTTTTTTTAGTAACTCTAGTGCCTGAAATTCTTCAGAAAATGTTTCTATTTTCTTCCCTTTAATACTTCATGCTTTTTTTGTTTACTTGGTCTAAACTTTTGTTGCTAAAATCTTACCACTTCAGTACATAATGTGGTTAAATGTGGAACCGGGTCCTCCCTAAGTTTTGACTCTGAATGCTGCTTCATGCATGTTAAATATCTGGATGTGCACATGGAGACCAGAGTAGGACATACTATGTCTTCCTAAATCTCCTGCCACCTATTTCCTTGAGACAGAGTCTCTGAGAATCTGGCCATTTCAGCTCATCTAGCTGGCCACCAGGTTCCTGGCCCACCAGTCCTGTGCTATGGGCATGAACAACCGTGCCTGAGTGTTTATATAGGTGCTTCGGATTAGAATTTAGGCTGTCTCTTTCAGAGTAAACACTCTTACCCACTGAGCCGTCACCCCAGCCTTGTTTGACCTTATCCCTTTCTTCTCTGTTCCTTTCTCCTTTTCTTTCCTCCCTCCCTTCCTGTCTTTTATTATTATGTTTATTTATTATTGAACACCAGCTGTTACCAAGCAGATTCTTCATCAGTGATTTTCGTGCTACCTGTGTCTGATGAAGCCTGGCACTCTTTGCCTGCTTTCAGAGAGTACCCTACTGGGGTTACGTGAGTATCAGGAGTACTGGGAGAGCAGGAAAAAAAGAATAAATAAGACTTTTGTTTACCAAAAAGCGCCGTCCTTCAGTGCTTGCTGGCTGGCAGTGATTCCTGGATCTCTCTCTTTTTTTTTTTTTTTTTTTTGAAGGATTGTGACAGTTTTTGTTTCGCAGTAGTTATAATGTATCTTTCAGACATCCTTTATCTCTTTTGGATTATAACCATTGAAATATTAGACATGTAACTTACTTTTTTGTCAAGCCCTATAAGAATTAGAGACTGAGTAAAAAGAACTTGAATTTTGTTTGAGATCAGTTTCTTAGGCCTTGTTATTCATTCATTCGTTCGTTCATTTATTTTTCCCATTAGGTCTTCCCATTTCACTGACGTGTCATTACGTAGCTTCTCCCTGTGCTGTGACCTATTAAGTCGAGTTTGCCGTACAGCGGTAACTCACTGTAAGGACGCCCTAGAAAACCATCTTCATGTTATTGTGGGCACACTTATACCCCTTGTGGATTATCAGGAGGTTCAAGAACAGGTAATTTCCCAGTGCATCTACAAAGGGGTGTTTGAGGTGAAAGATACTCTTAGGAACTGAATGCTTTAAGTTTACCTTAATGAAAATGCTTTTTGATAAATGGAGAAGACATTCTTAGTGAAGTGACCTTTGAAATCGGTTACTTACCCCTTAGGCGTTTTGATCTAATAAATCTGATTGTTTTGTCTGTTACACTGAAATGGAGTCAGAAACAGAGCTAGCAATTCCCACCATGACAGTGAGCTCGCCTATGAGACACTCCATTAACACTGAATTTTTAATGCCTGCTTGTGTAGCACTGTGAGTGTGTTAGAGCGTTTGAAGCCATGACCACTAAGAGCTGGGCACTACATGTGCCGTTAGAACATGTCTTCTGAGCTAGGGGAGAGAGGTTTGTTTGTTTATCAGTTACAATGGGATTTGGCTCTCGAATATAATTAAGACTTCTTTCTCTTCCTTTGATAATTATTTAGGTATTGGACCTGTTGAAGTACTTGGTGATAGATAACAAAGACAATAAAAACCTCTTTGTCACAATTAAGCTTTTGGATCCGTTTCCTGACCGTGTTGTCTTTAAGGATTTGCGTCTTACTCAACAGAAGATAAAATATAGTGGAGGACCCTTTACACTCTTAGAGGTAATATTTATTTATATTTTGTATTACAGAACATAGGCAAGAGTATTATTTTAAAACGTTAATGCTTCAATAATAAGGACAGAATACTTTCTGTTGTAGTAAAAGCTCTAATACATGAGGTTTACCTTCTTAAATATAATCCAAATCTTTTTAAAATATACATATTTTAAATTTATGCATCTGTGTGTATATAACTTAGATGTGCGTGTGCCCAAGGAAACCGAAAGGTTTCAGAGTCCACTGCCCTTGAAGTTGTGTATGGCTCTGAGCCTCCTGACAAGTTCTGGGGACTGTGAGTCCCCTGCAGGAGCGGCCAGCTCTTTTAATCACTGGGCTATCTCTTCAGCCTCTCAAAACATCTTCTTGCATTGCATTTAAAGTATAGCTATCAAAGCTTCCTGACTAAGATAAATTTGGATATTCAGAGAATATGATACAACATAGTATTAATTTTAATATGCAGAGGGCCCTGGGGTTCATTAATATCTCAAAATTGCAATCTGTTTCCTTGAGGGTCAGTAATGTTTTTCTAGAGATGATATTAAGAATTTTGATCTTTATAAATTTTAGTTATGTCTGTATCATTTTTCTAAATGTTATAATTTTAAAATCATTCAATTAAGACTATGTCAGTATGAGAACATTTAATATAATTAAGGCGTACAAGTTATATACTACCAAATAAATGAAACTTGTAACATTTCCTTCCAATTCAGCTTGCCATTGCAGTCTTGGAGACTATTGACATCGATGTAGATAAGAGAATCTCATGGTTTTTAAACCCTTAAAACATTGCCAGAATTCAAGTATAGGGAGGAGGAGCTTTAGTTCTGCCATGTCTGTTTTATGGGTCAGCGTCTACAGAGAGAACTTACTGTTTTTTCTTTTATTGTTTCATTCTTCACACTTAGCCAGTATATACTCAGCTAATATTACGTTAATTTGGTCTTTTAGGAAATAAACCATTTTCTCTCAGTAAGTGCTTATAATCCACTTCCACTAACCAGACTGGAAGGACTGAAGGATCTTCGGAGACAACTGGAACAGCATAAAGATCAGATGCTAGATCTTGTGAGAGCATCTCAGGGTACCAGTTGTTTGTTTTAATACTGATTTTATGTGTATGGGTGTTTTGCTGGCATGTGTGTTATGTGCGCCATGCGAATGCAGTGCACGTAAAGGGTGTTCAGGGCATGGAAGAAGGTGTTAACATGGCTGAAGCTCAAGTTACATGGCTGTGAGCTGCCGTGTGGGTGCTGGGAACTGAACCAGGATCCTCTGCAAGAGCAGCCATTGCTCTTGACAGATGAGCCGTCTCTGCAACCCCCTTGGAGGAGTGATTCTAACATTATGAAGCTTCCTGTTTCTTTCTCAGATACTTTTGTGAATTTTTCTTGCTTACCACCATCCTCATTTGTATTCCTGTCTTTACAGAGAGGCCACTGGGTGGTGCGGGTCTAAATTCTGAATACTGTGTGGGAACAGTCATTTAAACAAGGCCTCTTCTAGCTGTTGTGTTGAATGTCTCATGTTTCTAGCTATTTGTGACTTTGCTAAGGTATTAGCTTTTTCTGTTCAGCTTGTTCAAGACATTTCTTTATCTGATTGGTTAATCTAGTCATTTCCCAGCGAAATTCTATCTATGTGTATTTTTAAAAATCTGTTCATGATTTAAAACCTTTTAGAATGTGCTGATTTGGGGAGTGGTGTAAAGTAAGTGTGTGTTGTCCCTGTGATGATTGAAGCACCTTTCCCTAAACTGTTTCCAGATGACCCACAAGATGGCGTTGTGGTGAAGCTGGTGGTCAGCTTGTTGCAGCTATCCAAGATGGCAGTGAACCAGACTGGTGAAGGAGAAGTTTTAGGTAAGTGGCGTAGGTGAGTGATCTTCAGTACGGTCAGAATAAGCGTTAGCTGCTCATTTGATTCACTGGAAAAACGAGGATGGCTTGCTAAGTTAATATTTCTGTTCAATTCGGGTAACCTTAGATAGCCAGGTGCCTTTTATATTCCTCAAGTAGGCATTTAAAATAAAGTTAGCAATAAAATTAATGCTGTATAAATGTTAACAATAAAATGCCTTATAAATGCGTATGGAAATCATAAATCTCTGCATAGTTGAGTTGTAAATTAATTAACTTCTGAAATGCTTTGTAAGTATGGCCGAGGCAGTATTTAATGTCTACTTTGTTTACGGCAAACAGGAGCAGAGAGGCTGGAGGATGTTTAAGCTCGGATTTTTTTAAAAATATCATTTAAGTCTCTCACTGCCGCCATTTAGGCATAATCTAATCTAAGGTGACTTGCTGACGTGCTGGATGTAGGCATTTAGATCTGGTGGTCTTAGAATGGCAGATCACATGACCAAAGTTAGCCAGAGGTGCTACTAAATGAAGTACCAGTGTCACACTAAAATACGACAGCAGTGCTACAAGAATGGGAAGGGGAAGAGCTGCTGGTGCGCTCCCCAGTGTCCACCTCCCGTGTCCGCCTCCGTTCTCAGTGGGCGCCTGCCGTGCTTGACCTTTAGACTGGTCTTTATTTACGTCTATCTTATGTATAGACATGAATATAGATCATATGTACCTAGTTTTAAGGATCCGCACACAATCAGAATAACTGTGCATTCACCTCCCAGATCTAGAAACTAAACCTTACCAGAATCCTCAAATCCACCCCAGCCCAGGATTAACATCTTTGTTGCTGGCTGTTGCTGGACATAAGCCTGAGCTGCTCCAGGGTCCCTCGGTAGCTTTCTTATGTAGCGTACAGTGATGCTGTTTTGAATGTGTAATACACATCATCACACTTAGTGGTAGAAGACCGGAGTCTTTCCTCTAACGGCAAGCAAAGAGAAGTTATCCCCTTTACTGCTTATGTTCAGTGCTGTATGCGAGTTCTAGCTCGAGGTACCAAGCCTGGAGCAGAGATGAGAAGTGTGCAGAGGGGAAAGGAAGCACAGCTGCCTGTGCTTATAGGCGGCATGCCGGCATATGCTTAAACTTTTCACTGAGTTGTGTGTTTAAAATGAGTGAGTGAGTGACATCTATATCTATATCTATATCTATATCTATCTATATATATAGATATATATATATCCTGAATTTTCCTTTTAAACATTTCAAGTCAATACTTCATACAGTGCCAAACATGTTAATACTTTTGCTTCTAATATTCTGTTACTATAATTGTTAACTGTCATCGCTGGTGAAAAGTATATTACTGCTCTAAAGTATTCTATAGTTTTCTCTAATCCCCATGTTAGAAAACACTGAAATCCTGAAGCATGATGAAACAGTGTTAATTCTTTTTATGACTGTACTAAAATGAGGTTCCTGTATGCAGAGGCTGTCGGCAGGTGTTTGGGAGAAATCGGTCCTCTGGATTTCTCTACTATAGCTGTACAGCATAGCAAAGATACGCCGTACACCAAAGCCTACGGGTTACCTGAAGACAGAGAACTTCAGTGGACCTTGATAATGCTGACTGCCCTGAACAACACCCTGGTGGAGGACAGGTGAGTGGTGAGGACGCCTTTCGTCAGATAGAGACACCAAATCTGGCTTCCGGGAAAATGATACTCATGCTTCACTTAACCCTTTCTTTTTCTTTTCTAAAGTTTTTTACATATTTTCATGTAAATGTTTTTCGTGCACACATGTGTGCGCACCACAGGCGTGCCTGGTGCTCCTGTAGCTCAGCAGGGCGTATTGGATATCCTAGAATTGGAGTTGGATGATTGTGAGACACCATGTAGAATGGAGCCCAGGTCCTCTGCAAGAACGATGAGTGCTCGTAACCACGGAGCCATGCTCTCATCTTTCAAGTCCCTACGTTAAAAAAGTCTTGTACATTTTAATGAAATTCATTTATAAATTTGTGTGATCAAATTCCCGATATTCCTAACATTTGACGGTGATGAAGTTTGTCCGTTTTAAATTCTAGTAAGACTAAAGGATAAATCAGTAAGCTGCCAGGTGGTTCCACACAGACAGTTAAAATACAGAAATGCGGACTGGTGGGCTGGCTTAGCAGGCAGCTCACAAGCTTGACAGCTTGAGTTTGATCCCCAAAACTAAGGGGGAAGGCGAGAGCCTGAAGTTGTCTTCCGACCCCCACAAGCTGTGTCCTGCGTCTTCAGCCTCTCCCTCGTAATAACAAGGTTAAATACAGAAATGTTAGGAATGTTATTATTTTAAGTGGTTTTTTTTAACCAAAGTGCTTTGCTCCTCCAAGCTAATCTTTATTTTGATTCTTCTAGAATAATCCGTGGAGTAAAAGCTTTGTAACCTCCGAAGGTTTAAACTAATAGAATTTCCTATTACTCATGTATTCTTTGTTCAAAGCAAAGTTTTCAGATCCACTCAGTATTTTAGTTTGTTGGTTGTGCATTTCCATCTTTTCATTGTTTACTGACTTATTTGTTGTTGCTATAATTATTATTGTTGTTTACAGCACTGGGGCCTAAACCAGGACCTTACACATCCTTACAATACTGAGTCATTTCCAGATCCCTCATTATTTATCCTTAATTGACTGGTTTATTTGTCCACCCACATCATTACATCATGGGAGGGAAAGTTCAAAGGTTTTCTCCGAGCCAGGCATCTCTTACAAGTACATCTGTAGTTTGACTTTAGTCTTCTGCCTCTCTTAACCCACCATGTTTCCATTACTGATTTAATGAACCTATATTTTTGTCATTGTTTTCGTTATGTTAAACTGGCTGGCATGGGTCTTTTCCCTAACATTCTGTTATACATATTTTCATACATATAATTAAGGGGAAGAAGTTTATGGTGAATATCTGTTTACTTACCATGTAAGTTCTTACACTAACATTTTACTGCTGTCCTTTTTTTTTTTTATCTTGTTCCCCTATCTTTCTACCATTTTTAATCCATTTCTTTCTCTTATTTTGAGGTAGAATCTCATATAATTCAGGCTGGCCTTGGACTTGCTTGTAACTTGGTGATCCTGAACTCCTGATCTTCCTTCTGCTGTCTGCCTCCTAAGGGCTGAGATCACAACATGTGTTACTGGCTTAATCTTTCTTGACTTTTTTTTTTATTATTATTAACGATTTATTCATTTAATGTATGTGAGTACACTACAGCTATCTTCAGACACACCAGAAGAGGGCATCAGGTCCCATTATAGATGGTTGTGAGCCACCATGTGATTGCTGGGAATTAACTCAGGACCTTTGGAAGAGCAGTCAGTGCTCTTAACCACTGAGCCATCTCTCCAGCCCCGTTATTGACTTTCTGAAGAGATTTTTCCACAGAAAACTTAATCATAAAATGGTTTGGAATCCAGTAATCTGACGTCATCGTCGTTGTTGTTGTTGTTGTCGTTGTCATCTAGTGATACACAGACCTGTTAGCGTGACATAAGCATGAGGATAATAGGCAACAGCAGCTCTTTTCTCTTCTACTGAGGAAAGGGGAAAGCGTTGGGGGTTTAAGGGATTTCAGCATGCAAAGGGGATGTTGACTAAGGAACTACTCAGAGCATACTTCTTTGAGGTCTGAGTGACAGTGAATTAACCTGAGAGGACAGGAGTAGAGCACAGGGGCGACTGAGAAAGTTCATTTTATATGAATTTATCTGATGTAGTGTGGGATCTTTGTATGCATAGATGTGTGCCGTGAACTTTTATGTACAGTGGTATTGTGATACATCATCGTGCATAACCTTACATGACAAACCGGTGCCTGTTCTGGTTTGCTTTCCACTGCTGTGTTAAGCATCATGGCCAGAAAAAGTCAACTGGTAGAGGAAAGGGCATATTTCACAGTCCGTTGGGAAGGAGTCGGGGTGGGAACTCAGGAAGGCAGGAACTAGAGCAGAGCCGATGGATGAATCCTTCCTCGCTCGTTCTGTGGGTCAGCCAGTCCGTTAGGATCGCCTACCTAGCGGTAGCACTCGGCACGGTGGGCTGGGCCCTCCTGCACCTATCATGTCCTTCAGACTTCTCTGCAGGCCAGTCTGATGAAGGCATCTTCTCAGGTAACTCTGGCTTGCTTCAAGTTGACAAAAACATTAACCAACACAGTGACCAAGGGGCAGGATTGGAAACAGTAGCTGGTTATGCTAATTACTGCTGTGGTACAGAGGAGAAAGAATCAGTAGACGAATAGTGGACATGAGGGATGTGGGTAGAAGTAGGGCCCATTCTTAGTATAGACACTAGGATTTGTTAAGGACTTAGATGTGGGAAAAATGAATCCAGGGTTAGAATTCATCTGAGAGACAAGCATAACTGAACAGAATTAAACCATCGTTTAATACTGTCCTTTCTCCAGTCTCAGGCCAGTAACATTTTCTTTGTCTATATTTTCAGGTCTCTTGTAGCCCTCCATTTGCTGTTTTAGTAAAAAAGAGTTGTACTCTTTATTTAGAGGTTTGAGATGTGAATGGTTTTCAACTATCTGATTTGTGCAAACGAGTATGTACCTTCAAAAGGCATCTTTGTGATAATTTAAACATTGGGAGTAAAATATTGTACCTCACCTCAAAAATGATGTGTGTCATTGAAGAAAATGTCGGTGTGTTTCCTCAGGTGAATTAGGACTTGCCTAATCATATTTATTATTGTAATTATTTTCAAGTAGTTCTTAAATTTATGGTCAGTATAACAGTCATTATTATACAGAATGAAGAGAATTGTTATTGATTAGTAACTCATGTTTACTCAGACTATTTTAAAAATCCTTTGACTTTTCTTCAGTGTTACATAATATTACAGATAAGTTTCTAAAATTTTCAATTAATTAGGTTTAAAACTTTCCAGTCAAATTTGCATAGCATTCCAGATTAATAAATTTATTATGTATGTTTTCCAGTGTCAAAATTCGATCAGCTGCTGCTACCTGTTTGAAAAACATTTTGGCTACCAAGACCGGACATATTTTCTGGGAGAATCATAAGACATCAGCAGATCCAATGCTGACCTATCTGCAGCCTTTCAGAGCATCGAGGAAAAAGGTCTCTTAAATAACTAACACACTGCTTGCTGGACAAATTCAGACTGTACAGACTGAATTCAAGGGCTTTGTTAATTACCCTAGGCAGAATAGAAAAGTTGAAGTGGATAAGGTAAAGAGGAGCTGATTTGGGGCCAAGGGAAACTCTTTCTCAGTATCCCTGTGGTATTAGGCATCATTGATCCAGGATTACTTCAGGGGTTGTGATCAGCCAACAAGCGTTTACTGCTTAGCACACCTTTGGAAAAATAAAGACATGTAAGCTTCTTTCATGCATGTTTAATCATCATGACAAGTCCATTGAAAGCTGCCTGCAGTGTCATTAAGAGCTTTTGTATCTCTTGTCTCTAAGCATTCCTCTCTTCAGAAACTGACAGAGCAACATGCAGTTGTTTTTACCTGTTTGAGTTCAATGGAAATGCCCATCACTGAAGTAATCATTTTAATGTGTCACAGTTTTGGTTCCCGGTAAAATTAGTAGTAATACAAACTGTTAATGAAGTTATTAATATAGCCTAATATAAAGTATTAGGATTTTTTGGTTGGTTGGTTTGGTTTTTTGTTTCTTTGGGGTTTTTCAATTTTAGGGTTTTTTTTTAGGTTTGATTTGGTTTGGTGTGGTTTTTGTTGTTTTGGTTTTTTGTTTTGTTTTGTTTTGTTTTGTTCGTTTGGAGACAGGGTTTCTCTATGTATGTAGCCCTGGCTGTCCTGGAACTCATTTTGTAGACCAGGCTGGCCTTAAACTCAGAGATCCACCTGCCTTTGCCTCCTGAGTGCTGGTATTAAAGGTGTGTGCACCACCTCCCAGCTAAATACTGTATTTTTAACATGTAAATATTATATTTTATTTTGAAATGAATTTTGTGGTAGATTTAAATCAGTTTTACATATGAACCGGATGAGGCAAAGATTGTGACTTGTATAATATGCGGACAGTGAGTAACAGAGCAAGCAGAAATACCTTTACAGTTTGACTCCCTCGCTTAAATCCCCCGTCTCACATGTGTGCTCCCCTCTTCCCTCGTTTATTTTTATAGCAGGAAGTGGATCTTAGGGCCTTGTGCTTGACCCTTGACTTATACCCCTAGCTCTGTTTTACTTTTTATTTTGAGACAGGATTTTATTAAGATACCAAGCAGGCTTTGAAGTTAAAATCCTCTTGCCTCAACTCTTGAATAGGTGGGATTACAGCCCTGAACGACCATTCCTAGTCTAATCTGTTTCACTTTTAAAAGGCAAATGTTCTATCCAGATTTAAATTTTTATTAAACATTTATTTTTTCACGTGTGTGTGTGTGTGTGTGTGTGTGTGTGTGTTGTGTGTGTGTGTGTGTGCAAGTGCATGCCGTGGCACTCACACACAGGTAAAAGAACAACTTGCCAGAGTCAGTTCTCTCCTTAGACCACGTATGTTCTGGGATCAACTTTGGTCAGTGAGGGTTGAGGGCGTCAAGGACCTTTACTTCCTGACCTACTTTGTGTGCACAGGCCCTAGGTGTAGTTTAAGTGTACTTAGTTTTATTGGGAGCAAATAAGCAACTGTACTGGGTTATTTAATTGACATAGGAAATGACTTTCTGCTTCTAGTTTTTAGAATTACCCCAGTTTGTTAAAGAAGATGCTTTAGAAGGCCTGGATGATGTCAATCTGTGGGTTCCTCAAAGTGAAAGCCATGACATTTGGATAAAGACGCTGACGTGTGCCTTTTTGGACAGTGGAGGCATAAAAAGCGAAATTCTTCAGTTACTAAAGCCAATGTGTGAAGTAAGAGGATTAATCTGACGTAGAGCCTGTGGGGTTTTTTTTGTTTGTTTGTTTGTTTGCTTTTCCCATTAATTTAAATTCTGCGTCTCCGATTGTGATTTACATATTTGAAAAGAACTCTGAGTGATGAGTAGGTCATCGGCCTGCAGTGTAAACCACATCCAGCTGCTACAAGTCCCTTGGACTGGCTGTCTCTGCTTAGCCAGAACTATGAAGCAGGCTTTATGTTTCAGAAGACAGCGTACTAGTTAAATCCTACAGAGTGCTAGAATAATTAGTAATGACGCTTAACGTCATTGAGAGTATAAATTATTCTTATTGAAAGTCAGCGCCTATTCACTGTCTTTTGACATTCTTCAGTATGCTCTCTGAGTGAAGAGAAGGTAGGCAGCAGGAATCAGTTTTACATGGAAGGCCTGGTACAGCCTCCTAAGTGTGCAAGCCGATTCCAGTTGCTAATAGTGTTTGGGGTCTGAGGTGCGGCTCACTGGGAGAGCAGGCACCTCTAATGCGTTAGTCCCTGGGGTGTCAGTCTTGGGGTTTGGTTGCCTTTTTGCTGTTGCTTTGTTTGAGATAGGAGCTTATGTATCTTAAACACAGCGTAACCAGGGGTGACTCTGACCTGGTGCTCCTGCCACCCTCTCTCAGGGTCTCAAATACTTTGCTTGGTATTATGGCTTGTTTTTGTTCTTTTTCTTTCTTCTTTTTTTTTAAGATTTATTTTTTATTTATTATTTAATTATTTTTAAGATTCATTTATTTATATAAGTACACTGTAACTGTCCTCAGACACACCAGAAGAGGGCATCAGATCCCATTATAGATGGTTGTGAGCCACCATGTGGTTGTGGGATTTGAACTCAGGACCTCTGGAAGAGCAGTCAGTGTTCTTAACCACTGAACCATCTCTTCAGCCCTTCTTTATTTTAATCACACTTTTGGTTGCTGTTTAGGTTATTTGGAGTTCATGGACGTTCCATGTAATTTTCAATTTTTAATACATAGGGGATTTAACCTTTTCAGTAAATGATGTTACTCTAATTCAAACAATTGAGTGGATGTATGCCATGTTCTAGGTGAAAACCGACTTTTGTCAGATGGTGCTGCCATACTTGATCCATGATGTTTTACTCCAAGATACACATGAGTCGTGGAGAACTCTGCTATCTACACACATCCGAGGATTTTTCACTAACTGTTTTAAACATTCCTCCCAAGCAAGCCGCTCAGCGACTCCCGCGAATTCGGATTCAGGTATTCTGTTCGTTAGTGTTCATACTGTCCCCATCTCAGCTCTAGAGAAAGATGGTTCAGCAAGGTACAGGGCAGCTTTCTGTACACTCCGCACACCAGGCACTGTGCTTGCAGTGTGGACGTGAACAACACAAAGCTCCTGTTTTTTTTTTTTTTTTTTTTTTTTTTTTTGGAGCTGGGGACCGAACCCAGGGCCTTGCACTTGCTAGGCAAGCGCTCTGCCACTGAGCTAAATCCCCAACCCCAGCGCTCCTGTTTTAACAACAGAAAAAACATGTAAACAGACTCGTCCTCGTGTGTCGTTGTACCATGGCAGAGTTGGGATGGAGTTTTTATATTTTTAGACATCTGGCCAGCTACTCTTTAACAACGTTTTATCACCAAATCGTGCATATTTTTGTAGGCAGTAAAAGTTCTACAATTTTTTTTAATTATCCATAATCCTGCCCATAACTAAAGATATCTACATTTAGATTCATATATATATATATATATATATATATATATATAGTAATTTGTATATTTATACATGTTTTACATTTAGAATATATCCATTCAATTTTTTAATGACTTTAAAGAAACATTTAGGTCGTGTTTTTCTTTTCAATTTTACTTCCATGGTAAGAAGTGAGTTTACTTGGGCCTTACAGAGTATGAATCACAGGTGCATTTCCGATGTTCTTAATTAGCAGAAGTAATTACATTAAGGGGTTAGGAGGATGGCTCAGCAGGTAAAATGCCAAGAGTTTGGATCCCCAGGACCCCTGTAAAAGACAGGTGACTGTGATAGCCCAACTCTTATTTCAGTTCACCAGAGGTGGATACGAGGGACCCCTAGTGCCAGCTTGCCAGCTAAGCTAGCCAACACAGGGGAGCTCTGGGTTGAAGTCTGTGTCTCAACAGAGAGAACAATCAGGAAGGATACTCAGTATCAGCCTCTGGCCTCCACATCTACACCGTCACACATGGTGGGGGAGGGTTACCCTAGAGTTTAAATGCACATATAAACACAATTGAGGATTCATTGTAGATCACTTCTTCAAACTGAAATTTTAAGAGGATAAGAAAACAGTTCTATACTGTTAATTTACCATATTTAATATACATAAGCATAAACCTAGGCACAGATTTATTTACATGTTGCATATCAAGAAATAGCATTTTAATTAAAACCACCTTAGTGTGTTTATGGTCATTTCAGCATAATTGTGATTATTCAATTTTCCCAGTTTTCTGCTTTTAGTAACTGTGTCCATTTGAAATGTCTGTGGTATCCTGAGACTTCCTTGTTGCTGTTTTTATGTATCCCAGTTGATAATGTTGTTTCATTGAAGTTGAGAGCAGTTGGTTGACTACTACTGGGTTATAGTTATAGGACAGGATCTCATGTTCTGCTG
Organism: Rattus rattus; assembly: GCF_011064425.1. NCBI lineage: Eukaryota > Metazoa > Chordata > Mammalia > Rodentia > Muridae > Rattus > Rattus rattus. The sequence continues at coordinate 47,462,134 of NC_046161.1, read as the reverse complement.
AAGAGTGGGGCAACTGCTGACTGATTACGTATTGCATGTGAAAACAGACAGACAAACCTTGGAGGTATTGGGAAGTACATAGCCTGAGTTCAGTTCTCAGCCCCATGTGGGCTGGCTCACCCGTAGCTCCAGCTCCCTGGGGACCTCACACTCCTTTCCTCCATGGGCACCTACATTCACCCACACACACATTTTCAAAAACCTTCCCTAAAAAAACCTTAACGTAAACAAATAAAATTTTGAGGAGATAAATATATTTAACCAGATGAAAACATTATAAAATACATTCCTGTATTGGAAAATCAAATGGCATCCCATTAATATGTATGATTTTAGTTAAAAGTTTTAAAAGGACAAATCTATCTGAAAAAAAAAAAAAACCATGCAAATACAACATGCAAAAGCAAACAAAGTTGTCCCTCCTGTAGCCCTCCTAGGTTAGAAGTTGTTCATCAAAACAATCTGGACCATGCTTACGTAACGTTGGGGTATTACTGAATTAAGAATCCTAAAGCATGGGTTAATGTGATAATGGTTTATGGGTGGGGTGCCTGTCACCAAAAAGAGTTCAGTCTGCCTCTCTCAGCCACACTGCTAGCTTTGCCTGCTTCTCCATCCTCTCTCTCCCTTCCCCTGACTGACTGGTGTTTTGATATTTTGGCTTCAGGTGTAACTTTCTCTTTCAGGCTTTTCTTAGTCCTGGCGAGGTGACTCTCACATGTCTTCCACAGAATAAAACCTTTTCCCTCACAGCCCTGTGCAACCATGTTAAGAGCCTCCAGGCTAGTCAACAAGTTCTGCGTGCAGGAACAGTCTTGATTTGTTCCCGGTTGTAAATGTGCTGAGCACCTAGCAGCACGGCATTACAAGCATCTCAAGCAGTAGATACACCTGCTTCAGAAACAAAGCTGAATTTGTAGCAACTTCTTTATAGTATATTTTTACATTTGTGTTTACAATATACATATTGCTTCCTTTAAAATAAAAGGAATGCCACTAAGTTAATTTGATTTCTATTTACTAAGAATTGTTTTTGTGTTGGGCAAACCACCCATTGTAATCTTACAGTGTAGAAGGACACATAGACAAGAAAATACTTTTTCAGCAGTACGAGACTAAGAAGAGATATTTCTGTTTCCGTCAGAGTCAGAGAACTTTCTCCGATGCTGTTTGGATAAAAAATCACAAAGAACCATGCTCGCTGTTGTCGACTACCTGAGAAGGCAAAAGAGGTAACATCAACAGTTGTTTCTCGGGTTTGGGAACTTCCTTCTGGCTGCTTTTTAAATCTGATTATTGTATATGCAACTGCTTCAGACTGCTAAAATTGATTGGCATGGTGCTTCTGTGTGTTATTAATTTAATAATCCATATGCAGGCCCTTGGGTTAAGCATGGGAACTGTCAGTTTTGTCCCAGCTGTCCCAGCAGCACACTGCGGCAGCCAAGTCATGCAGGCTCTAGTTTACCACAGCAGGGAAGATGCGGGAACTGAGTGCACGGTTTTCCCAGGCAGTTCTTAGTCCTGCGGCTGCTCATAGACTAGTTGAGTAGCTAGAGTTGGGTGTCTCTGTTATCCTCTCTTTATGAGAATAAAGCCTTTCCTCCTCTGTGCCATACTTACCATGAAAATTGGTAGTAAGCTTGTGATACGACAAAGTTGATTTAGGTAAGTTACTGTACAGTATAGTATCTTTGTTTCTATAGGAATGTTTTGGAGACCAGGTCATTGTAGCCTAAGGTACCCTTCAGTTCACCATGTAGTTCAGCATGGCCTTGAATTACTGATGTTCCTCCACACGAGTGCGGGGGTTATAGGTGTGAACCATTGCCCCGGGCCTTCAAGGGATTACTAACAAGTGCAGAAATAGCTCAAGATGGGTCATGCAGCTGACAGGTGCTGCCATGAGTTATCAGAACTCTGGAGAAACAGCTCAGAATGGTCTGGTCCAGCTTATGATTCTTCAACTTTAGAGCAATCTGTGGCAGCATTCAGAGAAAGAAAGCTGGACTTCAAATTCTGGTCATGTTCGGGGCTGGTGACAATATAGCATGGTCTTTTTCTTTTCCTTTTTTCTCGTTCTCGCTTTGTAGCCCTGGCTGTCCTTAAACTCACAGAGATCCACATGCATCTGCCTCCTGAGTGCTGGGATTAAAGGTGCCCCACTATGTTCAGCAGTCCTTTGTTGAGATGCTAGATTGTGGCTCTCTATCAGCCATCTGATGAAGAGAATAGACCATCATTGGTGCCCCCCATAGTGTACTGTGTCGCTATGATTTTCTGTAGGCTAGGTGTGATAAATTTTTTTTATAATTTTTTTTAACTTAAAGTATTTTCAACCTGTGAAGGATGTATTGGCCATAATCCTGCCCCAAGGGTAGGAGCATGCATGATTTGGACACGCACCTAGTAATTAATGCCTCATGGTATGTGTGATGGTAATGACAGTTGTTGGTAAAGAATGGGGTGGTGAATTAGAAGAATAATAGATTATTTGACCCTTAATGCATTTCTCTTGTAAACAATGCATGCCTTTCTTAACATTCTATTTCACTAACAGATTTTTCTTGCATTTATTGTCTGTGATTTGAAAGTTTATGGTTTATCTTGTCTTATTATAGATCCCCTTCTAAGAAAACATTTAGCCGTAGCTGTGAGTGCCTTTTCTGGTATTGGGAGGTAGTTTCGTCTTGGACCCATTTATTTCAGACTTGATGAGGTAGAATGATGTTGATGGTGGCAAGACAGAGAAGATAAATACTCTTTTTTAGAGAACATTTTTTAGTGCCGGGAAGATGGCTGCATGGGTAAAGAGCTTGCTATGTACCTAACGTGCCACACAAGCCTGATGGCTGATTTTAAATCCCCAGAACCTGCATAAAAGCTGGACTTGGTAGCATATGCATCTAATCGCAGTGTCCATAAAAGGTTACAGGAAGCGGAGACTGGAGATTCCCCAGAAGCTTGTGGGCCAACAAACCTGGTCTGTACAGCTGGTAACAAGAGAGACGCTGTCGTCTGACCTCCGCATGTGCACCATAGCACGTGATGAGCGTGAACACACATACACATTTAAAAATTCACATTTTTTGTTTGTAGTTGTCACATAGTAATTGTACAAGATAAAAATTCCTGAGCTGGGCATAATGGTGCACATCTATAATCATAGTATTTAGAAGACTGAGGAGAAGGATTGTGAATTTGAGACTCATGTGGGGGCAAGGGAGTTAAAAGTGAGTTAAAAGGCAGACCAGGATTACAAAACAAAGACATTGTCTCCTGAGGAAGCAGAGATTCCTTTCATTATTGTTATGAATCTTGAAAGTCTGGTATAGTGATGTACACCTTTAATTTCAGAAGGCAGAGGCAGGCAGATCTCTGAGTTCAAGGCTAGCCTGGACTACAGAATGACTTCCAGGACAGCCATGGTTAAAAAAAAAAGACTCTATCTTTAAAAGGGTAGGGAGTCTTTAAAAAATTACCCAAGAAGATGTGACTAGAGCAGGACTAAGTTCAGGTTTAATGCTTTGTTAAAAGCTGCGTGATCTGAGCTGTGTGAGCATGTTACCTAATGCCAGGGAGCATCTGTCTTCTCATTCTTAAGGATCAGGAAAAGGGACATGAGTATGTTGATGCATACCTTAGTCCCAGGGAGAGGCAGGAAGATCTCTATGAATTCCAAGACAGCTTGATGTACATAGAGTTCCAGACAGTTAAGACTTCATAACCTGAAATAAATACTGAGTCCCTGCTTCAAATAAGTAGACTTTAAGAATAGGGGTGTGTGGCAGTCAAAATTGACAGTGTATTAATATATCTGCAATCAATAAACATGCAGCTCTTTCTGTGGGAAAGTTTTACTTCTCTGAGCTTGAATTTCCAATTAGGGAAGTGTTCCACTAAAGCTAACCATGTAGGAGATGTGGTATGTGCGGTTCTGTTATTTATAGATGGGAATGAACGGACTGAACTGTGCTGCAGATGATGCAGCTAGTAGTGGGTGATAAGCTAACTTTGTACTTAGCCATGGACTGCTCCAGAGACATTTAATCACTGTGTCGTCTTACATCTGTCTATATAGCTAGTTTTGAAAAGGATAATATCTAAAATATCCAGTTCTGATATGTCATTACCACAGTGAGTATTTTTTTAATTAAGTCGGTCCATGTTGGTAGTAGGAGTGAAAAATTGCAAGAGAAAAGTCATGTGTCTTTTTGTGGTGACACAGTACTTGATAGAAGCAGCTGAAGGGCAGAGGGCTTATTTGGCTTTTAGTCTGAGGTGTGCATCTTACCGTGTTGGAGAAGTCATGGTGGCAGCAACAGGAGGCAGCTGGCAGCTTTCGTCCATTCTTAGGAAGCAGGGAGCCCTGGATGCTGGTGCTGAGCTCACTTTATCCTTTCCGTTCAGCCCAGGATCTGAGCTCATGAAATGCTGCCACCCACATTCAGGGTAGGTCTTCTCACATCAGCTGACTTTGTCTAGAAATCTGTGTCAACATGTACGCAGAAGCTTGTGTCCATGGTCTTTCTAAGTTCCATCAAGTTGATGATCACATGGTATTTTTTTTTTTGTTGTTGGTTTTGTTTTTTGGTTTTTTCCTTCCTGTCTGAGAAGAAACAATGTTTTTATTTTAAAAGTGACCTTGAAGCTGTCCTTTGCAGCCAGCGATGTAAAGGGTGGGTGCAGAGCCCGGATTGGTATGGCATGATGATTAGTGGCTTTCTTTAGATTCTCTGAGAGGTTATGATCCAAGACCACGGAGAGCTGGACCTCAGCCATGCTATCTCAGCATGGCTCATAACCATACACTGGAGAACTGTATTGCAATTACGCCCTGTGCTTCTTTCACTGTTTACGTTAGCAATGACATGGCGTCCTGTTTAATTCCTCCTCAGGCCTTCCTCGGGAACAGCTTTCGAGGATGCCTTCTGGCTAGATTTGAATTATCTTGAGGTTGCAAAGGTGGCTCAGTCCTGTGCAGCTCACTTCACAGCACTGCTCTATGCAGAGATCTATTCAGATAAGAAAAGCATGGATGAGCAAGAGAAAAGGTAAGCGGGTTTTGACATTGGGTTTATTTTATTTGTTCATTTTTTCATGTTTTTTCTAGACAGTGTTTCTCTGTATAACTACCCTAGCTGTCCTAGCTGTAGACCATTCTTGCCTCAGACTCAGAGATCCACCTGCCTCTACCTCTCAGTGGTGCTGAGATTAAAGGCGTGTGCTACCACTACCCAGTGACATAGTGGTTTTTAAATTGGTGTTGATTTTGTTTCAGTAAAAATGTATAGAAGAAATTTTGTCCCATCTCTCCATTTAAAAGACATTTTAGGCAGAGATATTCTGTATCAAAGCAAAATAATTTTTAAAAGATTTATTTATTTATTTATTTATTATATATAAGTACACTGTAGCTATTGTCAGACACACCAGAAGAGGGCATCAGACCCCATTACAGACGGCTGTGAGCCACCATGTGTTGCTGGGAATTGAACTCAGGACCTCTGGAAGAGCAGTCAGTGCTCTTAACCATTGAGCCATCTCTCCAGCCCACAAAATAATTTTTTAAAGAAGTATTTCTCTAAAAAAAAAAAAAACAGAAATTATAGTTATATACTATATTCCGTTTTATATTATAAAGACCAGACATATAGGTAGCTTCTAAATAGATACAATACTTGGTTGTTTGACTAAATAAGTTTCATGTATTTCTAGCTACTTCAATTTGATTTCTCCAGAGTGAGTTAGAACTCTTATAAGAAGCTATAAATATGATCATAGATCATGATGAAAAATAACCAAGAAAATAGGGTATTAAATTGCGTTACATGTTTTATTATATGAACCTCCTTTCAGATCCCTGTCTGAAATAGCCTAGTGCTTGTGTTTATATATAGCCTCACTTTCTTACCAGTAATTCAGCCTTTCTAAGAAATTGAAATCACAAATGTGCGTTATGCCACTACATACATTATTTTTACTACTAATAATTGTAGATGTCATTAGGCTGGGAATGTAATATATTTGTTTAGACTGGAAAAGCAGGGCCAGAATTCTCATGTCCTGCTTCCACTCCACCACAGAGCACAGCCGCTCAGGGAGACAGGAGGAGGGAGTTGACTGCACTTACCCCACTGCTGTTGCTGGGTGGGTGTTGGGCCATAGGGAAACCCTGGGACACCACCCACAGGTGGGAAAGCATGGTCTGACCTATGGGACAGTGGAGCTGGTTCAGGGATCCCCTACAATGACAAGACTGGGGCTGTCTGGTTCTGAGGACCTGGATGAGTCCTTGTCTTCTCAGGGGTTGGCTTGGCTTGATGGCAGTTGTGGCTGGGAGTGCAGAGAGGCCTTCTATGGGAGATTAGACAGCGGCTCTGTAGGCAAAGGCCTTCTCCATGGCTCCCCATGTGGATCCTGATGAAAAGAGGCAGTCCATGGTTTTAAGGCATTTATCGTCATGGTGGAAAGTGAATGAGTAAAACCGTACCCCACTTCTTAGGGTGGGCCTGAGACTAAATACCTTTTACAGGGAGGAGTGTCTAGGAAAGAAAGCTTATTGGCTAAGACCTCCAGGCCCTCAGGTACCTCATTAAGATCTGTTTTGAGCCTACACATCCTCTACCTGTGGAAGGGCTTGGGGCATTGCCCTTACTATGTGACTGATGGACATACATCTATGGGGAGCTGCGGCTAGTGACAGGGCCTGGTATCCAGGAACAGACAGAGCTCCTACCGTCCCTTCAGGGTCTCCAGACCTTCTAGCCTTAGCTCAACTAGGGACCACGTTACCTTTCACGGTCCCACAATGTTCTGCGAGTAGTTAACATAGATTTAGACCATTTTCTTCACTCCTGGTTTTATCTCTGCTTTTTTGTTGAAAATAAGTACAAATGTACATTATGTGGACACTATAGAACATGTAACCAATGTATTCATGGTCACTATAAACCGGTGAAGACAGGTGTGTGGCACTGAGTGCAATTTGAGTTTTAGTATTGTGGATCCATAGAATGCTATTTTTATTAATTAGGAGCAAATATTAAGTCCTCTGTGAGTATAAATAAAAGCATTTTTGAATGGAGCAACTTGTGCAGAACTGCTTGCCCTCAAGCAGGTATGTCCGTGTTTGCTTCGCTGGTCTCTGGGGTTCTTTCCCCCGCCCCAGAGATCTGATGAAAAGGAGGACAGATGGATGAGGTGTACAGAGATTGAGGAGTGCAGAAATCCACAGTGGCTCTGTTAGAGGCACCGACCCGGAGGCCCAAGGTAGTACGCACGCTGCATTTGTAAATAGAACAGGTGAGCAGTTTACCTGTGCTGTCAAGGAGACAAGCTGCTAGTATTTTCTATCCAGGTTGTTTACTAGAATTCTTCATAGAAGGTATTTGAGATACAGTGTTTTGTTAGCATGCTCCTGAGACACTGCAATCTCAGTGTTAATGTCCATAGTCTGTTTAATACCCTGTCAGCTCAAGGCTTATTAACAAGACTTAGGGAGCAGATTTTTACAGCCTCAGTTTTCTTAATATTCCAAGTTCCTATAGTGATGCCTGACAGAAATACATGCAACTGTGTTACACATGTGCTGTCTTGATGAATTGGAGCTAGATGGATGTTTTACATGGATGTTAGAGCTGTACCTGAAGGTTACAAGGCAAAAGTAGAGTACGGTCAGCAGCGTTCTCTTACTCAGCGCTCTGCTCTGTACCAGCCTCCCGAGACCCTCCCTGAGGTAAAGGTGACCTTCAGTGTCTTTATCATTCCTCCAGTCTAGGTGAGATTTGGGAAACACAGTGTAGTATTCCCTATTTTTGAGTTTTATAAGACATTTTATATGCCACCTTTCCCACCCAGGTTTTTAATATCTGTGCTGCCCATTGTCATTCCTCACTGCCCGTGGTATACTAGAAAGATAGCACAGTTTGTTACCTGTTCTGTCAGTGACATATATCTGATTGGTAGAACTACTGGTCTGCAGATTTTCAACTTAGTAACAGTGCTGAATTGTATTAGTGAGTACACGTTATCAAACTGCAGTTGGTAAGAAAATTAGTTTGTATAGTTACCAAAGGGTAGTTGATTAAAAAAAAAGGGGGGATCAGGAAGATAAACTACATTGGGAGAAGGAAACAAAAGAATTACTCAGTTTTGTGGGGAAATATTATAGAAAACACAAAACATGTTTTAGAAAGATACTAGAGGTATTTATATATTGGATTATTATAGGCACAGTAGCAGTGATGATACCAAAATTAAGTCACTTAATAAACTATTACACCCAAATATATAAACGCTTAAAGGCGAGGTCTAAGAGTGGATAAATCTGAATTCTAGTCACATTATTACCTTTAGATTTCACTTGATCCCACTTAATTTCATCAGATTTCTTTCTTTTTTTTCTGTTTATTGGGGATTAAATTAAATCTTGTGGTTTTACTATATATATATATCTGCAATTATCAAGTTAAACTTTAGGTAAGATCACTGATAGAATATTTAGGATCTGAATTGCAAAATTTCTGTTTTTAAACAGGCCTGTCTCCATGTAAATAAGCCTGTTTTGGCATATAATTCTGCTGTTTATACGATATCGTTATTATGAATAATTTTCCCATGTAGAATTAACAGTCTCAACATTTTCTTTTCCTTGCCCAGATCTAAATGAGATTCTGTGCTAAAGTATAAATGGCTCGCTGTTCTTTCTGCAGCCATAATCAGTTTCTTTATGTTGACGTATAGAATAAATGTATTTATAACCTCTTAGATAGTATATTCTCATTAAATAATGTTTTTATGATAACCAGAAGTCCAACATTTGAAGAAGGAAGTCAAGGTACAACTATTTCTAGTTTGAGTGAAAAAAGTAAAGAAGAAACTGGAATAAGCTTACAGGTAAATATTAGAAACTCTGATAATTTATATATTCGATTATTTTCTCATAGGGATAGAGTTGATTTTAAAACTGAAACTACTTACTGGACCTAGCACGATATTTATAAATTTGTGCTCTCAGTAGAGAAGTGATTTCCAATCTCGACTCTGCTGCCTGTTCTATAGCACTGCATACATAGTGGCCCTTTCTGACTTTCAATAAAGGCTTTTATCACTGACCATGACACCATGACCAATGCAGCTATAACAGGAAGTGTTTGATTTGTGGCTGATGGTTTTAAAGAGTTTCATCCATGATGGCAGAGCAAAGGCATGGCAACAGGAACAGCTGAGAGCACAGCTCTGGTTGAGAGACAGACAGACAGATGGACAGACAGACACCCACCCATCCAAAGCACTCTTCCTCTATGAGACTGCATCTCCTAATCCTTCTCAGATTTTTCCAACTAGGGACCAAGTATTCAAACATGAGCCTATGGGGAACATTCTTATTCAAACAACCACAGAATTAGGAATCCCACCACATCCCACATCCCATAATTGTCTTAATCTCCCTGTCTCTGCTTTGATCATAACCATCTCTCTTATTAAAAAATAAAAAACATTTTCCCTTTATCTCAGGTTATTTGTTCTTGCTCAGAAACTTTATTATGCTGTGCTCTTTCTGACCTATATCATAAACATTTCAGACTTTTACTGTTTAAACCGTTTCTGTTCTTGGATCTGGAAGGAGCCTCTCTCTTCTGTGTTCTCTTGAGGTGTCATTGTCTCCTTTCCTTCCACATCCAGACTTTCCGATGATGTCTGTATTTGCTCTCTCCATTTCTTTCCTTTATTCCATTAAAATGGTGCTTGCCTAGCCTTTACCATGAACTATACATTGCTAAGTCTACTAGTAATCTTTCATTTCTTTCTCCTTAACCTTTAACTTCACGTCTAGTTATGTCTTGTGTGTGTGCAGGCCATAGGTCTGCATCAGATGTCTTTAAACACTGTCTTAACTTTTTGAAACAAGGTATCTTATTAAACCTAGAACTCACTGGTTTTTGCTAGGCTGGCTGATGAGGGAGCTCTAGGGATCTACCTGTCTGCCTCTCCAGAGCCAGAACCACACGTGCTGGCAGCTGCCTTGAGCTTCCTGTGTGTGTTCTGGGATCTGCACTTAGTCTTTATACTTTTGTGGCAAGCACTTTGTGGCTGAGTCTCCTGGGCTCCCAGCCCTGTCTGTGACCCTCTATATTAAGGTTTCTCTTTTCCTTTGCAACTATATAGTCTCACCTTTTTGTACTGATTTTCATGAGTGTTTTCTTATGCCAAGGACCGTTAGATCCTTAGTGTTTTCATTCTTAAGGTTTTATTTCATATCTATGAATAGAAATATTTGAATAAGAATTACATATAGATCTATACCAATATTGATGGATTTGTACTTAGGAAATATTTTCCGAAGCAAAAATATCAAGGCAATTACATCGCTTGCTCAGTTTTCTATGAAGTGTAGCTTCTGGGTTTTTCTTTTTTTCTTTTTTGTTTTCTGTTTTTTGTTTTGTTTTGTTTTGTTTTGTTTCATTGAAGTTAACACTAGGCTTTCCTATGTAAATTTCACAAAAAGTATTTTAAGTAATTAAATTGCTGCTTTATATGCAGCACATTTTAAAAACTAATAGGCATTTCGAAGAAAATTTACAGCCTTCATTTGTTCCAGTTTCAGTAGTTAGGCTTTGCAGAACTTCATTTTTCCATTTACAGTTTCATTTGTGCACAAGATTGCTTTGTTTTGTGATCATTGCTGAATGTGATTAAAAACCGAGCGTGTTGCTACACATATATTATCAGTTTGTGAAACTGTATCACTTTTTAGATTTATTATTTTATGCATATGAGTATTTTGTTTACAGGTATATAAGTGCACCACGTGCACACCTGCCCAGGTCAGAGCAGTGTGTAGGATCCCGTAGGACTGGAGTTAAGCCACCACGTGGGTGCGGGGGACCAAACCCGGGTCGTGTGGAAGAGAAGCGCTTTTAACCTCTGAGCCTCTCTTCAGCCTGAGCATTGCTTCTAAAGCAGACTAATCGTTTTGCTGTATGAGGCAAGACCGCTGTGCTGTTGATTAGAATACCATTGTATTTTACTTTTTACAGCACATTTATTTGTTATAAGTTGTGAGTGATAATGATAAAATTTAAAGCTTATGAAACTCATGAACTGATTTTTATTTTCAAGTCTCCACCTTTGGTATTTTTCTTTTCAGGATCTTCTCTTGGAGATCTACAGAAGTATAGGAGAGCCAGACAGCCTGTATGGCTGCGGGGGAGGGAAAATGTTACAACCCCTTACCCGGTAAGCTGCACCTTTCAGATAGTGATTCTGCCTTTCGAAGGAGCTCTATGCGCACAGAAACAAAAGATGTTTTCACCGTCATCTCTTACAGAATAAGGACGTACGAGCATGAAGCAACGTGGGAGAAAGCCTTAGTGACATACGACCTTGAGACCACCATCTCCTCCTCCACCCGCCAGTCGGGAATCATCCAGGTACACTGCCGTCCGTGCCTGCTTCCGTAAAGCTGTCGTCAGTGGAGTTAGGCTGTCAGACATTAGGCCAGCGCCTCAGTACACACTGGAAAGCTGCACAGGTCACTGTAGTTTGTTGATAATACTTTTATTACCCAACAGCAGAAGACACTTCTGGAGTGTGTACAGTATGCCTGCCAGGAGACACTCGTAGTGCTTCACAGGGCACTAGTTTGCTTTAGAGTTGGTCCTGGAAACTGTCCTATCTATTACTATAATAGGCTTAGGTATCTTTCCATCAAACATTAACATTCTCTGAGGAGAAATATACATGCTAAGCAGTATTTTAGAGTTTTAAGTAATACTGTCAATTAAAGATTTTGAAATTAATTGTTTTTGGGAGGAGGGGGGCTGGGTTTTTCGTTAGTTCAGTGGTTCTCAACCTGTGGGTCGAGACCCCCTTTGTGGGCTGGCTGACCCTTTCACAGAAGTCACATGTCAGATATTTAAATTACGATTCATAACAGCAGCAAAATTGCAGTTATGAAGTAGCAGTGAAATGACTTCGTGGTTAGGGGTCACCACAGCATTAAGAATTGTACTAAAGGGTCTCAGGATTAGGAAAGGCTGAGACCACTGGTCTACTCTGTCCTGACGTATTTGATCATGTATTCATTTTGTGATGACTTCCTTTCAGGCCTTGCAGAACATGGGGCTCTCCCATATTCTTTCTATCTACTTGAAAGGATTGGACCATGAAAGGAGAGAGTGGTGTGGGGAACTGCAGGAGCTTCATTACCAGGCGGCGTGGAGGAACATGCAGTGGGACCTCTGCACTTCTGCCAAGTGAGAGCAAAGCAGCCTCTGCCCACTGCTTCTACCTGACCCTGGAACTGTGCACTTGGTTGTTTTCTCGATGAGTGCTGCGGGGCTTTGTTTTTTAATGTATTGTACAGACACTATGGGCCGCACATACGACTCAATACTTAGTATACAATAGGCAGCTAGCACAATGAAGATTGAATTTCATTCTTACTTTTTTCCACCAGAGGAGTTCTATCCCCTGCTTCAAGTGTTTTGTAGATAGAAATTTTTAAAAATGCCTTTTCCTGTGAAAATACTGATTGTTGAATTGAGGAATCTAAAGACAAGTGTAGGCCTTCTCCCCACGGCTTCTTGCTACATTGTCGTCATAAGCATTTCTATTGGCTGGGTGATAAAGTCAGTTACCTTTGTTAATGTTTCGTGGTGGTCGTCGTCCTTGCTGCTGTTAAAAAGTCGTGCTGGGCCAGGAGCAGTGGTGACTGGGAGTCCCAGGCAGGTGGGTCTCTGGTTCGATGCCAACCATGACTACATAGTGCGTACTAGGCCAGCCAGGGCTACCACAAACAGATGACCAGGCAGTTTATAAAGTACTGCCCAACCAAGTTGCCCAAGAAGATAAAAGTTGTAGCCTGTATTTCAAATCATTGTATTTTTTAAATGAAAACCAAAACACCTAGACTACTAAAGGATTTAATAGTTACATAAAAAAGTCTGATAGAATGCTAAAAAATTAAGTCATTTTAATTACTTTAATGGAAAAATGTTTTCATAAATTGGAGTGTTTATCAAATTTCCTGTTAGGAGTGGTATAAAAGGGGATTTATTCATATGTAGATGAATTTTGTGTGTTTGTTTTGAAACAGTTTCTCTGTGTAACCCTGGCTGTCCCAGAATTCGCTCTGTAGACCAGAAGTAGAGATCCTACTTCTGCCTCCTGAGTGCTGGCACTAAAGGTGCGTGCCACCACCACTCGACTGCTCTCATATTTTAAATATTTATTTTAAATGTAAGATTGAGAACCAACCAGAATTTCTAAGTTGTTTTTTTTTTTTTTAAAGAATTTAAATGACCTGTAAAATGCTTTCCTTTTCTCACTGCCTTTTACTGCTTTGGCTTTTTTAGATCTTTTTTTTTTTTTTTTTTTTTTTTTTTTTTTGTATTTTGGGGCCGAACCCAGGGCTTTGCACTAGCTAGGCAAGCGCTCTACCACTGAGCTAAATCCCCAACCCCTTGCTTTGGCTTTTTTGTTTCTTTTCTCTTTGTTTATATTTTGAGTTAGGATTTTACCATGTGACCATGGCTGGCCTTGAGCTCACTAAGATCCACCTCTCTCTGCCTACCAATTAAAGGCATTTGCCACTGTACCAGCTACATATTTTTCTTAATATGTAAACTTTTCTTTCTGCAAACTTTTATGAGAAATCTTAATTTTAGTTCTCAACATTGTCCTTTGAGTTAGTTATAGATGCATATCTCAGAGTTTTCCGTTTTTAAATTTGTTTTTTAATCATCTCACAGCCAAGAACTAGAAGGAACCAGTTACCATGAATCGTTGTATAATGCTCTGCAGTGCCTAAGAAACAGAGAATTCTCCACATTTTATGACAGTCTCCGACATGCCAGGTATTATAAAAAAGACAGATTGTTTTTATATTTGATGCTGTGGCTGCTGTCCTCAAAATGTGAGTAGATTTAAATAAGAATTTGCGTCAGTGAAGGGATAAGACTTGGTGGCTGAGTTCAAGCATTTCTTTGTCGTTCTTTGCTCTTAAGAAAGATTTTCTTGAGGACCTACGTCAGTTCTTCAGTCTGCACCCTCTGGAAAAGCATGATAGTGTTCTCTTTTGTACACGTGTCCTGGAAGAGTTAACCTTTGTCCTTTCTAGTTTCATGGCCTTCACTCTCTTACCATCATAGCTCTGCTTTGTAAGCTTGGTTTCTCTGAGGCATACATGGTGTAGCAATTAGCCGTAACAAGTTAAACAAACATGAATTTTTTAAAGGTTTATTTATTTTTATATGCAGTGCTGTTTTTGCCTACGTATTCGTCTGTGTCGGATCCCTTGGGACTGGAGTTACAGATAGTTGTGAGCTGCCATGTAGGTGCTCTTAACCCTGGTTAAGAGCAGCCAGTGCACCTAACCACTGAGCCATCTTTCTACTCCCAAACATGAGTAGAACATTTTAAACACTCGCCACTGACATCATAAATCCTATACATGTTGTTTGGTTATTGTTTGGTTTTAGACCCCAGGACAGGGGACTGAGGTGCATATTTTACACATCAAAGCAGACCTGGCCTCCTTGTTCTTCCAGCATCCCTCAGTCCCTGCCTGGTATACCTTGCCCCCAATCCTGAACTTTCCAGTCTAGGGGCTGGGCTGCCCTTCCCCAGAGGGTCTTCCCTATGTAATCCGGACATTTTGGTCTTCTTCTTTTTTCCTCCTCTTCACTCTCTGCGTACCTGTCCCTTTCTCTCTCTCTCTCTCTTTCTCCCCCTCTCTCCCTCTATCCCTCACTCTCCCTCACCCTACCCACCCCTTCCTAATGGTGACTTTTCTGGCCTTGGTCCTTGGGGCCAGTGAACTTGGCCACCAGAGAGCAGCTTCCCGATAAACCTGCCTTTTGTATAATCTAATCTGGCTTGAATTGTCTCATTTACCGACAGCGGAGAAATAACCTATCACATACGACAGAAATAATATTTCTACGCTTATCATGACTATATTCTAGATGCTTCGTCAGACTCTTTCTATACAGACTCTTTAACTCCAGAGGTGGAAAACAATGGCTGTGGCAAAATTCAGTAGCAGATCAAGGACAGACAGACATGGCAGAACCGGGCTTTAGGTTTAGGTGTGTATAATCCCAAGGCTGGTCACACTGCTGTCTCACCCTCATGCTGTCTGTCTGCGTGCGTAGTCTTTTCAGTCAGCCACAAGCGTATGCCAAGTAGTGCTGAGCCACAGAGGTGAACGTCCATCCCCCTGAAGGCACGTTAGCGTCAGACCGTCTCTCCTACCCCTAGGGTGAAGGAAGTTGAAGAGTTGAGCAAAGGCAGCCTCGAGTCGGTGTATTCGCTGTACCCCACACTTAGCAGATTGCAGGCAATCGGAGAACTGGAAAACAGTGGAGAGCTCTTCTCAAGGTATGTGGCTCGTGGTCCTGAAGTGTGTTGTTTGTGTCACCAGTGGAAACATGCGATGGGCATGATTTATTATTTGCTTTAAGAAAGGTTTATTTTATCTTGCGGTTTCCAAAGATTTCTGCCCATGATTAGCTGCTTCTGCGTTGGCCTGAATGAGATGCTGTGTTGATGGCACACAGCAGGAGGAAAGAGAGAGACTTATTGTAAGATAAAATTAATAAATTTATTAAAGTGCATGTAATAAACACTCTTAGACTTATCAACAGAAAATTGTAATGCCAACAGGTATAACCTAAATATTGGAATCGAAAGCTCTTCAGCACCTTCATTAAATTTTAAGAGTCTATGGAGGTTCCTTTGTCTAAAATATTTTAGATCTGTTGTTCTGGGGTCGTTTGTGACGGAGGAAGTAGGAGTTTGGTTTTGATGAACACGCCCAAACAACTGAGATGGTTTCTCATCTTTACTGTGTCATCTTCTTAGTCTCGCTGGATCTTTTTTCCCCCTCTCAACACAAGTGTTGAAAGGTGGGATAGTATAACTTACACATGTGAAAAGCAAAGTATTCATATAAACGAGTTGCAGATGCTGTGTTTCTGTTTAGAATGTTAGCAGATGAAGTGTCCTCAGGTGCTAGTCGTCTATTCAGTGAGCATTTGTAGGTAATTAATGAAGTTAATTGATTTCCTTGTAGATGGGTCCGCCTTCTCCACAAGGAGGACTAGCAGTCGTCTCGTCTTTATGATAGGTCTGAACAAATCTTTATGATAGGTCTGAACAAAATCTGTTTAAAGTACCCATTCATTATCTGTAATTGCATGCTATTTCGCACTGTTCTAAATATTTAGGGCTGCTCATGAGTTTATAAGAGTTCTTTATATATTATACAATGTCTTAAGTTTCAGGACTCAAGAACCTCTTTTTTTTTTTTTTTTTCCTTTACTCAACTAAGTTAAGTTATGCGACTTGACTTTCAGGTCGGTCTCAGACAGAGAGCGCTCTGAGGTATACCTGAAGTGGCAGAAGCACTCCCAGCTTCTGAAGGACAGTGACTTCAGCTTTCAGGAGCCTCTCATGGCTCTCCGCACAGTCATTCTGGAGATCCTGGTACAAAAGGAAATGGAGAACTCTCAAGGAGGATGCTCTAAGGACATTCTCACCAAACACCTTGTTGAATTCTCTGTTCTGGCCCGAACCTTCAAGAACACACAGGTAAAAAGCTTGTAAAATTAAGTTATCTCACTTCTTGGGCTCTATTTTCTCAGATACCAGAAGGTATAATGATGTGAAGAAGAAATATCCTTGAAAACTGGAAATCTTTGTACATAAAATTATTGAAGATTTTAGGTTGACCGAGGCTTGTACCTGACTTACAATCCTAGTCATTTGAGAATTTGAGAGGTTGAGGCAAGAGGATCCCCAGTTCAGAGCCTGCCTTCGTAAGAGAATGAGCTCATGGTCAGCATGAAAATCCTAGTGAGACCCGTCTTACATGTGTGAAAGAGTTGGGTCTGTGTGATAGCATGCTTGTTTGCATAGCTAATACAAGGCTCTGGGATCAAACCCCAGTGTTGATTGGAAAAACAAAACAAAGCTTCCATAGTAGAATTAGACAAAAACTTGAGTTTAAACATTGGCAAGGCAATAATTATTGTTTCTCAGCCTCAATTTCCTGGTTATAAAATAAGAAAATAGATACCCAAACTACTATAATGTAATAATAACAATTCAGTGATCTCTCTTTCTCCCTCCCTCTCTCTTCCTCCTCCTCCTCCCTCCCCCCTCCCCCCCCTCTCTATCTCCTTCCCCCCAACATGAGCTGTGTCAGACTTTGTGGTCTGTAGGTTAGTAAGTAAGCTAATTAAGATAGTCTCCGAAAAATAGTGAGGGTCTCAGCAAATGCCTTGCTGGTAACGTATTTATTTCCATATGCGTTCTCACTGTAGCTCCCTGAAAGGGCAATATTTAAAATTAAGCAATATAATCCAGCTGTTTGTGGAATCTCTGAATGGCATTTGGAAGAAGCACAAGTATTTTGGGCGAAGAAGGAGCAGAGTCTTGCCCTAAGTATCCTCAAGCAAATGATCAAGCAGTTGGACTCCAGCTTTAGAGAGGTGCGTGCCCTGTGTGCTGGCCTCATCGGTGTCTTATGTTCTCCAAAAGGTGTCTGCTGCAGAATACGTCTGTAGTGGTCACATTAAGGCTTTGAAAGCAGTGATCCAGAAACAAAATAATGTGAAAGAGACCTTGAAAATGAATGTCAGAAATGAGACTTGAAAACTTTTTCCTAAATCTATCAGTCTGTCTTGTAGTATATTCATTCAGTTTATATTCTATAGAAGTCAAAAATAATATGTAGGAAATGAATGGAAATACACGTTGTAACTTCGAAGTAGCAAGAACAAAAATAGAATTAGAAATGTCTGGGAGAAGAAAAGTAGAAAACAAGTGACAACAATTTGTCATTCTTTGTGCTCTGAACATATTCACACTCAGTGGACAGTGCAGGACATTGTAGGTCATGAGTTATTGTTATTATTAATTATAACAAAGTACTAGGTAACAGTATAACTTACTTAAGTATTTCCTAAATAGTGTAGACCCTAACATGTGCAGTGGTTTTGTACCTGAGTCTTTGCACTGACAAGTAGGTAATAATGATATATCTAATCTATAGTGTTCCTGTGAAAATTGTGAGTTAATATGCATAGAGCTGTTGGAAATTTCCTGGCATTGTAAAGTACTCAGTAAATGTGAGTTGTTAGTAATAGCTAGACAGTTCAGGGTGGTTATTTCATAAGCTCACATACTTAGAATTATTTCCTTATATGGTAAAAACATGAGGAAAGATATTTTTAATTGTTTTTTTCTACCTACATGGAAGACACTTTTGTAATCTTGAAAAGGAACTACATTTTAAGATTCTTGCTTCTTGATACAGAATGAAGCAGGTCTAAAAGGCCTACACGCAGAGTGTCTGAGGGTTTGTGGCAACTGGCTGGCAGAGACTTGCCTAGAAAATCCTGCAGTCATCATGCAGACCTATCTAGAAAAGGTAGGTCGTTGGTGCAGCTCTGAACGTTATTGTCTACTGTAAATACGTTTAATCCTCTTATGAAGACTGCATGTATCTCAAAAGAAAACAAAAGCGTGGTTTCATTCCTTCAGTTCCTGCTGGGGCTCTCTGTAATCCCCAGAGCAGAATGAAGCAAATGCCACCAAGGAAGGAACAACTTTGAGTGCGTGAATGTCTTCCGTCCACTCTGTAGCCCCACCATTCAGGAAGTCATTTCTGATTATTCTGCTTTTATTCTACAGAATATCCTATTAAACGTAGAAGCCACCTTTACCATTTGTATGTAGTCCAACTACTCACAGTAAGGGTCAGGACTTCACTTCTCAAGTCCCTGTTAGCCTTCCCGTTACGCCTACTCTGTCCTTTAGTGTTGCTAATTTGGGAGACCGGCAGTTTAGTATGAAAAGTAAGATGTGCTTGTCTCCCATCCTAAAGAGCTTCATTCTCGCGCAGTTCAGTGCAACTGCTACCTGATAAGGGTTCCGTACCATCAAGTTTCTCGTTCATCTAGATGTGAGTGGGTTGCCTTGGGCTGCAAGTCTAGCTCTATTTATGCTTATAAACATGGTCTTAAAATTAAAGTTTCTGAAATCTAAAGAGACAGTTAGGAGTGGAAATCTTCTATAAACATGGTCTTAATGGATTGTGTGTTGTTGAAGGCAGTGAAGGTTGCTGGCAGTTATGATGGCGACAGCCGAGAGCTCAGAAATGGACAGATGAAGGCCTTCCTCTCATTAGCGCGGTTCTCTGATACGCAGTACCAGAGGATCGAGAACTACATGAAGTCATCCGAATTCGAAAACAAGCAAGCTCTCTTAAAAAGAGCCAAGGAAGAAGTGGGTCTTATAAGGGAGCATAAAATTCAGACGAACAGGTAACTTTATACGCTAAAGGGCGGTTTACAGGAAGACTGCTTTGAGCTTGTCATCTGAATTACAGTTTTGAACACCTAAATTAGCATTTTTACCGGCTTCCTCAATCCTCTCCTGGTTCATCACAACTGCAGTCGGTTAATACACTGGCGTGCTTTCCTCTGAATAATTAATGTCTTGGGTTAGCTCTTGGCAGAGAACATGGATGTTAGTTTGTTTTGCTGGATACACACTAAGTATAGAAGACTTGCCTGCTTTGATATCGTCACGCTACTTTTAAGTCTGCACTAGGTTCTTGTGTGTGTAGAGTAAGCAGAGAACTAACTTGGAGTCCACTCTGTCCGTGGGTGTGTAGAAGACCTAGTAATCGCTGGTGTAACGAGCCATTTCGTTCCTTTATATTATATTTAGGGTTTTTTGGAGTAAACGCCTTGGTTTTCACTTATGTTGTATATCATGTACGATTTTATAGTTACGTAAAGTTTTGTGACTTTTATGTTTGAATTTATCAAATGCAAGATACACAGTAAAGGTTCAGAGAGAACTGGAGCTAGATGAATGTGCTCTCCGTGCACTGAAAGAGGACCGTAAACGCTTCCTGTGTAAAGCAGTTGAGAACTACATCAGCTGCTTACTAAGCGGAGAAGAACATGATCTGTGGGTGTTCCGACTCTGCTCCCTCTGGCTGGAAAATTCTGGAGTCTCTGAAGTCAATGGCATGATGAAGGCAAGTCTTACCTAACCCATACACTTTAAACGGAGACCACGGCCTCTCAGTGTCTGTGTACCCCTTGTAATGGGTCTGGTGCTCCACAAATAAGCACTTTGTAAACTCTAAGCGACACGGGTTTGTGCGGAGGCAACGGAACTTCTCTTAGCGTTTTACCTTTGCAGATGACATAGAGGAGTCCATAGAAGGGAATGCTAGACTGGAGAAGAGGAAACAAAAACAATGTGACACTAAGCAAGAATTTTCCTTTCTTTTGTTTGTGTTTTTGAGGGCTCTTTTTTCCAATAGAGCACTTTTACAAATAAAAAAAATCACAGCATATACAGGAGTACTTGTAAATTTTTAGTGAAAAAAAAATCTTTTTTTTTTTTTTTTAAGATTTATTTATTGTATATGAGTACACCGTAGCTGTCTTCAGACACACCAGAAGAGGGCATCAGATCTCATTACAGATGGTTGTGACCCTCCATGTGGTTGCTGGGATTTGAACTCAGGTCCTCTGGAAGAGCAGTCAGTGCTCTTAACCACTGAGCCATCTCTCCAGCCTGTGAAAAGAAATCTTAAGATGTGGTCACAAAATAAATATATATTGTCAGTTAGTTTGAAGTTTCTGTTTGTAGATACATAAAATGTTTCTACAGAATGGAAAGACTGGTAAGACTCAAAATCAACAAAACTAATCTGTTCCACTGTGTGTGTGTGTGTGTGTGTGTGTGTGTGTGTGTGTGTGTATGTGTGTGTGTGTGTGTGTGTGTGTGAAACTTAATTGCCTCTGGCATATGGGGAAAGGAACTTGACTTTGTTGCCCCTGACTTCTTGGGAGTTGAGACCACAGTGGACTTGGATTCATATCTGTCCTCCTCGGAGTCACTGGAATGGATTGGTGGTTACCATACCAGCTCTGGGTACAGTTTGATTGAGGGCTACGTATTTTTATTATCACTGAATCACTAGGTGAATTTTATTATCACCTAGGTTTTGCACTAGAAAGACTTTCAGGTAGAGCAAGAGATAGGGGAAATTGTCTAATTGGTAAAGTTTTGACAGCCACTAGGGTGTACTTAGTGGAGGACCATTATTTTAGAAACCATTATTTTGGCTTAGATGTAAGATTATATTACACACACGTTTCTATATTTTGCATTTTTTTAATGGCAGAGAGATGGAATGAAGATTTCCTCCTATAAGTTTTTGCCTCTCATGTACCAATTGGCTGCTAGAATGGGGACCAAAATGACAGGAGGCCTAGGATTTCATGAAGTCCTCAATAATGTAAGTAGACTTGAAGTCAAAAATGTAATAATTACCTGTCTTTTATATTAGTAAAAATGAGAAATCAAAGTATTAAATTTTCTCTTTCATCTCAGATAAGTTTGTCTCTCATGTCTGACATTCAGCTGTAGCTTTCTCTCACAGATACACACGCTACTTACTGTACAATAATGACATTAACTTGAATTTGATGTTAAGTAATACGAAAAATGTATATTTAAAGTTTTTTCTATTCGCATGAAACTAACAGTTATTAATCTTCTGATAGCTCATCTCTAGGATTTCAATGGATCACCCCCATCACACCTTGTTCATCATTCTGGCCTTAGCAAATGCAAACAAAGATGAGTTTTTGAGCAAACCAGAGACAGCAAGAAGGGTCAGAATAACCAAGAATGCACCCAAAGAAAGCTCTCAGCTTGATGAGGTATTTGGGTTAAATACAAGAACGCTTTTGTGTCGTGACGGTCATTCTTTCCCAGAACATTCCTGTCTTAATTCTCAGAGACGTTAAGGATGCACGTTGCTGGTACTGCTCTGTATCCTGTATTATGGAGCTGCCACCCAGAATTGGTTAACAATTCCTAAACATGTCCCAGAGCATAAATGCCAGTTTGATTTTATTTTCATGAAGCAGTGGGGCACAACAAACCCCAGAATTTTAAAAAAAAAATATATTCGTTTATTTTTAATGTGCACGAATGATTGGCCTGCACCGTATGTATATCTGGCACCTACAGAAGCCAGGAGAAGTTTTTGGATTCCCTGGACCTGGGGTTGCCATGCAGGTTCTGAGAACCAAACCTTGGTCCTCTGAAAAAGCAGCGAGTGCTCTTAACCACTGAGCCATCTCTCTGGGCCCAGAAAAACAGATATTTGAAAAGTGCCCAGGTCATTAACCTTGAATGTCCTTATGTGTGTATCTCACCCACTGGGTGGGTGTTCTGTTTGTATCTGAAGAACTATAGTCCTTGCGTTGTCCAGATTGGTGCATACATTCTCGTTGTATAGCTTACTGGTTGGGTAGTTCTTATTCTTTGTGGTTGATGGTAGGATCGAGCAGAGGCTGCAAGCAGAATAATCCATACGATCAGAAGTGCGAGGCGTACGATGGTGAAGGACATGGAGGCGCTCTGCGATGCCTACATCATCCTGGCGAACCTGGATGCCTCTCAGTGGAGGAACCAGAGAAGTATGTGTGAACGCGTCGTTGCCGCTGCTCCAGCTTGGTCTGCAGCGCTGGTCTCCATTTACAGCTGCCACTAAAACCCCTTTATTCTTAATGCAGAAGGCATCAGCATCCCAGCCAACCAGCCAATCACTAAACTCAAGAATTTAGAAGACGTTGTTGTTCCCACTATGGAAATTAAGGTAGTTTACTATTAAAACTCTTGATTTTTAATCAGACTAAATTACACATTAGTGGATTAAATTATTTGTAGATTTTTTTTTCAGTCCAAATGGCTAATGACTGTAGTTTCATGTTTCTTCTTCTTTTTTTTCTTTTTTTTTTTTGCCTAAGCCTTAAAATAGTCACAAACTTCTCCCAAGAATTCCTTCTGTTTTATTTTATTGTTATTTTAACTCTAGTGACTGAACCTATTAGGTACTGGTGGAGCCTTTTTAGACTTAGTTTTTCCGGCAGGGTCTCACTGAGTTGACTGGGAACCTGCTCTGTAATTGAAACAAGACTAGAACTTGACAATCTGGTCTCAATGTCCTGAGTACCTGGGACTTAGACCTGTGGCCCATCCATTGTGTCTGACTTTATTGTGTGGCTGTGTTTCATGCCCATGACGATGAAACATTCTGCCCCTGGTTTGCAGGTGTACAACACCACTCCATCATTTTTGTTATCGTCATTTTGGTTTTTAATAATTCAATATGCAACGGGATGTATTGGCTGTGAGTAACTGTATACTTCAGTAAAGCATAGGTGCTACAGTACTTTTAAGTTGCTGTGCACACACGAGACAGCTATTCACAGTGATCTTCCATTCCCAGAAGTGCCATGTGGGCGGGATGTATGTCGCATTCTAATCTTAGAAGCTGCGGTGTTAAGTCCATGACACCGCTCTCCTTCCAGTGCGTACAAGACCAGTGCTTTTGTCACCGGGTCTGACCATGCAGGCTAACACCTAGAAGCCGTGTTGGTTAACTGAATATTTCCTCTTTACTTTTAAAAATCTGCACGATGTTCTTGTGAATTAAATAATCTCCTAGATTATTTAACATATGCAAACGACAACTGAGTCCTAGTTTCTCAGTAGTTTTTTTTCAGCAACACTATCTAATTGACGAAACGCTGAAGTTTTATTAAAAGATGTTTAAGAAAGTAAACTACGTTAGACAAGATGGCTCACCAAGTAAAGACACTTGCTGCCAACCCTTTAAACCAGAGCTCAGCTTTGGTACCAGCATGGTGATGCACATGTGTGTGGTCACCCAAATGCACACTCATACACACTAATAAGCAAAAGTAATGAAAATCATCATATCTGTGATATTTATTCTAACTTTATTAAACAACCATAAATGTTGTCATTTATGGTTCTGTTTGCTACTTATAATTTGTTTTTCTTCTGTGTTAATTGTTTGTCTGTCCTATAATAATCATTTGTCACCATTTATTAGGTTGACCCCACAGGAGAGTATGAAAAGCTGGTGACTATAAAGTCATTTAAAACAGAATTTCGCTTAGCCGGAGGCTTAAATTTACCAAAAATAATAGACTGTGTGGGTTCTGACGGCAAGGAGAGGAGGCAGCTTGTGAAGGTGAGACTTCCTGTTTCTCATATATTCCCTAGAGGGTTGACGCCATCAGTGTCGGGATGGCTTCTCCTTGCCTCATTGCTGTCCGCATCTAGCTTTTATCCTGAATTAGGACAGGTAGGAAACATTTATGAAGTAGAAATACAGTTTGGTAGAACCGAACTGCTTTTTTAAATTGTGTGTCTTTCTCTGAAAGACTAATTTTTGTCTCGTTTCCTGATTTTACGGGTTAGAGCCAGGGCCTTGCTCAAGCTCACCAGTTGGCTGCCTCTGAGTTACAGCCCAGTTCTCCTTAAGGTTTTACTTGAAATGGGGTCGTGCCGAGCTCGCTGGGAGGGGCTCGAATTTAAGACCCTCTTGCCTCAGGTGCTGGAGAAGCTGAGACTGTAGGTCGGCACTACTGGGCTTAGCAGGTTCTTACACAGTTGATTCAAGATAAAATATGTTATCAAGGTATACGCACACCATGAGCTTACTTGTTAAAGGGGGGGGAGGGGTTGGTGGTGATTAGAACAGATTTAAGGCCTTTACACAATGTCCCGAGCCTGACACTGTACCACCTGCTCCTGGGAACTAGCACACTCCTTGCTTGCACTGCTCGCCTGGGTGCTTTTGGGGTCTTGCTGAAGACAGAAAAGAGAAATGAAATATTACTTTATTCGTGTGTTCTGTATTGTGCCTTCAGGTGAGAGAGTTCAGTTATTAGAGAAGCAGCTAAGAGAGACTTGGCCTTTTATATCAGTCTGCTTCCCAGTTTCATAGATTTTTTTTTTTCTAAACGAAAAGTGACAGTAGGTATTAATTATTTAAGAGATTCTGAAGACGTGCATAGAAACTCAGATTGCCTTGTTCTGCCTCCTCTAAATGACTCTCTGTGCTTATAACAAAGTGAACTTGGCTGTCTGTGTCTGGTTGCTCTGAAGGGCCGAGATGACCTGAGGCAGGATGCTGTCATGCAGCAGGTTTTCCAGATGTGCAATATGCTACTGCAGAGGAACACTGAGACTAGAAAGAGGAAACTGACCATCTGCACATACAAGGTAACTTGTGTTCCTATTTTAAAATCTGCGAAGCCATTCTTTGCTCACAAGCTGTACAGACGTAGACCGATGCTGGCTTTGCTTTAGAGTCTGTAGATTGTCCCTCTCTGGGTGGACAGTGCAACTTTAATTTTCAACTTAGTGTCATTTAATGTCAGCTGCCATTAGACATTTTCTACAGTCAACAGAAGTAGCCTCCCTTGGTTGTGGTAAGTAATTACTGTAGGGACTATGCTGCCGTTTGTGTGTGCATGGTTCATTTTGGTTGTTTCTTTCTGGGCTTGCGTTACTAATCACAGTGATGCTCTGCCTGGAACAGATGCAGTGAACACGCATGCCTCGTTCATAATCGGGTCGACCGATTGGAAAGATTCCCAAAAGTCGGATTGCTAGGCGAGAGGACACTGCAGCTACAGCTTGGTAGATTTCACTAGAGGACAGCCAACCGAACGGAAGCCATTTCCGTTTTCTCCACAGTTCACTTGAGAAATCCTCAAGGCCTGTTACTCTATCTGCTGATCCCATTAGCCGATCTTTGGTCCTAAGAGGTGAAGGTTCCCTGGGTTTGTCCCTTTCTGGCTTTGTTCTCACATCCTCTTCCCCATCCCCATCCTCTGTCACTGCTGTATCAGGACTTCTGGCTGCTGCACCTGTCTTTCCCCAGGAAGACAGGAACAAACTGAAAAGCATTTAATTCACTTCTAGTCGAGAACCAGCTCTTGTCAGGGCAGTCTCAGGAGCTGTTTTCTTTTACTTTCAGAAGGGTAGACGCTGCAAGTCTTTTCTCTAGAAACTCAAACATGCACCAGGAGTAAACCTAAGCATTAATACTTGTTTAAAAAGAGTGGAAAAACGTTCCCTTCACAACAGTTAGAGTATGTGACACTGTGCTCCCTGCAGCACACAGATACTAAAATTGGACTGGTACAAAGAAAATTTACATGGCCCTGTGTCAAAAGGGGGGAAGGGGAGTGTGTATTACAGGGTGTTTGTGTCCCACTTAAGGTTTAATAATAAAGACACAGAGAGATCTGTAAAGTTTAAGGTTGTTGACCTTTTTGCTGGGGCTGGCTAGTCTCTCAGCTAGCTTCTGACTTAACCTGACTGCCAGTGTGTCCCTGCCACAAGGCGGGCAAGGGCTCACACTAGTGCTCACGCGCTCTCTCTCTCTCTCTCTCTCTCTCTCTCTCTCTCTCTCTCTCTCTCTCTCTCTCTCTCTCTCTCTCCTCCCCGCCACCCCAACTCCCTCTCTCTTTACATTCCTGCTTCATTTTTGTCCATGGTTCTGTCTCCTGCCTGTCTTTCTGCCAAGACATTCTGCCTTCTTCTGCCCCATCTCCAGCCACCAGCTCTTTATTTTAAACAAAATTCACATTCCTTTCTCCTAAGAAAAAGCTATTAGCATAGTGGGAGAGGTCCCACAGCTTACCCATTCTGAGCCGAGCGCCACCGACTGCACCTAGTCCTTATGGTAATAGTGTTGCCTTTGGCCAGATCAAAGGCCATGTGACCTTCCATGACCGCCCCCATGGCAGCTTGCTTTTTACCGTGGTAATCTCGGAGAAGCCTCTTTTGGGGCAGGTGAGGGGGTGACAAACATTTACTGATAGAAAGCAGGTGATGGGCCACAGAAGTGACAATACCAAACAAATACCCTGCCAGCACTTGTCACTGCTGGCACAGCGATTAACAATTGAAAATTCAGGGACACATCTGCAACACCATTTGATACAATATATGTAGGTGCCAGCCATTCCGACAAGTATGTGACATGAATAAACTGCCTAGGAGTGGTGGTGACAAGTACAGGAATGGATTAAAAAGTTAGGAAAATATAACATATAAAGGCAAACTAACAAATGTCTTAAATGGGATGGCATTAAAAAATATCAGCTTATTTAAAAATAATGTATGACAGTACAATTTCAATAAAAATGTAAGTGAATACTGAATGCTTGCCTAGCAGGCATAAGGCCCAGAGTCCAGTATCCTGCACTGAGGTGGGATGGGACTGGAGAAAGACAGTAAAACTGAATAAGCCATAAAATGTTTCCAGTACATTTCTAAAACCCAGTGTGTGTGCTAACAGCCCAGTAGATGTTTTTAAGACATTCTCAATGCTAAAACCAAAGTTAAAAGTCTGTAACAGCCGTGTTGTTGTTGATGTTTAAGATCTATTTTATTTTCTGTGTATGAGTGTTTTCCTCACATACATGGCTGTGAACTGCCTTACAGACACTGGGAACTGAAGCCAGGTCCTCCGTAGGAGCAGCAAGTGCTGACTATTCTCCAGCCCAGAGTCTTTATCTTCTAAATACAGCTCGGATTATTAGCACTCAAGCTTCTGCAGCCATCTCCACTTCCAGGATTTCTGGTCCTTCTTCCCTTTCTTCGTTCTCGCCCTGCTTCCTTTCTGTCCACCCCACCTACCCCATCTTTGTCGTTGTGCGCGTGTTTAAGGTCAGGTTTCCTGTAGCTCAGACTGACCTCAGACTCAGTATGTAGCTGAGGGTGACTTTGAACTCCTGATCTTCTACTTCCCCAGTACTAGGATCACAGATAACCACTGACTGCCCCAGGCTTTGAGGGATCCTTGAAACAGATTGCTGAGCTCGTGCTCAGGATTCCAGCAATTGATCTAGAGTGGAGCCTGAGACCGCGTCTTACCAAGCAATGCTGATGCTGCCCTGGTCCCGGGGCCTCCAGTCTGACCCCTGTCTGCTCTGACTTAGCTGTAGAACAAGGGTGAAGTGCGTGTTAGCTGTCTCCTGTCTGAGTACAGACATGCTACCACTCCAATAAAAGGACGCTTTTATGTTCTAAGGCTCAGGCTTTCAGACTGTACACATGACAACTGAAGAATTAGCTTTGTATTTGGGGTTGATTCCTTAATGCCACTGAGTATCACAGCAGCAGGGGCTTTCAGAAGCCATTCCTGTCACTGGAAAACTTGTCCATTGTGGCTAAGCCCTGATAACTTTGTCTTTGGAAATCTAATCTGCTTTTAGTGACTCCTTGCTTGTCTTTGATTTGGACTCTGAAAATAGACAGGTCAGCTGTCTTAGCTAGGGTTGTACTGCTGTGAACAGACACCATGACCAAAGCAAGTCTTACACAGACAACATTTCATTGAGGCTGGCTCACAGGTCCATTATCATCAAGGTGGGAACATGGCAGCATCCAGACAGGCACGGTGCAGGCAGAGCTGAGAGTTCTACATCTTCATCTGAAGGCTGCTAGAAGAAGACTGGCTTCCAGGAAGCTAGGGTGAAGATCTTAAGCCCACGCTCACAGTGACACACCGCTCCAACAAGGCCACACCTCCAAGTAGTGCCACTCCCTGGGCCAAGCATATTCAAATGATGACATCAGCTAACACATAGCCATTTAGAAGGACTACTTCCTGTAAGGTTAGTTGCATAGAGGACTAAGGCATCTCAAATTCAGCAGTGTACATAAACTCTTACCCAGCTCAGCTTTCAAAATAACCTCTTCTTCCTGCCTCAGCCAAAGGTGCTGCTCTCAGTCAGAATAAAGCTTAGACACCTTATTTTCATTTATTTTATGTAAATTTCATAGGTGGGGCTTGGGAGATATCTCCATGGGTAAAATGCTTGCCTGACAAGCATGAGAACCTGAGTTTTAACTAAAGGATTCTTTGGGACACAAAACATAAAATAGTTTTACATATCTAAATAATAGTAAAAAATAATAATAATAATAATAATAAAGATGCCATAAATACATAGATCCATAGTGAAAGCGAATTATAATACTATAACACAAGATCATTTACATGTAGACTATATCAATAATTCTTACACTGAATTTAAAGATTGTCAAAAATAGAAAAGAACAGAATTCATATGGAAAGTTTGAGTGACCAGTAAACGGTCATGTTATTCCATTAGACATCTGAAAAACAGACTAAAACCACAGTGTGCTACAGTTAGCCTGAAAGTGGCAAAAAGTAGAAGTCAGACAGACATGTTGGAAAATCCAGTGACAGCTTTCTGCTAAGTCTAAATTGCAGCAGTCACTTTGGCTTGTTACTACCTTAGCAGCGTTTGCTCAACCAAGTTAGAGATGGTGCCACCCTGCTGCCCTGCCATCCTGCCGCCCTGCCACCCTTGACATCCTGCCACCCTGCCATTTCATTCCTGGCTGATATATTACCAGGAGACTGTGACTGCAGCAGTATCTGAGGGAAACTGAGGGTCTCTACAAACACCATGGCTGGCAGAGTGTCAGTCTGCAGGAGGCAAGAAGGAAGTCTTGTACAACATGACTACATCAAAACGAACAGGTCTTGGGGAAGATAATGCTATAGATTAACTGAGATAAACAAGCATTACTTAAAATTTGTAGCTAAACTTGTTCTTTGACCATCATATGTATGGCTGGCACTCACATCCCCAATAATCATTCATTCATTAGAAAATAAAATTTGCAGCTATTTTTACATAGATACCTTTGAAAATAGCACAACAAAATTACATGAGCATTATAATTAGCAAGCACTGTGTTGGTAGGAGGGGGCGTGAACACAGCAAGAGGCACAAAAGAAGCTTCACCTCTTTGCAGATTTGATAAAGTCTTTTTTTTTTTTTTTTTTTTTTGGTCTGGAGCTGAGGACCGAACCAGGGCCTTGCTTGCTGAGGCAAGCGCTCTACCACTGAGCTAAATCCCAACCTGATAAAGTCTTATATTTGGCAAAGCTGTTTAGTATATAAAAAAGTATTTGCTTATTATTTTTGCATTTATATATTTATAATATACCATGTTTTCAAAAACAACTCAGTGCCTCACTTACGTTTAGAGATATTTTTTTCTTCAATTAATCAGACTGTGGACAAGAATACATGTCGTTGAATAATGACAGCATGTTGAAATTGAGACCACAGTTACAAGTAATTATTTTCTGGATGAAATTCCCTAAGTTTCCTGGGTAGCAAAAGCGTAACTAACATAGCAGAGGCTAAGGCAGGAGCGTCACAGGTTCAAGGATCCTAGGCTACGTAATGAGATGCTGTTTCAGAAATCAAAGGATGAAAGCAGAGTTCATCCTCTGCTAAAGGCGCAAATCCGTGTGGACCGATTGCAGGTGCTGTGAGTATCGTTAACAGGAGGGGCCTCAGAGAATTGTGGGTAGTGAGAGGTGGGTGGTTACTCTGAAGTCTCAGAAGCTAGAAAGATCTTTTCTTGAGCTTAAGCCCTCCACAGGGCTTTGTCTGCTGAAGGTGGAAATGTTGGTAGATCCTGAGAAAACCCTCTGACTGGCTGATGGTATGTGAACCTCGGCACCTCTAATGTCTCTCTCTAATCGGGGTCTGCGATTTCATCTCAGGTGGTCCCCCTCTCCCAGCGAAGCGGTGTTCTTGAGTGGTGCACAGGAACCATCCCTATCGGTGAATATCTTGTTAACAACGAAGAAGGTGCTCATAAAAGATACAGGCCAAATGATCTCAGCGCCTATCAGTGCCAAAAGAAAATGATGGTGAGTCGGAGGGTTCTTTAGTAGTTCACAAAGCCACCCAGTGTTAGGATACACGCTACATAACCTCATGAGATAACTGTTGAACGTGCTAGGTGGAAACAAGATGTAAACTTACCGAGATGAATGTCTGTGTGAGTGAAACGGGAAGGGATTTAAACAGTGTGAAGGCAGGAGGCATGTGTAGTACAGACCACATAAACTTGGGTGTTAAGAAGGGGTAGATAGATGGGGCTGGAGTTTGTAATCGACCCAAAAAGCATAGGTTTGCTGTAAAATGTTTGCAAGTGTTTATTCTATAGGTGAAAAAGACCCTTGTGAAAACTCAGGATGTCAGATTTACTTCTTACAGGGAGGGGAGCATCGAGGCAGGGTCTCTCTAGTCCTGGCTGTCCTGGAGCTCAGGATGTAGACCAGGCTGGTTTGGAACTCACAGGGATCCACCTGCCTCTGCCTCTTGAGTGCTAGGATTAAAAGCATGTACCGCCGTGGCTGGCTTCAGGTTTACATTTTAGGAGGATAATTCTGACAGTAATGTATGTTGTGGTTTTGAGAAAACAGATTAGGGCTATTATTTGAATTAAGGCTAATTAATGAAGAATTGTGGGTAAATAAGAGGTACATTAAAGAGGCAAGACTGATAGAATTGGATTGATTAGAATTGATAATGTACTCTGAGAGGAAGATGTGAGGAAAACATAAGGTCCTTTTGAATAGGACTTGAGCCACTGAGAAGTGGGGTCAGCAGTCGACAAACGATCATATGGAATTAAAGGCTTCTTTACAGCAAAGGAGCAAGGTCATCAATGAAAAGGCAGCCTCCAGAATCAGGAAAGTCTTTGCCAGCTCTGTACCTGACGGAAGCATAATAGCTAGAATAAACGAAACTTAAAAAAAGAAATAAGAAAATGAATGGCAAATCAGTAAGTAGCCTAATGAACTGAACAGTTAGGAGGGTGAAATCTGAGCCAGCGTGTGAGTGAGTGTTCTACGTCACCAGACATTGAGATGCTCTCCTACCCCAGGCAGACCGACAGGGAGCCTGGAGAGATGATGGCTCAGCAGGTAAAAAGGTTCCGCTGCTAAGCCTGACCACCCAAGTTCCCATCACAGGACCCACAGGCTCTGCTCTGACTGACACATGTGCACTGTGGTGCATGCATTCCAAGCACCAGCATCACACACACACACACACACACACACACACGAGTAAATAAAAATGTAATCAAACTGGAGAGGTGGCTTCGGGGTTTAGAGTACCTGATGCTCTTGCAGAGGACCTGGCTTCAGTTCTCAGTGCATGCGTGGCAGCTCACAGTCATCCTCAACCCCATTCCAGGGGATCCAACAGGTACCCACGTGCTGCACATACAGGCATGTGGGCAAAACATTCATACACGTGAAGCATAATAGAACACAAAAAACATTGTAAGTAATAAAACACAAATGCTGGCACAGATACCCTTAAATACTGCTGCTGCTGGTGATGTAAACCAGTCCAGCCACTGTGGAAGTTAACGTGGAGGTTTCTCAAAAACCTACAGACACATCTATGGTATGGCCCAGCTCTACTGCTCGTGTACCTGAAGGATTCCCGGGTTGTTGTAGTATCTAAGCTCTAGAAGCAGTCTAGGTGTCAAGCCGTAGGATTCAGTAAAGAAAATGGGAAAATTTTAAGGCTTAAAGAAGAATAAAGTTACGTTGTTTGCAGGAAAAAGGTGCAGCTGGAGATAATACTAAGTTAATTAAACCAGCTCAGACAAATGTATAATTTTTCAAATTTGTGGTTCCTAGTTTTTAAGAAGAAAGTACATATATATATAAAATGAAAGAGAGCAGAACTATAATTTTTTTAGGGACACAAAGGATTCAAAGAGGAGGATAACAAATGAGAAAAGAGAGGAAACAGGCTGGGGGAGTATACTCGGTACATGATCTATACCTGGATGAAATTCTGTTAAGTAAACAGCAAGCACAGTGTACAGAAAGGTGTGCTCTTCCCAGTCTTCTGGATAGTGGGCTGCTGCTGCTACGTTTGGATTTGGAAGATTGAAATGAAAATGTTGTATCGGGAATAGAGTGGTAATCGTCACTCTGTTAGCCAGTGTCTGGTCCAGGTCAGGACACCATCCTCAGATGGATGGACACTGAGCCCACTGACGCTGCTAAGCTTGGCTTCAGGAAGTGTTCCATGGAGAGGTTCTAGAGGACAGAAGTCTGATGCCTGCGCCCTCTGACTCCACCTGAGATTACTGGGAGATTAGTGGGAGCGCTTCTGGAATCTCCCGTGTCATTCATCTACATTACAAGAACCTTCAAATTAGAATTTAGTTAAAAAGTGCTCTGAGAGGATCCTGATGCAGTTATCACTTAAATTAAAGGTTTTCCTGACCAGATTGCTAACTTCTTGTGGGTAGGGTGTCTTTTTCACTTTTTATTGCCCCTATAACCTATTAGCTGTTTCTTCTAAAAGCATAGCTGAATGGCATGAGCATAATACTGAAAAAATGTTCTGTTTAAAGGAAGTGCAGAAGAAGTCTTTTGAAGAGAAGTATGAGACCTTCATGACTATTTGCCAGAACTTTGAGCCAGTTTTCCGTTACTTCTGCATGGAAAAATTCTTGGATCCAGCTGTTTGGTTTGAGAAACGGTTGGCGTATACGCGTAGTGTGGCCACGTCGTCTATCGGTAATCCTGTAGATCTTACTATTGATCACATAGCTGCTTCTGTCTCACAAGGTGGTAGTAATGGTTGTCACTCAGACTGTCCTCAC
This sequence comes from Rattus rattus, assembly GCF_011064425.1. Taxonomy (NCBI): domain Eukaryota; kingdom Metazoa; phylum Chordata; class Mammalia; order Rodentia; family Muridae; genus Rattus; species Rattus rattus. The sequence continues at coordinate 47,428,717 of NC_046161.1, read as the reverse complement.
AGGGCATCACGTTTGTTCAGCAGAGTGTTAGCCTGCACCGTCTTTATAGAGAGAATTCTACTCTGAGGTAGAGGAAGAAAACCAGTTTTGGTTTAGTTTTTAATGTAGTGAATGTGATTTATTTTATCTCATTTTTTTGAGATTTTTTTTTTTTTTTTAGGAAATAAAGCCTTTGATATTGCTGTTTGACTTCTTATTCTTCTGTACAAAACCACTGATTTATTCTGCTTAATAGAATCTCAGAACAAAAATCGTGATTTGTGTTTAAATCTTTGATATACAACATATGTTTTGGCTTTTTCGTTCCTTATGAGACTGGAATAAAGTTAAAGCTGTTAACAAAATCCTAGAACATGAGAACTGACAGACATGTGGAGACCATCTCATGTTAATTTGCAACTAAAGCAGTTTCCTTTGCCACTGCTGTGCTGTACCTAGAGTGGCAGGGCATGCATGTTTGGGCGAGGTCCTCAGTATTTGTAGGAACCTCTTCTGCCATGAAAACCTCTAATTGGATTAAAGCGACTTGGTTTATAAACAGGAAAGCAGGCTCAGTTAACAGTAGGGCCAGCCAGACATAGTGGGATCCTTACTCCCTACCCAGTGGTTCTTCTGTAACACTGCATGCTTTCTCCTATCAGGTTAAAGGTGTTTGAAGGCTTGCCATGATCTGTCTTAAAAAGTAGGGATGCAGTTATGCCTGGTGGAATAAAGTAGCGATCAGTTTCTGGTCAGCAGAGTTCCATCAGGCAGAGGAAAGGGAAAATGTTTTTAGCAGCACATCTATTTGTAAAATGCAAAATGCGTTAAAGTATCTGGCTAGATTTTACTTAAACCCTATACACTATTCACTGTATATAATTTCCATGAAGTAACTTTAAAGTCTAAGCTACTTAAAAATTGCATATGTATTAGAGATTTCACATGGTTGATTTTGGGTTTTTCCTCTAGTTGGTTACATCCTTGGACTTGGTGATAGGCATGTCCAGAATATCCTAATAAACGAGCAGTCAGCAGAACTCGTGCACATAGATTTGGGTGAGTAATAAAAGATACGTGTCTTTCGTTAATATTTAGTCGCCAAAGACTGTTTGTCTATCCGCATATTAAAGACACATCAGCAGGAAAATATACCAGGATATTTTTTTTTTCTAAGCGTAAGCACTCGTGGTGAGCAAGAGGAGTGTCTGTGGGCACCTGTGACAATGAGTAAATCTCGCTGTAAGATTGAGTGGCAGTCAAGTCCTCAAGGCAAGAAGGACGGGTGATTGAGAGGGCAGGGATCTAGCGAGGAGGGGTAATTAATAACCTTGCCAGAGAGAACTTCGCAGTAATTAAGTAGCTCGAGACAGCATGGTAGTACACTGAGAAGGTGAGCAAGAGAGCTTTAATCTGTTAGATGGCGGGAAGTGAGAACTATTTAACCAGCAGACCATGGGGTTTGGATTTTAGTTAATCTTCTGAGCAACTTGGACCAGAAGTTGAGAGAGAAAATGATAGTGTGGACATGAGATGATGACGGTTGGGACGAGAGTTGTTGTGACAAGGAGATTGGATTCGAGGACATTTTTGTAGTAGGCTGTGCCATTGAAGTCAGTGGGACAGTGGGAGGAGGATTTCCAGACGTCCAAAGCATCTAGCGAAGGAATATGGCAGATATTATAAACAATTAAAAAGCGATGAGTTTTGCACATTATTTGAAAACGTTAGTGAGATTTCCGGAGAGCTGTAATGGTTCAATATAAAAAAGGGAGTTTGGATGTCAGGGCGAGTCCAGCTCATCCAGAGACAGCTACAGTCGCTGGAGCAGGCTCTGATCTCACACTGAAGCTTTGGGATTCTAGTACTGAAAACCTAGACCAGAGTGAGCGTTGTAGCTCATGACTATAATCCCAGCACTTAAAAGGCTGAGGCAGGAGGATTGTTGTGAGTTCAATGACAGCTTAGGCTATATAGGTCGTTTCAGACCAGTCTGGGTTATGAAACGGGACTCCCCTCCCCCCGTGTCAAAACAAAAACCAAAAGTAAGCCTCACAAACCAAGGGGAGGCCTATCTTAGCTGCTAAGCCCAGCACATCAAAGGAAATGGTCCTAGAAAAGGCATCTTTTAAGCCGTAGGAGGAAAACATTCCATGTAGGCAATAATGAAGTCCAGCATTAACTGCAGCTGCAACGTCATCCATTTTATATGACAATTATAGAATTAAGCACAATAGTGGTCATTAGATGAATGGAGATATGTGTAGAGATCGGCAAGCCCTGTGAGGAAAGTAGGTGTGGCTATAAAGAGCGTATGAGAGATCTCTCGGTGATGGAATGTCAGTGTCTTGGTTGTACCAGGGTTCATATTATTCTGGCTGTGATGCTGTACCATGGTTTTCTACTATAGCGGGAAAAATGGGTAGAAAGTTTGTAAGGTGCATTGTTTCTTAGAATTACATGTGAATCTGTAATTGCCTGAAAATCAGCATGTGAGTCTGTATCTCAAAACTGTTTTTAATTTAAAATGTTTTAAAACGTTTGATACATACGCCTTCTACATTTTAAACATTACCCAGTTTTAAAATCGTCCTTTAATGTGCTGTTCTGTATCAGGAAGCTGTTACTTTTGCACTTGATGTGATTCTCATAGATAATGAAGCTGAGATATTCAGGGAAAGCAAAAGTGGAATTATATAGCAAAAATATATGTTCTTTTCATTCTTCCAGGACTAATAGAGCATGAGTAACAAATGGTTTGCTGCCTTTACAGACTTAGCACGTACTTGCAGAGACAGTATCTCGGCCTCTCAGACTTGCTTGCCTCACGTCTCTTTTTATTTTAGGAGTGGCTTTTGAACAGGGGAAGATCCTTCCCACTCCAGAGACAGTTCCTTTTAGACTCAGCAGAGATATCGTGGACGGGATGGGTATCACTGGTGTGGAAGGTGTCTTCAGAAGGTAAGGGAGGGAATATTTGCTATCAAAACTATTCAGCTCCTAGTTTTAAATGTGCACAGTGTTTTATAGTAGTAAGGAAAAGACCCTTAGTATGGGCACTAATAGGTTTTTGGTTTTGTTGTTGTAGTTGTTTTGAGCACTGTGGTGTTAATCCAGCATGGCATATGTGGTCATACCTAACCTCCTCTGGAAGAGGCCTCCTTCTGTGCTGTCACTCAGTCTTAGCTGACTCACTCTGCTTTTCGGTGTTTTGTTGATGTATGAAAGAACCATGTTCTGGTATAACTCCCAGCCAAAGACTTTGCCGTCCTTGTAGTTCTCCCAGCAAAGGTCCACAATCTCAGCTCGTCAAAATAAATTAATCCTCGCCTCAGTAATCAAGACAAAGTATTTCGTAGTCTTCTTTGGAAGTGCTGAGCTTAGGAACCATCCACACCCATACAATATAAGCATTTGTATATATTTGTATCAATATCTGGAGCATCTCTTAAATGTTGTCTCAGTCAGCTGTTCTGCTCCTTGACATATGATATGGGGAATTGCTAGCAAGAATCATTCGAGTACATATAGGCATAGAAGGGCTGAAATCCTGGCAGACAGGATCCTACAGAATCTACGATTGTAGTGTTTTCCCTTGCAGGTGCTGTGAAAAAACAATGGAAGTTATGCGTAGTTCCCAGGAAGCTCTGCTCACCATTGTAGAGGTAAAGCGTGCACAGGATGTCTGCATTCCTTTGCCACCAGCCTGCCTTGTTAGAAAGTTACTCATTTGCTGTCACCCGTTGCTGTGTTTCCTGTGGAGTGATCTTAGGCAGCAGCAGAAAGGGGCACAGTGAGCGTTTCCATACATCACAAGTTTGGGGTTAGAAACGATTCTAGTCCCCTCACATTTCTTGCAATGTTATAGCATTGTTAAGTAATCTCCATTCTTTGATACACTAATGAGCACTTTGACATCTTAGACATCCCACATGGGCCTGAGAAGATGGCTCAGTTGGCAAAGTGCTTGCCCCACAAGCACAAGGGCCTGAGTTTGGATCCCAAGAACCCATGTCAAAACCTAGCTTAGTGGTGCGTGCCTCCAATCCCAGCAGTGGGGAGGCAGAGCTGGGGCGGCCTCTGGGACTCTTGGCCAGCTGGTCTAGCCAAATCAGTGAGTTTGCATTCAGTGATAGACACTGTCTCAAAAAACAAAGAGGAAAGGTGATTGAAGAAAGTACCTGGCATTAATTAACCTCTGGTTTCCAGGCACACCACACACATGATTATGTGCATATGCATACAGGTAAGTCTGCGTGCATCCTGTGTAGGATTACTTTGAGATTGGTTTCCATGAAGAGAAATCAACAGCATGTATCATTTTCCCTACAAATCTGGAGCTAATTGAGATGGAAATCAGGGTGTCAGCATTGTTAGTGGCAAGCATAACTCAAGGGCAAGGTCTGCTGCTGAGGCTGTGGCCATGCCTATTTGCTATTCAGCTTTGAGACAGCTCACCTGAGTGGAGCTGCGGCCTGCAGAGCGTTGCACACGCTTAAACCCGGCTCATCATTTCCTGTTGACCCGGGACAGAGAGGGAAGAAAGCCATACCTACAGTGCTTACGATATTAATCCACCCAAGTAGAGCTGTGTGCCTCTAGCCGTCACTTGGAGCCTGGTAAGGATATGTGAGATGAGAACTCAGCTGTTTCCTGCACAGGGAAGTACACATAGGAAGTCGAGTACAGGCCTGGCTGGCTGGCTGCACAAGTGTCTTCTGCACTGCTTCTAACGAAGAGATGCTAACCGAGTGCAAACCAGATTTCTAGGGCTGCAGGAGGACCATGGGTGTTTTGTGAATGACTGTCCCTGTGCAGGCTGGGTTAAGAGTCATTCCTCTCTCACTGGCACTGACTAAGCCTGGGATAGCAGGAGCAGAGCAGTGTCCTTTAGAAGACTCAGTGAACAGTTTGCCACAGCGGTCTGAGTGAGGGAACTGCATCTGAGAAATTATTTCTGTCTCCACCTACAATGCCTGTGTCACTTTAGAACCCAAACCTTACCCAGCTGCACATACACAGTTCTGTGTTGCCCTTGGTAAACCACAGTGAGCTGTTCTTTTTCCTACAGTTTCCCATTCACCGTTCCTTGTGATTGGTGGTTCCTCGTGATGTGGTTGCTGTTGTTTTTAACCACATAATTAACAGGCACATTGTTTGTCTTTCCTGCCTAGGTTCTTTTGTACGACCCACTCTTTGATTGGACTATGAACCCTTTAAAAGCTTTGTACTTACAGCAGAGGCCAGAAGACGAGACTGACCTCCAGTCCACCCCCAGTGCAGACGATCAGGAGTGCAAACGAAGTCTTAGGTGAGGGACTCCAGGAAGGACCTGTTGTTACTTAGATTTTCTCGTTCCTAGGCCAGTTGTACCCCATTGTAACCTTTGTGTTCTTTTACCATTAGTGATACTGACCAGAGTTTCAACAAAGTAGCTGAGCGCGTCCTGATGAGATTGCAAGAGAAGCTGAAAGGCGTGGAGGAGGGCACTGTGCTCAGTGTGGGCGGACAGGTGAACCTGCTTATCCAGCAGGCCATGGACCCCAAAAACCTCAGCCGACTCTTCCCAGGGTGGAAAGCGTGGGTGTGACCTTCAGTAGAGGAGTTGCTGGACTTCAGAAAGGACCTGCCACCCACCATATTTGGATAGGAATTACTGAAGTGAACAACTGCTTTTAAACCAATTGTCTACTTGATTGATCATCACCCAAATATTAGTATTCATTCCTGCTGTCTTCTGTTAGAGGCGATGGTTACTCAAGATCTCTGTGCTGACTCTTAGATCATGCTTGTGTTACCACAGTAGGGTCACCCACACGCACACCAAACTGCAAACAGTGGTAGAGTGAGCTTAACTTTGGTGTACTTTAAGACAAGATCGTAACAATCTTAGTTAAAGCATGTTTTCCAGATAGTGTGTGTGTGTGTCACACGCATTAAGTAATGAAGTACTTATCTGTCAATATATCATGGGAAACCCACATTAGAATGAATGTTGGGCTAGAGCGTGTGCCTAACCTGTATGGGGCCCCATATTCAGACCAGAATTGCAGATTCAAGAGAAAAAAATAATAGAGCATGTTGAAAGTTGGTGGTACAGGTTAAAGATCCTCTGTTCCAAAGTCCAAAAGATGAGATGTTTGGTGTTTAAAACTTTCTGACATATTAGGCTCATCTTAGACTTGCAGATTAGCCTGTAGCTAGTCTTAACTTGCTGTTTGCACAAATGCTTCACAACATGAAAATGTCTAAAGCTGAACGCAGTTCTGGTCCTTGGCATTTTTAGGAAGGGACACTAAAGCGATGTTCTGATTTCAAGCCAGGTGTGGTAACCCTTTAATCCCTGTGCTCCAGAGAATCTTGAGTAGCCCGGGGTAAGAGGGAGTCTTCAGATGGTTTGCTTTGTCTCATCCTCAGAGGTTTTACTGACATTTTTTGGCTCCAGGGCTTTAGATCTCAGGAGTCGTGTAGATTTCTAAGAGCAGAAGAGTCTTTCAGGCCACAGTAGACCTGTTCTCTGTCATCTGTACGCTGGTGGGCATAGTATTTTATTGATGCCCCTTAAATGTCACCTATGTCATGGTGGCAGTGTGAAGGGAGATGCATTTACTGCCGCTCCTTTCTGTTTGCGAACCTAAGATATATGTATATATAATTTGTATTGTTGATATATACATACACACATACACTGGTAAGCTGCTATGAAATTATCCTGCATTTCAACTTTCTTTTGTATTTTGTAAGTACTGCCTTACAAAATGGATGTTTGGTATCTACTTGACTGCAGAAAATCAAGTGAATGTAATGAACTTAGAATGTCTTTAAGCGAGTGTTGCTATCTTCATGGACAGAGGAAGATAATTAGCTAATGATGGGTAGCTAAATGAATTTCTAATTTGGTTTTGTAGTTAATCCACTGAAGAGGTTGGGATAATATAATTGGTCCATTCTTTACCCTTGAATAATATTCCATAAACAGAAGCTATTCAGCTTTCTATTAAATTTTTCAGATAAACCTAGAAGCAGCTCATTGAAAGGTGAAAGAGACTAAGTTAGAAAATATTGACAGTCTTGAGTGAGATGGGCAGTTACCAGGAGCCAATGAGTGGTAGACTTATAGGTTATTAAAAGTCAGGTATTTTCTTTATGCTGAGTGCCTGCCATGTCTGTCAGCAACACCTCGGATTCTTACAGCCTTTGTGATATTCACGATGGTCTCACAGTTTATCTGGAGAAAGGTTACCTGCCTAACAACAGAAGGCATTGTACATGTTTCTCACCAGTCAGGAAGAAGTAGTAGAAAAGCTGCTAGAAGCGAGACAGCGTGTCTGTCCACAGTGAAGGAGGCAGCGCCCCTCTTCCGGCCCTGTGCTCCTGTACCCCTGAAATGGTGCCCAGTTAGGTCCTAAAGCTCAGGTCACCATAATGTTCAACCCATCACAAATTTAAATATGGTAAAAGGAAGAACTTTGAGCACCTTAAAGTTTATAGCTGTCTTTTAAAGTAGGTCAGTATGAAATAGAGCCTGTGCCATTTCTAATTTCTAATGTTACAGCTGTACCTTAGTAATGTATTTTATGTAGATTTGTTTAGTGCTAGTAAAATAAAGAACTGTACAAGTATTTGCTGACTATACAGTCGTGTGTCCGTTGTATGAACTACTTGAGTGTTGTGTGTGCCAGGCGTGGGGCTAGGTCCTAGGAGACAGCAGTGAGCTCAGAGTCCAGGCAGGAGGGGCGGCTGATGCTGAGTGTCAATCAGCAGCCGGTCCAGGACATTGCTTTCCAGTGTGCTGTCTGGTGGTTTTCTTAATTACATTGTAACAGGAAGGCCAATGAACAGTGTTCTTTACTTTCACTTATAAAGTGATCCAGTTGACTTTTCTCAAATCTAAAAAACTGAAGATCCTAATATCTTTTTTTTTTTTTTTTTTTTTTTTTTTTTTTTTTTTTTTTGGAGCTGGGGACCGAACCCAGGGCCCTTGCGTTTGCTAGGCAAGCGCTCTACCACTGAGCTAAATCCCAACCCTGATCCTAATATCTTAAATGTGGTGTTTCATTTTATCATGTTTTAAGATAAATTCCTTCCCTTTGAGGGTTTCATGTTCCTCTGTGCAGCTCCTGGCAAAATGAATTTTGTATACACTGTAGTCAAAGAATTGGGTTCAGAATTGGTAAAGATATCATATAATGATAATTATTCCTGGGAATAAAAACCCATACTTTGCTCTCACAGGACGTGTGGTTTTATGTATGGGGGGAGTAACAGTGTATAGTTAGTACTGTATTGTTTAAAAGCAGAAGCTCTAAACCAGGTGGTTTTTGCCTTGTTTATATTTTCAAACTGAAAAAATAAATCTTTGTTAGGCACAAAATGGTGGTGTCTTCGCTTGTAACCACTAGGGGCACAGAGCCTCTCACACTTTTGGTGTGCTTTCCTTCTGCCGAATTAGTCAGGGTGACTGAGTGTTTCGCAGTATCTCTGCTCCTCTCCTGGCTGCATGATCTCGCTATTCTGCTCCGTCACTAATCACCTGCTGTCATCCCCACGTCACTGATGGTTAAAGCCCCTTAAGGACTTCCCTTCATCCCTACAGCTCCCTAAATGTTACCATTTCTTACAGTTATAATGGAGGAGAACGGCGCTTGCTTTTATTCTTCCTAGACACCGTCATAGTTTTGATAGGCTATCTCTTCAGACTGTCCTTATCTGAAATTTGTTACTTTCCACTGACATTTCATCCCGTAACCAGAGAGTCTCGTTCTTTCTAGAGAGGTGTGCAGGCTCATCAGCCTTCCAATGCTGTGACCTTTAACACAGTTCCTCATGCGGTGGTGACCCCCCCCCCAACCATACAATTACTTTTGTTGCTACTTCAGAACTGTACTTTTGCTACTGTCAACGAGCCATCAGGTAAATTATCTTTGTTTTCCAGGGTCTTAGGGGACCCCTGAAAGGGTCACAGCCCACAGGTTGAGAACCACTGTTTTAAGCAGTCGCTTATGCTATGTTTTTTTTCCCCTCCGATTTAACACTATTTTATTACCTTGTCGCCTTCTGCTCGTGTGGCTGCGTCCTCAGCTTGGTGCAGTACAGAAGCAGTCATGGTTGAACAGTCCCGTGGCTCATGGCTGACGCTCAAGGGCCAGCGTTTTCCCACGTCCGCAAGGTGTTTTATCAGGTGCCTGTCGTTTCATACCTGACTACTGAGTTTCTCGGTGAGTAAAACTATTACTGGGGCTGGAGAGACGACTCAGTGGTTAAGAGCACTGACTGCTCTTCCAGAGGTCCTGAGTTCAATTCCCAGCAACCACATGGTGGCTCACAACCATCTGTAAAGAGATCTGATGCCCTCTTCTGGTGTGTCTGAAGACAGCTACAGTATACTTATATAGAATAAAATAAATCTTTAAAAAACAAAACAAAAAAACCCCATTACTGTACTTATTGTACACTGTGTGCCACTGCTCACACTGTTAGGTTTTCTAAGATGAGGTCATCCATACGCTTTCAACACTTTGGAGGTGAAACCGCCATTAGGAGGTGGGCCAGTGCAAGGAAGTTAGGGGAGGGCACGGCTTATGCTCTTTGAATTCATAAAATGGAACCCTGGTGCCTCTTTGTGTCATTGTTGCCTGGCATGATACTGTCTCACTACAGAACTCAAATGGCGTCCTACAAGTTATTTACCTCATGTATTTTGTCCCAGCAATAGGACGCCATCATAATACACGTGGGTATACGGCCGTCCTTTAGACTCTGTTCCTAGTACTTCTAAGTATAAAACCAGAACGCAGAGCCGTTCTTTTTGTTAGTTTTGTTTTGTTTTTAAACTCAACCTTTTACTTCCCACAATGTATAATTTCCTGAGATTGACAGGATGCACCATCAATCCTAGTAATTTAAAAAAAAGAGAGAGATGATTTGACTTTCTTCCTAATGAGGACATGAAATGAGATGTTGTATGCTCTATGAGAGGTTTTTGTTTTTTTTACCTAAAATCCTAAAAATGTACTCATTGATGGGCTATGTTGAAGTGTGTAAGTGGTGTAATGTTAAAATTAGGGCATCTCGAGTTTCCCGAGGGTGTTTGATGTGTCTGTGTGTTTCGCCTGCATTTGTTTTTTTGTTTTTTTTTTTTGTTTTTTTTTTTTTTTTTTTTTTTCGGAGCTGGGGACCGAACCCAGGGCCTTGCGCGCATAGGCAAGCGCTCTACCACTGAGCTAAATCCCCAACCCCTTCACCTGCATTTATGTCTGTGTAGCGCTTACATGCCAGAGGGTGGGGTTAGATTAATAGAGTTAGATAGCAGCGAGCTGTCATGTCAGTACTGGGATCAAACTTTGGTCTTCTAGAAGAGAAGTCCGCACTTTTGAGCACTATGCCATTTCTCCAGCCCCAGGTATATGGTTTCTTTATGGTAAAAGTCTACGCAGCCCTTCTGTCATGCTTTTGGGAGTGTACAGAACATTGCTGTTTTCTATAGCTACCCCACTGCAATATTGCTCCAGACCTTAACTTTTTATTCTGCTGTTTAAGGTATGGTGTGTGCGTGTGTGTGTGTGTGTGTGTGTGTGTGTGTGTGTGTGTGTGTGTGTGTCTGTGCGTGTGCGTGCGTGTGTAAGTGTAAACATACTGATCATGTCTGCTGCTCCTCAGGGAGGTATCTTCCTCCCTGCAACCCCCATGTCCTCTTTCATAACTCATGGCTGCTTTTGTCCTCTCAGGTCTCTGCTTCCACGTGACATAATATTATGCGATATTAATTTTACTATGTCTGGCTTTTCTTTTGTTTAACATGATACCCTTCAGATCCATTTTCCCATTGATGGGTGACATGATTTTATTCTTTTTATAGGTAAATAGTACTCAGATATATAGATATTTCTTTTTCTAGAAGAGGATGATCTATCGATGAGAAATCTTTAAATCACTGTTACCTGCATTAAAGAGTGTCTGTGTTAAGTAATAGTCTTCCTTGCTGAGGACAGGGCTGTCTTCGCTCTGTTCCTAAGCTTCTTATTTTGGGGCTCACTAGTTTGCAGTGAGATCTGAGGTCCAGATAGGTCAAGCCAAAAATGACTACATGCAGGCCCAATGTCATCCTGCTACTAACCTTCTGTAAAGGAAACCGAAGGCAAATCCATTCACAGTAGTTAAATAGAATACCTTGGAGGAAGTTCAGCTGAGGTTCTGAAAGACCCCTGCTGTGGAAATTACAAAGCACTGAAGAAAGTCATGGAGAAGTCCCAAGATGGAAAGGCTTCCTATACCAGACAAAGAAGTTTGGAGACTCAGTCCAATCCTTTTAAAAATATGAGAAGCATCCTTTTGGAGAACTAGAAAATCACAAAAATTCACATAGAACTACCAAAAAGACCCCACCAACCTGCCATTAGCTAACAACAAAAAAACTTGAAAGGATTGAAGGACGTGCTTGGGTTACAATGACGAGAGCTTTATGGCCCCAGAGATAAAGCTACATTCCCCACCGAGCTGATTCTATACTGATGTTCAGAAAATGGTTATGTTGACCCAGGCACCATTTCCTTATTTCCATTGGTGCTGGTAAACTATATTTTAATGCAGAAGATTAAAAGTTGGTTCCCTGTGTCTCACCCTATACCAAAATCAACTCAAATGTGTCAAGACCTAAAGGTAAGATACAGAACTATTCCAGGAAAACAGGAAATAAGACACTAGTCAAGAGCTAAAAGGTAAGATACAGAACTATTACAGGAACACAGGAAACATAAGACGCTGGTGGAAGTAAAGACTTTCTTGATGCACCCTTAGTGCACAGAAAACTCAAAAGTGACAGATTGGAGAATCGTACCAGCTAAAGTGCTCATGCAAAATTATAAGAATGGAGAGACAGCTTACAGGTTTTAGGTAAAAACACTTGCCAACTATTCATCTAAAAAGAGTCAGTATCAAGAATACATTTAAAAAAACTTTAAATGTTAAGCCATCAAAACTACAAGATGCTGTCATGCTATAAACAATGCACATTCTCAAACACCAAACACAATGCGTGTGTCAATATAGGGGAAAGCAAATTAGGACAGGCAGAATGGATCTGCTGTGTGGCTCAGCAGTGTCACTTCCGAGTGTCTCCAAAGAAGTCAGAGTACCAAAGACGTTCGTGCACCCTACATGCACTGCGGCACCACACACCCAAAAGTGCCAAACAACCAGATGGACAGAGAGCAACCGCTCTGAGTTGGTTGGTACATGTCGTATACGTACTGTGAAATACACCATTCTCCATGGTCGTGTAGATTGAAACACTTCAGCGGACACTTCAGGAAGACAAATGAGTGAGGGCCATTTGGAGAGGGCATGTTGGAGCGTTCGGTGATGAGTGGGCCCCGCGCTGAGCAGCTACCCTGTGAGCAAAACTATTTGAAGGTTTTTAATCCCCAAAAAAGTATCTTTATTTTAAGTATAACTGTCAAACAACTACAGTTTCTCAGAATGCCAGGAGAAACTATACATTGTCCAGGGTAGTATTTCTTCAGTATTCCTTAACTATAAGTAATACGTACACAAGTCGTTGTAGTCACAATAAGTAGCTTTTGGCTTTCACTGGGAAGTGGGCTTGATGGGCCATTGCTGAGAAAAGGAAATTCTTTATGGTTCTTTATCTGCCAAACATGGAACCAGGTGTTAAAGTTTTATATAAACATTTTCATAGAAATCACTATCATAATATATTTTCTCCTCTGGCTCCTTTGTTTCATCCTCATAGATCTTTCTCTGTAGGCTCTTCTGTATTCGTTGAAGCTTGACATCTAAAGAGAAATAGAGTTAGAACAGTGCTCTGCTGGCTGTGGTGGCAAATACCTTCAGTCCCAGCACTCAGATGCAGAAGCAGATCGATCTCTGAGTTTGGGGCCTGCCTGATAAAAACCATGTTCCAGGACAGCCAAGGCTAAACCATGGTTCAAACAATGAAAACACACACACACACACACACGTCTTACTCTATAGTCCTGTTGTCCACACTTTGAGCACATGTCCTTATTGTATTTTAACAGAAACTCTAAATGCCCCAATCTCTGTTCTACTTTAACCACTGTGTCTCTATATAGGTCTCTGCAGGGCCTCAGCTCTAGGTATGGCCTACTAATAACTGCCTGTGTAGTTTGGGCCAATCACTTGTGTTCTGTAAGCCCAAGTCTTCATCTGTAAAATTAAAGACAGTAGTAGAGCCTGCTTCATGGTGTGGGTGTGGGTGTGTGTGTGTGTGTGTACCCCCATAAAGGCCAGAGGATGATAGAAGGTGAGCTTCTCTACTGTACCGCGTATTTTATTCCTTTGACTGGATTGTTCATTGATCAGTAGCTACGATGACTGACCAGTGAGCTCTTGGGGTCCACATGTGTCTACTCCCTAATGCTGAGATGATGAGCACCCCCAGGCTGCACCTGGCCTTCCTTACAAAGTGCCTCAAGTTTGCACAGCAAGTGGTCTTAACCACAAGTTAGGCCCTGCCTGATTGTATGAGAATTAAATGCAATGGTGTATAAGGTTTGGAAACTGCTTTGTAATTCACTATGGCCATTTCCCTCTGTGGACCTGCTCTGGATACCTCCACACCCCTGTGCACGAACGCCCTATCTTTTTTTTTTTTTTTTTTTTTTCATGTTTTGAGACAGGGTCTCTGTTATGTAGCTCTGGCTGTCCTGGGAACTTAACTATGTTGATCAGGCTGGCGCGAACTTAGAGATCTGTCTGCCCCTGCCTCCCATGTGTCTGACTTTCTCTGGCTCCTGAATGGTAGCATGTATTCTAGTATTCTAGCTGACTAGGCAGCTGTCCTTGGGGCAGTGGAATTAGCATCAAAATACAGATAACTCCAGGGCAAACCACAACATTTCCCCTTTTGTCCAGTTAAAAAGCGTTTTCACTTATATATAAATTGAGTATTTATTACCATTCTACAATTTATAAAACATATGATATACTCAACATCCAGTCCATCACTATATCAGTTAAACAGAACATTTAGTTATCCATTCCAGCTTAAGAAAGGCTTAAAATCTATATCTTGGCTAGCTTCTATACTATCTGATAACTATCTAATAAAATATGTATTTTTCAGAGTTAAACAGCCTGATAGGCTATAGACTATAATCAGCCTTCAACCCCGTCAGAAATCTGAGAATGACCAAATATCTATACACAAAGGAAGCCTAACATGGCTTTCAGAACTGAGAGGTTGTAGAGACAAATCTCCACTAGCACAGTCCCCTGTTAGCGACATGTGAGCGCAAGTCTTCAGCCTTCTGGCCCAAAATCAACTGACAGACTCTTGAAATGCAGATTTTGAAGGGCTGATCACCCTGTCTTGGCAGAGTTTATCAGTCAACTATTCTGCATAATTTGTCCTTTTCCGGACAGTATTAGTCTGCAGATGAAACAGGCAGTTTTGTCCAGTGGCTGCCTAGCCACAAAGTATTGCCTCACCTGGAGGTAGAGATGTTCAAATTCTTCGTTAAATCTGCCAAAGGGGAACTGTTAGGAGCAGATGTCTCAACAAAAGATAAATAACTTTAAATCTCAAATGTTGTGGATTTCTGAAGTTTTTGAAAACCATCTACCTATATAAGACAATCTGTACTGTTGTCTTTATATCTTAATATTATTTTGAAAGTTCTCTCACAAAGTCAGCAATATGTTTGCTATTTGGCCCTTAACTCACATGTGTAATCAACTCAGAAGTTTGTAATGACATCAATAGAAGGACTGGCTCTAAACCTTTTTATTTTTTATATTTTTACAACAACATGAGTTCATGTGTGAAAAGCTGTATATTTAAGGCTTCAGTTTAAAGCATAACTACCTAACACAGACAAACCTTGAGCAAATCATGCCATCTTTCTAAGAAAATGCCAGTAATGGAGCCTGTTTCATATGTTTGCTTGAAAAACCAAGTCCATTCTTAATTGTAATTGCTAAAAGTTCACATTATCTGTTGTATGTAGAGTGGACTCAAGGAATATCAACATGGAAGCCATTGTAGACGTTATGAAGGCAACCATGTAGTGGGCCTGGGTGGTAGCAGTGAGCTGAGAGTAGGTGACCAAGCTAATGAAAATGATGGCCCCTGTTGATGGGGAAATGTGTGTTGGGCAGCAGCCTAAGCTCTGTTAAGTGCCCAGCAGAAATCGAAGCTTTATGTTTCACAACAACCCATGAGCTAGGTGTAGATCCTATTGTTAGTCTTGCTTTACAAATGAAAGAGTTGAACCACTTAGCTTGCTCAAGATCACACAGTTAGTAAACTGCAGAACCAGAACTCTAGTCCAGATCCCACCATGTAACCTTAAATAATATAGAAAGCCTATTTTCAAATGACAAGTCATTTATACCTGTGTATGTACACGAAAACTCCTGATGCTAAAAGGTTAGCTCCATAGACATACGTTGGAGATTGGTTCTTTTTTTTAAGATTTATTCATTTATTTACTTATTTTATTTATTTAATATATATGAATACAGTGTAGCTGACTTCAGACACACCAGAAGAGGGCATCAGATCCCTTTTCAGATGGTTGTGAGCCACCATGTGGTTGCTGGGAATTGAACTCAGGGCCTCTGGAAGAGCAGTCAGTGCTCTTAACCACTCAGCCATCTCTCCAACCCCCTGCCCCCATTTTTTTAAAGGTTCCTTTTTTTTTTTTTTTTTAAGGTTTATTTGTTTTATTTATACAAGTACAGTGTAGCTGTCTTCAGACACACCAGAAGAGGGCATTGGATCCCATTAAAGATGAGTATAGGGGGCTGGAGAGATGGCTCAGTAGTTAACAGTACTAACTGCTAGAAGTCCTGGATTCAAGTCTCAGCAACCACATGGTGGGTCACAACCATCTGTAATGAAATCAGATGCCCTTTTCTAGTGTGTCTGTAGACAGCAACAGTGTACTTATATATAATAAATAAATCTTTAAAAAATATTTTAAAAAGAGATGGTTGTCAGCCACCATGTGGTTGCTGGGATTTGAACTCAGGGCCTCTGAAAGAGTAGTCAGTGCTCTTAACCACTGAGCCATCTCTCCAGCCCTGGAGATTGGTTTAGTGCTTTGATTCAATTGGGAATCTGGGTGTCTAACCGCTAGTGGTCCTTGTCCCCAATTGGCTTTTGATTATTGGTCAATAAAGATGCCAGCAGCTAATTGCTGGGCAAAGGGACCCTTAGAGTTTCGTGGGCTGGGTCTCAGGACGAGGAGGTGATTGCACGAATTGGGTGGGATGTGGATGAGCATAGGAGCTGCAGAAAATAAAGCCGATGAGCCATGTAAGAAGTTGAGTGGGCAGCCACTGGCCACTTCCCCAGAAGGTTTAAGAGTGACCAGCCTAGGCATTTTAGAATTAAGCAGGGTGTGTGTGTGTCTGTGTGTCTGTGTGTCTGTGTGTCTGTGTGTGTACCTTTTATTCTTGAATCCAAAGATTCCCTAGGTGGGTGGCTGGAAGTGTGACCTGCTGGGAGCCAGAGCGGTGTAGCCCAAACTCAATGCTAGAGAGGCATATATGCAGAGAAGAGGAGTATCATTTGGACTCAGACAGATTTCCTATAGAGTATTGCTAAAAGTCGCCTACTTTGGACTGGAAGGATGGTTCAGTGGTTAAGAGCACTCCATGCTTTTCCGGAGGACCTGCATCAATTTGCAGCAACCATTGTCGTAGTACATATTACTATCTACTCTAGTTTCCGGGGACCTGATGTCCTTTTGTGGCCTCCGCATGTACTTCATGCATGGTGGCACACTTAAATGAAGGCAGAATACTCATGCACAAAATAACAATAATCGCTTACCTTTTAGGTAAGCTGAAGAGTTGCTTGTAGCAGTTTCTCTCCAACTTGCGATATAACTGCAACATATTATATGGGCATTAAGTCGACTTACTACTAAATAATAAATTACTTGGCACATCTTAATGATGACATCTTCACTAGTTTCACTGTTTGATTTTCATGACTTGACCACCTCCTAGTAAGTTATATTCTTCTAAGGCCAACTTCCAGGACATGGAGTTAAAAGATTAAATGGAACCCTCTAGGCGTGGTTCATTAATTCCAGTACTCTGAAGATGGGCCGATCTCTAAGTTCAGGATAGCCAGGATGACATAGTAAGGCCTTACCTCAAAATAAAACAACAGGGGACCTTTTTAAAACAAATTTATCTGTAAGTATAATCCAGATTTTTTTTTTTAAGCCTTTCCAAGAAATTACTGACTTATCAATTTTCTGATAGGGAGAAATACCATATTCAAATTTTCCCCACACAATATGTCATTAAACCAACTATAATCAAAAATAACAGAAAGGGGGACTAGAAGCCATAAAAAGGCAACAGAAACCACTGCTTATTCCTGCCGTGGGGCCGAGATGCTGATCTCGCGTCAGACCGTTTGTGTCTGTGATCAGAAACACTGCTAGCATATTCCCAATAATCACCCACCACTTCTTGTCAGAGTCCATTTAAAAACTTTGCCTTTTTTATACTTAATTGGAATGAACTGAAAGAAGTTATGTGGTTTGGAAACATCTAAGAAAGGAATGTGGATCTTCGGTTACTCTCACCACTGCAGAGTGTGCGTCCGCATCCCACTGCACACAGAAGCTAACAGAAAAGACTGCAGCTCAGAGTTCGTCCACACCAGTGCCTGCACAGGCATACTCACAAAGACACCTCCGAATAACGGAAGTTTCTCCTCTGTCATCCCCGGCCTCCTGTCTCTTACGTCCTGCCAATGACCCATACCTTGATTCTTCCTGTCCCTTTTTATCTCCTTCTTTTTCCCCGACTTTTTATTGATTCCTTGTGAGTTTCACATCATGCAACCTCAGTCCCGCTCATCTCCCTATCCCCCCGTATCTGCCCTCTGCCCTTGCAACCTCTTCCTCAGAGGAAAAGGAAAGCAAACAAGAACACCCAGGCATAGAGAACATCTCGTTGTAGAAGCTCTGGCGTGTCATGGTGTGTCCCACAGTCTATCCCTCCGTCCACACATCTTCACTTGCAAATGTTCATTGCAGTGAGTCATTGGTCTGATTAGAGGTCTCTAGCTTCTGCCCCACCATCGATATTAGATCCCGACCAGGACTCTTCCTGTCGCCCTGTGTCATAAGATCCCGCAGCTTTGGATCAGCAGGACTGGCCCTTTCGCGTGCCCCAAATGTTCACAGGTAATATAGATTTTTGGGGTGAGCCAACACAAAGCCCTGGATCTGGGCCTGGGTGGTGGCTGAGCTAGTCAGCAGCCTCCTTATCTGCACCACAGGGTGAGGTCTCTGTCCTACTCCAGCGAGGCCATCAGCAGGAAGTGGGGCTGGCTCTCCTGTTCTCACACTAGTGCCTTCACTCCCAGGGCCAGCGCCCGGTATGGCCCAGGCATTACCTCCCGCTGTTTAGCATCTCCCAGTTCTTTTTAATTTTTCTCTCTGCCAATGCGATATCCATACTTCCTGTTGTAGCTGAACACATGTTGGACATTTTTAACAGCTTTGCTATCTTGAAACTTGCTTGCTCTCCCATCCACTCATGAGATGTGTGTGGTCTGGAGCTGGTTAGTACACAGCATGTGTACGGCTCGCCATGGTCAATTTTCAAACATCATTACACTGAGGGGACATGCCATGCCCCTCACCTACGGCTTTCCTATAACCCTGACTCCACAGCCTGAGGAGTCACTAACATACAGTGTCTAACAGTGTCATTGACACCACGGCACACACCAGTATTCCCATGTCTTACTACATTGTGTGGACATGCTGCTTTTAAATTGCCTAGTCAACCGGTGGATGTTCCTCATTATAAAATGTCTGTGTAAACATTCAGGCTAGTTCTCGTGTGGACATATATTTTCATTTTTCTTTATACCTGTTTCGGAGGGGAACTGCTGGGTTATGTAGCAACATTTGAGAAATTATCAGCCATTTTCCCAAGTGACTGAACCGCTGCACGATCCTGCCAGCCGGGTGTGACCGCGCTACTCTCAGCACGCTTGCCAACACTGGTCATTGACCATGCTGGTCATCTGATTGGCACTCACTTGATAACTGTATTGAACAGCCGAATTCCCACTGCACAAAATTCTAATGATACCTTTTAATGGCCGTTTATGTTACTGATACAGTTTTTTTAATATCTAAAATGACTAGGCCATATAAGTTGAAGCTATTCTTTTTTTAAGCTTTATTTATTTATTATATGTAAGTACACTATAGATGCCTTCAGACACACCAGAAGAGGGCATCAGATCACATTACAGATGGTTGTGAGCCACCATGTGGTTGCTGGGAACTGAACCTTTGGACAGCCTTTTTATTTTTTTAAAGATTTATTTATTATGTGCAGTGTTCTGCCTGCAAATATACCTGTCTTCCAGCAGAGGGCGCCAGATCCCACTACAGATGATTGTGAGCCACCATGTGGTTGCTGGGAATTGAACTCAGGACCTCTGGAAGAGCAGTCAGTGCTCTTAACCGCTGAGCCATCTCTCCAGCCCCCAGAGTCTATTCTTCACATAATTAATCTTATGGTCTTATCCTTGTTTCTAAGTCCCAAAGTAAAACTAAGTAGAATTCGTTAGGCATAATTGCTAAAGTGTATTCTTCTGCCTTACTATAATTTTCTTTCCTCAAAACCAGTTTTTCCTTTTCTTGAGGACAATACTATTTTTGAAGGTTATGTTCAGAGCCCTAAGGTTCAACCTACAAACAGAAATTTTATGAAAGAAAAAACACAGGGCTTTGTCCTCTGAGAACTGCTGTCACTTACTCATCGAAGTTGAGCGTGTTTGTCCAGTTCAGCACTTCATCGACTTCCCATTCCATCACAGAGTCCACTCCGCCATCTTCGATACTCTTGATTAGGCCTTTTGTTGCTTTGTGGATTAGAACTAGTGTCTCACGGTCTGTTACCTTGGCCTCCAGGCTGCCCAGGTAGTACCTGACCCAGGGAAAGCGAGAGACACACATTTAGCACAGGAAGTGATTCCAGGTAGACACCGTTGAGGAGGGTTGTTGTTTATATTATATATTTAAATTATAAATTAAGCTTTTGTTCTAAATACTTCTAAACTAAGGCCAGCGTGATAGAATATCCCTGAGGTGATTTAGTCACTAGCCAGAAAGATGTCACTTAATTATCTGACACAAGTTTCATGATGCAAAGAAAATCTACATCAAATTATGAGTAGAAGAACCTCGGAGCTAAGCCAACTTTCTCATTTTATAAGTGAGGGAGTAAATCCAGGAGGAACTGGGTGACTTCTACAAGACCACGAGGCTAATGGCAGGTAGGAGGGAGGGAGGTTTGCTTATCCGCATCTTTGTGTCACATGCACTGCATCATTTTCTTGTTTTTCTTTTAAAAGTCCGCCATTTGGGGTGGATGTTTCTGTCTTTTTATATAAACAATTGAGACGTGGAGAAGTCAAGAAATTGTTCAAGTTCAGGAAAGTAGTAAAAATGTGGGAAGACGACATTCAAATTTGACTCAGTGCACCCTCCTCCTATCTGTCTGGTAATATTTCTTTTCTTTTTTTTTTTTTTTCGGAGCTGGGGACTGAACCCAGGGCCTTGCGCTTGCTAGACAAGCGCTCTACCACTGAGCTAAATCCCCAACCCCCTGTCTGATAATATTTTAAGCACTACTTCAAGGTCATTGTTCCCTCCAAACACAAAGAGGGAGAGACATTGGTAGTCGTTATTGAAAACACAGGACCCAGAAATCCATTGAGAAGACAGATATTGCAGCGGCACCGGACTGCTGTCATTACTAGGCCACGCTACAAGAAATGCCTAGAGAAGACCTTCATCTGCGGTAAAAGGAGGTAAAGATGCTTTGCAGCCTCAGTGCCTGAGGAAATAGTAGTCCCGCTATGCTCCTCATCCCTGGCCCTCACGGCAGTCAATGTGCTGGGAACCTAGGATACGAACATAGTCACTCGGGTGGCTCCATGCTGCCACCCATCAGGACATGCAGAGAAGAATGGACTCCTTCGCTCCACTGCTGGAGTTTATGTCTATGGCCAACAGGGAAGAAAGCCAGTGCCCTTTGCCAGGCCAACATTCAAAGAGACAAGTTTAGGGAGATGGCTTCTAATTCTGAGAGCTAGTTCATAAAGCTAGCCCAACTGACCCAGCAGGTGTAGACACAGACGTATGGAGAAAAAGTAACACCAATCTTCCAAGGGAGCAGAACTCTAACCACGGACCTAAAGAAATACTAGTGAAATGCTGTAACAAATCTAAGGAAACCTGGGGGGATACAGGAGAATTACATACAGAAAATTCAAGGAAATTGGGGAAATTTATAAATGAAACTTTTAGCAGATACAGATCATGAAAAGAATAACCTTCCAAGTGAGGAATTCACGGATTGGAATTAAATGTGCCCTTGACAGTTTCACCATCACATTAAACCAGGAGGGAAAAAAATGAACATAAAGAAAGATCTTTTGTAATATTTTAGACAGGGGTTGGGGAGGGATGAAGAAAAACTCCGATAGGCAAGGCAGTGGTATAAAATACAGAAAGTAGAAAGACGCAGAACCTTGTCAATCAAATGTCTAGCATTGGTGGGAAGATGTAGCTGTGCAGGAATGGAGGTCCAAGACCCCGACAGAATCTGATAAACACAAAAACCGTGAGGATTGCCGTGAGGTGACCGACAGTATGAACAGAGTTCTGTCAGACAAAGACTTTCTGAGACAAGCGGGAACCGAGAGAACCACCTCGGCACTCGACCTGACCTACAAGAGAAGCTCAGCGAAGACCTGTATCTCCTGTGAAAGCCAGGAGACCTGAAAAACAAAACAAAACAAGACAAAATAAAACAAAATCAAAAGACAAAAAACCAGAACCCTCGCAGTCTTAGAAAGTGTAATTCTCCGATTACTGAAAAGCCTCCAAACCATCAAGATAAACAAGGTAGGAAGAAACAGTGGCCATATAACAACTAGGAAAAAGTCAGGAGTAAATTCTTACCATAATAACCTTGAATGTAAGCGAACTGATTTCCCAGTCAAAATTATAGAGTATCTTTTCTTTTCTTTTTTTTTTATAATTTTTTTAAACATGTATACATCATACAGCTTTCTGCCTGCATGTATGCCTGCAGGCCAGAAGAGGGCACCAGATCCCATTACAGATGGTTGTGAGACACCATGTGATTGCTGGGATTTGAACTCAGGACCTCTGGAAGAGCAGACAGTGCTCTTAACCACTGAGCCATCTCTCCAGCCTCAAGTATATTTTCTAAATGCAATCCCTTAGTCCTAATCACCTGCGATTGTCCCAAGCAGACTGGCCTCTGGATATGTCTGTGGGGATTGCCTTGACTGTTACTGGATGTAGAAAGACCCAGACTGCCCTGCTCCACTCAATTCTCTGGGCAATGGTCCTGAGCTAAGGATAAGCCAGCACCGCAGCATTCTTCCATGGTTTCTACCCCAAGTGATTTCCCTTAGTGATGGACGATAACCTGCAAGCTGAAATAAAATCCTTCCTCCTCTAAGTTGCCGTGGGCAGAGAATAAACCATGTGCTTTGTTTAAAGAAAATGGACTCACAGAGTGTATGTGGGTCTATCTCTCAGGTCTGAGGTCTGGACCCCAGTCGTCCCTGCTTCTACACCAGTCACAATGTCATGGTTACGACTGTTCTGTAAGCCTTACACAATTCTGTTTTTTTTTTTTCCTCAAAAATACCCTATATTTCTTTAATAAGACTGAGTCATCGACTTACATTTGCCTCATCCACTCAATTTTTTTAATTTTTCTTTTCTTTTCCAGATCTTGCTTTCTCTTCAGTTTGGAGAAATGAAATTCGCTTTCCTTTGTGCTCTCCAACACTTCATTTTCAGTTGGCATCCAAAACTATGGCAGCGAAGGTGTTTACAGGGTTAACATACTGACTGTGACAATGACAATGTTAACTCTACTCTCTCCAGACAAGAATGCCAATGTGCTGATAGGAATATGCAAGAGAGGATCAGAAGAGAAGACAGACCTTTTCGAGGTAGTTCTAATTACGCTAGGAGCACCACAGAAGCACGGTACAGCAACAGTGACAAACAACATGTGTTCCGAGGTATTCCCTCAGTTCTTGAGTGAATGGACAGTAAACCTATTCTAAGCATGTCTGTCTCACCTCACCTGAACATACCTCCTCCTAGTACTGCTGGGTTTACGGCTCTAATCCTCAAGCCTTGTATCCACCCATAACAGAAGTGCCTGTCTTATGTCCTCCTAGCTGATTATGTTCCCAGTTCCAACTTATCCCCTCTCCTCATGAGTACTAGACAGCGCTGCTGTGTTTCCCTATCCTTTGCCCTGTTTAATCACTTACCACACTGCGCTAAAGCATCCTGCCTGCTTGACTATCTCTAGGTACAGGCAGCCTCTGTGAGGGAGGACTGTGTGTCTTCTTACTACTGCCCTTGCCGTCTGGAACTAGCCTAACACGTGACAGACATGCAACAAAGTACTGATGGTATTCCCGCCTGGGTCATGTCAAACATCTGAAACATTGAAGCACTTGGTATGTACAGCGTTCTATCATCTGCGTTTTCAGCAGACGGTCAGCAGAGAGCAAATAATCATGGCCTGGTTTCAAACCTGGGACAAGGTTGGACCAGGACAAGGAGTAGAGGCGCATATTTTGCGAACCAAAGGAGACCTGCCTTCCGGGTCTCCCGGCATCCCTCAGTCCCTACCTGGCAAACCCCACCCTAACCCTGAACTTTCCAGCCCAGAGCCTGGGCTGCCCTTCCCCCAGAGGCTCCCCCCTCTATAATCCAGACATTTCTGCCTCTCTGCCTCTCTGCCTCTCTGCCTCTCTGCTCTCTCTCTCTCTCTCTCTCTCTCTCTCTCTCTCTCATCTTTTCCTCTTCTCTCCTCTTCTCTCTCAGTTTGCATGCTCTCTTCTCTCTCTCTCTCCTCCCCCCGCCCACCCTCTTTCCACATGATGACCTCCCTGGCCTTGGTCCTTGGGGAACTGGCCCACCCAAGAGCAGCTTCCCAATAAACCTGCCTTTAATATAATCTAATCTGGCTTCAATTGGCTCATTTCACCTGCGGCAGAGAAATGACCTACCACCGATTAAAGAAAAATGTAAGAAAGTGTGTGAAATACCACTGGTGACATGGCTATGAGCTCAAGAACCACAGTGGAAGGAGAGCACCAGCCCCTAAAGCTGTACTCTGACCTCGGCAGGAACACTGGAGCACATATTTCCAGGCTTGCACACACATCATTTACACACACACACACACACACACACACACACACTAATAATTTAAATAAATGAAAAGATAAGTTATTATCCTTACATAAACAGCCCCAGAATAGGTAAGTTAAGCGATTTTTTTTCAATTACATTTCTTATTTTTAAAAATCAAGATTAATTTCGAACTCAAGATGAGCTTCTAAATATACAAAATGAAAGCAAGTACTGTTTCGGTCTTCTTACTCTATAGGAGACAGGCCTCCAGCCATTGTTCTCTATGCGGCGATACCAGCCACTGTTGTCCTCCACCTGAGGTGGATCGTCTTTGTTATGAGATGCGTATCTTGCCGGAAGCTTTGTGTAATCTCGAGGGCTGTTAGCACACAGATCTTCGATATGTCTGTGAGTAAAAATTTTATAGTATATCTCAGGTGGAAACTTAACCTGTAGATGGGAGAGTTCAAAGAATCATTGTAGTGCAATAATGGAAATGGGTTACATTTTAAAAATGCTTTCAAACTCATGTAAGTGTGCTTTTAAAGTACCAAATGATGACTCCGGTCAAGGAAGCAGGCTGGCTAACTACGCTGACTACAGCTCTTCTCCTCCGAAGCCAATCCTCTAGGCTCATCCTGACAGCCTCAGACCGCCTGCGGAGGCCTCCCTAGCCTACTGCCCCCTCTCCAGGGGATCAACACAGATCTCCCCCTCCTAGACTCCCTCCCCCACTCATTGCTTTATCCTAGCCCTCAACTCCAGGGAACTCCCGGGCAAGCCAGGGAGACCGTAGGCTAACTGCGTCTTTGCCTATCCCTCCTCTCCACTAAATCCAATCCCCAGTCTCATTCCTAGCTCTGGAACATTTCACCTGTTGCATCCTTCCCTTTTCCCCCCTCCTCCCCGCAGCCCATCTCACGTGGATCTTCACCTCCTAACACCCCCTACACACACACACACACACACACACACACACTCACACACACACACACACACACGCAGACACTGTTTTATCCTAGCTCCTAACTCCAGCAGGTACTTCCTGGGAACCCGAAGGCCACTGAAGATCTTCACCTCCTTCGTTCTCCAAGCCCAATCCCCCAGTCTCATTCCCCAACTCTGTAGCAGACCTCCTCCTGTGGCCTCTCCTCACTCTCTGCCCTTAGCCCTAGGGGACTAGGCAGATCTTAGTGGAACACCCTGGTTTCCTCCTTCCTGTGCATCCCTTAACACCTTCCTCCTAGCCTATACCCATTCTTACATGTCAGCTCCCAATACCTAGAAACACATTTTAGTGGGAACCCTCAGTGGTCACACCTATCAGGATCCCAATATTTTTTCTTATCAGCCAACACACAGCCACTAAATCTCCTAAGAACCAGAGAGGGCAACAGAAACCAAGAAACAAAACACCCACCCAACAAAGACAAGACCAGGTATCAGCACCTCAAATTGCAGTCTTCCCAAACCGAGATGTTTAGACACCAGCATAAAAATACAATTAATAGTTAGAACAATATCTCTACTAGAGCCCAGCAACTCTACCACAGCAAGTCCTAAGAAACAGGATATAAATGAAGCCCAAGCAAAGGACCTTAAAACAGTCACTGTGAATGACAGAGAATACCCTTTTATCTATGAAAACACAAACTGTCCTAGGAAATTAATAAAACAGTTCACAATGTGAAAGTGGAAATAGAATCAATAAAGAAAACACAGCTTGAAATGAAAACTTCAAGAACTTGAACTGAAATCTCAGAGGTAAGCCTCACCAACAGAATACAAGAAACAGAAAAGAGACTCATTGGCCATCAAGACACAGTAAATGACATGGATACCTTGGGCAGAAAAACTGTTGAGTCTAAGAAGCATCTGGCACCAAAATCCAGAAAATCTGGGGCACTGTGAAAAGGCCAACTCCTTGGTCCTGCTAAGACTGAACCCCCAGTGAACGTGATTGTTGGGGGGAGGGCGGCAATGGGGGAGAATGGGGAGGATGGGGAGGGGAACACGAATAAAGAAGGGGAGGGGGAGGGATTAGGGGGATGATTGCCCGGAAACCGGGAAGGGGAATAACACTCGAAATGTAAATAAGAAATACTCAAATTAATTAAAAAAAAAAAAAGAATAATAGGAAGAGATGAAGGAAAAGGAACACAGGTCAAAGGCACAGAAAATATTTTCAATAAAACCATAGATGAAAACCTAAAGAATAAGATGCCTATCAAGGTATAAGAAACACACAGAACACCAAATAGACTGAACCACAAAGGAAATTCACATAGGCACATAATAATCAAAAGCACTAAACATACAGAAAAGAAAGACTATTAAAAGCTGAAAGGGGAAAAGACCAACTATCTATAAAGGCAAACCTTTTAAAATAACACCTGACTTCTTAATGGAGAGTCTAAAAACTAGAATGGCCTTGGAGAGATATTCTAAAGATTCAGAGATACCACAGATGTCAGCCCAGACTACTACACCAAGCAATATGGCCCACCATAATAGATGGAGAAAATAAGATATTCCATTATAAAACCAAATTAAGCAGTAGCTATATACAAATCTGGCCCTGCAAAAGGGGCTGGAAGGAGAACTCCAACCTAAAATGGTTTACCACACCCAAGAAAACACAAGGAATAATCCCAGACCAGCAATCAAAAGAAGGAACACACACACACACACACACACACACACACACACACACACACACACACACCCCACCACCACAACAACAGGTATCAACACATGCTGTTTATTGATCTCTCAACATCAAAGGTCTCAATTCTCCAATAAAGAGACATAGAATGGATGCAAAACCAGGACCCATCTTTCTGCTGTATCCAAAAACCTCTTAACATCAAGAATATACATCACCTTAGCATAAAGGGATAGAAAAAGTATCACAAGAAAATTGACCTCAGAAGCAAGCAGGTGGAGCCACTTTAATAAGGGACAAAATATACTTTAAACCAAAACTCATTGGAAGAGATAAGAAAGAACACTTCCTACCCATCAAAGGAAAAGTCCACCAAGAAAACACTGCAATCTTAACACCTGGGCACCAAGTGCAAGGGCACCCAAGTTCATAAAAGAAATAAATACTGCTGTAGCTTAAATTACCTGTTGACTATCACACATTGATAGGTGGAGACTTCAACACCCCATTCTCACCAACAGATCACTCATCCAGACAGAAATTAAACAGAGAAAGGCTAGAGCTAACTGACATTATAAACCAAATGGACCTAACTAATATTTACAGAACATTTCACACAAACACAGAAGGATATGCAGCACTGTCTTCAAAACTGACCACATAATTGGATGGAAAGCAAGTCTCAATAGATATAAGAAAATTGAAACAACGCCTTGCATCCTAACTGACCATTGCAGATTAAAGCTGCAGAAACAACAGAAACTTACAAGCTCATGGAAACTGTGCAGCTCTCTACTGAGTGAGAAATGGATCAGAGCCAGGAGTTGAGAATAAAACTTTCTAGAATTGAATTAAAATGAATATCCAACATAACCAGACTTGTGGGATACAATGAAAACAGTTCTAAGATGCGAGTTCACAGCACCACGTGCTACATTAAAAAAAAGAAGAAGAAGAAGAATAACGGAGTGAGAAGCCTCACGCTACTAACTCACAAAGAATCAGTAACCCTCCTGTATACAAAGAAATCAGGGAATCGGCTTTCACAGTAGCCACAGCAATACAAAATATCTTGGGACAAATCTAATCGGGAAGAAAGAAATTGAAGAAGTTATCAAAAGATGGAGAGATCTCCCATGTTCATGGACAGAAAAGATTAATACAGTAAAAATGGCCATCCTACCAAAAGCAATCTACAGATTCAGTGCAATCCCCATCAAAACCACAAGGCAGTTCTTCACCGATCCTGAAAGGATAATTTTCACCTTCATATGGAAATGACCCCAGAATAGATAAGACAATATGAATAACAAAAGAACTTTGGGAGACATCACTATCCCTGATTTCAAGTTATACTATAGTTATAGAAATTAAAACAGCATGGTACTGGCATTGATCAATGGAATGGAATTGGTGATACAGTTATAAATCCAAATGCTTATGGACACCAGAGTTTTGACAAAACAAAACAAGCAAAAAACAAGAAATACACACTGGAAAAAAAGACAGCATCTTCGGGGTTGGGGATTTAGCTCAGTGGCAGAGCGCTTGCCTAGGAAGCGCAAGGCCCTGGGTTCGGTCCCCAGCTCCAAAAAAAAGAACCAAAAAAAAAAAAAAAAAAGACAGCATCTTCAACAAAGAGTACTGGTCAAACTGGAGGTCTGTATGTAAAAGAATAACACTGCACAAAACTCAACCCAAATGGATCAAAGACCTCAACATAAAACCAGATCACTGAACCTGATAGAAGAGGAAGAAAGCGGGGAGTAGACTTGAACTTATTGGCACGAGACTTCTGATCAGAACACCATTGGCACACGCACTAAGATCGAAAATTAATACATGGAACCTCATGAAACTGAGAAGCTTCTGTACTACGAAGTACACTGCCATTCGGAGAGATAAAGCAGCAGCCTACACACAGGAAAAGATTTTTACCAACTTCACATTTGGTAGAGGTCTAACATCTAGTTTTTTGAGTTCTTTTTGTATTTTGGATATCAACAAAACAAATAGCCCAATTAAAAAATGGGGTACAGATCTAAACAGAATTCTCAAGAAAGGAAACTCTAATGGCTAAGAAACAAATGTTCAACATTCTTCTCAGGAAAATATCAATCAAAACCACTTTGAGATTTCACCTTACACCTGCCAAAAGGGCTAAAATCAATCAAACAAGTCACAGCCCATGCCAGCGAGGATGTAGAGGAGAGGGAACACCCATCTGCTACTGGAAGTGCAAACTTGTACAGCCACTATGGAAAGCAGGAAGATGGGAACTGATCCACCCCAATATCCAGCTCTGCCATCACACTTGGGCATAAACCCAAGGGATGTTTCATCCTTCGTCACTTGCCCAACCATGTGCCCTGATGCTCTATTTAGAATAGCCGGGAATTAGAAACAACCTACATGCCACTCAACACAAGATTGGATAAAGAAAATGCAACACATTTACGCCATGCATTATTACTACTTAGCCATTACAGAACAATAGAATCGTGAAATGTACAGGTCAATGAAGAGAACTAGAAAAAATGTCCCAATTTAGGAATCCTAGACTCAGAAATACAAATATGACATGTATTCACTTATATGTGGCTATTAAGCCAGGAATAACCAAGCTACAATCTGTAGAACCACATAGGTTAGCTATAAGGTAAGGGACAAGAGGGGACAGATCTTGTTAGAGCAGGAAAGAAAATATTTATAGATAGAATGGGAGAGGGGAGTGAGGAAGGAATATGGGGAGAGACAGCTAAAATTAAAGAGTAATTTAATTCTATCCTAGTAACAGTAGAGGCTTCCTAAAATAGACATGTGGTGGTTTGAGTAGGTATGACCCCCATAGATTCACATGTTTGAAGGCTTGGCAATAGGGACTGGCACTATTAGGAGGTGTGGCCTTGTTGGAGGAAGTGCGTCACTGTGGAGGCAGAGTTTTTAGGTCACACATGCTCAAGTTACACCAGTGTGACACAGTCTCCTTCGGCTGTCTTCAGATCAGGAAGCAGAACTCTCAGCTCCTTCTCTAGCGCCATGTCTGCTGCATGCCACCATGCTTCCTGCCATGATGATAAGGGACTGAACCTCTAAAACTAAGCCAGCCGTGATTACATGTTTTCCTTTATAAGAATAACATTGGTCATGGTGTCTCTTCACAGCAAAACCCTAAGACACGCATATGTGAAGGCGATCTAAAGGACATCACCAAACCATGGGGAAGACAGAGTCTCATCTGGCCATCTCTGCCAACAGATGAAGCATCCTGTCCCAGGACTGGGTTTTATGTAGCTGCGTTATTGGACAAAGCTGTCCCATGGGAATCCCCCCAAACAATCCAGGATGTTACTAAGGGTCGCTCTTCACAAACTGACAAAAAGCCCCCACTGCTGAGGAGAACGCCTACACAACTCAGCAAACCTGAGGAAGTCAAGCTGGTGCCTACGCAGAGCCTACCCTGAAGTTCTAGCGTCTTTGTTACAGGAAGGAGCTCTGCACACTTCCAACAGAGAAATGTAAACACCAACACAGTGCCAAGCCTTTGATCCATGATGCTGTCCTGCCTACGAGACATGCTAGGGCAATGGTGGCACAAAGTTTTCAGGAGTAGCCAGGCAGCATCTTCTTTGACTTAAGGCCCACTCCATTGGATGGAACCCATACCCGAAAGCACTTGACTCTAAATAGTCTGGGGACCAAGGGTAAACCAAATACTATTGATTCAAAACAAAAGTTACAATAAAATGACTCCTAATGACATCCGGCTATATGCATAGATTGATGCCTGGTTCTACTGTCTTCAGAGCAGCTTTGCCTTCACCAAATCCCTCCTCTTGTGCCTCAGGGAAGTCTGTGGAAGAGGAGGTGGGAAGAATCTAAGAGCCAGAGGGATGGAGGACACCGAGAAAACAAGCCCTCTAAATCAGCATGGGCAAAGCTCAGAGACTGAGGCAGCGGTGCGGGCTGCAGGGGTCTGCACCAGGTCCTCTCCACGTAAACGATGGCTTCCGATTTAATCGTTTTATGGAATTCCTGAGTGTGCGAACGAATGGGTCTCTGATTCTTGTGCCTTCTTTTGGGTTCTTTTCCTTCTGTTCATTTTGTCCAGTTCTGGTCTGTTAGTTTTTATTTTATCATATCACATCATATATCATACATCATCATCATCATCCCTTAGAGGTCTCCTCATTTTCTAATGAGAGACAGAAAGTCTCTTGATGGGAGGGGAGGGGAGAAACAGGAAAGAGTAGAGGAAACTACGTGCTACATTACATAAAGTCATGTCATATATCATATACTGTGATATAGATAATATATATAATCTATAATGATATATAGATAGTGTTTATATAATGATTCATAAAACAAATTATGTGAGGAATACATTGTATTTTCAGGAAAAGGGAAAAGCAAACCTATCAAATGAGGATTCGTGCATACTCACCCCGCCCAGTCTGAATCGGACTTGGACGCCAGCAGCAGCATCCAGGAGCTCTGCCTGTAGGAAAATAGGACAATGTCCCTTCAGCATCCCACGAGCACCATTTGGCTGTCTCCCATTCTATCGATTAAAGTAGTCGCTGGTATTTATCATGCAACAGGTCAGATGAATGTGCTTCAAGTAATTAGATTTAAATCATAAAACATTTTTATTTTTAATTATGGGTGTACATGAGTGCAGGCGTCCATGGAAGCTAGAATTACAGGCTGTTGTGAGCTGCCCAGCATGGATGCTGGGAGTGGAACTTG
Source organism: Rattus rattus (assembly GCF_011064425.1). Classification (NCBI taxonomy): domain Eukaryota; kingdom Metazoa; phylum Chordata; class Mammalia; order Rodentia; family Muridae; genus Rattus; species Rattus rattus. Next base: position 47,397,082 of record NC_046161.1, on the reverse strand, counting down.
GGTTCTCTGGGAGAGCAGGAGGAGCTCTAACTGCTGGGCCATTTCTCCAGCCCTGAAATCATAAAGTACTCTGGGAGCTAAGGACTTAACGGACAGTGCTTAGGATAGCTGGAAAAGTACTACCTAACTCTCCTGTGTGTGCAATATATAAATACAATCCTATGATGTCACACGCCTTTAGTCCCAGCCCTCCAAAGGCAGAAGCAGGTGGATCTCTGCGAGTTCAAAGCCAGCATGGTCTACACAGTGAACTCCAGGACAGCCAGGACTAGAAAGAGAGCCTGTATCAAAATAATAATGAAAAATAAAATAAACCAAACCCTAAGTGACTTGCTATCTGTAAATCAGAAAGAGTAAGTCCTCAAGCATATGACTTACATATAAAATATTACCTTGTAAGTAAAGTCAGGAAAAAAATATAATTGGTCCACTCAAGCTCAACACTAGATGGATCTTTCGTAACTAGCTTTTGCTAAGTCAAAAAAGATCCAAATTTCTGTGAGAATTGTGTATAATAAATCTTTCAAGTCTTTTTTTCTAAAAAGAAAATGGGGGGAACCCTTGACCCCCCCCTTATCTGGATACAATTCACAACTATCTCCTTTATATTAGGTTAGATTAGAAACTAGGTATTATAGTTTGAAAATCTTGTCATATTTCAGAATAATTTTCTCCTTTCTAAAACCTTTATAAATTAAATGTGAAGTATAAAATTCTGCATAAACTTTTATATTTGAATGGTGATGTTGTTCATTCATACATTGTCACTAAATTTTGAACAATTCTTTTGGTTTTTTTTTTTTCAAGACAGGGTTTCTCTGTATAGCCCTGGCTGTCTTTGAACTTAGGAATCTGCCTGCTTCTGCCTCCCCAGGGCTGGAATTAAAGGTGTGAACCACCATCATCAGGCACAGACAGGTTTTAAGTGTGTAGTTCTGTGAAATGTTTGTATATTCTGTGGCTCTGTAAGGCATATAAAAACCATAAACACTTTCAGCATCACAGTCCTGTGACCTTCCCAGATGGGTATCTTTTTTTTTTTTTTTTCCCGCTTGCTAGGCAAGTGCTCTACCACTGAGCTAAATCCCCAACCCCCCCAGATGGGTATCTTTAAAATCTCTTATCTTCATAGATTAATGTTGCCAGCTTTCAAACTTCACACAAAAGGAACCATACCTTGTATACTATTTGGGTGCCTGGCTTTTTGTTCACTTTCAGTTTTGATAAAGTGTAAGACCCATCCATGTAGATGTGTGGTTTGTTTCTCATTGCTACTAATAGTTCGTCGTGGCAGCTTTTAACAGAGCTGCTGTGAGTACTATGGGCATTTCCTGTCTCCTGGTGGATTATTGAGTTTCTCTGGTTGAATGCTCAGGAATGGAGCAGAAGAGGTTCTGGTGTGTGTCAGTTGACTTTCTGTCACTGTAACAAAACACTGGTGACGGTTAAGTCTTTTCCTTATAGTTCTGGAGGCTGTGGTGTCAGCATCTACAAAGGACCTTCCTTCTTTGAGGACATCATATGACAAGAGAGTGAGGATGCTAGCTTAGGTTTCCCCTCCTCTTATAAAGCACCTGGAGGCAGGAGCTGAAGCAGAGGCCATAGAAGGATGCTGCTTACTGGCTTGCTCACCATGGCTGCTCAGCCTGCTTTCATATACAATCAAGGACCTCCTGCACTCAAGGCTGACCCAGGTCAGTCATCATCACAACAATCATTATCAAGAAAATGCCCTACAGATTTGCCTCTTCCATAATGACTTGAGCTTAATGTCAAGTTGATAAAAAACAAAAACATCAACAACAACAGAAAAGCCAACGGGGACAGCACCTCAAGACATGCTTCCAAAGTAGAAACTAACGCACGATGCTGAAGTCAAAATGAGCATGTCTAGATTGGATGGAAGGGCTTGGGTTGTAAGTGACTGGCAGTGAACTAGGGAATAGTTTGGTGGTGTTTGCTTTGGGGCAAGTCATTTAAGTATATATCTGTGCTTTCAGAGTTTTCAATATGTATGCAATAGATCAACAAAAGTTTGCTAAGAAGCAAACAAGGGGACATTGAACTGATAAGAAGATGCTGTGTTAGTCATAAGTCTTACCTCTTTAGGGTTAATGTACTTCACTATCTGGCGAGGCTCCCCTTGTCTTCGTAAGTCAATCAGACTTTTAAAATGCTGGAACACGGAAACATTCTAAAGATTGAAACCCAGATTTTTATGGTTAAAACTAGATTCTCTGCTTTTCTAAGAGTATCATTTTGAAAGTTTTTTTACATTTATTTATTTGCCTCAGTACACGACTAGAGATCAGAGGACAACATTTCTACCATGTGGGGCCCACTGATAGAACTCAGGTCACCAGCTGGTGGCAGTTGCCTTTGCCCATTGAGCTGTGCTGCTAGCATTTATTAGCTGTTCACACCACTGCACAGAAACACAGATGGGAATAGTTCCGCAGGACGAGAGAAATGGAGCTTCAAACTGAACACCGTTTAGGGAAAACAAAAACTCCTTGCCCATGTGGTTTGGCTGAGGCAATCAACACTTTTGCAGGCAAAAAATCTCAGCCATAAACTCTCTCTCCAGCTCTGTTTAGGAGGCTGGTGCTATCCTGACATCAAAACTTCTCAAGGAAGGAGGGGGTGCTAGGTACAGCCTAGCATCCACCAATTCTGAAAAGAACCAAATTAGCAGGCGTAGCCTCATTCTGAGGTGAGTAACTTCAAGGGATGCTTAAGTGCTAAGTGAGAGGAATGAAGCAAGAAGGACAGAGGGAGGGAGGGAGGGAGGGAGGGACGGGAGGGAGGGAGGGAGGGAGGGGAGGGACAGAGGGAGGGAAGAAATACAGAGGTTTGGGATAACAGTGTAGAAAGAAAAACATTTCTGAAGCTCCCACCCCAGCTCCACAGCCACAGAAGGAAGCTCCCCTCCTCCTGCGGGAGAGGGTGGACAGGAGAGTCCCTACGGATCTTGTCAGCTATGATGCAGGCAGCCTCACAGCTTCTCAGCTCTCCCAGGCTGGTGGTCAAGGTAGATAAGCAACCAGAACTCTGTAATAGTAGCTGAGTTTTGGACAAGGACTTCACTGTCTCCAGGAGGCTACACAGGCTGCTATAGCTAGTGGCATCTGGAGACATTTCCTGCTGTGTAAATGTGAAGTGTTCTAGGGGTGAGAAATCCCTGCACACTCCTCCCCTCCATAGACACCTACTCCGCTCGCTTGTAGGGCAGCTTCCTTGAAAATTCTGCCTGCCCTTGAAGACTCACTGTGTGCTCTGCTAGTTGGATGCTCTGCATCGGAAAGGATAGAGTTCTGATGAACGGGAAGAGAGAGCACGGACCTCAAGAAACAGGCGGTCTGTGCGCTTGCATTCTGAGGCCCAGAGTGTGGCACATATGCTCGCTAGAGGGGCTCCAGCTGCTGCCCTATCCCGGGAATGGCAGAAAGAAATGCCTTGGCTCCAGCTACCCCACCCCTGTGTGCACTGACACTGAGGTAGTGGAAAGCCTGTCATGGTGCTCTTCAGGCCCCTCAGCCCAGCTGGAACACCCACATCAAGTAGGCTTTGCTAGAAGCAGGGCATAACTGTAACTGGGGGAAAGCCCATCATCTGAGAGAGGCTGCCGTTCTCTCCACAGTGTAGCCATACCCTGAGTACCCACTCCTACTGCTGTTCATGCCATAGCTACCTGTACCACTACAGTCTCCACTCTTGTTGGCCCCCAGACAGCGAGTGTCTTTAGAAGTAGCTAGTAGGCTGTCCCTTGTGTGCACTGTGCCCAAAGTCATCCCTTATAGTTAAAGACACCACAAAGAAGTAGCTGTGGTGCTCAGTGGAAACAAAGCCAATGTTGTACACTATATTGATGCTGCTAGACCCATCTTCTGGAGCAGACTACTCATTAAGAGGCTACTCTATTAAATTAATGGGGATACCGGGTGTGCAAATCTTAGTGCAGGAGCACAAGAGAGGTCTTGCAAAAAAGGACACAGCAGTGTATTGGCTCCAGAGATCTGCAGGATCAATAGGCCCAAAATACTTGACAAATGTCAAATAATGATCACGAGGAAATGAATGAGATCCTCGAGGCGACAGACTGATGGTTAAGTGAAAATCTGTCTAAACTCCAAGGTGAATGAAGGATAGCTAGTGTCCTGACAGCACACGGAGGCATAAACTCAGCTAGAGCCTGTGGACCAAAGGGAAATGAAGAATCAATCACCATCGAATAACCATAAACCATCAATAAAATAATGAAAAATATCGGGGTTGGGTATTTAGCTCAGTGGTAGCGCTTGCCTAGGAAGCGCAAGGCCCTGGGTTCGGTCCCCAGCTCCGAAAAAAAGAACCAAAAAAAAAAAATAATAATAATGAAAAATATCCAAGAAAATGACCAAAACAAACAAGCAAACACCGGGAGTCTTTACTTACCATTAATAATAACCTTTGCTGTAAACAGACTAGATTCTCCAATTATAAGATTCAGAGTTGATAAGCAGATTTAAAAGATAAGACCAAACAATACTCGGCCTGTAACTTGTAAGAAATTTCAGCCACCAGAGAAGACACAAAAAGAAGGGGGTAGGAGGAGCGGATGTGGCATTTATAGAGAGTGGACGTTTAAAACAACTGGAAGCACAGGGTTTATGGCTTTTCAAGAGGCAAAGGTAGATTTGCAAGATTTGATTGATCTGATGGTGGTCTTGTGGGCTGGAAACAGCTTTATAACCTGGCAAAAAACCACTGGGCCAGTGACTGAAGGGACCAATACCCTGCAGGGTGCGCCCCTGTGGACCCCAGATAAGGCGTGTATCATACCTAAACATCACTTCCAACACTAAACAAAGGCAAAGATTCAGGGTGGCTGACTCTGCATCTGGCAGAAACAGCAGCAAAGAGCTTTGCCAGTGTTCATTTTAAGGAGGAGAAAGGGGAGGTCTGTGTTAGGATGAGCTAGGTTGAATTGGTCAGTTCTGGTTGGGCATCTTAATTAGGATAGTTAAAACCCCGATGCTTTGACCTTGTTGGACCTTGGGGATCAGACTCAGGAATGAGTTAGGCAGAACAAAGCAGTCAAAGAAGGAAGCAGACCTTGGTGGACAGCTAGGAATGTAATCTAATGGTTGAGCAAGGGAGAGGGAAGGGGAAAGGACAAAACCAGCAGGCCCCATGTTTGCCATGCAGGCCCGCTGGAGTCCTTCAGTGACAGAATTGCTACTACTATAAAAAGGAGTGAAGTCATTTTTACCTCTCGGCCATCACCCAACTTGATAAGTATACTTGGAAAATTACTTATGAGACCAGTTCTATCCATGTTAAGAACACAATAACTGAGAACTGCAGCAGGCCAGATAAAATATCCCATTAAGCCATACGATCTTCAAGAGTAGTCAAATATCGGATGAGCAAATATGCCACTTTGTCACAGATGTGACGGCTGAGTCAAGAAACAAAGACTATCACAGGTCAATGAGTGATACATTTAGGAGGTCATCTATTATCAAAGCATCTGACCCCACTCAGAAACTTAATAGAGCCAGAGGGATGGCTCAGTCCATAAAATGCTCGCTGTGTAAACATGAGAACCCATGTGAAAAAGCTGAATGTGGCTGGCAGAGGTGGCCCACACCCTTAACCCCAGCACGTGGGAGGCAGAGGCAGATGGATTTACAGAGTAGTTTACAAAGTTGGGTCTACGAGTGAGTTCCAGGACAGCCAGAGAAATCCTGTCAAAAAACAAAAAACAAAAAACAAAAACCAAAAAACAAAAAACAAAAACAAAAACCCAGTGTGATGGGACACTCATAATCTGGGATCCAGAAATGGGAGGGTCAATGAGGCTTGTTGGGTAATCACTGTGACCTGCTTGTCCAGTTAAAGGCTAGTGAGGGTTCCTATCTCAAAAACAAAAATAGACTACATCCCTCGGAACAATGTCTAAGGTCTATTTATGGCCTCTGTGTGCATGCATGTACAAGCACGTCCACACTTACCTACATACTTGCACACCGAGAAACTGTTTTAACTAAAAAAGAATGTAAGTGTTTTGGAACCTGATGAAATAATTTTAACCGTTGAAGCCGGACAGTGAACGTGTAACTTGAAGGGTGGCACAAGCATGTGTGAATACGCAAAAGAACTATTGGACTGCACACACACTGTACGCCAGCTCTGTGAGATATAAGTTCTCTCTCAAGGGGTCAGATAAACAAACTCACAAGGAAAGTTTTCCAGGCCTTCTGAATGATCCTTGCAGCCATGTCCCGCTTTGAATGATCTTGGTGACGTTTCGTAGACATTTGGAAGTTCTAAAAGAAAAGTAAGCAAGATGGGAACCTTGAAGTAATTGCATATGCACCTCTATAAAACTGTCTCTGGAACTCAGTGGAAGCAGGCAATGAAACAAGACTTGGTATTTAAATGATGTTATTACACTGTTTTCTATCAAGTACGCTGCATAGGGGACTTTTCAAATAATCTTTGTGTACATGTGCTGTGTAAGGGCCCATAGATGCTGCAAGGGGACATCATATCTCTTGGAACTGGAGTCACAGGCTTTTGTGAGTGACCCTGTGCTCAAGCTGGGGTCTGAACTCTTATTATGTATACAGCATCCTGCTTGCAGGCCAGAAGAGGGCACCAGATCTCATTACAGATGGTTGTGAGCCACCACATGGAGCTGGGAATTGAACTCAGGACCTCTGGAAGAGCAGTCAGTGCTCTTTAACCTCTGAGCCACCTCTCCAGCCCAGCAGTGACATGAAGCTTGCACTATTAAGGAGTGAAACAAAAATCACTATTTGTACTTCACGGTTATTATTCCAACTGTAAAGAGTGTAAAGAAATCGAGGGAGACATTCTAGTTCTCCATCGCTCCCAAAGCTTCCAAAAGTTGCGATGTAAGAGGTAGGTGGATGTCAAGTTGTGCTGCTCTGAGGGTGTTGTGTGGACTTACACCGAGTTGATTCTTATGTTAACATAGGAGATAAAAATGAATTCTGGGTTGGGGAGGAAGCTCAGTGAGTAACTTCTTGCTCTGCGAGCATGGCAATCTCAGTTTGGATGCCTACGCACATACACACAAGTAAACGTAAAGGCTTTTGTGTTGTTGTTGTTTAGAAAGTCTCTAGGTTTTAACTTTCGCTTGAACTGACTGAACCTTCGTGGTGGGGAGAGGAAGGGCTGGGGCTGTAGCTCAGCACTTCCGGAAGAATCAGAAAACAACAACAACAACAATAATGATAATGAAGAGACTAGGGTTAACCTTGCCCATCTCCTCCTAACTCCTGAAGCAGTAAGACTGACCCTAAGGGTGTTTGCATCGTGAAAACTGTCAAAAGTTTTAAATCAGTGTTTATTATTTTTTTTCTAGTTGACTTAAGATTTAAGGATAATATGGCGACGCGTTAATGGTGCAGATTAAAGGTATAGTGTGTGATCCTCAAGAATTGCACAGCAACGCAGAAATGATCCTGAGGAACAGCCACACTCCGTGATGTACTAAATGGAAGGTGAGGCAAATGGTGGGAAGGTGGGGTAGGGAGAGGAAGACACACACACACAGAGAGAGAGAGAGAGAGAGAGAGAGAGAGAGAGAGAGAGAGAGAGAGAGAGAGAGAGAGAGAGAGAGAGAGAGAGAGAGAAAAAGACCCTGAGGTTGTTGAGGAATTAGCAAAGTAGGTCTGGACTGTTATGTGGAAGCAGGGGGCACAGTAGCCTGATGAGGCTGGATTCACCAGGGCTTGTCTTTTTAAAATATGAGGCACTAACACATGTGAAAATGTTGTTAGAGAAGGAGAAATTAAAGGCGCAGGAGAGGATAAAGGAAACGTAAGATTCTTTTGAGTAGAGGGACAGAAACCGTTTGCTCTCAGGCTTCTAACCATCCGTGTGGGAAGTACTTCAATTCTAAGACACAAGGAGCACAAGTAAACCATTGCTCAAGTCAGGACTTTACCACACCAGGTACGAACTGCCAGTTAGGAGAGGACGGCCAGCCAATCTCAAGTCATTAGCCCCGTCCTGCGATACAGAGGTAGCCCTGCCAAGTGGATACCCTTGACCCGTGGTTTCCTTCAACTCAGAACCCTTACTTCTGTCCTCTTTACTAAATTTTATTTTTTCAACAAATGTGTCTTCACGATTTTGCTTTTTCTCTTTACCCCTACATCTTGATGTGGAGGGTCAAGACAGAAACCAACCGAAATCCTACTCGGATACCCTTTAGAACGCTCCCTCCATCTCTAAATACTTTAGGGAGAAAACCTAAAGCCACATACTGCATTTAACAGGGTGGAGGGATCCGGATGCGAGAGGTGAGTTAGCAATGTCCCTAAAGCTGCAGCCCCTGAATTAGGGAGAGGCCGGTGTTGGCACTGGGGAGGTAGAGGAAAACTTTTCCATCAGACCAGAGCAACTGCGCCAGGAGAAGGGTTTGGGGAACAGAGCATCGGGGAGGATGGTAGCATACTAAGACCGTGAGTGTTTAGGTCTTTCAACAGGCCCAGAGCAGAGCAGACACCAGAGCAGAAGGGAGCTGGGACGGGAACATGTCCCTTGACTTGCCAATCTCTGTCGCTCTCCGCTGTTTCCTTGGTAACCACACAGTCGGAAATGACTTAATAGCTCCTTCCCTAGCAATCTTCTTAGGCCCCGCCCCCTCTAACCCCGCCTCCCCCCGGGCAAAAGACTGGAGACAGGAGCTCAGAGGGATCTCCAACATGTGACCGGCTTTGCTGAAGGCCTAAGTGACAGGAGGCCTCAGTCTAATGCTATTTCTAAATGTAAGTTCCTTAGCCTGACACAGGTTTTAAATAGAGGACTTCACAGAACCCGAAAGCTTACTGCATATTCAATGTATTTACCTGAATGCCGGATATCCTGCACGTCAACCTTACCTCAATGTCAGAGTGTAACCATGTGAAATGAAGAATGCTCAGACCTGCCCCGTTCCTCTATGTTCTTGCACGGAACATAATTTATGAGGAAGATGAACTTACAGGAAAATATTTTCCTTATATACCAAACACATTTTTACAGGGAGAAAAAAAATCCCTGTAGGAAATTCAGTGACAAAATTTGAGTGTCAAGACCTTCAAAATCATTATCACAGTTTCTGTAAACAGGGCCATGGGCTTTGGGTCTCCTTCACATAGCTGTTGCCATGTGTAGAGAGACTATCTTGTGTATTGTACGGATGCATCACCGGTCAATTAAAAAGCCTATGGCCTGGGGTTGGGGATTTAGCTCAGTGGTAGAGCGCTTGCCTAGGAAGCGCAAGGCCCTGGGTTCGGTCCCCAGCTCCGAAAAAAAAAAAAAGAACCAAAAAAGCCTATGGCCTGAAACATCCGGCAGGCAGAAAGGATTCTGGGATAGAGCCACGTGGGGGGGATCAGCCCGGGGAAGGTGTGAGAAGATACTCATGGTAGCAGAATGTAGGTTAAAATAATGGGTTGTGTGGGTTATGTAAGTTATGATCTAGTCAGAGAAGGGCCTAGCTATGGGGCCAAGGTATTTGTAAATATATTTTGAGTCCTGGGAGCATGGGAGCATCAGAACCAGGCCCAACTTCAACAGTGTGTATTAGCACACAGGCATGAGTATGTTTTGATACTTTCAATACTTGTGCTTTTTAATCTAGTAAAACTGGGTCCAAATGTTTATATTAAATAAAATTAATTTTTTTCATTAGTGTTTTCTTTTCAAGACAGGGTTTCTCCATGTAGCCCTGGCTTTCCTGGAACTGCATGGGGAATTGTATCAGGAGGGCCCCACAAGTCCCCTCCAACCTTGCAAATGGTGTTTTTAGGCAGGGGATTGTAGGCTGTGGTTAGAACTTTCCCTAAGTTAGTCACAGTTGACATTTTTAAAAAACATGTCTTAAAGTCTGGGGTTATAATACCTCAGTTGTATGGGGCTGGAGAGATGGCTCAGTGGTTAAGAGCACTGACTGCTCTTCCAGAGGTCCTGAGTTCAAATCCCAGCAACCACATGGTGGCTCACAACCATTTGTAATGAGATCTGATGCCCTCTTCTGTGTGTCTGAAGACAGCTACAGTATAGTTATATATAATAAATAAAATAAATCTTTAAAAAAATAATACCTCAATTGTAGGACATTTTCTTAGAAGGCATAAACTGCCATGTTCTTCCACTGCAAAAGCAAACATCAAACTCAGACACTCAAAGCACAAATGGAAGAAAGTTGAGAATCCGAACTTTCCCATAATGCCCATATGCAGTTAGGAAAGGTGCCCGGTGGAGAACTTACCTAAAGCTTCTCGGGCCACTGTGCCTCCCCTCCGGGCCCTGATGACTAGGCCAAAATTGCTTAAATTCCCTAGAACAATAAAGTCGGTAAGGTTTACTCAGGCCGAAGCAGAAAAACCGAACAAATCTATTCAGTTATTCAGTAGCCAGGAATCTACCAGAGACAAACGGTGTTCTGGGAACTTCAACCAGCGAACTGACCATCAGCATTTATAAGAAACAGAATGGGCCTCAGAAAGAACTTGATTATCTGCAGCCTCGTCGTTAGCCAGTCAGTCGTTACAGCTCATTTGCCGGCTAATTAGCCACAGGGATTTTGCAACAAGCCCTGTCAGGTTAACCACTATCAGGTTAACTGCTATCGGTCTCTATGCTCACCTGGCTCGCCGGACCCAGTGCAGAGGTCCAAATCCATGAGCTCCCATTAGTAACAGAAATGCCACAGTGCCAGTAAAAACAGAATGTTTATTTATATTACTCCTTTTGTGAGGCACCGTGCCACTCCAAACTGGTTCAGACTGCTTGGTGAATTGCTCCAAATGCTAAAGTCCCGGCAGAGCGGGCAAACATTGCCTGTGGATGGTCCTTTAGCTCCGCCCCAGGGTCCGGTCTGCGGGCAGTCATTTGCATGGTGGGAGGGACTCTTCTTACTTATTGCGACTTGAAACCTGGGCGGATGACCCGATGTGTGGTGGGAAAACAGCTTTCATGCTTCTCTGGGGAGTTTGTTTCTGCCGAAGCCTGTTCCTTCTTACCACCCAGTCGTTTACAACAATGGTGACTCCTTGAAAAGCACGTACACCCCTTACTTTTCTGTTGCTGTGGCAAGATGCCAGAGCAACAAACAACGTGAGGAAGAAAGTTTATTTCTGCTTATGGTGCCAGCGGCCATCACGGAAGGAAAGGGTTGCTCTGGCTTTAGGAGCAAGAGGTTGCCTGATTGCACACTGCACCACACCGGGAGAGCAGGAATCAGGGCAGGCTATAAACCTTCAAAGCCCGCCCCCAGTGATGTTCTTCCTCTATCAAGGCTGCATCTCCTAAAGGTTCTGTAACCACCACAGACAGCACCACTAACTGGGGAGCAAACACGGGAGCCCATGAAGGACTCTGTATGCTGCTTAGCTTTCGGTCAACTTGGTATAAGCTAGGGTCTTCTAGGGAAAGGGAACCGTAATTGGGAAAGTGCCTTCATCAGATTAACCTGTAGGCAAGTCTGTGAGGGCATTTTCTTGATTAATGATTGGTGTGGGAGGGATCCGGAAAGAAAGCAGAAAGGGCAGGGTTAGGAGAGTATAATGAGACATATGTAGGAAAATGCCACAATGAAACCCATTAATTTGTATGCTAACTTTGAAAATTAGTTTAAAAAACAAAACAGGTGGTGTGAAACATCCCCCCTATTTCTGCCCAATAGGAACAGATTGGCCATGACAACAGTTTTAGTTCGGTTATTCATGAAGACACAATGGAGACAATTCTTATTAGGAAAATGTGTTTTATTAAAAAAAGAGTATATAATAAAACCACAGGACAAGCCTTTAGACATGGTTCTTAATATGGCATTGTGGAAAACATAAATCTGTTTCTTTCCCCTTCTTATAGTCTCCTCTGTGCATTTATTCTTTCACCATGTTGACATTTTAATTTTACAACTTGATTTATATCCATAGTTTAAAACCAGTTTGGATGTTATACAATGTTATAAAGCAAATGTAAAAATCCCCCTCTCTGTCCTCTTCCCAACACTGTCAGTCCGTCCTTCCCAACCCTCCCTTTCTTTTAGGAAATGTCTTCATGTTCTGTCCCGTGCCTTTGGTCGTGGAAAGCTTTCATTATGGCATAATTAAGACTGGTTTCTTGGGGTTGGGGATTTAGCTCAGTGGTAGAGCACTTGCCTAGCAAGCGCAAGGCCCTGGGTTCGGTCCCCAGCTCCGAAAAAAAGAAAAAAAAAGACTGGTTTCTTCTTGTCACTGCTGGTGCTCCCTTCCTCAGCTCCTCAGTAGCTATCTAGGCGATGTGCTCACAATTGATGCGTGACGGCCACTCAGTGTTAAAGCCACAAACATTGTTGACAGTTTATTCAATGAACACATCTTTATATCCTTAGATCCCTCTCTTTTTCAAAAGTTATATTCAGCTTGTTTCCCTAAGATACGTTCATAAAAGCCGTGTAAAACTCATTTCAAAGGCCATGGTCAAGTGGAGTTATCTAGACTTGTTTGGATGTAAAGTGGTCCCTGCAGGTTCGTGGGTCGAAGACTCTGTCACTGATGCAATGCTCCAAGGTAGGACTGTTCAACCTGAGGATCATGGGGGCTCGCACAAGTTAATAGAAACAGCCCGGTTGGTCTCAACCTGTTCTTCTCCTACTTCTGCTAGGACTGTTCAGCCTCAGACGAATGACATCGACTTAAAAACTGATGTGTCTCTAACAAACTACCATTTGCTTTCCAGACCTGTGGCTAAAGAGGTAGAAGCGAGAGAGGCAGCCTTTCTTCTCATGTCCGTAAGCCCGACTTCTGTAAGTCTAACTCACACGCACCAGGTGGCCTCAGGACAGCTCGCCCTCTCACCCCACACAGACAGCTTCTAAATGGGTGGTGGGACATCTGGCACCATGATACACCTCTAGGATCTAGTTAAAGATACGCATTCTTGTGTTCTTACTGGTCCTCAGGAGAACAGACACGAGCCAATGAATATTTCTGTCCAGGGAGGACCTTTACTCTGGGAGTGTGGGCGGCTCTTGTTTGAGAGCGTATTCTGTCAGGAACCGCATCTTGGATTGATGCTGCTCTGAGGAATCAGACATGAATTTACATATGAGCTTCAGTATGCTGCTTATCAACCTACAGAAAGAGGAGGTCTGTGGATCCAGCACTGAGTCCCTGCCTCTGTCGTTGGGTTAGTAGTGAATCCCGGACCCGGAGGCTCCCTGAGTCTGGCTGTAACAATTCTCAAGGATTCTCAGAAGGGCGTATAGAATGAAAGATCTCTCGTGGATAGTTGTTACTTTATATTCCCAGTCCATCGATGCCCACAGGATGCCACCATCTACATCCAGAGCTGTGCTGTCTTTCCTAGTGGTACAGCCCAGATTGTGAGTTGCTACACACACTTAATTCTCCTTAATTCTGTCTTTAGCCCTGGCAAAAACTTAGCTGAAAAATTTTAAACAATGTAGTATGTTCTGCCACCGTCTCCATGTTAAGTACTAGCAGCTCATTCCTTAGCTAACCTTATTCTATCCTCCAAAGGGAGGCATGCATCAGGGATGGCTTACACGGGGAGAAACGACACAGGGAGGAGAAAGTCAAACCTCCCCAAACACTTTTCCCTTTGTAATTGAATGTAAAAGTAAGCGAAACTGACTTTTTATCTCTGATAAAGATAAAAACTGCCAGTGCACGGGAGTGTGAGAGATTCCCAGTGATTTGTGAGCCTTTTTCTATCTATTAGGGCGCTCAAACAAGCAGTTCCAAAGGCATTTGGTAATACTGAGACTCAGGATCTTCCTGACTCAGCCTCTCCAGTGCGGGATTACACGCTTAGCATTCCTCTACATTTCTTGTTTGTTCTGGTGTTTTGATAAAATCCAGCTGGGTAGTCTGGGCTGGCCCGGAAGTCTCCACAAATCTCAGGTAGGCTTTGCACTAATGAGAACCTCTTGCCTTGGCTTCCATCGAGCCAGAGTACAGGTTTCTCTGTTTCTTCCCAGCTTAGCACCTTTCCCAGGTCTTAAAGATGCAGCTGGCATACAAAGGAGTGAGCGGCTGGGTCTCCTTAAAGCTCCTCCCTCTCAGGCCTCTTCCTGTGGCACTGGCAAACGGAAGTGCTGTCATCCGGCTGGGGAACCCGCTCCATTCCATCACGGATCATGGGCTTGCTGGCCTGGCGCTCGGCATATTTCTGAAATAGGTTTGGAAGGAACAGGAAGTTTAATTCGTGCTTCTTTCTAGTCTAATCTCCCACACACCTCCACTTTTGGCCATGATGTTTCAAATCCAAACTAAAGATCTGGCTCATTTTAATTTCATAGTTATATTTTAACCTTATGTACTATAAATGCTAGTGCAACATCTCATAGTCTGTCATAGAATCCTGATTTACACTTCTGTGTAAATGGGATGACTCTAGAAAAGATGGATGCCACTACTTGAAGCAAACGGAGTCGGCACGTATCCTCCATTCCACTGAAAAACATTTATAATAATATATAATACATAGTTGAAATTTTACATCGGCAAGCCAAGATGGTGAATATCTCCAGATAGAGCGCACATGTGGCCTCCTCGATCCACCCTGTAGGCCTGGAGTCATAAGCTTCGCAGGAGGCCCGTGCCATGTGCTTCTGCTCTGGCCGGAAATGCCCCTATGTGCCAAGCCCTTCACTCATCCATTGTGTCCGCTTGGTTATATATGCCTAGCATTGAGCTAATGCCGACCAAACAATAATGTAGCCAAGTGAGCACAATTAACATGTTAGAGGTGGAAACTCTTACCCTTACAATTAAAGGCAGGGCTGGTAAGATGGCTTAATGGGTAAAGCTGCTTGCCTCCCACCCTCCAGGCCCTCGTTAAATCCCTAGACCTACAAGGTGGAAGGAGAGAACCAACTTCCGTAAAGCATCCTCTGACCCCCGACAGGCACTATGCTCTCGATTCCCCACCGAGCTCACACAACAAATAAGGGACTAAGCCACTACCTAAAGACTATACATGGACTGACCCTGGACTCTGACCTCGTAGGTTGCAATGAATATCCTAGTAAGAGCACCAGTGGAAGGGGAAGCCCTGGGTCCTGCTAAGACTGAACCCCTAGTGAACTAGACTGTTGGGGAGAGGGCAGCAATGTGGGGAGGGTTGGGAGGGGAACACCCATAAGGAAGGGGAGGGGGGAGGGGGATGTTTGCCCGGAAACCGGGAAAGGGAATAACATTCGAAATGTATATAAGAAATACTCAAGTTAATAATAAAAAAAAATATTAAAGCTAGATTAGTAGGGAGGGTGGAACCAATCTAAGGATGGCAAGACCGGCATGTAGGGGCAGGTAGGGGCAGGGCAGGGGCAGGGCAGGGCGGGGCGGGGGGCAGGGGCAGGGGTGGGACGACTTGCCTGTATTCTACCCACTGGCAAGGAAGGAATTTCTCCACGGATCTACCAGCAGGGGGTGCACTCGGACAAGGTGGGAGGAACCTCATGAGCTCTAAACCTCCATCTGTTTTCCCAGCACTCAGGAAGCAGAGGCAGGAGGATATTTGTGAATTTGAGGCCAGCCTGGTTTATAGAAGGAGTTCCAGGACAGCCAGGGCTACAGAGAAACCCTGAAGTAGGGGTGGGGGAATACGGGTTAGTATGGAGGTGGCTGGGAGGTGGTGTACGCCTTTTATCTCAGCATTTGGGAGGCAGAGGTAGGTGGATCTCAAGGCTGAGTTCAAGGCTAGCCTGGTCTACAAAACTAGTTCTAGGACAGCCAGGGGAGACCTCAGCACTGGTTCTTTCTTCCCAGAAGCTGCCCCCGATCCTCCCAGTAAGCATAGGACAAAGTGCCCATGCCACACGTGGTATCCCGACCCCGACCCATCAGGACGGAGTCTGAGCTGACCTGCAGTACTCTGTAATAGTAGCAGTAAAGCCTCGGCGGCTGGAGTAGGTCCCTAGCAGTTAACTGCCCTTCTTTCGCAATCCTCTTTGCTTCTTCATCATTTTCCTGAAAGACAGAAAATGGAAGTGAAAGTGCCTGCTTCAGCTCACAAGGAGAGCTAAGTGCGAGCGGGAGGTGTATGAACCGGATGGGCGACTTCGGCCACTGTGGGCTCTAACTTACACAGGAGGCCGTGGGAATACAGGTAGAAGATGTCTGTTACAGGGAAGGATGGGTGAAGGATGGGAAGGATGGACCTGACTCCAAGCCTCACAAGCTCTTCGGTGACTTTTTTAGTGCTTTCTTAGCTATCCCTGGAGAAAGCCCAGGGTCTGTCATCTGCTTCCCCAGCCTGGCCCTCTCCACTTAAGAATAGTGTGAATCAAATTTACATGTAAAAATGGCTTTTAACAGCCAGGCTGAAGATCTCTGAGAGTTCAAGGCCAGCCTTGGGTACAGAGTGAGTTCCAGGACAGCCAGGGCTACACAGAGATACTGTCTTGAAAAACCAAACCAACAACAACTAAGACTCTGGGCTGGGAGATGGCTCAGCAGTTAAGAGTGAGTACTGCCCTTTCAGAGGGCCAGCACCCACCTCAGTGGTTCTCAGCTCTAGCTCCAGGGGACCTGAGGCTCCTGGTCTTGGAGGGCATCTTTGTTTAAGTACACAGATCCTACACTGACACATGTGTAAAGTTAAAATAATGAGGGTGTGTTTTTCCTAAAGCTTCATTTAAATACACAGTGACAGGAAGTCCTGTTAAAAAGCAGTAGCCACAAAGGAGTCTAACGCTGTAATAAAAAAGCTATGCATTCGTTAGTACTCACAGGCTATGGGGTCAGCAATCGCTAACATTCCTAATTATACTCAGGAAAACTCTTATTTTGTGCGTACAACTGATAGGAAAAGCCATTTGCTAGCAATCGTGGATGTTAGGCAAAGCCAGAACAATGACTCTGACCCACTGTGTCCACAAACAGATGTTACTTCTCAAAGGTTAGAAAGTGGAAAAAATATTATAATGGAAGGATACATCTTCATAGTTTCATAAGATACCCAATAGTTTTAAATATTATTGCTTGAAAAGAGGAATCCCTGTTTTATGGGGAACTTGTTCTTGGGATGCTATATATAGCTTGTGTTGGGGGAAGGACTTGAGGGTTTTTCTTCCGCTATGGAAGATATCAGAGTTACCTGGAAAGTTCTCTTGATATATAATGCCTTTCGACTCTGGCCTTTTTGATCTGTAATTTACATTCTGTGTGTTCTTGTTTTGCATATATGAGAGCAAACAGAGACTCCTTTAGAAAAGCTGTGTTACAGGGGTTGGGGATTTAGCTCAGTGGTAGAGCACTTGCCTAGCAAGCGCAAGGCCCTGGGTTTGGTCCCCAGCTCCGAAAAAAAAAAAAAAGAAAAGCTGTGTTACATGCAACACTAGACTTAAATCTAACTTTCAACAGTGCTGACAGAGGGTATACAAAGTGTTTCCGATGCCTTTTCTTTCTCTCATATATGTACACGTGTGTATGTAACATGGGTTTGTGTACGAGTACAGAGACAGAAGCCAGAAGACGTGCTCGACTCCCTGAAGCTGGAGTTATAGGCCATTGTGAGCTTCCAATGTGAGTTTGGAAGCCAAACTAAGGTCCTTCAGAAAAGCAGCAAGTGCTCTTAACCGCCCAGCCATCTTGACAACCCTGGCGTCTGTTCTTTTGCTATTTAAAGGGAACACGTTTTTTTTTTTGGGGGGGGGGGGGTTTTTTTTTGTTTGTTTGTTTTCTTCAGGAAAGCTTAGTTCTTTGATTTGCTTTGATTATGATACACTGGGTCCTGACGGTACACGGGTCCCCATAGTAACAACTTTGCTATTGTCCAGGAAAATAACAAGTGCATGGAACGTACCTTGGCCCATTTCACTTTCTCTAGTAAATCACTGAGGTTTCTTTTAATGGGAACGTAGTGTTTCCAAGGCCTCAGTTCCACATAGAAGTGTTCATAGTACGGCGACTCCTGCTTCAGGACCAGGCTGTCGCCCAGCATGAGGTATGGATATCTGTAAGCTGCCACCGTCCCGTCCACGTTCACTTGGTACTTGTACTAGAAGATTGAACCAGAGAACCTCGTGACGACACTTGTTTTACTTCCGTTTCTCACCAGCATTTTAAAATCGAATACAGAGGGGTTATTTTCCATTTTCTCACATCTGTGTTTGCATTTCATTATCTTTTATTTTTTTTATCTTTCTATAAATATAAGAGCCAGCCTCCAGCAGCTCCCGCATGCTCACAGGAGCGCACGCCACTTCATTACATGTGTGAAGCGGAGTCTAGACTCCTGTGACCAAAGCAGGCGTCAGAACTATTGTCTAAGTTCTAAAGTTAAACGTTCTGAAGTGAGGACAATTATCGATTTTCATGTATAAACTATTTCATTTGTTTCATACCCTAAACCCACAATACAGAAAAGATCTCTACATTTTAAATAGAGTTTACATATAATAGAGTTTACTTCTTACCAGCTTGTAAACTGTATGTAAGATGGCTCAGTGAGTGGAGGATAGCCCAAGTTTAAC